>NC_143476.1:9295626-9928959 GCF_987193195.1 Phasianus colchicus
CCTTGTGGGCATCAGCTGCTGGCAGCTGCCTCTGTGCTGCCATGGGCAGGGCACAGCACACACAGTGTTTGCAGTTCCCTGTGTGACACTGGCCCTGGTGACCTGACAGACATAGGGAGACAAGAGAAAGAGCTGCCTCCCTCTGCCAGATGAGGCAAAGGTGAGAATCCCAGAATCACAGCATGGCCCGGGTTGGAAAGGAGCTCAAGGTTCATGAATCTCCAACCCTTGGCTCTCCAAGGGTGCACAGGGGGCTTTGTTCTCCCTGTGGTGCAGCTTCAGTGCCAACTCACAGCTGAGCTGGTTGGCACACTGTGACAGCCTGCCGCTCTGAAGCTCTTGGGGCAGTGCTCAGTTCTTTCTGAAGTACTCTGGAAAGTGCTGCTTCTCCTTCACCAAGTCTGTTTCCAGACAGACGTCTTTTTCTCCTCTGTACACACAAACAGTATCTTGTAACTCCCTGGCACAGTGCTCAGAAGTGATACTTCTGGAAGCACGTCAGAGAAAAGTGGCCTTGTCCCAGTGGACTTTCAGAGCAGATGAGAACAAGTCTTGGTTGACGGCTTTCTTCTGCTTCTGGAACTGCACAGGCAGGTTGTGTGTTGTCATACTTTATGCCAGAGTGCCAAACTGAAGCAGTTTCTGCAACCTCTTTTTTTCATACTTGTCACTCTTTGCTATTTCTGAGACCTTAACTTAGTCATTTTTAATGCGCTCTCATCTAAACTACTGTGTCCTCCAGTGTCAGTGTTGTATGAATCAGGACTGTGGGATTTCATCAGTGAAAGGATTCTGCTCTAATGACTGTCATTCTAAAGCTGATATTGTTTCTACCGCATCAGGCTTGCATGAAGCATCTCTGATCAACAGAGAAATCAGAAAAATGGCTTTTCCTATTGCAGTTTCCTTTTAACTAGTGATGAAAGCTGTCAGTTTATTTTTGGCACCAGAAATGCTGGGATGCAACCAGGTTAGATAAGAAGTGAAACTGAGTGCACAGTAAAGGAACATAGATGAGATAGCATCACACAGCTCTGGAAAAGATGTTCCAGCTCTGTGTCTACCTACACCTTCAGGAGATGAAAAGTACTGGCTTACTGAGGTGTCCTGGGTTGCAGGTTCTGTTAATCTCCATTTTTGGAAGAGCTGCTTGCAATAAATACCTTGTAAGGTGAGTGAGCTTGATAGAAGTAGGGTGTGAAAGAGATGGATTTGCTGTTTCCCTGAAGGTGCAGGAGTATTGCTGTGCCTACAGTCAGTAAGCAAGCCAGAAATCACTGTGTTCCTCAGAATGAAAAGGAATAAAAATCTTTTTGGGAGTGACAGCACGCCTGAATGAAGCACAAATCTAAACATTTAAAATAAGGGCTAGTGTCAAAGGGACTTGCAGTATTTCTCGTGAAGAAATATTTGATGCTTCTTTATGAAAGTCATCATAACAAAAGTGTACTGATGTCTTTGCTGAGGATTTCCTTGGTTCCAGCCTGAAGGTGTGCGCAGGCATGAGCAGGCAGTGCTGAGCTGCAGGTGAGTGCCTGTGTCCCACAGCAGGAAACCCGTGGATGTCTTCAGGGGGTTGAAATGGGCAGAGCTGTGAAACCTGCAGGCTTTCACTGAAATTGTCCCCTGCTTTATTTTGTAATCTTAGTGTCACCAATGCTTTCCAATATAATTTTCGTATGAATGCAGATACATGGGATAGGATTTAAAGTTTTTATGGTGCTGCTGTATAGTTTTCTGTGGTCATCATAAGCCAATAAAAAAAATAAATGGTAATCAGGCAATCTATTAACAACCTGTGGCACGTGTAAAACAATGAAATTCCTTGCAGGAAGACAATATTGCCATATAATAATGTGGCTATCCAAAACTGTTAATTATACTTGATGAGCTGGAGATAAACCTGAAATGCAGGACTTTGATCTTAGCCAAGAATAATAAAAGTTATTATCGTTCTTAAATTGGCAGCTGCTATCAAAAGCCTGTGTCTTATTTCCCTTTTAGTAACACTGGCTAAATCAGAGAAAGTGATAAAAGAATTTCATGATTGCAGCTTAGGGATTCTTTCCCACTTGAACAGAAGTAATCTATGTCCAAAAATGTCTGTAAATACTTTTTCTATCTTATTTTGCCAGATGTATTGATATTTGAGATGAATGGCAAAAACATTTTGCGTACATAGATAAGCAATGCAAATTCGCTGGATTGTTTTAGAGAAAAAAGCTCTGGTTATCAGATCGTTTCCATGCAGAAATAAGATTTACATAAAAATTCTCATTATTATTATTCATGCATGAATAAGTTCAAAAAAGAGACGTGGGGGATGTTGTTTCAATTCCGTCTGATTGTAGGAAGGACTGTCAGGATGGAAAGGCTAGTGTCTGCCATGGGCAAAGAAAAACTTCTGGTTTTCATGTTCCCTTTGTCTATGAGTACAAGAGGCCATGAGGAGAGTGTGCCCTAAACTTGGACCCTTTTTGACCATTGCAGCAGAGATGGAGAAGTGTTCAACCTTCTAGAAGGACTTCAGGACAAAGATATGTAATGAAAATAAGTCCAGGTAGGCTGTCCTTGTGGGCATCAGCTGCTGACATCTGCATAGTTGTTGCTATGGGAATGGCAGAACAGGTGGAATCCTGCATATCCTTGTGTGACACAAGCACTGGTGAATTCAAAGCCAGAGGGGTATAATAGAAAGAGCATCACCTCCCTTCCAGATTAGGCAAAGGTGAGTGGGATGTTGTTTCAATTAGTACTGATGTCAGGAAGGACTGTAAGGATGGAAAGCCTGGTGTTTGACATGGGCAGGGAAACACATCTGCTTTTCATTTTTTCTTAATCTTTCACTGCTAGATAAAAAGAAAACAGTGTGCCCTCACCTTGGAACTCTCCTGCCCTCTGCAGCTCAGAGGGAGAAATGTTCCAGCTTCTAGAAGGACATCAGGACAAAGATATATAATGTAAATAAGTCCAGGCTGGCTGTCCTTGTGGGCATCAGCTGCTGGCATCTGCATTGCTGCTGCCATGAGCATGGCAAAGCAGGTAAAAGATTGCTGTTCCTTGTGTGACACAGGAGCTCTTGACTTGAAAGCTAGAGGGATGCAATAGAAAGAGCTGCAACTTCTGCCAGACATGGCAAAGGTGAGTGGGATGTTGTTTCAATTAGTGCTGAGGTCAGGAAGACTGTATGGATGGAAAGGCTGGTGTATGCCATGGGCTGGGAAACACATCTGGTTTTCATTTTCTCTTTGTGTGCCAGAAAAAGAGCAGAGTGTGCCCTCACCTTGGACCCATCCTGCCCTCTTCTGCTGAGATAGAGAAATGTTCCAGCTTCTAGAAGGACATCAGGACAAAGATATGTAATGAAAATAAGTCTAGGCTGGCTGTCCTTGTGGGCATCAGCTGCTGGCATCTGCATTGCTGCTGCCATGAGCATGGCAAAGCAGGTAAAAGATTGCTTTTCCTTGTGTGACACAGGAGCTCTTGACTTGAAAGCTAGAGGGATGCAATAGAAAGAGCTGCAACCTCAGCCAGACATGGCAAAGGTGAGTGGGATGTTGTTTCCATTGCTGCTGATTTCAGGAAGGACTGTAAGGATGGAAAGGCTGGTGTTTGCCATGGGCAGGGAAACACTTCTGGTTTTCATTTTGTCTTAATCTTTCAGTGCTAGATAAACAGGGGAGACTGTGCCCTCACCTTGGACCCCTCCTGCCCTCTTCTGCTGAGATGGAGAAATGTTCCAGCTTCTAGAAGGACATCAGGACAAAGATATGTAATGAAAATAAGTCCAGGCTGGCTGTCCTTGTGGTCATCAGCTGCTGGCAACTGCATTGCTTCTGCCATGAGCATGGCAAAGCAGGTAAAAGATTGCTTTTCCTTGTGTGACACAGGAGCTCTTGACTTGAAAGCTAGAGGGATGCAATAGAAAGAGCTGCAACCTCTGCCAGACATGGCAAAGGTGAGTGGGATGTTGTTTCAGTTGCTGCTGAAGTCAGGAAGGACTGTAAGGATGGAAAGGCTGGTGTTTGCCATGGGCAGGGAAAAACATCTGGTTTTCATTTTCTCTTTCTCTTTGAGTGCCAGATAAACAGGGGAGAGTATGCCTGCAACTTGGACCCATCCTGCCCTCTGCTGCTCAGAGGGAGAAATGTTCCAGCTTCTAGAAGGACATCCGGACAAATATATGTAATGAAAATAAGTCCAGGCTGGCTGTCCTTGTGGGCATCAGCTGCTGGCATCTGCATTGCTGCTGCCATGAGCATGGCACAGTAGGTAAAAGATAGCTTTTCCCTGTGTGACAAAGGAGCTCTAGACTTCAAAGCAAGAAGGATGTAATAGAAAGAGCTGCAACTTCTGCCAGACATGGCAAAGGTGAGTGGGATGTTGTTTCAGTTGCTGCTGATGTCAGGAGGACTGTAAGGATGCAAAGTCTGGTGTTTGCCATGGGCAGGGAAACACATCTGGTTTTCATTTTCTCTTTGTGTGGCAGAAAAAGAGGAGAGTGTGCCTGCAACTTCTAACTCTCCTGCCCTCTGCTGATCAGAGGGAGAAATGTTCCAGCTTCTAGAAGGACATCAGGACAAAGATATGTAATGAAAATAAGTCCAGGCTGTCTGTCCTTGTGGGCATCAGCTGCTGGCATCTGCATTGCTGCTGCCATGAGCATGGCACAGCAGGTAAAAGATAGCTTTTCCCTGTGTGACACAGGAGCTCTTGACTTCAAAGCAAGAAGGATGTAATAGAAAGAGCTGCAACCTCTGCCAGACATGGCAAAGGTGAGTGGGATGTTGTTTCAGTTGCTGCTGATGTCAGGAAGGACTGTAAGGATGGAAAGGCTGGTGTTTGCCATGGGCAGGGAAACACATCTGGTTTTCATTTTCTCTTTGTGTGCCAGAAAAAGAGCAGAGTGTTCCTGCTAGTTCTAACTCTCCTGCCCTCTTCTGCTGAGAGGGAGAAATGTTCCAGCTTCTAGAAGGACATCAGAACAAAGATATGTAATGAAAATAAGTCCAGGCTGCCTCTCCTTGTGGTCATCAGCTGCTGGAAACTGCATTGCTTCTGCAATGAGCATGGCAAAGCAGGTAAAAGATTGCTTTTCCTTGTGTGACACAGGAGCTCTTGACTTGAAAGCTAGAGGGATGCAATAGAAAGAGCTGCAACCTGTGCCAGACATGGCAAAGGTGAGTGGGATGTTGTTTCAATTAGTGCTGAAGTCAGGAAGGACTGTAAGGATGGAAAGGCTGGTGTTTGCCATGGGCTGGGAAAAACATCTGGTTTTCATTTTCGCTTTCTCTTTGAGTGCCAGATTAACTGGGGAGAGTATGCCTGCAACTTGGACCCCTCCTGCCCTTTGCTGCTCAGAGGGAGAAATGTTCCAGCTTGTAGAAGGACATCAGGACAAAGATACGTAATGAAAATAAGTCCAGGCTGGCTGTCCTTGTGGGCATCAGCTGCTGGCATCTGCATTGCTGCTGCCATGAGCATGGCACAGCAGGTAAAAGGTTGCTTTTCCTTGTGTGACACAGGAGCTCTTGACTTGAAAGCTAGAGGGATGCAATAGAAAGAGCTGCAACCTCTGCCAGACATGGCAAAGGTGAGTGGGATGTTGTTTCAATTAGTGCTGATGTCAGGAGGACTGTAAGGATGGAAAGGCTGGTGTTTGCCATGGGCTGGGAAACACATCTGGTTTTCATTTTCCCTTTGTGTGCCAGAAAAAAGAGGAGAGTGTGCCCTCACCTTGGACCCATCCTGCCCTCTGCTGATCAGAGGGAGAAATGTTCCAGCTTGTAGAAGGACATCAGGACAAAGATACGTAATGAAAATAAGTCCAGGCTGGCTGTCCTTGTGGGCATCAGCTGCTGGCATCTGCATTGCTGCTGCCATGAGCATGGCACAGCAGGTAAAAGGTTGCTTTTCCTTGTGTGACACAGGAGCTCTTGACTTGAAAGCTAGAGGGATGCAATAGAAAGAGCTGCAACCTCTGCCAGACATGGCAAAGGTGAGTGGGATGTTGTTTCAATTAGTGCTGATGTCAGGAGGACTGTAAGGATGGAAAGGCTGGTGTTTGCCATGGGCTGGGAAACACATCTGGTTTTCATTTTCTCTTTCTCTTTTTGTTCCAGATAAACAGGGGAGAGTGTGCCCCCACCTTGGACCCCTCGTGCCCTTTGCTGCTAAGAGGGAGAAATGTTCCAGCTTCTAGAAGACATCAGGACAAAGATATGTAATGAAAATAAGTCCAGGCTGGCTGTCCTTGTGGGCATCCGCTGCTGGCATCTCCATTGCTGCTGCCATGAGCATGGCAAAGCAGGTAAAAGATTGCTTTTCCTTGTGTGACACAGGAGCTCTTGACTTGAAAGCTAGAGGGATGCAATAGAAAGTGCTTCAACCTCTGCCAGACATGGCAAAGGTGAGTGGGATGTTGTTTCAGTTGCTGCTGATGTCAGGAGGACTGTAAGGATGGAAAGGCTGGTGTTTGCCATGGGCTGGGAAACACATCTGGTTTTCATTTTCTCTTTGTGTGCCAGAAAAAGTGCAGAGTGTGCCCTCACGTTGGTCCCATCCTGCCCTCTTCTGCTGAGATGGAGAAATGTTCCAGCTTCTAGAAGGACATCAGGACAAAGATACGTAATGAAAATAAGTCCAGGCTGGCTGTCCTTGTGGGCATCAGCTGCTGGCATCTGCATTGCTGCTGCCATGAGCATGGCAAAGCAGGTAAAAGGTTGCTTTTCTTGTGTGACACAGGAGCTCTTGACTTGAAAGCTAGAGGGATGCAATAGAAAGAGCTGCAACCTCAGCCAGACATGGCAAAGGTGAGTGGGATGTTGTTTCAATTAGTGCTGATGTCAGGAGGACTGTAAGGATGGAAAGGCTGGTGTTTGCCATGGGCAGGGAAACACATCTGGTTTTCATTTTCTCTTTGTGTGGCAGAAAAAGAGGAGAGTGTGCCTGCAACTTCTAACTCTCCTGCCCTCTGCTGATCAGAGGGAGAAATGTTCCAGCTTCTAGAAGGACATCAGGACAAAGATACGTAATGAAAATAAGTCCAGGCTGGCTGTCCTTGTGGGCATCCGCTGCTGGCATCTCCATTGCTGCTGCCATGAGCATGGCAAAGCAGGTAAAAGATTGCTTTTCCTTGTGTGACACAGGAGCTCTTGACTTGAAAGCTAGAGGGATGCAATAGAAAGAGCTGCAACCTCTGCCAGACATGGCAAAGGTGAGTGGGATGTTTTTTCAATTAGTGCTGAAGTCAGGAAGACTGTAAGGATGGAAAGGCTGGTGTTTGCCATGGGCTGGGAAACACATCTGGTTTTCATTTCCTCTTTGTGTGCCAGAAAAAGAGCAGAGTGTGCCCTCACCTTGGACCCATCCTGCCCTCTGCTGCTGAGAGGGAGAAATGTCCCAGTTACTAGAAGGACATTAGGACAAAGATATGTAATGAAAATAAGTCCAGGCTGGCTGTCCTTGTGGGCATCAGCTGCTGGCAACTGCATTGCTGCTGCCATGAGCATGGCACAGCAGGTAAAAGATTGCTTTTCCTTGTGTGACACAGGAGCTCTTGACTTGAAAGCTAGAGGGATGCAATAGAAAGAGCTGCAACCTCATCCAGACATGGCAAAGGTGTGTGGGATGTTGTTTCCATTGCTGCTGATTTCAGGAAGGACTGTAAGGATGGAAAGGCTGGTGTTTGCCATGGGCTGGGAAACACATCTGGTTTTCATTTTCTCTTTGTGTGCCAGAAAAAGAGCAGAGTGTGCCCTCACCTTGGACCCATCCTGCCCTCTGCTGCTCAGAGGGAGAAATGTCCCAGTTACTAGAAGGACATTAGGACAAAGATATGTAATGAAAATAAGTCCAGGCTGGCTGTCCTTGTGGGCATCAGCTGCTGGCATCTGCATTGCTGCTGCCATGAGCATGGCAAAGCAGGTAAAAGATTGCTTTTCCTTGTGTGACAGAGGAGCTCTTGACTTGAAAGCTAGAGGGATGCAATAGAAAGAGCTGCAACCTCTGCCAGACATGGCAAAGGTGAGTGGGATGTTGTTTCAATTATTGCTGAAGTCAGGAAGGACTGTAAGGATGCAAAGTCTGGTGTTTGCCATGGGCAGGGAAACACATCTGGTTTTCATTTTCTCTTTGTGTGGCAGAAAAAGAGGAGAGTGTGCCTGCAACTTCTAACTCTCCTGCCCTCTGCTGATCAGAGGGAGAAATGTTCCAGCTTCTAGAAGGACATCAGGACAAAGATATGTAATGAAAATAAGTCCAGGCTGTCTGTCCTTGTGGGCATCAGCTGCTGGAAACTGCATTGCTTATGCCATGAGCATGGCAAAGCAGGTAAAAGATTGCTTTTCCTTAGGTGACACAGGCTCTGTTGACTTGAAAGCAAGAGGGATGCAATAGAAAGAGCTGCAACCTCTGGCAGACATGGCAAAGGTGAGTGGGATGTTGTTTCAATTAGTGCTGAAGTCAGGAAGACTGTAAGGATGGAAAGGCTGGTGTTTGCCATGGGCTGGGAAACACATCTGGTTTTCATTTTCTCTTTCTCTTTGAGTTCCAGATAAACAGGGGAGAGTGTGCCCTCACCTTGGTCCCCTCCTGCCCTCTGCTGATCAGAGGGAGAAATGTTCCAGCTTGTAGAAGGACATCAGGACAAAGATAAGTCCAGGCTGGCTGTCCTTGTGGGCATCAGCTGCTGGCATCTGCATTGGTGTTGCCATGAGCATGGCACAGGAGGTAAGGGATTGCTTTTCCTTGTGGGACAGCTGTTAAGCCATTCTGATTCACCCTTTGCATCCACAGCATACAGTTTTTTCCCACACTGCTGTTTCTATCCAGCAATGTGCATATGTGCAGTGCTACAGAGGTTGGTGGCCCTGCCTGTGGCAGGGGGTTGGAGATTCCTGATCCTTGAGGTCCCTTCCAACCCGGGCCATTCTGTGTGTGTGTGTGTGACTGGCTAAACACCAATTGTTGCTAGCTCAGCAGGTATACTGCTAATTATTGAACGCCTGACAGCTGCTTATCAACACTTGGCCACTATTTCTGGACACCTGCTCATCCCTGAAGAGAGAGAAGTTTGGAAGGAGGACAGAGGGGAGTCTCTTGATGCCTGCCTGTTGCATCCCAACCTGCCCACAGAGTGAGTCAATTCGGCCTTGTGTGGAGGCCCTGGCTTCTTTGGAGTCTGTTTTTCTTTTGCTGAGCTTCTCCTATCCAAACAGAATGGCCTTACAACATGCTTTCTGGTCCTTAATGCTATACCCATGCAGTTTGTAACTATTACAGTTCTGTAAGTGAGAATTGATCACATGATTGAACAACTGTATTTCTAAAATATGTTATGAAATAACTTCTTTTTACTAATACTAATAAAGTCTTTCTACTTTTTCAAACTGTTTCTAAGGGCAAATTACTAAACACATGGTGCTGTACTACTTCAGAGCAATCCCACATTTGATAGCCAGTGCAGAAACAACATTCCATCCTACAGCATTAGCTAGTTCAGAGGTACCAGACGTGTATCTGGATGTGGCTGTTGTGCATAACTGGGGCTGAGGGATCAGAAATGACAGTTCCACTCTTGGAGACCACAGAACTAAAATGGAAAGATAAAATAGCTGCAGGGCAATTGTTCTCTGTGCCTGAAGCAGGGACTGATTTATGGGGGAGAGATTTAACAGTTAAATGAGGATTACAGCTGCAAGTCTGTGAAACAGATATCAGGTGTCAATGAATGTGTTAACAGCTGGTGATGAGAAGAAATCAATCCAAAGGTGTGGGCGGGGGAAGGAAGTTGGGGTGGACTCACAATTTTCCCTTACAAAGAACTGCCCAAGGAGGGAGTGGAGCTGTGAAACAGCAACAGTATCCCATAGCCTTAGAAGGGAGAGTGGGTCTAAAAGCTGTAACACAGACACTGGTTAAGGATGTCTTCTGGAACCTTGTCTGTGGCCTTATAACACCCCAATCCTGTCGGCACGGAAGGCAGACGGCACGTATCGGCTGGTGCAAGATGTAAGGAAATGACTGAACCCGTTCTCAAAAGACAGCCTGTGGTTCCTAACCCCTATACCCTAATGAGTCAGATCCCACACGGACAGCAGTGGTTTGGTGTGAGAGACTTCAAAGATGCTTTCCGGACAGCCTCTGGACTCAGAGAGAAATGGCTGCGTTTGTATGAGGACACATTGTAATCCTATCGTGATTCGTGATGATACTGTAGATACTGGAACTCGTGCTAGTCCTTGTCTTTGCAACATATGAAGCAAGCAACTGGTGCTGCTGTCATGCAGAAAGCTCCCTTCCAACCACTCAGCAAGCATTTGGATGAGACAGCTTCCTGCTGGGGAGCCCTCCGACATCACTGCTGCCTCCTCCAGAACCATACCTGCAGATGCTTCAGAGCTCTTCAGCATGGACTTCCTTCCTCCCATCAGCAGCTGCTCCTGCACTGACCTTCATTCACACTGGGATACCATCTGCTTCCAGCAGGAGCTGACCTGCTTGAACCTCATGAGGTTCAGCACAGCCAAGTGCAAGGTTTGGCATTTGGGCCGGAGGAATCCCAGGCATTCTTTTGTCATCGTGGTGGTTTCCAATAGACCCCAACAATGAGACATCAGGTCGCCGTGTGGGCTCCTGGGTGACACTGCCATTTCCCAGCCATTGCAGCCTAGGGGCAAATAAAGTAAAATACTTCAGAAAGATCTCACACTGATTGCATATTTTACTGTTCTTTTACACAAAACAGAAGGGGAGGGCAGCAGATGCATGCAGGTGCATCAACACCCAGGCTGCTAAAGGAATGGAAAGACAGAAACATCAAATATCAATGCGTTATTCTAATGCAAGGAGGGAAGCTTTTTTCAATGTTACTTTTTATCATTTAAAATAAGCAGTTGGCACTCTTAAAGGAAAATCCTAGGCCCCAGGTTCTGACAGTGTGGCAATCTGGCACGGACTCAGCTGTGAATGATCCAATCAGTCTGTTCCAGATTTTAACATCCCTTCTATGCATTCACAAGTTTTCTCTCTTGACTTCCCCTTACAGCCGTTAGATGCCAGCAAAACATCCCACAAACACTCCTTAACTCTGTGCACACAGGCACCCATCCAACCAGAGCCATCAGTCATTCCCAGCCATGCGCTCTTCCTCCAATCATGGTCAGCATCACACGGCCGTCACGCAGCTCACTTGACTCAGTTTTTCTCTTCTTTCTGGAGGTGTCCTTGCTTCTCAGCCTTACCTTCTTGTGATGTTTATCTCGCTCTGCAGCTCCTGCTCTGAATAGGCACAAAATGCAGCCACAGCCCCTGCCACCAAGGTCAGCTCTTCAGCACACATTACCTGAGGAGCACTTGGCAACTCCTGCAACCTGAGCAGTGCCAGGAAGACTGTTTCACTTCTGCTTCTCCTGGCTCAGAAATTCATTTTCCTACCTAGAAAATGGAAAAAGAAAAGAAAGAAAAAAAAATCCTGACATAAAGCAGACACAGTTGATACTATGGAATTCTGGAAGGCAAGGGATTTGCCCCCTATGATGAGAAGTTGACTGCAAAGAACTAAGAAGAGTCATGAGCAGGTTGTGAACTTGTGGGTAAAATTAGGAAGTGCAGCAGTGCAGGGCTTCTGGAGGTGAGGGTCTGCTACAGCCGCCTGGAAAGAGAGCCTGTTGGTGGGAGCTGCTTACTGCAGCCAGCAGAAGCATCGCACTCACTGACTCTCATCCTGATGGGGGATTCCAGTCAGTCTGGGAAATCAGCATGGCTGGCTGCAAGCAATCTGACAGACTCCTGGAGTGCAGTGAGAATCACTCTGTGGTGCAGGCATTGGGCACAGCAAGCAGAAGGGAAGCATTGCTGGACATGGTGCACACCAGGGGTTACGACAGGAGGCGGTCAGGGCTGCAGTGACCATGCCCTCCTTGAGTTGGTGATCTCAAGGAATGCGGGCCTGGCAGGAAGCAAAGGCAGGAGCCTGAACTTCAGGAGAGCCAGCTGCAGGCTGTTCCAGGAATTCTTGGACAAGATCCTCTGGACAACTGTTTGTAGGGGCAAAGGGATGGCAAAGAGCTGGTCACTTTCTCAGAAAAAAACTTGCTCAGGTTGCAGGCTGAGCTGCAGGAGAGGAAGGGGAGGAGGTGCCAGCACGGCTCTGCACGATGCTCTGCCACACTGGGCAGCTTGATCATGGCTCAGCAGTGGGATCAGACGAGGAGAAGGGGAGAAGGAAATCAAGGATGGGAGGGAGCCATCAGACACAGCCGGTGAGTGTCTGTGAAGTCTTGCAGACCCAGAGATTCCCAGGTTGTTTCTGCTTTCGTAGCATTTGTGTGCTGCAGGGTGAGCAAAAGGTTCTGCTGCTTGATTCTTCTGCAGGAGCCGCCTAAAAGGGAAATGGCCACTGAGCTGCAGACCAAGCAGTACTGCCTGACGTTGGCCAGGGGGAGCTTCTCCTGCAACAGTGTGCTGATGACAGGTCTGGAGATGATCTGCAGGGCCAGTTCGTAGGAGGGAGCCAGGAAAGGACATGATGGGAGGAGAGAGGTGTTAAGGAGCGGGCAAGGCATGAAAATGCATCAGAAAGCCCTGAAAATCATCACAAAGCCACAGCCAGGAAGCTTGGGAGTATCATGAGCAGCATCCAGGATGCGAGAGATTATTTGCTACCATGCCAAATGGTAGCAGAGCTCCCCCTGCAGACATCCCAAAGCCAGACAAAACAGGAACAAACCCGGAGCTGTGCTGCACGCACCGCACAGCTGCAGCATTGCAAGCTGGGGTGCCTTGCTGTGTGCTGCATTCATCCCAGTCCGTGTGAATGAAGACTCTGGAGGCAGTCAAGGCGTTGATTGAGCACGAGTGTGCTTTTATTATTGTATAAAAGACAGGAGGGTGGGAGAGGTCCACGGTGACTTAGGGACTCATCCTGTCTTGTCATGGAGAGAGTGGCTCAGAGCTCTCAGTGCTGCTGTCCGGTGCCTGGGACTGGAGGCCTGATTGAAAGTCCTCCTGCAAGAGGCTCTGCTCCTCCTCACTGATGCTGACCTGCTCTTGCATGGAGGTGCTGCTATCGGGGCACTCACACTGTGCTTCAGATGGGCTGCACTGCAGAGACTCTGGGTTAAAATCCACACTTGTGACTGTGGTGTCTGGGAGGCTCAGGTCAGCAACTTCAGCAGAGCCAGGTGTAATGAGAGCATGGACTTCGATGATCTCCTTCTCTCCATTAATGTTGTCAGACGGAAGGCTGCTGTTGGAACTGCAGCAGTTTGTGCTTCCTAAGAGCCCTCCACTGATCGAAGCACAGAGAGCATCCTCGCTGCTTGCCCTGGATCTTATGGGTTCGCAAGGGCTCGATTCACCTAGAAAGGATACACAGGGGTTAGTGTCAAACTTTCAGAAGCTGAATTACGACAGTGGTTCTTGATCAGGGGTGAAGATGTTAGGCAGGGGCTGGAATGCCAGAAGGAGATACAAGTGCACTGCAAGCTTGAATTCTATGTTCCTGAAAAGCAGGGATTTGGAAGCTGCATTTGCACCCTTACCTGCCAGGACTACCACTGCTGTTTCTGAGGGCTGCCTGGCATTGCGCTGCAGTTGGCGTTTGCTGCCAGAGGATGGCTTTCTGAGGCTGAAGCAGCAACACCAACTGCTAGCTGGCGATTCCTCCTTCTTGCTGGGTGGATTTTGCCTGGAGAGAGAAAACAGCCAATGCTGTGAGTCGTGTGTGGTGCAGGGTGAGGGAAGAGCAGCACTGAGCTCTTGGCAGCAGTTGCTTGTTCCTAACACTGCCTGGTTTCTGCAGAAAAACAGAAAAACCCACCCAAACAATGATGCTAGGTGCTGGAAAAGAAAGTCCTCTTTACCTGTCAGATGGAAAGTTGATGACTGTGTGGAATTTGCCCTGCCCAGCTGCAGGGCTTTCTTCCACTTCAATGTCCCGGCTGCTCTCTGTCACAGGGGGAGAGCTGCTGTGGCCTCGCCACTGTGCCTGTGCCTCCTCCAGGCTGAGCAGCTTTGTGGCAGCAGAAGAGACCCCCACAGACTTGGGCCCTGGGAGAGAATTGTGCCCTGTCAGGGAAAACCACAGGTAAGAGCGAGGATCAGAAAGCAGCAGCACAGCCACCACAGTTCTGGGGGAGGTGCTGTATTTTTCTCAAGCTTGCTTATCCGTGCCACTGGAAGAAGAGGAGCCCAACATAACCATGTGGGCAGAGGTGTGTTTATGGCAAAGGACACGGTCATCATTAAGAGCAGCTTACTGTATCAAAACAGGCAAGGAAAAACCCAAGGAAATGGGGGCAGGGAACTGAGAAAGCTTCGCTGCCTCATTTGCATCAAGCTTTTCCTGCATGCAAACATAATAATTACGGTTTCCTCCTTGTGAAGTTTGGGCTTGGACATTCTCAGCATCCAGCAACAGGATGCCATACCCTAATGGAAGCCCAGAGGTCTGCTGTCCCCTTGATGGTTAAAGGGTATCTCAAAGGTCCTGGAGAAGGCCTGCATTTGATCAAGGTGTCAGGTCATGATCAAGCTAATGGAGGAAGACACTCACCTGCTGCATCTGCGATGTCTGCTCCGGATTTGGAGCAGAAGAGGACGTCTGTGTGGTTGATGAGAAATTCCACCACATCCGACTCCGTCTGCAGCTCCATGCAGGCAGCTCTTCCGCTGGCGCAGGCAGACTCGTTCTGCTGTGATCTGTAGAAAAGGCAGATTTTAGAAGTCATTTCTCCAAGACCGTTTCCCCGAGTCTGAATTGTTGCAGCCAAAAGCTGTCAGCTGAGGCTCTGGAGACTTCCGCAGTGGGCAATCAGTGATGCCACTGCAGAAATTCCCCTGGATGATCAAGGACACGTCAGTCCCATCTCAACAAGACTGCAGAAATTGTCACCTAGACATTGTGCCCGTGGGGTTGGAGAACAGCCCAGGCTCCTGCGCTTCTGTCAGACACAGATTTTACAGGAGAAGAGCACATTTGATGGCGAAAAAGGGAGGACAGTTTTTTTTTTTTACTGGAGAACAGATGTCAGTGTTGTGTTGAATCAGAACCAGAAGTTTACCTTAAGAGGTTTGGAGCCCACACAATGGCTAGGTTCTTGGCGTGCATGTTTGTGATGTTGGAGCTCCCAGCCAGACACGCCAAGTGTCTCATCAGGAACTCCAGTGTCCTGGAAAACAAGAGAGGCAAACGTTCAGCACCAACGAGCATGCCGTGCTGCAATTCAGAAAGCAAACCTCCATTCATGCTACTTCTTGTGATTGCTACTGTCACCGAAGATGAAGTAGATCCAACTTGACTGAGTGCCACGCTGCAGCACCAAGCCCCAGCACAGCACAGCCGCAGCCATCAGCTGCACCAAGCGTGCCCCCGTGCCCAGGAACTGACCCCATAAAGTAACCCCATGGAGCCTTCAACCCTTCAGCATACACAGGCATCGTGTTGCCGGCGTGAGACAGAGCCTGGAACCGCATCGTTGCCCTCTGCAATGCAGCAGGGCTGAGCTCAGCAGGCTGAGGGCAGCACTGACCTGTAGTGAGGAGCGGGCAGCTGCTGGATGACGTCCTGCATTCTGAGCAGCCGCTCCTCCTCTGTAGTGGCACCAACAGCATCCTGGAGTAGTGCAGAAAGGGAGCGAGACACCAATCAGGCTAGTACACCACTGCGAGTAAACCTCGTGGGGCTGACAGCAAAAGGGCCTCCGAGCTGGGGCACTGCTGCAGCCATCTGCCAAGAGGCCCAGGAAGAGGGAAATGAAAGACGTGGCCTTGTGCTTACCGAGAACTTGCCGTACAGCTGGTGGGTGAGCAGAGGGTTCGGGAGCTCCCTGAAGTACATCTTGCAGAGGGAGCTCACGCTGTGAATGTCGCGGACGGTGAGCTCTGGAATCTGCTCCGACTCAAATTCCTGCCTGGAGAGAGGGACGCAAACCCGGTTGAGCGAGAGGAAGGCAAGCCCAAAGCCACACCAGATGCACTCAGGCTGTGTCAGTCGCAGCACTCTTACCGCAGTCTCTGGATGTTGGACGCGACGCCGGACAGGCGGTATATCCCCTGCACCACGCCGTGCTGCTCAATGAACTCAGCGCAGCTCTGGAGGACCTGGGGGACTGAAGAACACGTGCCAGCCGTCAGTGGAGCTCCTGATTCAATCGTGCTGCAGGCTGTGCTTCACATCCCATCCACTAAGCCCAGCCAGGCTTGGCTGAAGCAAATACAGATGTGCTTGTCTCTTAGGAGCATCCGCCTCACTTGATCCTTCAGCCATCAACTCCCATTACACGTGTCTCCACTGCTGTCAGCCTGCCCCCTGCTAGATACGAGCTCCCTTTCATCTTCTTTAGATGCCCAGCAGAGGAAGATCTCAGGAATGGGCAGCTCCTTACCATCACGACCGGAGTGGAGAAGATGCTCTCCCAGGTCACCGCCAAACACCCTTTCCTTCTCCACCTCCCGCTCGGTCGGTTTCTTTGGGCGGGCCTTCACCAAGGAACGAAGGAAGGTGAGGATCTTGCTGCGTTTCTTGGGCACTGCACAACAAAAGGAAGAAACCAGGTCATTTCAGGTCTGGCTCCGTTGGACGAGGCCGAGCACAGCACATTCTACAGAGCACGTCAGAACGGGAAGAACATTACCAACCAGTACATACAAAAAGGGATTTTCCCCATCTCTGGAGGAACCCAAGGCCAGGTTGGATGGGGCCCTGGGCAGCCTGGTCTAATCTGACATTAAATGTGGGGGCTGGGAGACCATCCTGAGGCAGGAGGGTTGGAGCATGATGATCCCTGAGGTCCCTTCCATCCCAAGCCATTCTATGAAGATTCTATAGTTTTGCCAAGTCCAATCATAAAATCAGGAGGATTGGGCCAAATCTCTGCCCCATGGTGTGCATGAAGAATCATCAACCCAGAGGACAATGTGGCATCGATAAAGGAGGTACTAAACATGGAACACACCCCCAAAAAGACTTCATTTTGCTTCCCCACACCATCAAATGTAATATCTGTACCTGGCTTTGGCACAGAATTGATGAGTGCCTCAGGAATGTTCTTATTAATGAGTTCCACACACTCCCCTGGGAAAAATCCAACCTGTAACAAGAACAAAATAGAGACCAACTATTGCATGCTGCATTTCTCAGGTCTGAACTGTTAAACCAAAAGCCACATAACATTTCCCTCGGAACGTGCTTGCCTGACGTTCCATAAGACTATCCAGCAGAAAATGGCCATAGTTCACAGCATAAAGGTCATAATTTTTCAACATTTGCAGCCAAAGACAAGGTCCTCTGACACTGACACAGGGAAACTGTTTATGTCCTTTAGGCATCCTGAGCAGGCAGAGCAGCTCTAAGCTGAGATTCCTGCCTTTACTGCAGTTGCACTCTCCAGTCTGAAGCTTGTGCCTACCTGGAAGCCGAGCTTGCCTCTCCACCAGGGGGTCAGCTCCTTTGGTGGCATGTCGATGACACACACGACGTCTCCCACCTGCAAGAGATTGCAGTGTCAGTCCCAGCTTCAGCACGGCTGGGAGGAAAGCACAGCTCAAATGACTGCATTCTTCTGCACTGCCCAACATCGCCGAGCTTGAGAGCACTTGCACCAGTGCAGCTCTGAAGGCATTTGCCACTGTAAAATTGAACAACAAGGAACGCCTTGAACTGCTTACCTCAAAGGAGAGTTCATCCGCTGCCTGGGCAACGTATCTCTTAATAGCATGGGCAGCAGCAATAGCTGGAACATTCACAGGTGCCACCTCATGGTCCAGCAGGGGCTTCCCCTTGTTCTCAGCCTGAAACAGAGAGCACAGGCCACAGTGAGGAGCTGGGAACCAACAAGGAGGACTTCAAGGTGAGGAGCACATCTGCAGAGAAAGCTGCAGGAAATGCACTCGGTCCTTATCGTGGGCACTTGAGAAGGAACTGCAAGTCTAATAACGGCTGTTTCTCTCCCTGGTGTGCAGCAGGCACACGCCAGGCAATGCAAAGATGCATCTCTCCCCACCCAGACTAATCAGCAATGGCACTGACGCAGACAGGTGGCCTTGTCCATTTTGCCCCCTCCTTTCCTGCGCTCTTTGTGCAGGAAGGCTGACTGTTTCAGATGCTAGGAGACCGTGAAGAGGGAAACCAAAGCTACGGCTGCAGTTACAAGGTGCAAACAGTGCCATTGCAAGCACCAAGCAGCTCTCTTGAGCAGTCCAACCAACAGCGAGGCCAAACAGAGCAGAGAATGATTGTTGTTTCTGCAGCCATTTCAAGGGAAAAGTCAGTAGAGGACAAACACAACAGCCGAGATGGCTCTCGTACTTTTATAAACTTGCCACACTTGCACTGCTGTCTTGCCACAGAGGAGCTCTCTTGGAAAGCAGGAGAGCACATCTGCGGCTCACTCTGCTGGCTGCAGTCAGGGAACAAAGACCAATCAGAGCTTCATACTCTACCTCTGTCCATGCCAGGTCAGGCCCACAGCTGATCTCGCTGCACGCCACAGCCATCAGCGTAGGTGTGACAAGCTGGAACTGAAAAGAAACACACTTTTATGTTCTCTGTTCACATCTCTGCTGTGCTCCCTACAGCTGTCGGGCACACTCACACAGCCCAAGCACGCCTGCTGGTGTCCCTGGTGATGCTGTGCAGCTCTGCACAAGCTGGGGCTGGGACTCTTTGCCTAAGGGATTGCTTTCCATAAAACCAGCTGGTCACAGCACCACAGACAGCATCCTTCTGAGGGCTGAGCTGCAGAGCACGTGGAGAAAACCCACACGTGACCAGCGTCCCATCAAAGCTGGATGAGGCTGTGTTACCAAACACGGGGCGTCACGGGCTGCTAAAGCATGTGGGGGGACAAAGCATGGCAGGTACCTGGCAAGAGATCAGAACGAGGGAGAGAAATCTCACGAATCCGCAGCCGTTCCTTGTCACTTTGCTCTGATCTTCCACGAGCAAAAGCTGCAGCAGGGAAGCAGGCAGAGGGTGGAGAGAGGAGAGAGAAAGAGCAGGTCAGTTTGCTTCCACGGTTTAGCAAAGACTATGAGGGAAAAAACAAAATCTGCCCTCCCTCAACTTAAAAACTTAAGTTTTCAACTTAAAACCATTTCCCTTTGTCCTGCTGTTATCTACCCTTTCAAAGAGTTGATTCCCCTCCTCTTTTTAGGCTCCCTTTAGGTACTGAAGGCTGCCATGAGGTCACCCCACAGCCTTCATTTCTCCAGGCTGAACAAGCCCAGCTCCCTCAGCCTGTCTTTGCAGGGGAGGTGCTCCAGTCCCCTGATCATCTCTGTGGCTCGCCTCTGGACCCTCTCCAACAGCTCCCTGTCTTTCTGGACACTGTACTGCAGCTGGGGCCTCACAAGAGCAGAGCAGGGGGGGACGATCACCTCCCTGTCCCTCATGGCCACCCCTCTGCTGATGGAGAGAATGTGATCCTATGAGCTCCGCCAGCCAGCAGTTCTCAGCACTCACTGTCCCCCCGTCTCTCCCACACTGTCTCAGCTTACCTACAAGTGCTGCACAGGACGGTGTGAAGACAAAGGGACGCAGTCGGTGCACAAGTGCAACAAGCGAGCTGCTCAGTCAGAGCTCCAGCGCTCCAATGAAGGGACGCAGCACGCACTGCTCCTCCCCTCATTCTAGCCCTTATGACATCACTGAGGGCCACCAGGCTGCTCCACCACCACGGACAGGCTGGGGAGGCAAGACCAGTCACAAGGGCAGAAGATTCCAACAGCCCAGCCCAACGTTCTGGAATCAGGGGCTGCTTGGAATTCTACCCCAGCCAAATCCTGGAGAAGCTGGCACGGGGTCGTCATGACCAAAGCGCAGGACCTGGCGCTTGCTCTTGTTGAGCCTCGCACAACTGGCCTCAGTGCATCCCTCTGGAGGGCCTTCCTGCCCTCAGCCAGATGGACGCTTCCTCCCAGCAGCGTACCTTGCAGTGCTGGGCCCATGTCAAATCCACACTAGAGTGGCTTTTGTTACATTCAAGGGCATGTTGCAGCACCCATCTATTTCACCTGGAAGGAAATAAAGCAGGAGATGGGAGAAACACAGAACTACTGCCAGACTGCTTTATCCCTTTCTCAGCCCAACTTCCCTTGCCTCATCCCCTACCCCAACTCCTAAATGATGCCCACAGGCTGATAGTTGGATCTCAAGTCCATAGGACTCCTTTCACAGGGCTCCATCAAAAAGGCTGTCACACTTGTTCCGTACGCTCACACTGACCCAGCAGTGGTATCACAGTCACTTAACACACACACAAAAACCAAACCCCGAGCATGCACATCCCTTCCTGCGTGACTGCAGCCCACAGCTCCCCTTCACACCTCCGTGGATCTCTGGTGTTTTACACGGATGCAGCCTCGCTGCAGCTCCGTGGCTGTCACACAAGGCCTGCAGGACCTCTTTCTCTGCAAACCCCGTCTGCAGGCACTGGTTCACGAGGTTCACCTCCTGCCCTCCTGAGCAAAAACAAGCACTAAGAACAAGAGCAAAGCACGCTGGACTCGACCTGGCTGGATCCCCAACCCTCAGTCCTGTCAGACGGACCCTGGTGTGGAGACTCATCCCCAAAGCCTGGCTGGACATCAGCACAGGCATCATTCTTCAAACGCCCCATCCAAGCAGCAAGGGATCAAAGCGTTGGCACAGCTGAAACAGAAATGCTGTGTGAGTTTCCTGTTAGCACTGAGCAGGAACAAATCTACCGCTGAGCAGCAGGATGTGAGACAAGCAGCAGAAGACACCCAACCTGCAGAACCAGCTCGTTTGGGGTCGGTCCAGATGTTTGTCTGCTCCCTTCCCTGGCCCAGGCCAAGCTTGTGAGCTGCTCCTCCTTGGTGCAGGGGGAAATGGTGCAGATGCCATGTGGTGGCTATGCACAGCATGCCTTGGACTTGCTTTTCCTATCTCCATCTTCCATTAGCAAACAGCATCTCCAGCCTCCAGAGATCACTGAGTCCAACCCCTGCACAACAGTGAAAAAAAAGATATGATAAGGGGTACTTAAAGCACAGCATCTGTAATCAGATCAGACTCCTGCACTGTGAAGACTTCCATGAGTATTCCTGCAGAGTGCATCACTTAGTCTCTCTTTAGCCTTGTATTCATGGTTTTCCTGTAAGAGCTTGTCTAAACACTGCCTATAATCGTGGTTATGCTGGAAGCATTTGGATTTATTGATCCTTACTGTGATTTCAATAACAAATGCAGATGTTTTTTTGTTAGGGACAGCTTTCAATTTCTCAACTGAAATTTCAATATTGCATTAGTTGTTGACAACCACGGGGCTGCAGTACAGAGAATTACAGGAAGATGAATTTCTCCATCTCCATTCTCCTAGACATTTATGATTACAGTGATGTAGTTATATACAAAGTTGCAAGATACCAAAGCTAGAATAACCTCTTGGTGCAGCAGGATGTCTGGAGCCCAAGTGCAGAGTCTCAGTGTTGCAAAGCCTTGAAGAGGTGCACCGTATGTGCTGGGGCTGATGACACAGACACTGGAGCAAGGCCAGTGTGCTGTTAGAAACTTGACCAGCAGCTGATCTGCTGTCAGCCATTTCTGGACACAAACGGGATCTGGTCGACTTAGGACATGACCTTTGGGCTGGAGAGCAACTCCCCGAGGAATCACACAGCCACTGCAGACCGTTGGCAAGAACCCCATACCAAAACAGCTCATCTGCAATCAGTTTTTAATCTGTGCAGCAGTGATTGGAACAGGCGCACGCTCTCTGCAATTGCAGGAATGTTCACAAGTGGAATGTACATCACCTGTGTGCTCCAGCTCTTCTGTGTGCATGCTAGGAGCAGTGATCCCCCTGCACCCAGGGCTGCAATAAAGTCCTGTGGGCTTTCTAACCTGCCAACCAGCAGCCCAGGCTGCCCAGAGCCACATCCAGACTGGCCTTGGATGCCTGCAGGGATGGGGCATCCACAGCCTCCCTGGGCAACCTGTTCCAGTGCCTCACCACCCTCTGTCTGAAAAACTTCCTCCTCACATCCAACCTAAACCTCAACACCCCCCGTCTCAGTTTAAAGCCATTCCCCACGTGTCCCATCACTGTCCACCCTCCAAAACAAAACACCTCGGCTGTTCAACACTGAAAGAGCAAAATAACCCACAGCTCTTACTTCCACTGTATGCATTTAATTCCAAACTTAAGGTCACAGGTTAATTACTCATGTGATCCTTCCTGACAGAAGAACTACTCGTAGTGATGTGTAGGAGTAAGGAACTGTTTGAAAAGGTCATGGACATATTAGAACTTGCAGCATTTATCTTAATAGATGCCTACATTGCAAAGCATTTTGTAAAACACATGTTACAAGTACTGTGCATTGGATTACACTATATCAAACTCTAAGTAACAATACAGGTTGCTTTTAAATCTACACTTACATGCTAACTCCTTGATAAAATTCCTGACTGCCTTCAGTTTTATAGCCAAAGCAGTGTTTGAGCTGGTAATGTACTCTTGAACAGCACTGCTGCCTTCAGCATTTGTATGTTTAGATCTGAAAAGAGAACTTGGTCATTATTTCACGATGAGAGAATCCTATATGACAAAACAGAATTACAAAAATCTGACAATACTGTAAAATGCCAGCGTAAGAATGTGGCTTTGATATTTTTTTTTTCTTTTTTTTTTTTAAATGGTGAGTGTACCATTAATTCAAGACAAGAATTTTGTTTGTAAGTCGATCTCTATAACTGTTCTTGGCATCATTCTGTAGGATGAACTAGATACATGGAATTTGGCACTGGCTCCCCAGGGCAGTGGTTTGGCACTGAGCTGACAAAGGCCAAAGAGCATTTGCACAATGCTCTCAGACACAGGGCTTGACCCATAGGAGGTCCGGTGTGGAACCAGGAGGTGGAATACATGATCCTCGAGGTCCCTTCCAAATACAGATATTCCATCATCCTCTAATACTTATATTCCCAAGTCCTGTACACAGTGCTCAGATGCTTAATTGAAAGGTTCCATGAAACAGTGAGGTATCTATGTCCCTTTACCACTCAGTTATTCAATTTGCCACGTGGATCTTTTATCCAGTCACATTAAAAAACCCCTCAAACTATTTCCTTCAGTCTTCCATTCTGATAGAGCTTTCTGGAGCAAATAAAGAGTTGCAACTCAGAATGTCCACACCTCCCTTCCTGCACCCTGCATACTTTTTTCATTGCACTGTGATTACGTACCATTCTATTGTCACCCTCATTCTGTCATTATCTAGGCAGTTTACTGCCATTAAATTTTCCAGCAACAGATGCCCACAAGTACAGCCAGCCTGGACTTATTTCCAATACTTACCTTTGTCCTGATGTCCTTGTAGGAGGTGGGACATTTCTCCATCTCAGCAGCAGAGGGCAGGAGGGGTCCAAGGTGAGGGCACGCTCTCCTCTATTTTTCTGGCACTCAAAGACAAAGGGAACAAGAAAACCAGCAGTGTTTCCCTGCCCATGGCAAACACCAGCCTTTCCATCCTTACAGTCCTTCCTGCCATCAGCAGAGACATTTTGCTTTCTTGTGCCACTTCATCCCTTTAGCATCTGGCATTCTAACAAAAAAGTACTTACAAGGAATTTTAATATTTTCATATTAAATGTCAGAATTAGAACCATTATGTTTACCAAATATTTAAAACGTTCAACCCAGTGAGAAGTGAATTGATGTTGTATTTAGCATTCAGATAAGAACTTGTAAAGGAAGTAAAAAGTGCTGCTCTAATAAACTATAGTCTCATTGTCAAGCCTTGCACTTTCTCAGCAGATTATTACAGAATGTTCATTCAGGCAGGAATTAAGAGATGCGTCTGAATTGATAACAACAATGAATAATTAAGAAAGCTTGACTGCAGTCTGCTTGAGGATTCCAGTCTGAAGTGTGTTCCACCTGATGACAACTGGGAATTTCTTTCTCTCACAATCAGAATCATTGCACCTCTGACTAAACACATAGCTAATCACCACTGAAAACTAACTACATGTTGATTAACATTCAGAGAGATTGTGCAGGTGTCCTTTTAGGAACTGGCCTACAGTATGCTAAGAGGGATGGATGTGGGGACATTAGGATAACGTGCCCTCTGCCTGTTAAGACAGCCCCAGCAGAGCAGGTCAGCAGGCTGAAGAGCTGAGTGGGTCACCAGGGCTCAGAGACTTCACTCGGCCATCTGCAAGTTGAGGGACTTCAGCCCAAGCTGCCCTTTTCCATGCAGGCAAGGAGGCCAAGAGAAGGTGGATCGGCACGGTTCTGGTGCAGACAGGGGCTGCAGTGTGAGCAGGCCTACACAGACAAGGCTGTGCCCACACAGAGTGACAGCAGCTTTCGCTGTGAGCAGATTCCCAGGGGGCCTGAGCCATGGCAGTTCTTGATGGCAGCATGTTCCAATCAGCCCTGGAAGTCTTCTCTGGACGTCTGTCGCATTCTGGAATCCACACTGAGGACGCAGTCGCTGTGTCAGAGCAGCTGGCAGAGTCACGGGGAACCGTGACGTAGTTGGCCCAGGGAGCAACAACAAGGCCTGCACTGCTCAGCCAGCCCAGGCCAAAGGGGAGCACGAGAGAGAGCAGAGGAGAGAGGGGGGGAAAGAGGGCCAGGAAGGAAAGGCCTGTGCCTGAATGGACGTGTAGCAGCAGCTGCTGACAGCAAACTCGGTGATGGCAGGGGCACAGCAGAGCAGTGCAATGCTGGCAGCTTCCTGTGTCTTTCACACAGGCACTGCAGACATGGCCAGCACTGGGAGATCAGCAGAACTGCTGCACACCTCTGCCAGCCCAGGCCAGAGGAGTGCAGAACAGTGAGCTGCTGCTGAGGGGAGAGAGGATGGCCTGAGAGCTGACCTGAGAGGCAGGGCTGGCTGTGTGACAGCAGCCTCTGTGTCCTCCTCCTGTGTCTGTGAGGGCCAGAGGGCCAGAAGAGAACATGCCCAGACAACGAAGCCCTGCTGTCCTCTGCTGCTCAGCTGGAGAGATGTTCCGCCTTCCTGAAGGACGCTGATCCAAAGGGAAGGAATCAAAGGAAGTCCAGGCTGGCTGTCCTTGTGGGCATCAGCTGCTGGCAGCTGCCTCTGTGCTGCCATGGGCAGGGCACAGCACACACAGTGTTTGCAGTTCCCTGTGTGACACTGGCCCTGGTGACCTGACAGCCATAGGGAGACAAGAGAAAGAGCTGCCTCCCTCTGCCAGATGAGGCAAAGGTGAGAATCCCAGAATCACAGCATGGCCCGGGTTGGAAAGGAGCTCAAGGTTCATGAATCTCCAACCCTTGGCTCTCCAAGGGTGCACAGGGGGCTTTGTTCTCCCTGTGGTGCAGCTTCAGTGCCAACTCACAGCTGAGCTGGTTGGCACACTGTGACAGCCTGCCGCTCTGAAGCTCTTGGGGCAGTGCTCAGTTCTTTCTGAAGTACTCTGGAAAGTGCTGCTTCTCCTTCACCAAGTCTGTTTCCAGACAGACGTCTTTTTCTCCTCTGTACACACAAACAGTATCTTGTAACTCCCTGGCACAGTGCTCAGAAGTGATACTTCTGGAAGCACGTCAGAGAAAAGTGGCCTTGTCCCAGTGGACTTTCAGAGCAGATGAGAACAAGTCTTGGTTGACGGCTTTCTTCTGCTTCTGGAACTGCACAGGCAGGTTGTGTGTTGTCATACTTTATGCCAGAGTGCCAAACTGAAGCAGTTTCTGCAACCTCTTTTTTTCATACTTGTCACTCTTTGCTATTTCTGAGACCTTAACTTAGTCATTTTTAATGCGCTCTCATCTAAACTACTGTGTCCTCCAGTGTCAGTGTTGTATGAATCGGGACTGTGGGATTTCATCAGTGAAAGGATTCTGCTCTAATGACTGTCATTCTAAAGCTGATATTGTTTCTACCGCATCAGGCTTGCATGAAGCATCTCTGATCAACAGAGAAATCAGAAAAATGGCTTTTCCTATTGCAGTTTCCTTTTAACTAGTGATGAAAGCTGTCAGTTTATTTTTGGCACCAGAAATGCTGGGATGCAACCAGGTTAGATAAGAAGTGAAACTGAGTGCACAGTAAAGGAACATAGATGAGATAGCATCACACAGCTCTGGAAAAGATGTTCCAGCTCTGTGTCTACCTACACCTTCAGGAGATGAAAAGTACTGGCTTACTGAGGTGTCCTGGGTTGCAGGTTCTGTTAATCTCCATTTTTGGAAGAGCTGCTTGCAATAAATACCTTGTAAGGTGAGTGAGCTTGATAGAAGTAGGGTGTGAAAGAGATGGATTTGCTGTTTCCCTGAAGGTGCAGGAGTATTGCTGTGCCTACAGTCAGTAAGCAAGCCAGAAATCACTGTGTTCCTCAGAATGAAAAACAAAAGAATAAAAATCTTTTTGGGAGTGACAGCACGCCTGAATGAAGCACAAATCTAAACATTTAAAATAAGGGCTAGTGTCAAAGGGACTTGCAGTATTTCTCATCAAGAAATATTTGATGCTTCTTTAGGAAAGTCATCATAACAAAAGTGTACTGATGTCTTTGCTGAGGATTTCCTTGGTTCCAGCCTGAAGGTGTGCGCAGGCATGAGCAGGCAGTGCTGAGCTGCAGGTGAGTGCCTGTGTCCCACAGCAGGAAACCCGTGGATGTCTTCAGGGGTTTGAAATGGGCAGAGCTGAGAAACCTGTAGGCTTTCACTGAAATTGTCCTCTGCTTTAATTTGTAATCTTAGTTTCACCAATGCTTTCCAATATTATTTTCGTATGAGTGCAGATACATGGGATAGGATTTAAAGTTTTTATGGTGCTGCTGTATAGTTTTCTGTGGTCATCATAAGCCAATAAAAAAAATAAATGGTAATCAGGCAATCTATTAACAACCTGTGGCACGTGTAAAACAATGAAATTCCTTGCAGGAAGACAATATTGCCATACAATAATGTGGCAATCCAAAACTGTTAATTATACTTGATGAGCTGGAGATAATCCTGAAATGCGGGACTTTGATCTTAGCCAAGAATAATAAAAGTTACTATCGTTCTTAAATTGGCAGCTGCTATCAAAAGCCTGTGTCTTATTTCCCTTTTAGTAACACTGGCTAAATCAGAGAAAGTGATAAAAGAATTCCATGATTGCAGCTCAGGGATTCTTTCCCACTTGACCAGAAGTAATCTATGTCCAAAAATGTCTGTAAATATTTTTTCTACCTTATTTTGCCAGATATATTGATATTTGAGATGAATGGCAAAAACGTTTTGCGTACATAGATAAGCAATGCAAATTTCCTGGATTGTTTTAGAGAAAAAAGCTCCGGTTATCTGATCGTTTCCATACAGAAATAAGATTTACAGAAAAATTCTCATTATTATTATTCATGCATGAATAAGTTCAAAAAAGAGATGTGGGGGATGTTGTTTCAATTCCAGCTGATTGTAGGAAGGACTGTCAGGATGGAAAGGCTAGTGTTTGCCATGGGCAGGGAAACACATCGGGTTTTCATTTTCTCTATCACTTTCAGTGCCAGATAAACAGGGGAGTGTGTGCCTGCAACTTGGACCCATCCTGCCCTCTTCTGCTGAGATGGTGAAATGTTCCAGCTTGTAGAAGGACATCAGGACAAAGATATGTAATGAAAATAAGTCCAAGATGGCTGTCCTTGTGGGCATCAGCTGCTGGCATCTGCATTGCTGCTGCCATGAGCATGGCACAGCAGGTAAAAGATTGCTTTTCCTTGTGTGACACAGTCTCTGTTGACTTGAAAGCAAGAGGGATGCAATAGAAAGAGCTGCAACCTCTGCCAGACATGGCAAAGGTGAGTGGGATGTTGTTTAAATTATTACTGAAGTCAGGAAGACTGTAAGGATGGATAGTCTGGTGTTTGCCTTGGGCAGGGAAACACAGCTGGTTTTCATCTTCTCTTTCTCTTTGTGTGCCAGAAAAAGAGGAGAGTGTGCCCTCACCTTGGACCCCTCCTGCCCTCTTCTGCGGAGATGGAGAAATGTCCCAGCTTGTAGAAGGACATCAGGATAAAGATATGTAATGAAAATAAGTCCAGGCTGGCTGTCCTTGTGGGCATCAGCTGCTGGCATCTGGACGTCTGCAGCCATGAGCATGGCAAAGCAGGTAAAAGATTGCTTTTCCTTGTGTGACACAGGAGCTCTTGACTTGAAAGCTAGAGGGATGTAATAGAAAGAGCTGCAACCTCTGCCAGACATGGCAAAGGTGAGTGGGATGTTGTTTAAATTATTACTGAAGTCAGGAAGACTGTAAGGATGGATAGTCTGGTGTTTGCCATGGACAGAGAAACACATCTTGTTTTCATTTTCTCTTTCTCTTTGAGTGCCAGATAAACGGGGGAGAGTGTGCCCTCACCTTGCAACTCTCCTACCCTCTGCTGCTGAGAGGGAGAAATGTTCCAGCTTCTAGAAGGACATCAGGACAAAGATGTGTAATGAACATAAGTCCAGGCTGGCTTTCCTTGTGGGCATCAGCTGCTGGCATCTGCATTGCTGCCATGAGCATGGCAAAGCATGTAAAAGATTGCTTTTCCTTGTGTGACACAGGAGCTCTTGACTTGAAAGCTAGAGGGATGCAATAGAAAGAGCTGCAACCTCTGTCAGACATGGCAAAGGTGAGTGGGATGCTGTTTCAGTTAGTGCTGATGTCAGGAAGGACTGTAAGGATGGAAAGGCTGGTGTTTGCCATGGGCAGGGAAACACATCTGGTTTTATTTTTCTCTTTCTCTTTGAGTGCCAGATAAAGAGCAGAGTGTGCCCTCACCTTGGACCCATCCTGCCCTCTTCTGCTGAGAGGGAGAAATGTTCCAGCTTGTAGAAGGACATCAGGACAAAGATATGTAATGAAAATAAGTCCAGGCTGGCTGTCCTTGTGGGCATCAGCTGCTGGCATCTGGACTTCTGCTGCCATGAGCATGGCACAGCAGGTAAAAGATTGCTTTTCCTTGTGTGACACAGGAGCTCTTGTCTTGAAAGCTAGAGGGATGCAGTAGAAAGAGCTGCAACCTCTGCCAGACGTGTCAAAGGTGAGTGGGATGTTGTTTCAATTATTCCTGAAGTCAGGAAGATTGAAAGGATGGAAAGTCTGTAGTTTGCCATGGGCTGGGAAACACATCTTATTTTCATTTTCTATTTCTCTTTGAGTGCCAGATAAAGAGCAGAGTGTGCCCTCACCTTGGACCCATCCAGCTCTCTGCTGCTCAGAGGGAGAAATGTCCAAGCTTCTAGAAGAACATCAGGACAAAGATATGTAATGAAAATAAGTCCAGGCTGGCTGTCCTTGTGGGCATCAGCTGCTGGCATCTGCATTGCTGCTGCCATGAGCATGGCACAGCAGGTAAAAGATTGCTTTTCCTTGTGTGACACAGGAGCTCTTGACTTGAAAGCTAGAGGGATGCAATACAAAGAGCTGCAACCTCTGCCAGACATGGCAAAGGTGAGTGGGATGTTGTTTCAGTTGCTGCTGATGTCAGGAAGGACTGTAAGGATGGAAAGTCTGGTGTTTGCCATGGGCAGGGAAACACATCTGGTTTTCATTTTCTCTTTCTCTTTGAGGGCCATATAAAGAGCAGAGTGTGCCCTCACCTTGGACGCATCCTGCTCTCTGCTGCTCAGAGGGAGAAATGTCCAAGCTTCTAGAATGAAATCAGGACAAAGATATGTAATGAAAATAAGTCCAGGCTGGCTGTCCTTGTGGGCATCAGCTGCTGGCATCTGGACTTCTGCTGCCATGAGCATGGCACAGCAGGTAAAAGATTGCGTTTCCTTGTGTGACACAGGAGCTCTTGATTGAAAGCTAGAGGGATGCAATAGAAAGAGCTGCAACCTCTGCCAGACATGGCAAAGGTGAGTGTGATGTTGTTTCAATTAGTGCTGATGTCAGGAGGACTTTAAGGATGGAAAGGCTGGTGTTTGCCATGGGCAGGGAAACACATCTTGTTTTTATTGTCTCTTTGTGTGCCAGAAAAAGAGGAGAGTGTGCCCTCACCTTGGACCCCTCCTGCCCTCTTCTGCTGAGATGGAAAAATGTTCCAGCTTGTAGAAGGACATCAGGACAAGGATATGTAATGAAAATAAGTCCAGGCTGGCTGTCCTTGTGGGCATCAGCTGCTGGCATCTGCACTGCTGCTGCCATGAGCATGGCACAGCAGGTAAAAGATTGCGTTTCCTTGTGTGACACAGGAGCTCTTGACTTGACAGCTAGAGGGATGCAATAGAAAGAGCTGCATCCTCTGCCAGACATGGCAAAGGTGAGTGGGATGTTGTTTCAATTAGTGCAGATGTCAGGAAGGACTGTAAGGATGGAAAGGCTGGTGTTTGCCATGGGCAGGGAAACACATCTGGTTTTCATTTTCTCTTTCTCTTTGAGTGCCAGTTAAAGAGCAGAGTGTGCCCTCACCTTGGACCCATCCTGCCCTCTGCTGCTCAGAGTGAGAAATGTCCCAGCTTGTAGAAGGACATCAGGACAAAGATATGTAATGAAAATAAGTCCAGGCTGGCTGTCCTTGTGGGCATCAGCTGCTGGCATCTGCATTGCTGCTGCCATGAGCATGGCACAGCAGGTAAAAGATTGCTTTTCCTTGTGTGACACAGGAGCTCTTGACTTGAAAGCTAGAGGGATGCAATAGAAAGAGCTGCAACCTCTGCCAGACATGGCAAAGGTGAGTGGGATGTTGTTTCCATTGCTGATGATTGCAGGAAGGACTGTAAGGATGGAAAGGCTGGTGTTTGCCATGGGCTGGGAAACACATCTGGTTTTCATTTTCTCTTTCTCTTTGAGTGCCAGACAAAAAGCAGAGTGTGCCCTCACCTTGGACCCCTCCTGCCCTCTTCTGCTGAGATGGTGAAATGTTCCAGCTTGTAGAAGGACATCAGGACTAGGATATGTAATGAAAATAAGTCATGGCTGGCTGTCCTTGTGGGCATCAGCTGCTGGCATCTGCATTGGTGCTGCCATGAGCATGGCACAGCAGGTAAAAGATTGCGTTTCCTTGTGTGACACAGGAGCTCTTGACTTGAAAGCTAGAGGGATGCAATAGAAAGAGCTGCAACCTCTGCCAGACATGGCAAAGGTGAGTGGGATGTTGTTTCCATTTCTGATGATTGCAGGAAGGACTGTAAGGATGGAAAGGCTGGTGTTTGCCATGGTCAGGGAAACACAGCTGGTTTTCATTTTCTCTTACTCTTTGAGTGCCAGATAAAGAGCAGAGTGTGCCCTCACCTTGGACCCCTCCTGCCCTCTGCTGCTCAGAGGGAGAAATGTTCCAGCTTGTAGAAGGACATCAGGACAAAGATATGTAATGAAAATAAGTCCAGGCTGGCTGTCCTTGTGGGCATCAGCTGCTGGCATCTGGACTTCTGCTGCCATGAGCATGGCAAAGCAGGTAAAAGATTGCTTTTCCTTGTTTGACACAGGAGCTCTTGACTTGAAAGCTAGAGGGATGCAATAGAAAGAGCTGCAACCTCTGCCAGACATGGCAAAGGTGAGTGGGATGTTGTTTCAGTTGCTGCTGATGTCAGGAAGGACTGTAAGGATGGAAAGGCTGGTGTTTGCCATGGGCTGGGAAAGACATCTGGTTTTCATCTTCTCTTTGTCTTTGTGTGCCAGAAAAAGAGGAGAGAGTGCCCTCACCTTGGACCCCTCCTGCCCTCTTCTGCTGAGATGGAGAAATGTTCCAGCTTCTAGAAGGACATCAGAACAAAGATGTGTAATGAAAACAATTCCAGGCTGGCTGTCCTTGTGGGCATCAGCTGCTGGCATCTGCACTGCTGCTGCCATGAGCATGGCACAGCAGGTAAAAGATTGCGTTTCCTTGTGTGACACAGGAGCTCTTGACTTGAAAGCTAGAGGGATGCAATAGAAAGAGCTGCAACCTCTGCCAGACATGGCAAAGGTGAGTGGGATGTTGTTTCAATTAGTGCTGATGTCAGGAGGACCTTAAGGATGGAAAATCTGGTGTTTGCCATGGGCAGGGAAACACATCTTGTTTTTATTTTCTCTTTGTGTGCCAGAAAAAGAGCAGAGTGTGCCCTCACCTTGGACCCCTCCTGCCCTCTTCTGCTGAGATGGAAAAATGTTCCAGCTTCTAGAAGGACATCAGGACAAAGATATGTAGTGAAAATAAGTCCAGGCTGGCTGTCCTTGTGGGCATCAGCTGCTGGCATCTGCATTGCTGCTGCCATGAGCATGGCAAAGCAGGTAAAAGATTGCTTTTCCTTGTGTGACACAGGAGCTCTTGACTTGATAGCTAGAGGGATGCAATAGAAAGAGCTGCAACCTCTGCCAGACATGGCAAAGGTGAGTGGGATGTTGTTTCAATTAGTGCTGATGTCAGGAAGGACTGTAAGGATGGAATGGCTGGTGTTTGCCATGGGCAGGGAAACACAGCTGGTTTTCATCTTCTCTTTGTCTTTGTGTGCCAGATAAACAGGAGAGAGTGTGCCCTCACCTTGGACCCCTCCTGCCCTCTTCTGTTGAGATGGAGAAATGTTCCAGCTTCTAGAAGGAAATCAGGACAAAGATATGTAATGAAAATAAGTCCAGGCTGGCTGTCCTTGTGGGCATCAGCTGCTGGCATCTGCATTGCTGCTGCCATGAGCATGGCACAGCAGGTAAAAGATTGCTTTTCCTTGTGTGACACAGGAGCTCTTGACTTGAAAGCTAGAGGGATGCAATAGAAAGAGCTGCAACCTCTGCCAGACATGGCAAAGTTGAGTGGGATGTTGTTTCACTTGCTGCTGATGTCAGGAAGGACTGTAAGGATGGAAAGGCTGGTGTTTGCCATGGGCTGGGAAACACATCTTGTTTTCATTGTCTATTTCTCTTTGAGTGCCAGATAAAGAGCAGAGTGTGCCCTCACCTTGGACCCCTCCTGCCCTCCTCTGCTGCTGCAGAGAAATGTTAGATCTTCTAGAAGGACATCAGGACAAAGATATGTAATGAAAATAAGTCCAGGCTGGCTGTCCTTGTGGGCATCAGCTGCTGGCATCTGCATTGCTGCTGCCATGAGCATGGCACAGCAGGTAAAATATTGCTTTTCCTTGTGTGACACAGGAGCTCTTGACTTGAAAGCTAGAGGGATGCAATAGAAAGAGCTGCAACCTCTGCCAGACATGGCAAAGGTGAGTGGGATGCTGTTTCAATTATTGCTGAAGTCAGGGAGACTGTAAGGATGGAAAGGCTGGTGTTTGCCATGGGCAGGGAAACACATCTGGTTTTCATTTTCTCTTTCTCTTTGAGTGCCAGATAAAGAGCAGAGTGTGCCCTCACCTTGGACCCCTCCTGGCCTCTTCTGCTGAGATGGAGAAATGTCCAAGCTTCTAGAATGAAATCAGGACAAATATATGTAATGAAAATAAGTCCAGGCTGGCTGTCCTTGTGGGCATCAGCTGTTGGCATTTCAATTGCTGCTGTCATGAGCATGGCACAGGAGGTAAAAGATTGCTTTTCCTTGTGTGACACAGGAGCTCTTGACTTGACAGCTAGAGGGATGCAATAGAAAGAGCTGCAACCTCTGCCAGACATGGCAAAGTTGAGTGGGATGTTGTTTCAGTTGCTGCTGATTTCAGGAAGGACTGTAAGGATGGAAAGGCTGGTGTTTTCCATGGGCAGGGAAACACATCTTGTTTTCATTTTCTCTTTGTGTTCCAGAAAAAGAGGAGAGTGTGCCCTCACCTTGGACCCCTCCTGCCCTCTGCTGCTCAGAGGGAGAAATGTTCCAGCTTGCAGAAGGACATCAGAACAAAGATGTGTAATGAAAATAAGTCCAGGCTGGCTGTCCTTGTGGGCATCAGCTGCTGGCATCTGCATTGCTGCTGCCATGAGCATGGCACAGCAGGTAAAAGATTGCTTTTCCTTGTGTGACACAGGAGCTCTTGACTTGAAAGCTAGAGGGATGCAATAGAAAGAGCTGCAACCTCTGCCAGACATGGCAAAGGTGAGTGGGATGTTGTTTCAATTAGTGCTGATGTTATGAAGGACTGTAAGGATGGAAAGGCTGGTGTTTGCCATGGGCAGGGAAACACAGCTGATTTTCATTTTCTCTTTCTCTTTGAGTGCCAGTTAAAGAGCAGAGTGTGCCCTCACCTTGGACCCATCCTGCCCTCTTCTGCTCAGAGGGAGAAATGTCCCAGCTTCTAGAAGGACATCAGGACAAAGATATGTAATGAAAATAAGTCCAGGCTGGCTGTCCTTGTGGGCATCAGCTGCTGGCATCTGGACTTCTGCTGCCATGAGCATGGCACAGCAGGTAAAAGATTGCTTTTCCTTAGGTGACACAGGCTCTGTTGACTTGAAAGCAAGAGGGATGCAATAGAAAGAGCTGCAACCTCTGGCAGACAAGGCAAAGGTGAGTGGGATGTTGTTTCAATTAGTGCTGATGTCAGGAAGACTGTAAGGATGGAAAGGCTGGTGTTTGCCATGGGCAGGGAAACAATGCTGGTTTTCATCTTCTCTTTCTCTTTGAGTGCCAGAAAAATAGAGGAGAGTGTGCATGCTTTCTACCCCTCTTGCCCTCTTCTGCTGAGATGGAGAAATGTCCCAGGTTCTAGAAGGACATCAGGACAAAGATATGTAGTGAAAATAAGTCCAGGCTGGCTGTCCTTGTGGGCATCAGCTGCTAGCTTCTGCATTGGTGTTGCCATGAGCATGTCACAGCAGGTAAGGGATTGCTTTTCCTTGTGGGACAGCTGTTAAGCCATTCTGATTCACCCTTTGCATCCACAGCATACAGTTTTTTCCCACACTGCTGTTTCTATCCAGCAGTGTGCATATCTGCAGTGCTACAGATGTTGGTGGTCCTGCCTGTGGCAGGGGGTTGGAGATTCGTGATCCTTGAGGTCCCTTCCAACCCGGGCCATTCTGTGTGTGTGTGTGTGACTGGCTAAACACCAATTGTTGCTAGCTCAGCAGGTATACTGCTAATTATTGAACGCCTGACAGCTGCTTATCAACACTTGGCCACTATTTCTGGACAGCTGCTCATCCCTGAAGAGAGAGAAGTTTGGAAGGAGGACAGAGGGGAGTCTCTTGATGCCTGCCTGTTGCATCCCAACCTGCCCACAGAGTGAGTCACTTCGGCCTTGTGTGGAGGCCCTGGCTTCTTTGGAGTCTGTTTTTCTTTTGCTGAGCTTCTCCTATCCAAACAGAATGGCCTTACAACATGCTTTCTGGTCCTTAATACTGAACCCATGCAATTTGTAACTATTACAGTTCTGTAAGTGAGAATTGATCACATGATTGAACAACTGTATTTCTAAAATATGTTATGAAATAACTTCTTTTTACTAATACTAATACTAATAAAGTCTTTCTACTTTTTCAAACTGTTTCTAAGGGCAAATTACAAAACACATGGTGCTGTACTGCTTCAGAGCAATCCCACATTTGATAGCCAGTGCAGAAACAACATTCCATCCTACAGCATTAGCTAGTTCAGAGGTACCAGACGTGTATCTGGATGTGGCTGTTGTGCATAACTGGTGCTGAGGGATCAGAAGTGACAGCTCCACTCTTGGAGACCACAGAACTAAAATGGAAAGATAAAATAGTTGCAGGGCAATTGTTCTGTGTGCCTGAAGCAGGGACCGATTTATGGGGGAGAGATTTAACAGTTAAATGAGGATTACAGCTGCAAGTCTGTGAAACAGATATCAGGGGTCAATGAATGTGTTAACAGCTGTGATGAAGAAGAAATGAATCCAAAGCTGTGGGCAGGGGAAGGAAATCGGGGTGGACTCACAATTTTCCCTTACAAAGAACTGCCCAAGGAGGGAGTGGAGCTGTGAAACAGCAACAATATCCCATAGCCTTAGAAGGGAGAGTGGGTCTAAAAGCTGTAACACAGACAGTGCTTAAGGATGGTCTTCTGGAACCTTGTCTGTGGCCTTATAACACCCCAATCCTGTCGGCACGGAAGGCAGACGGCACGTATCGGCTGGTGCAAGATGTAAGGAAATGACTGAACCCGTTCTCAAAAGACAGCCTGTGGTTCCTAACCCCTATACCCTAATGAGTCAGATCCCACACGGACAGCAGTGGTTTGGTGTGAGAGACCTCAAAGATGCTTTCCGGACAGCCTCTGGACTCAGAGAGAAATGGCTGCGTTTGTATGAGGACACATTGTAATCCTATCGTGATTCGTGATGATACTGTAGATACTGGAACTCGTGCTAATCCTTGTCTTTGCAGCATTTGAAGCAAGCAACTGGTGCTGCTGTCATGCAGAAAGCTCCCTTCCAACCACTCAGCAAGCATTTGGATGAGACAGCTTCCTGCTGGGGAGCCCTCCGACATCACTGCTGCCTCCTCCAGAACCATACCTGCAGATGCTTCAGAGCTCTTCAGCATGGACTTCCTTCCTCCCATCAGCAGCTGCTCCTGCACTGACCTTCATTCACACTGGGATACCATCTGCTTCCAGCAGGAGCTGACCTGCGAGACAGAGAAAGGAAACGTGGGATGAGCACCAATGCAGAAGCACAAGGCTGTGTCACCACCACGTCTTGCAGCCTTGGGAAGTCAGCTGCAACTGCAGCCTTGGTCAGAATTACAACGGGCACCGTAAATTAAGTGTGACCTCTGAAGTTGTTGCCATGATCAGAAATAGACGCTGAAATCGCTCACATAACTGTCGGTGGTTCCCTCCAAATTCTTTTGCTTTGGGGAACAGATGGACTCGGAATGGAAGGACACGAGAAAAATGACATCTGTTTGAGCTCAGCAGACTTGAGAGGTGGGCCTGGGTGAACCTCATGAGGTTCAGCACAGCCAAGTGCAAGGTTTGGCATTTGGGCCGGAGGAATCCCAGGCATTCTTTTGTCATCGTGGTGGTTTCCAATAGACCCCAACAATGAGACATCAGGTCGCCGTGTGGGCTCCTGGGTGACACTGCCATTGCCCAGCCATTGCAGCCTAGGGGCAAATAAAGTAAAATACTTCAGAAAGATCTCACACTGATTGCATATTTTACTGTTCTTTTACACAAAACAGAAGGGGAGGACAGCAGATGCATGCAGCTGCATCAACACCCAGGCTGCTAAAGGAATGGAAAGACAGAAACATCAAATATCAATGCGTTATTCTAATGCAAGGAGGGAAGCTTTTTTCAATGTTACTTTTTATCATTTAAAATGAGCAGTTGGCACTCTTAAAGGAAAATCCTAGGCCCCAGGTTCTGACAGTGTGGCAATCTGGCACGGACTCAGCTGTGAATGATCCAAACAGTCTGTTCCAGATTTTAACATCCCTTATATGCATTCACAAGTTTTCTCTCTTGACTTCCCCTTACAGCCGTTAGATGCCAGCAAAACATCCCACAAACACTCCTTACCTCTGTGCACACAGGCACCCATCCAACCAGAGCCATCAGTCATTCCCAGCCATGCGCTCTTCCTCCAATCATGGTCAGCATCACACGGCCGTCACGCAGCTCACTTGACTCAGTTTTTCTCTTCTTTCTGGAGGTGTCCTTCCTTCTCAGCCTTACCTTCTCGTGATGTTTATCTCGCTCTGCAGCTCCTGCTCTGAATAGGCTTTCTTGGATTCCCGCATGACAGGCACAAAATGCAGCCACAGCCCCTGCCACCAAGGTCAGCTCTTCAGCACACATTACCTGAGGAGCACTTGGCAACTCCTGCAACCTGAGCAGTGCCAGGAAGACTGTTTCACTTCTGCTTCTCCTGGCTCAGAAATTCATTTTCCTACCTAGAAAATGGAAAAAGAAAAGAAAGAAAAAGAATCCTGACATAAAGCAGACACAATTGATATTATGGAATTCTGGAAGGCAAGGGATTTGCCTTCTATGATGAGAAGTTGAGTGCAAAGAACTAAGAAGAGCCATGAGCAGGTTGTGAACTTGTGGGTAAAATTAGGAAGTGCAGCAGTGCAGGGCTTCTGGAGGTGAGGGTCTGCTACAGCCGCCTGGAAAGAGAGCCTGTTGGTGGGAGCTGCTTACTGCAGCCAGCAGAAGCATCGCACTCACTGACTCTCATCCTGATGGGGGATTCCAGTCAGTCTGGGAAATCAGCATGGCTGGCTGCAAGCAATCTGACAGACTCCTGGAGTGCAGTGAGAATCACTCTGTGGTGCAGGCATTGGGCACAGCAAGCAGAAGGGAAGCATTGCTGGACATGGTGCACACCAGGGGTTACGACAGGAGGCGGTCAGGGCTGCAGTGACCATGCCCTCCTTGAGTTGGTGATCTCAAGGAATGCGGGCCTGGCAGGAAGCAAAGGCAGGAGCCTGAACTTCAGGAGAGCCAGCTGCAGGCTGTTCCAGGAATTCTTGGACGAGATGCTCTGGACAACTGTTTGTAGGGGCAAAGGGATGGAAAAGAGCTGGTCACTTTCTCAGGAAAAAACGTGCTCAGGTTGCAGGCTGAGCTGCAGGAGAGGAAGGGGATGAGGTGCCAGCACGGCTCTGCACGATGCTCTGCCACACTGGGCAGCTTGATCATGGCTCAGCAGTGGGATCAGACGAGGAGAAGGGGAGAAGGAAATCAAGGATGGGAGGGAGCCATCAGACACAGTCAATAAGTGTCTGTGAAGTCTTGCAAACCAGAGATTCCCAGGTTGTTTCTGCTTTTGCAGCATTTGTGTGGTGCAGGGTGAGCAAAAGGTTCTGCTGCTTGATTCTTCTGCAGGAGCCGCCTAAAAGGGAAATGGCCACTGAGCTGCAGACGAAGCAGTACTGCCTGACGTTGGCCAGGGGGAGCTTCTCCTGCCGCAGTGTGCTGATGACAGGTCTGGAGATGATCTGCAGGGCCAGCTCGTAGGTGGGAGCCAGGAAAGGACATGATGGGAGGAGGGAGGTGTTAAGCAACATCCAAGGCATCAAAATGCATCAGAAGGCCCTGAAAAGCATCACAAAGCCACAGCCAGGAAGCTTGGGAGTATCATGAGCAGCATCCAGGATGCGAGAGATTATTTGCTACCATGCCAAATGGTAGCAGAGCTCCCCCTGCAGACATCCCAGAGCCAGACAAAACAGGAACAAACCCGGAGCTGTGCTGCACGCACCCCACAGCCACAGCATTGCAAGCTGGGGTGCCTTGCTGTGTGCTGCATTCATCCCAGTCCGTGTGAATGAAGACTCTGGAGGCAGTCAAGGCGTTGATTGAGCACGAGTGTGCTTTTATTATTATATAAAGGACAGGAGGGTGTGAGAGGTCCACGGTGAAGATGGGACTCATCCTGTCTTGTCATGGAGAGAGTGGCTCAGAACTCTCAGTGCTGCTGTCCGGTGCCTGGGACTGGAGGTCTGATTGAAAGTCCCCCTGCAAGAGGCTCTGCTCCTCTTCACTGATGCTGACCTGCTCCTGCATGGAGGTGCTGCTGTCGGGGCACTCACACTGTGCTTCAGATGGGCTGCACTGCAGAGACTCTGGGTTAAAATCCACACTTGTGACTGTGGTGTCTGGGAGGCTCAGGTCAGCAACTTCAGCAGAGCCAGGTGTAATGAGAGCATGGACTTCGATGAGCTCCTTCTCTCCATTACTGATGTCAGATGGAAGGCTGCTATTAGAACTGCAGCAACTTGTGCTTCCTATGAGCTCTCCACTGATGGAAGCACAGAGAGCATCCTCGCTACTTGCCCTGGATCTTATGGCTTGGCAAGGGCTCGATTCACCTAGAAAGGATACACAGGGGTTAGTGTCAAACTTTCACAAGCTGAATTACGACAGTGGTACTTGATCAGGGGTGAAGATTTAGGCACGGGATTGAACGCTAGAAAGAGATACATGTGCAGAGCAAGCTTGAATTGTATGTTCCTGAAAAGCAGGGATTTGGAAGCTGCATTTGCACCCTTACCTGCCAGGACTACCACTGCTGTTTCAGAGGGCTGCCTGGCATTGCGCTGCAGTTGGCGTTTGCTGCCAGAGGATGGCTTCCTGAGGCTGAAGCAGCAACACCAACTGCTAGCTGGTGATTCCTCAGTCTTGCTGGGTGGATTTTGTCTGGAGAGAGAAAACAGCCAATGCTGTGAGTCGTGCGTGGTGCAGGGTGAGGGAAGAGCAGCACTGAGCTCTTGGCAGCAGTTGCTTGTTCCTAGCACTGCCTGGTTTCTGCAGGAAAACACAAAAACCCACCCAAACAATGATGCTAGGTGCTGGAAAAGAAAGTCCTCTTTACCTGTCAGATGGAAAGTCAACGACGGTGTGGAATTTGCCCTGCCCAGCTGCAGGGCTTTCTTCCACTTCAATGTCCCTGCTGCTCTCTGTTACCACAGAAGAGGTGCTGTGGCCTCGCCTCTGTGCCTGTGCCTCCTCCAGGCTGAGCAGCTTTGTGGCAGCAGAAGAGACCCCCACAGACTTGGGCCCTGGGAGAGAATTGTGCCCTGTCAGGGAAAACCACAGGTAAGAGCGAGGATCAGAAAGCAGCAGCACAGCCACCACAGTTCTGGGGGAGGTGCTGTATTTTTCTCAGGCTTGCTTATCCGAGCCACTGGAAGAAGTGGAGCCCAAAATAACCATGTGGGAAGAGGTGTGTTTATGGCAAAGGACACGGTCATCATTAAGAGCAGCTTACTGTATCAAAATAGGCAAGGAAAAACCCAAGGAAATGGGGGCAGGGAACTGAGAAAGCTTCGCTGCCACACTTGCATCAAGCTTTTCCTGCGTGCAAACCATAATAATGACGGTTTCCTCCTTGTGAAGTTTGGGCTTGGACATTCTCAGCATCCAGCAACAGGATGCCATATCCTAATGGAAGTCCAGAGGTCTGCTGTCCCCTTGATGGTAAAAGAGTATCTAAAAGGTCCTGGAGAAGGCCTGCATTTGGTCAAGGTGTCAGGTCAAGATCAAGCTAATGGAGGAAGACACTCACCTGCTGCATCTGCAATGTCTGCTCCGGATTTGGAGCCGAAGAGGACGTCGGTGTGGTTGATGAGAAATTCCACCACATCCGACTGCGTCTGCAGCTCCATGCAGGCAGCTCTTCTGCTGGCGCAGGCAGACTCGTTCTGCTGTGATCTGTAGAAAAGGCAGATTTTAGAAGTCATTTCTCCAAGACCGTTTCCCCGAGTCTGAATTGTTGCAGCCAAAAGCTGTCAGCTGAGGCTCTGGAGACTTCCGCAGTGGGCAATCAGTGATGGCACTGCAGAAATTCCCCTGGATGATCAAGGACACGTCAGTCCCATCTCAACAAGACTGCAGAAATTGTCACCTAGACATTGTGCCCGTGGGGATGGAGAACAGCTCAGGCTCCTGCGCTTCTGTCAGCCACAGATTTTACAGGAGAAGAGCACATTTGATGGAGAAAAAGGGAGCACTGTTTTTTTTTTTAATGGAGAACAGATGTAAGCGTTGTGTTGAAACAGAACCAGCAGTTTACCTTAAGAGGTTTGGAGCCCACACAATGGCTAGGTTCTTGGCATGCATGTTTGTGATGGTGGAGCTCCCAGCCAGACACGCCAAGTGTCTCATCAGGAACTCCAGTGTCCTGGAAAACAAGAGAGGCAAACGTTCAGCACCAACGAGCATGCCGTGCTGCAATTCAGAAAGACAAAGGCTGGAACCACATCGTTGCCCTCTGCAATGCAGCAGGGCTGAGCTCAGCAGGCTGAGGGCAGCACTGACCTGTAGTGAGGAGCGGGCAGCTGCTGGATGACGTCCTGCATTCTGAGCAGCCGCTCCTCCTCTGTAGCGGCACCAACAGCATCCTGGAGTAGTGCAGAAAGGGAGCGAGACACCAATCAGGCTAGTACACCACTGCGAGTAAACCTCGTGGGGCTGACAGCAAAAGGGCCTCCGAGCTGGGGCACTGCTGCAGCCATCTGCCAAGAGGCCCAGGAAGAGGGAAATGAAAGACGTGGCCTTGTGCTTACCGAGAACTTGCCGTACAGCTGGTGGGTGAGCAGAGGGTTCGGGAGCTCCCTGAAGTACATCTTGCAGAGGGAGCTCACGCTGTGAATGTCACGGACGGTGAGCTCAGGAATCTGCTCCGACTCAAATTCCTGCCTGGAGAGAGGGACGCAAACCCGGTTGAGCGAGAGGAAGGCAAGCCCAAAGCCACACCAGATGCACTCAGGCTGTGTCAGTCGCAGCACTCTTACCGCAGTCTCTGGATGTTGGACGCGACGCCGGACAGGCGGTATATCCCCTGCACCACGCCGTGCTGCTCAATGAACTCAGCGCAGCTCTGGAGGACCTGGGGGACTGAAGAACACGTGCCAGCCGTCAGTGGAGCTCCTGATTCAATCGTGCTGCAGCTTGTGCTTCCGGGAGTCACATCCCATCCACTAAGCCCAGCCAGGCGTGGCTGAAGCAAATACAGATGTGCTTGTCTCTTAGGAGCATCCGCCTCACTTTATCCTTCAGCCATCAACTCCCATTACACGTGTCTCCACGGCTATCAGCCTGCCCCCTGCTAGATATGAGCTCCCTTTCATCCTCTTTAGATGCCCAGCAGAGGAAGATCTCAGGAATGGGCTGCTCCTTACCATCACGACCGGAGTGGAGAAGATGCTCTCCCAGGTCACCGCCAAACACCCTTTCCTTCTCCACCTCCCGCTCGGTCGGTTTCTTTGGGCGGGCCTTCACCAAGGAACGAAGGAAGGTGAGGATCTTGCTGCGTTTCTTGGGCACTGCACAACAAAAGGAAGAAACCAGGTCATTTCAGGTCTGGCTCCGTTGGACGAGGCCGAGCACAGCACATTCTACAGAGCACGTCAGAACGGGAAGAACATTACCAACCAGTACATACAAAAAGGGATTTTCCCCATCTCTGGAGGAGCCCAAGGCCAGGTTGGATGGGGCCCTGGGCAGCCTGGTCTAATCTGACATTAAATGTGGGGGCTGGCAGCACAGCCTGATGCAAGGAAGTGGAAGCTTGAGGATCCTTAAGGACCCTACCATCCCAAGCCATTCTATGAAGATTCTATAGTTTCCCCAAGTCCAATCATAAACACAGGAGGATTGGGCCAAATCTCTGCCCCATGGTGTGCATGAAGAATCATCAACCCAGAGGACAATGTGGGATGGATAAAGGAGGTACTAAACATGGAACGCACCCCCAAAAAGACTTCATTTTGCTTCCCCACACCATCAAATGTAACATCCCTACCTGGCTTTGGCACAGAGTTGATGAGTGCCTCAGGAATGTTCTTATTAATCAGTTCCACACACTCCCCTGGGAAAAATCCAACCTGTAACAAGAAGAGAAGCCAACTATTGCATGCAGCACTTCTCAGGTCTGAACTGTTAAACCAAAAGCCACATAACATTTCCCTCGGAACGTGCTTGCCTGACGTTCCATAAGACTATCCAGCAGAAAATGGCCATAGTTCAAAGCATAAAGGTAATAATTTTTCAACATTTGCAGCCAACGGCAAGGTCCCCTGACACCGACACAGGGAAACTGTTTACGTCCATTAGGCATCCTGTGCATGCAGAGCAGCTCTAAGCTAAGATTCCTGCCTTTACTGCAGTTGCACTCTCCAGTCTGAAGCTTGTGCCTACCTGGAAGCCGAGCTTGCCTCTCCACCAGGGGGTCAGCTCCTTTGGTGGCATGTCGATGACACACACGATGTCTCCCACCTGCAAGAGATTGCAGTGTCAATCCCAGCTTCAGCACGGCTGGGAGGAAAGCACAGCTCAAATGACTGCATTCTTCTGCACTGCCAAACATCGCAGAGCATGAGAGCACTTGCACCAGTGCAGCTCTGAAGGCATTTGCCATTGTAAAATTGAGCAACAAGGAACGCCTTGAACTGCTTACCTCAAAGGAGAGTTCATCCGCTGCCTGGGCAACGTATCTCTTAATAGCATGGGCAGCAGCAATAGCTGGAACATTCACAGGTGCCACCTCATGGTCCAGCAGGGGCTTCCCCTTGTTCTCAGCCTGAAACAGAGAGCACAGGCCACGGTGAGGAGCTGGGAACCAACAAGGAGGATTTCAAGGTGAGGAGCACATCTGCAGAGAAAGCTGCAGGAAATGCACTCGGTCCTTATCATGGGCACTTCAGAAGGAACTGCAAGTCTAATAACGGCTGTTTCTCTCCCTGGTGTGCAGCAGGCACACGCCAGCAAAGATGCATCTCTCCCCATCCAGACTAATCAGCAATGGCACTGACACAGACAGGTGGCCTTGTGTATTTTGCCACATCCTTTCCTGCGCTCTTTGTGCAGGAAGGCTGACTGTTTAAGATGCTAGGAGACCGTGAAGAGGGAAACCAAAGCTACGGCTGCAGTTACAAGGTGCAAACAGTGCCATTGCAAGCACCAAGCAGCTCTCTTGAGCAGTCCAACCAACAGCGAGGCCAAACAGAGCAGAGAATGATTGTTGTTTCTGCAGCCATTTCAAGGGAAAAGTCAGTAGAGGACAAACCCCACAGCCGAGATGGCTCTGGTACTTTTATAAACTTGCCACGCTTGCACTACTGTCTTGCCACAGAGGAGCTCTCTTGGAAAGCAGGAGAGCACATCTGCGGCTCACTCTGCTGGCTGCAGTCAGGGAACAAAGACCAATCAGAGCTTCATACTCTACCTCTGTCCATGCCAGGTCAGGCCCACAGCTGATCTCGCTGCACGCCACGGCCATCAGCGTAGGTGTGACAAGCTGGAACTGAAAAGAAACACACTTTTATCTTCTCTGTTCACATCTCTGCTGTGCTCCCTACAGCTGTCGGGCACACTCACACAGCCCAAGCACGCCTGCTGGTGTCCCTGGTGATGCTGTGCAGCTCTGCACAAGCTGGGGCTGGGACTCTTTGCCTAAGGGATTGGTTTCCTGTAGACCAGCTGGTCACAGCACCACAGACAGCATCCTTCTGAGGGCTGAGCTGCAGAGCACGTGGAGAAAACCCACACGTGACCAGCGTCCCATCAAAGCTGGATGAGGCTGTGTTACTAAACACGGGGCGTCACGGGCTGCTAAAGCATGTGGGGGGACAAACCATGGCAGGTACCTGGCAAGAGATCAGAACGAGGGAGACAAATCTCACGAATCCGCAGCCGTTCCTTGTCACTTTGCTCTGATCTTCCACGAGCAAAAGCTGCAGCAGGGAAGCAGGCAGAGGGTGGAGAGAGGAGAGAGAAAGAGCAGGTCAGTTTGCTTCCACGGTTTAGCAAAGACTACAAGGGAAAAACCAAAATCTGCCCTCCCTCAACTTAAAAACTTAAGTTTTCAACTTAAAACCATTTCCCCTTGTCCTGCTGTTATCTACCCTTTCAAAGAGTTGATTCCCCTCCTCTTTTTAGGCTCCCTTTAGGTACTGAAGGCTGCCATGAGGTCACCCCACAGCCTTCATTTCTCCAGGCTGAACAAGCCCAGCTCCCTCAGCCTGTCTTTGCAGGGGAGGTGCTCCTGTCCCCTGATCATCTCTGTGGCTCGCCTCTGGACCCTCTCCAACAGCTCCCTGTCTTTCTGGACACTGTACTGCAGCTGGGGCCTCACAAGAGCAGAGCAGGGGGGGACGATCACCTCCCTGTCCCTCATGGCCACCCCTCTGCTGATGGAGAGAATGTGATCCTATGAGCTCCGCCAGCCAGCAGTTCTCAGCACTCACTGTCCCCCCGTCTCTCCCACACTGTCTCAGCTTACCTACAAGGTGCTGCACAGGACGGTGTGAAGACAAAGGGACGCAGTCGGTGCACAAGTGCAACAAGCGAGCTGCTCAGTCAGAGCTCCAGCGCTCCAATGAAGGGACGCAGCACGCACTGCTCCTCCCCTCATTCTAGCCCTTATGACATCACTGAGGGCCACCAGGCTGCTCCACCACGACGGACAGGGTGGGGAGGCAAGACCAGTCACAAGGGCAGAAGATTCCAACAGCCCAGCCCAACGTTCTGGAATCAGGGGCTGCTTGGAATTCTACCCCAGCCAAATCCTGGAGCAGCTGGCACGGGGTCATCATGACCAAAGCGCAGGACCTGGCGCTTGCTCTTGTTGTGTGGCTGTCACACAAGGCCTGCAGGACCTCTTTCTCTGCAAACCCCGTCTGCAGGCATTGGTTCACGAGGTTCACCTCCTGCCCTCCTGAGCAAAAACAAGCACTAAGAACAAGAGCAAAGCACGCTGGACTCGACCTGGCTGGATCCCCAACCCTCAGTCCTGTCAGACGGACCCTGGTGTGGAGACTCATCCCCAAAGCCTGGCTGGACATCAGCACAGGCATCCTTCTTCAAACGCCGCATCCAAGCAGCAAGGGATCAAAGCGTTGGCACAGCTGAAACAGAAATGCTGTGTGAGTTTCCTGTTAGCACTGAGCAGGAACAAATCTACCGCTGAGCAGCAGGATGTGAGACAAGCAGCAGAAGACACCCAACCTGCAGAACCAGCTCGTTTGGGGTCGGTCCAGATGTTTGTCTGCTCCCTTCCCTGGCCCAGGCCAAGCTTGTGAGCTGCTCCTCCTTTGTGCAGGGGGAAATGGTGGAGATGCCATGTGGTGGCTATGCACAGCATGCCTTGCACTTGCTTTTCCTCTCTCCATCTTCCATCTTCCATTAGCAAACAGCATCTCCAGCCTCCAGAGATCACTGAGTCCAACCCCTGCACAACAGTGAAAAAAAAGATATGATAAGGGGTACTTAAAGCACAGCATCTGTAATCAGACCATACTCCTGCACTGTGAAGACTTCCATGAGTATTCCTGCAGAGTGCATCACTTAGTCTCTCCTAAGCCTTGTGTTCATGGTTTTCCTGTAAGAGCTTGTCTAAACACTGCCTATAATCGTGGTTATGCTAGAAGCATTTGGATTTATTGATCCTCAGTGTGATTTCAATAACAAATGCAGATGTTTTTTTGTTAGGGACAGCTTTCAATTTCTCAACTGAAATTTCAATATTGCATTAGGTGTTGACAACCACGGGGCTGCAGTACAGAGAATTACAGGAAGATTAATTTCTCCATCTCCATGCTCCTAGACATTTATGATTACAGTGATGTAGTTATAGACAAAATTGCAAGATACCAAAGCTAGAATAACCTCTTGGTGCAGCAGGATGTCTGGAGCCCAAGTGCAGAGTCTCAGTGTTGCAAAGCCTTGAAGAGGTGCACCGTATGTGCTGGGGCTGATGACACAGACACTGGAGCAAGGCCAGTGTGATGTTAGAAACTTGACCAGCAGCTGATCTGTTGTCAGCCATTTCTGGACACAAACGGGATCTGGTCGACTTAGGACATGACCTTTGGGCTGGAGAGCAACTCCCCGAGGAATCACACAGCCACTGCAGACCGTTGGCAAGAACCCCATACCAAAACAGCTCATCTGCAATCAGTTTTTAATCTGTGCAGCAGTGATTGGAACAGGCGCACGCTCTCTGGAATTGCAGGAATGCTCACAAGTGGAATGTACATCACCTGTGTGCTCCAGCTCTTCTGTGTGCATGCTAGGAGCAGTGATCCCCCTGCACCCAGGGCTGCAATAAAGTCCTCTGGGCTTTCTAACCTGCCAGCCAGCAGCCCAGGCTGCCCAGAGCCACATCCAGCCTGGCCTTGGATGCCTGCAGGGATGGGGCATCCACAGCCTCCTTGGGCAACCTGTTCCAGTGCCTCACCACCCTCTGGCTGAAAAACTTCCTCCTCACATCCAACCTCAACCTCAACACCCCCCGTCTCAGTTTAAAGCCATTCCCCACTTGTCCCATCACCATCCACCCTCCAAAACAAAACACCTCGGCTGTTCAACACTGAAAGAGCAAAATAACCCACAGCTCTTACTTCCACTGTATGCATTTAATTCCAAACTTAAGGTCACAGGTTAATCACTCATGTGATCCTTCCTGACAGAAGAACTACTCGTAGTGATGTGTAGGAGTAAGGAACAGTTTGAAAAGGTCATGGACATATCAGAACTTGCAGCATTTATCTTAATAGATGCCTACATTGCAAAGCATTTTGTAAAACACACGTTACAAGTACTGTGCATTGGATTACACTATATCAAACTCTAAGTAACAATACAGGTTGCTTTTAAATCTACACTTACATGTTTTCTTCTAACTCCTTGATAAAATTCCTGACTGCCTTCAGTTTTACAGCCAAAGCAGTGTTTGAGCTGGTAATGTACTCTTGAACAGCACTGTTGCCTTTAACATTTGTATGTTTAGATCTGAAAAGAGAATTTGGTCATTATTTCATGATGAGAGAATCTTATATGACAAAACAGAATTACAAAAATCTGACAATACTGTAAAATGCCACTGTAAGAATGTGGCTTTGATTTTTTTTTCTTTTTCTTTCTTTCTTTTTTTTTTTTTTTTAAATGGTGAGTGTACCATTAATTCAAGACAAGAATTTTGTTTGTAAGTCGATCTCTATAACTGTTCTTGGCATCATTCTGTAGGATGAACTAGATACATGGAATTTGGCACTGGCTCCCCAGGGCAGTGGTTTGGCACTGAGCTGACAAAGGCCAAAGAGCATTTGCACAATGCTCTCAGACACAGGGCTTGACCCATAGGAGGTCCGGTGTGGAACCAGGAGGTGGAATACATGATCCTCGAGGTCCCTTCCAAATACAGATATTCCATGATCCTCTAATACTTATATTCCCAAGTCCTGTACACAGTGCTCAGGTGCTTAATTGAAAGGTTCCATGAAACAGTGAGGTATCTATGTCCCTTTACCACTCAGTTATTGAATTTGCCACATGGATCTTTTATCCAGTCACATTAAAAAAACACTCAAAGTATTTCCTTCAGTCTTCCATTCTGATAGAGCTTTCTGGAGCAAATAAAGAGTTGCAACTCAGAATGTCCACACCTCCCTTCCTGCACCCTGCATACTTTTTTCATTGTACTGTGATTACGTACCATTCTATTGTCACCCTCATTCTGTCCTTATCTAGGCAGCTTACTGACATTAAATTTTCCAGCAACAGATGCCCTCAAGTACAATTCCAGTCTGAAGTGTGTTCCACCTGATGACAACTGGGAATGTCTTTCTCTCACCATTAGAAGCATTGCACCTCTGACTAAACACATAGCTAATCACCACTGAAAACCTAGGTGCAATTTCTGCAGTGCACAGACCAACTACGTGTTGATTAACATTCAGAGAGATTGTGCAGGTGTCCTTTTAGGAACTGGCCTACAGTATGCTAAGAGGGATGGATGTGGGGACATTAGGATAACGTGCCCTCTGCCTGTTAAGACAGCCCCAGCAGAGCAGGTCAGCAGGCTGAAGAGCTGAGTGGGTCACCAGGGCTCAGAGACTTCACTCGGCCATCTGAAAGTTGAGGGACTTCAGCCCAAGCTGCCCTTTTCCATGCAGGCAAGGAGGCCAAGAGAAGGTGGATCGGCACGGTTCTGGTGCAGACAGGGGCTGCAGTGTGAGCAGGCCTACACAGACAAGGCTGTGCCCACACAGAGTGACAGCAGCTTTCGCTGTGAGCAGATTCCCAGGGGGCCTGAGCCATGGCAGTTCTTGATGGCAGCATGTTCCAATCAGCCCTGGAAGTCTTCTCTGGACGTCTGTCGCATTCTGGAATCCACACTGAGGACGCAGTCGCTGTGTCAGAGCAGCTGGCAGAGTCACGGGGAACCGTGACGTAGTTGGCCCAGGGAGCAACAACAAGGCCTGCACTGCTCAGCCAGCCCAGGCCAAAGGGGAGCACGAGAGAGAGCAGAGGAGAGAGGGGGGGAAAGAGGGCCAGGAAGGAAAGGCCTGTGCCTGAATGGACGTGTAGCAGCAGCTGCTGACAGCAAACTCGGTGATGGCAGGGGCACAGCAGAGCAGTGCAATGCTGGCAGCTTCCTGTGTCTTTCACACAGGCACTGCAGACATGGCCAGCACTGGGAGATCAGCAGAACTGCTGCACACCTCTGCCAGCCCAGGCCAGAGGAGTGCAGAACAGTGAGCTGCTGCTGAGGGGAGAGAGGATGGCCTGAGAGCTGACCTGAGAGGCAGGGCTGGCTGTGTGACAGCAGCCTCTGTGTCCTCCTCCTGTGTCTGTGAGGGCCAGAGGGCCAGAAGAGAACATGCCCAGACAACGAAGCCCTGCTGTCCTCTGCTGCTCAGCTGGAGAGATGTTCCGCCTTCCTGAAGGACGCTGATCCAAAGGGAAGGAATCAAAGGAAGTCCAGGCTGGCTGTCCTTGTGGGCATCAGCTGCTGGCAGCTGCATTGCTGCTGCCATGAGCAAGGCAAAGCAGGTAAATGATTGCTTTTCCTTGTTTGACATAGGAGCTCTTGACTTGAAAGCTAGAGGGATGCAATAGAAAGAGCTGCAACCTCTGCCAGACATGGCAAAGGTGAGTGGGATGTTGTTTCAATTGCTGCTGATGTCAGGAAGGACTGTAAGGATGGAAAGGCTGGTGTTTGCCATGGGCAGGGAAACACATCTGGTTTTCATTTTCTCTTTGTGTCCAGAAAAAGAGCAGAGTGTGCCCTCACTTTGGACCCATCCTGCCCTCTTCTGCTTAGATGGAGAAATGTTCCAGCTTCTAGAAGGACATCAGTACAAATATATGCAATGAAAAGAAGTCCAGGCTGGCTGTCCTTGTGGGCATCAGCTGCTGGCATCTGCATTGCTGCTGCCATGAGCATGGCACAGCAGGTAAAAGATTGCTTTTCCTTGTGTGACACAGGAGCTCTTGACTTGAAAGCTAGAGTGATGCAATAGAAAGAGCTGCAACCTCTGCCAGACATGGCAAAGGTGAGTGGGATGTTGTTTCAATTAGTGCTGATGTCAGGAAGGACTGTAAGGATGGAAAGGCTGGTGTTTGCCATGGGCTGGGAAACACATCAGGTTTTCATTTTCTCTTTCTATTTGAGTGCCAGATAAAGAGCAGAGTGTGCCCTCACCTTGGACCCATCCTGCCCTCTGCTGCTGAGATGGTGAAATGTCCCAGCTTCTAGAAGGACATCAGGACAAGGATAGGTAATGAAAATAAGTCCAGGCTGGCTGTCCTTGTGGGCATCAGCTGCTGGCATCTGGACTTCTGCTGCCATGAGCATGGCACAGCAGGTAAAAGATTGCTTTTCCTTGTGTGACACAGGAGCTCTTGACTTGACAGCTAGGGGGATGCAATAGAAAGAGCTGCAACCTCTCCCAGACATGGCAAAGGTGAGTGGGATGTTGTTTCAATTGCTGCTGATGTCAGGAAGGACTGTAAGGATGGAAAGTCTGGTGTTTGCCATGGGCAGGGAAACACATCTGGTTTTCATTTTCTCTTTCTCTTTGAGTGCCAGATAAAGAGCAGAGTGTGCCCTCACCTTGGACCCCTTTTGCCCTCTTCTGCTGAGATGGAGAAATGTTCCAGCTTCTAGAAGGAAATCAGTACAAAGATATGTAATGAAAATAAGTCCAGGCTGACTGTCCTTGTGGGCATCAGCTGCTGGCATCTGCATTGCTGCTGCCATGAGTATGGCACAGCAGGTAAAAGATTGCTTTTCGTTGTGTGACACAGGAGCTCTTGAGTTGACAGCTAGAGGGATGCAATAGAAAGAGCTGCAACCTGTGCCAGACATGGCAAAGGTGTGTGGGATGTTGTTTCAATTAGTGCTGATGTCAGGAAGGACTGTAAGGATGGAAAGGCTGGTGTTTGCCATGGGCAGGGAAACACATCTGGTTTTCATTGTCTATTTCTCTTTGAGTGCCAGATAAAGAGCAGAGTGTGCCCTCACCTTGGACCCATCCTGCCCTCTGCTGCTAAGATGGTGAAATGTCCCAGCTTCTAGAAGGACATCAGGACAAGGATAGGTAATGAAAATAAGTCCAGGCTGGCTGTCCTTGTGGGCATCAGCTGCTGGCATCTGCATTGCTGCTGCCATGAGCATGGCACAGCAGGTAAAAGATTGCTTTTCCTTGTGTGACACAGGAGCTCTTGACTTGAAAGCTAGAGGGATGCAATAGAAAGAGCTGCAACCTCTGCCAGACATGGCAAAGGTGAGTGGGATGTTGTTTCAATTAGTGCTGATTTCAGGAAGGACTGTAAGGATGGAAAGGCTGGTGTTTGCCATGGGCAGGGAAACACATCTGGTTTTCATTTTCTCTATGTGTACAGAAAAAGAGCAGAGTGTGCCCTCACTTTGGACCCATCCTGCCCTCTTCTGCTGAGATGGAGAAATGTTCCAGCTTCTAGAAGGACATCAGTATAAAGATGTGCAATGAAAATAAGTCCAGGCTGGCTGTCCTTGTGGGCATCAGCTGCTGGCATCTGCATTGCTGCTGCCATGAGCATGGCACAGCAGGTAAAAGATTGCTTTTCCTTGTGTGACACAGGAGCTCTTGACTTGACAGCTAGAGGGATGCAATAGAAAGAGCTGCAACCTCTGCCAGACATGGCAAAGGTGAGTGGGAAGTTGTTTCAGTTGCTGCTGATGTCAGGAAGGACTGTAAGGATGGAAAGGCTGGTGTTTGCCATGGGCTGGGAAACACATATTGTTTTCATTTTCTCTTTCTCTTTGAGTGCCAGATTAAGAGCAGAGTGTGCCCTCACCTTGGACCCCTCCTGCCCTCTGCTGCTGAGATGGAGAAATGTTACAGCTTCTAGAAGGACATCAGGACAAGGACATGTAATGAAAATAAGTCCAGGCTGGCTGTCCTTGTGGGCATCAGCTGCTGGCATCTGCATTGCTGCTGCCATGAGCATGGCACAGCAGGTAAAAGATTGCTTTTCCTTGTGTGACACAGGAGCTCTTGACTTGAAAGCAAGAGGGATGCAATAGAAAGAGCTGCAACCTCTGGCAGACAAGGCAAAGGTGAGTGGGATGTTGTTTCCATTGCTGATGATTGCAGGAAGGACTGTAAGGATGGAAAGTCTGGTGTTTGCCATGGGCAGGGAAACACATCAGGTTTTCATTTTCTCTTTCTATTTGAGTGCCAGATAAAGAGCAGAGTGTGCCCTCACCTTGGACCCCTCCTGCCCTCTTGTGCTGAGATGGAGAAATGTTACAGCTTCTAGAAGGACATCAGGACAAGGATATGTAATGAAAATAATCCAGGCTGGCTGTCCTTGTGGGCATCAGCTGCTGGCATCTGCATTGGTGCTGCCATGAGCATGGCACACGAGGTAAAAGATTGCTTTTCCTTGTGTGACACAGGAGCTCTTGACTTGAAAGCTAGTGGGATGCAATAGAAAGAGCTGCAACCTCTGCCAGACATGGCAAAGGTGAGTGGGATGTTGTTTCCATTGCTGATGATTGCAGGAAGGACTGTAAGGATGGAAAGGCTGGTGTTTGCCATGGGCAGGGAAACACATCTGTTTTTCATTTTCTATTTCTCTTTGAGTGCCAGTTAAAGAGCAGAGTGTGCCCTCACCTTGGACCCCTCCTGCCCTCTTCTGCTGAGATGGAGAAATGTTCCAGCTTCTAGAAGGACATCAGGACAAGGACATGTAATGAAAATAAGTCCAGGCTGGCTGTCCTTGTGGGCATCAGCTGCTGGCATCTGCATTGCTGCTGCCATGAGCATGGCACAGCAGGTAAAAGATTGCTTTTCCTTGTGTGACACAGGAGCTCTTGACTTGAAAGCTAGAGGGATGCAATAGAAAGAGCTGCAACCTCTGCCAGACATGGCAAAGGTGAGTGGGATGTTGTTTCCATTGCTGATGATTTCAGGAAGGACTGTAAGGATGGAAAGGCTGGTGTTTGCCATGGGCTGGGAAACACATCTGGTTTTCATTTTCTCTTTGTGTTCCAGAAAAAGAGGAGAGTGTGCCCTCACCTTGGACCCATCCTGCCCTCTTCTGCTGAGATGGAAAAATGTTCCAGCTTCTAGAAGGACATCAGTATAAAGATGTGCAATGAAAATAAGTCCAGGCTGGCTGTCCTTGTGGGCATCAGCTGCTGGCATCTGCATTGCTGCTGCCATGAGCATGGCACAGCAGGTAAAAGATTGCTTTTCCTTGTGTGACACAGGAGCTCTTGACTTGACAGCTAGAGGGATGCAATAGAAAGAGCTGCAACCTCTGCCAGACATGGCAAAGGTGAGTGGGATGTTGTTTCAGTTGCTGATGATGTCAGGAAGGACTGTAAGGATGGAAAGGCTGGTGTTTGCCATGGGCAGGGAAACACATCTGTTTTTCATTTTCTATTTCTCTTTGAGTGCCAGTTAAAGAGCAGAGTGTGCCCTCACCTTGGACCCCTCCAGCCCTCTTCTGCTGAGATGGAGAAATGTTCCAGCTTGTAGAAGGACATCAGGACAAGGATATGTGATGAAAATAAGTCCAGGCTGGCTGTCCTTGTGGGCATCAGCTGCTGGCATCTGGACTTCTGCTGCCATGAGCATGGCACAGCAGGTAAAAGATTGCTTTTCCTTGTGTGACACAGGAGCTCTTGACTTGAAAGCTAGAGGGATGCAATAGAAAGAGCTGCAACCTCTGCCAGACATGGCAAAGGTGAGTGGGATGTTGTTTCCATTGCTGATGATTGCAGGAAGGACTGTAAGGATGGAAATGCTGGTGTTTGCCATGGGCTGGGAAACACATATTGTTTTCATTTTCTCTTTCTCTTTGAGTGCCAGATAAAGAGCAGAGTGTGCCCTCACCTTGGACCCATCCTGCCCTCTTCTGCTGAGATGGAGAAATGTTACAGCTTCTAGAAGGACATCAGGACAAAGATATGTAATGAAAATTAGTCCAGGCTGGCTGTCCTTGTGGGCATCAGCTGCTGGCATCTGCATTGCTGCTGCCATGAGCATGGCACAGCAGGTAAAAGATTGCTTTTCCTTGTGTGACACAGGAGCTCTTGACTTGAAAGCTAGAGGGATGCAATAGAAAGAGCTGCAACCTCAGCCAGACATGGCAAAGGTGAGTGGGATGTTGTTTCAATTAGTGCTGATGTCAGGAGGACTGTAAGGATGGAAAGGCTGGTGTTTGCCATGGGTGGGGAAACACATCTGGTTTTCATTTTCTCTTTCTCTTTGATTGCCAGATAAAGAGCAGAGTGTGCCCTCACATTGGACCCATCCTGCCCTCTTCTGCTGAGATGGAGAAATATCCAAGCTTCAAGAAGGACATCAGGACAAAGATATGTAATGAAAATAAGTCCAGGCTGGCTGTCCTAGTGGGCATCAGATGCTTGCATCTGCATTGCTGCTGCCATGAGCATGGCAAAGGAGGTAAAAGATTGCTTTTCCTTGTGTGACACGGGAGCTCTTGTCTTGAAAGCTAGAGGGATGCAATAGAAAGAGCTGCAACCTCTGCCAGACATGGCAAAGGTGAGTGGGATGTTGTTTCAATTAGTGCTGATGTCAGGAGGACTGTAAGGATGGAAAGGCTGGTGTTTGCCATGGGCTTGGAAACACATCTGGTTTTCATCTTCCCTTTGGGTGGCAGAAAAAGAGGAGAGCTTGCCTGCAACTTGGAACTCTCTTGCCCTCTGCTGCTCAGAGGGAGAAATGTTCCAGCTACTAGAAGGACATCAGGACAAAGATATGTAATGAAAATAAGTCCAGGCTGGCTGTCCTTGTGGGCATCAGCTGCTGGCATCTGCATTGCTGCTGCCATGAGCATGGCAAAGCAGGTAAAAGATTGCTTTTCCTTGTGTGACACAGGAGCTCTTGACTTGACAGCTAGAGGGATGCAATAGAAAGAGCTGCAACCTCTGCCAGACATGGCAAAGGTGAGTGGGATGTTGTTTCAATTACTGCAGAAGTCAGGAAGACTGTAAGGATGGAAAGTCTGGTGTTTGCCATGGGCAGGGAAACACATCTGGTTTTCATTTTCTCTTTCTCTTTGAGTGCCAGATAAACAGGGGAGAGTGTGCCTGCAACTTGGACCCCTCCTGCCCTCATCTGCTGAGATGGTGAAATGTTCCAGCTTCTAGAAGGACATCAGGACAAAGATATGTAATGAAAATAAGTCCAGGCTGGCTGTCCTTGTGGGCATCAGCTGCTGGCATCTGCATTGCTGCTGCCATGAGCATGGCAAAGAAGGTAAAAGATTGCTTTTCCTTGTGTGACACAGGAGCTCTTGACTTGAAAGCTAGAGGGATGCAATAGAAAGAGCTGCAACCTCTGCCAGACATGGCAAAGGTGAGTGGGATGTTGTTTCAATTAGTGCTGATGTCAGGAGGACTGTAAGGATGGAAAGGCTGGTGTTTGCCATGGGCTTGGAAACACGTCTGGTTTTCATCTTCCCTTTGTGTGCCAGAAAAAGAGGAGAGTGTGCCGGTAACTTGGAACTCTCTTGCCCTCTGCTGCTCAGAGGGAGAAATGTTCCAGCTACTAGAAGGACATCAGGACAAAGATATGTAATGAAAATAAGTCCAGGCTGTCTGTCCTTGTGGGCATCAGCTGCTGGCATCTGCATTGCTGCTGGAATGAGCATGGCACAGCAGGTAAAAGATTGCTTTTCGTTGTGTGACACAGGAGCTCTTGACTTGACAGCTAGAGGGATGCAATAGAAAGAGCTGCAACCTGTGCCAGACATGGAAAAGGTGAGTGGGATGTTGTTTCAATTAGTGCTGAAGTCAGGAAGACTGTAAGGATGGAAAGGCTGGTGTTTGCCATGGGCTGGGAAACACATCTGGTTTTCATTTTCTCTTTTTCTTTTTGTGCCAGATAAACAGGGGACAGTGTGCCCTCACCTTGGACCCCTCCTGCCCTCTTCTGCTGAGATGGAGAAATGTTACAGCTTCTAGAAGGACATCAGGACAAAGATATGTAATGAAAATAAGTCCAGGCTGTCTGTCCTTGTGGGCATCAGCTGCTGGCATCTGCATTGCTGCTGCCATGAGCATGGCACAGCAGGTAAAAGATTGCTTTTCGTTGTGTGACACAGGAGCTCTTGACAGCTAGAGGGATGCAATAGAAAGAGCTGCAACCTCTGCCAGACATGGCAAAGGTGAGTGGGATGTTGTTTCAGTTGCTGCTGATGTCAGGAAGGACTGTAAGGATGGAAAGGCTGGTGTTTGCCATGGGCAGGGAAACACATCTGTTTTTCATTTTCTATTTCTCTTTGAGTGCCAGTTAAAGAGCAGAGTGTGCCCTCACCTTGGACCCATCCTGCCCTCTTCTGCTGAGATGGAGAAATGTTACAGCTTGTAGAAGGACATCAGGACAAGGATATGTGATGAAAATAAGTCCAGGCTGGCTGTCCTAGTGGGCATCAGATGCTTGCATCTGCATTGCTGCTGCCATGAGCATGGCAAAGGAGGTAAAAGATTGCTTTTCCTTGTGTGACACGGGAGCTCTTGTCTTGAAAGCTAGAGGGATGCAATAGAAAGAGCTGCAACCTCTGCCAGACATGGCAAAGGTGAGTGGGATGTTGTTTCAATTAGTGCTGATGTCAGGAGGACTGTAAGGATGGAAAGGCTGGTGTTTGCCATGGGCTTGGAAACACATATTGTTTTCATCTTCCCTTTGGGTAGCAGAAAAAGAGGAGAGCTTGCCTGCAACTTGGAACTCTCTTGCCCTCTGCTGCTCAGAGGGAGAAATGTTCCAGCTACTAGAAGGACATCAGGACAAAGATATGTAATGAAAATAAGTCCAGGCTGGCTGTCCTTGTGGGCATCAGCTGCTGGCATCTGCATTGCTGCTGCCATGAGCATGGCAAAGCAGGTAAAAGATTGCTTTTCCTTGTGTGACACAGGAGCTCTTGAGTTGACAGCTAGAGGGATGCAATAGAAAGAGCTGCAACCTCTGCCAGACATGGCAAAGGTGTGTGGGATGTTGTTTCAATTAGTGCTGATGTCAGGAAGGACTGTAAGGATGGAAAGGCTGGTGTTTGCCATGGGCTGGGAAACACATCTGGTTTTCATTTTCTATTTCTCTTTGAGTGCCAGATAAAGAGCAGAGTGTGCCCTCACCTTGGACCCATCCTGCCCTCTGCTGCTAAGATGGTGAAATGTCCCAGCTTCTAGAAGGACATCAGGACAAGGATAGGTAATGAAAATAAGTCCAGGCTGGCTGTCCTTGTGGGCATCAGCTGCTGGCATCTGCATTGCTGCTGCCATGAGCATGGCGCAGCAGGTAAAAGATTGCTTTTCGTTGTGTGACACAGGAGCTCTTGAGTTGAAAGCTAGAGGGATGCAATAGAAAGAGCTGCAACCTCTGCCAGACATGGCAAAGGTGAGTGGGATGTTGTTTGAATTAGTGCTGATTTCAGGAAGGACTGTAAGGATGGAAAGGCTGGTGTTTGCCATGGGCAGGGAAACACATCTGGTTTTCATTTTCTCTTTGTGTACAGAAAAAGAGCAGAGTGTGCCCTCACATTGGACCCATCCTGCCCTCTTCTGCTGAGATGGAGAAATGTTCCAGCTTCTAGAAGGACATCAGTATAAAGATGTGCAATGAAAATAAGTCCAGGCTGGCTGTCCTTGTGGGCATCAGCTGCTGGCATCTGCATTGCTGCTGCCATGAGCATGGCACAGCAGGTAAAAGATTGCTTTTCCTTGTGTGACACAGGAGCTCTTGACTTGACAGCTAGAGGGATGCAATAGAAAGAGCTGCAACCTCTGCCAGACATGGCAAAGGTGAGTGGGAAGTTGTTTCAGTTGCTGATGATGTCAGGAAGGACTGTAAGGATGGAAAGGCTGGTGTTTGCCATGGGCAGGGAAACACATCTGTTTTTCATTTTCTATTTCTCTTTGAGTGCCAGTTAAAGAGCAGAGTGTGCCCTCACCTTGGACCCCTCCTGCCCTCTTCTGCTGAGATGGAGAAATGTTCCAGCTTGTAGAAGGACATCTGGACAAGGATATGTGATGAAAATAAGTCCAGGCTGGCTGTCCTTGTGGGCATCAGCTGCTGGCATCTGCATTGCTGCTGCCATGAGCATGGCACAGCAGGTAAAAGATTGCTTTTCGTTGTGTGACACAGGAGCTCTTGACTTGACAGCTAGAGGGATGCAATAGAAAGAGCTGCAACCTCTGCCAGACATGGCAAAGGTGAGTGGGCAGTTGTTTCAGTTGCTGCTGATGTCAGGAAGGACTGTAAGGATGGAAAGGCTGGTGTTTGCCATGGGCAGGGAAACACATCTGTTTTTCATTTTCTATTTCTCTTTGAGTGCCAGTTAAAGAGCAGAGTGTGCCCTCACCTTGGACCCATCCTGCCCTCTTCTGCTGAGATGGAGAAATGTTACAGCTTGTAGAAGGACATCAGGACAAGGATATGTGATGAAAATAAGTCCAGGCTGGCTGTCCTTGTGGGCATCAGCTGCTGGCATCTGCATTGCTGCTGCCATGAGCATGGCACAGCAGGTAAAAGATTGCTTTTCCTTGTGTGACACAGGAGCTCTTGACAGCTAGAGGGATGCAATAGAAAGAGCTGCAACCTCTGCCAGACATGGCAAAGGTGAGTGGGATGTTGTTTCCATTGCTGATGATTGCAGGAAGGACTGTAAGGATGGAAAGTCTGGTGTTTGCCATGGGCAGGGAAACACATCAGGTTTTTCATTTTCTCTTTCTATTTTAGTGCCAGATAAAGAGCTGAGTGTGCCCTCACCTTGGACCCCTCCTGCCCTCTTGTGCTGAGATGGTGAAATGTTACAGCTTCTAGAAGGACATCAGGACAAGGATATGTAATGAAAATAATCCAGGCTGGCTGTCCTTGTGGGCATCAGCTGCTGGCATCTGCATTGGTGCTGCCATGAGCATGGCACAGCAGGTAAAAGATTGCTTTTCCTTGTGTGACACAGGAGCTCTTGACTTGACAGCTAGAGGGATGCAATAGAAAGAGCTGCAACCTCTGCCAGACATGGCAAAGGTGAGTGGGAAGTTGTTTCAGTTGCTGATGATGTCAGGAAGGACTGTAAGGATGGAAAGTCTGGTGTTTGCCATGGGCTGGGAAACACATATTGTTTTCATTTTCTATTTCTCTTTGAGTGCCAGATAAAGAGCAGAGTGTGCCCTCACCTTGGACCCATCCTGCCCTCTTCTGCTGAGATGGAGAAATGTTCCAGCTTCTAGAAGGACATCAGTACAAAGATATGTAATGAAAATTAGTCCAGGCTGGCTGTCCTTGTGGGCATCAGCTGCTGGCATCTGCATTGCTGCTGCCATGAGCATGGCACAGCAGGTAAAAGATTGCTTTTCCTTGTGTGACACAGGAGCTCTTGACTTGAAAGCTAGAGGGATGCAATAGAAAGAGCTGCAACCTCAGCCAGACATGGCAAAGGTGAGTGGGATGTTGTTTCAATTAGTGCTGATGTCAGGAGGACTGTAAGGATGGAAAGGCTGGTGTTTGCCATGGGTTGGGAAACACATCTGGTTTTCATTTTCTCTTTCTCTTTGAGTGCCAGATAAAGAGCAGAGTGTGCCCTCACATTGGACCCATCCTGCCCTCTTCTGCTGAGATGGAGAAATATCCAAGCTTCAAGAAGGACATCAGGACAAAGATATGTAATGAAAATAAGTCCAGGCTGGCTGTCCTTGTGGGCATCAGCTGCTGGCATCTGCATTGCTGCTGCCATGAGCATGGCACAGCAGGTAAAAGATTGCTTTTCCTTGTGTGACACAGGAGCTCTTGACTTGACAGCTAGAGGGATGCAATAGAAAGAGCTGCAACCTGTGCCAGACATGGAAAAGGTGAGTGGGATGTTGTTTCAATTAGTGCTGAAGTCAGGAGGACTGTAAGGATGGAAAGGCTGGTGTTTGCCATGGGCTGGGAAACACATCTGGTTTTCATTATCTCTTTTTCTTTTTGTGCCAGATAAACAGGGGACAGTGTGCCCTCATCTTGGACCCCTCCTGCCCTCTTCTGCTGAGATGGAGAAATGTTCCAGCTTCTAGAAGGACATCAGGACAAAGATATGTAATGAAAATAAGTCCAGGCTGTCTGTCCTTGTGGGCATCAGCTGCTGGCATCTGGACTTCTGCTGCCATGAGCATGGCACAGCAGGTAAAAGATTGCTTTTCCTTGTGTGACACAGGAGCTCTTGACTTGAAAGCTAGAGGGATGCAATAGAAAGAGCTGCAACCTCAGCCAGACATGGCAAAGGTGAGTGGGATGTTGTTTCCATTGCTGATGATTGCAGGAAGGACTTTAAGGATGGAAAGGCTGGTGTTTGCCATGGGCTGGGAAACACATATTGTTTTCATTTTCTCTTTCTCTTTGAGTGCCAGATAAAGAGCAGAGTGTGCCCTCACCTTGGACCCCTCCTGCCCTCTTCTGCTGAGATGGAGAAATGTTACAGCTTCTAGAAGGACATCAGGACAAGGACATGTAATGAAAATAAGTCCAGGCTGGCTGTCCTTGTGGGCATCAGCTGCTGGCATCTGCATTGCTGCTGCCATGAGCATGGCAAAGGAGGTAAAAGATTGCTTTTCCTTGTGTGACACGGGAGCTCTTGTCTTGAAAGCTAGAGGGATGCAATAGAAAGAGCTGCAACCTCTGCCAGACATGGCAAAGGTGAGTGGGATGTTGTTTCAATTAGTGCTGATGTCAGGAGGACTGTAAGGATGGAAAGGCTGGTGTTTGCCATGGGCTTGGAAACACATCTGGTTTTCATCTTCCCTTTGGGTGGCAGAAAAAGAGGAGAGCTTGCCTGCAACTTGGAACTCTCTTGCCCTCTGCTGCTCAGAGGGAGAAATGTTCCAGCTACTAGAAGGACATCAGGACAAAGATATGTAATGAAAATAAGTCCAGGCTGGCTGTCCTTGTGGGCATCAGCTGCTGGCATCTGCATTGCTGCTGCCATGAGCATGGCACAGCAGGTAAAAGATTGCTTTTCCTTGTGTGACACAGGAGCTCTTGACTTGACAGCTAGAGGGATGCAATAGAAAGAGCTGCAACCTCTGCCAGACATGGCAAAGGTGAGTGGGATGTTGTTTCAATTACTGCAGAAGTCAGGAAGACTGTAAGGATGGAAAGTCTGGTGTTTGCCATGGGCAGGGAAACACATCTGGTTTTCATTTTCTCTTTCTCTTTGAGTGCCAGATAAATAGGGGAGAGTGTGCCTGCAACTTGGACCCCTCCTGCCCTCATCTGCTGAGATGGTGAAATGTTCCAGCTTCTAGAAGGACATCAGGACAAAGATATGTAATGAAAATAAGTCCAGGCTGGCTGTCCTTGTGGGCATCAGCTGCTGGCATCTGCATTGCTGCTGCCATGAGCATGGCAAAGAAGGTAAAAGATTGCTTTTCCTTGTGTGACACAGGAGGTCTTGACTTGAAAGCTAGAGGGATGCAATAGAAAGAGCTGCAACCTCTGCCAGACATGGCAAAGGTGAGTGGGATTTTGTTTCAATTAGTGCTGATGTCAGGAAGGACTTTAAGGATGGAAAGGCTGGTGTTTGCCATGGGCTGGGAAACACATCAGGTTTTCATTTTCTCTTTCTATTTGAGTGCCAGATAAAGAGCAGAGTGTGCCCTCACCTTGGACCCCTCCTGCCCTCTTCTGCTGAGATGGAGAAATGTTACAGCTTCTAGAAGGACATCAGGACAAGGATATGTAATGAAAATAATCCAGGCTGGCTGTCCTTGTGGGCATCAGCTGCTGGCATCTGCATTGGTGCTGCCATGAGCATGGCAAAGCAGGTAAAAGATTGCTTTTCCTTGTGTGACACAGGAGCTCTTGACTTGAAAGCTAGAGGGATGCAATAGAAAGAGCTGCAACCTCTGCCAGACATGGCAAAGGTGAGTGGGATGTTGTTTCAATTAGTGCTGATGTCAGGAAGGACTTTAAGGATGGAAAGGCTGGTGTTTGCCATGGGCAGGGAAACACATCTGGTTTTCATTTTCTCTTTGTGTACAGAAAAAGAGCAGAGTGTGCCCTCACCTTGGACCCATCCTGCCCTCTTCTGCTGAGATGGAGAAATGTTCCAGCTTCTAGAAGGACATCAGTATAAAGATGTGCAATGAAAATAAGTCCAGGCTGGCTGTCCTTGTGGGCATCAGCTGCTGGCATCTGCATTGCTGCTGCCATGAGCATGGCACAGCAGGTAAAAGATTGCTTTTCCTTGTGTGACACAGGAGCTCTTGACTTGACAGCTAGAGGGATGCAATAGAAAGAGCTGCAACCTCTGCCAGACATGGCAAAGGTGAGTGGGAAGTTGTTTCAGTTGCTGATGATGTCAGGAAGGACTGTAAGGATGGAAAGGCTGGTGTTTGCCATGGGCAGGGAAACACATCTGTTTTTCATTTTCTATTTCTCTTTGAGTGCCAGTTAAAGAGCAGAGTGTGCCCTCACCTTGGACCCCTCCTGCCCTCTTCTGCTGAGATGGAGAAATGTTCCAGCTTGTAGAAGGACATCTGGACAAGGATATGTGATGAAAATAAGTCCAGGCTGGCTGTCCTTGTGGGCATCAGCTGCTGGCATCTGGACTTCTGCTGCCATGAGCATGGCACAGCAGGTAAAAGATTGCTTTTCGTTGTGTGACACAGGAGCTCTTGACTTGACAGCTAGAGGGATGCAATAGAAAGAGCTGCAACCTCTGCCAGACATGGCAAAGGTGAGTGGGATGTTGTTTCCATTGCTGATGATTGCAGGAAGGACTGTAAGGATGGAAAGTCTGGTGTTTGCCATGGGCTGGGAAACACATATTGTTTTCATTTCCTCTTTCTCTTTGAGTGCCAGATAAAGAGCAGAGTGTGCCCTCACCTTGGACCCATCCTGCCCTCTTCTGCTGAGATGGAGAAATGTTACAGCTTCTAGAAGGACATCAGTACAAAGATATGTAATGAAAATTAGTCCAGGCTGGCTGTCCTTGTGGGCATCAGCTGCTGGCATCTGCATTGCTGCTGCCATGAGCATGGCACAGCAGGTAAAAGATTGCTTTTCCTTGTGTGACACAGGAGCTCTTGACTTGAAAGCTAGAGGGATGCAATAGAAAGAGCTGCAACCTCAGCCAGACATGGCAAAGGTGAGTGGGATGTTGTTTCAATTAGTGCTGATGTCAGGAGGACTGTAAGGATGGAAAGGCTGGTGTTTGCCATGGGTGGGGAAACACATCTGGTTTTCATTTTCTCTTTCTCTTTGAATGCCAGATAAAGAGCAGAGTGTGCCCTCACATTGGACCCATCCTGCCCTCTTCTGCTGAGATGGAGAAATATCCAAGCTTCAAGAAGGACATCAGGACAAAGATATGTAATGAAAATAAGTCCAGGCTGGCTGTCCTAGTGGGCATCAGATGCTTGCATCTGCATTGCTGCTGCCATGAGCATGGCAAAGGAGGTAAAAGATTGCTTTTCCTTGTGTGACACGGGAGCTCTTGTCTTGAAAGCTAGAGGGATGCAATAGAAAGAGCTGCAACCTCTGCCAGACATGGCAAAGGTGAGTGGGATGTTGTTTCAATTAGTGCTGATGTCAGGAGGACTGTAAGGATGGAAAGGCTGGTGTTTGCCATGGGCTTGGAAACACATCTGGTTTTCATCTTCCCTTTGGGTGGCAGAAAAAGAGGAGAGCTTGCCTGCAACTTGGAACTCTCTTGCCCTCTGCTGCTCAGAGGGAGAAATGTTCCAGCTACTAGAAGGACATCAGGACAAAGATATGTAATGAAAATAAGTCCAGGCTGGCTGTCCTTGTGGGCATCAGCTGCTGGCATCTGCATTGCTGCTGCCATGAGCATGGCACAGCAGGTAAAAGATTGCTTTTCCTTGTGTGACACAGGAGCTCTTGACTTGAAAGCTAGAGGGATGCAATAGAAAGAGCTGCAACCTCTGCCAGACATGGCAAAGGTGAGTGGGATGTTGTTTCAATTAGTGCTGATTTCAGGAAGGACTGTAAGGATGGAAAGGCTGGTGTTTGCCATGGGCAGGGAAACACATCTGGTTTTCATTTTCTCTTTGTGTACAGAAAAAGAGCAGAGTGTGCCCTCACCTTGGACCCATCCTGCCCTCTTCTGCTGAGATGGTGAAATGTTCCAGCTTCTAGAAGGACATCAGTATAAAGATGTGCAATGAAAATAAGTCCAGGCTGGCTGTCCTTGTGGGCATCAGCTGCTGGCATCTGCATTGCTGCTGCCATGAGCATGGCACAGCAGGTAAAAGATTGCTTTTCCTTGTGTGACACAGGAGCTCTTGACTTGAAAGCTAGAGGGATGCAATAGAAAGAGCTGCAACCTGTGCCAGACATGGCAAAGGTGAGTGGGATGTTGTTTCCATTGCTGATGATTGCAGGAAGGACTGTAAGGATGGAAAGGCTGGTGTTTGCCATGGGCTGGGAAACACATATTGTTTTCATTTTCTCTTTCTCTTTGAGTGCCAGATAAAGAGCAGAGTGTGCCCTCACCTTGGACCCCTCCTGCCCTCTGCTGCTGAGATGGAGAAATGTTACAGCTTCTAGAAGGACATCAGGACAAGGACATGTAATGAAAATAAGTCCAGGCTGGCTGTCCTTGTGGGCATCAGCTGCTGGCATCTGCATTGCTGCTGCCATGAGCATGGCACAGCAGGTAAAAGATTGCTTTTCCTTGTGTGACACAGGAGCTCTTGTCTTGACAGCTAGAGGGATGCAATAGAAAGAGCTGCAACCTCTGCCAGACATGGCAAAGGTGAGTGGGAAGTTGTTTCAGTTGCTGATGATGTCAGGAAGGACTGTAAGGATGGAAAGTCTGGTGTTTGCCATGGGCAGGGAAACACATCTGTTTTTCATTTTCTATTTCTCTTTGAGTGCCAGTTAAAGAGCAGAGTGTGCCCTCACCTTGGACCCATCCTGCCCTCTTCTGCTGAGATGCAGAAATGTTACAGCTTGTAGAAGGACATCAGGACAAGGATATGTGATGAAAATAAGTCCAGGCTGGCTGTCCTTGTGGGCATCAGCTGCTGGCATCTGCATTGCTGCTGCCATGAGCATGGCACAGCAGGTAAAAGATTGCTTTTCGTTGTGTGACACAGGAGCTCTTGACAGCTAGAGGGATGCAATAGAAAGAGCTGCAACCTCTGCCAGACATGGCAAAGGTGAGTGGGATGTTGTTTCCATTGCTGATGATTGCAGGAAGGACTGTAAGGATGGAAAGGCTGGTGTTTGCCATGGGCAGGGAAACACATCAGGTTTTCATTTTCTCTTTCTATTTGAGTGCCAGATAAAGAGCAGAGTGTGCCCTCACCTTGGACCCCTCCTGCCCTCTTCTGCTGAGATGGAGAAATGTTACAGCTTCTAGAAGGACATCAGGACAAGGATATGTAATGAAAATAATCCAGGCTGGCTGTCCTTGTGGGCATCAGCTGCTGGCATCTGCATTGGTGCTGCCATGAGCATGGCACACGAGGTAAAAGATTGCTTTTCCTTGTGTGACACAGGAGCTCTTGACTTGAAAGCTAGAGGGATGCAATAGAAAGAGCTGCAACCTCTGCCAGACATGGCAAAGGTGAGTGGGATGTTGTTTCAATTAGTGCTGATGTCAGGAGGACTGTAAGGATGGAAAGGCTGGTGTTTGCCATGGGTGGGGAAACACATCTGGTTTTCATTTTCTCTTTCTCTTTGAGTGCCAGATAAAGAGCAGAGTGTGCCCTCACATTGGACCCATCCTGCCCTCTTCTGCTGAGATGGAGAAATATCCAAGCTTCAAGAAGGACATCAGGACAAAGATATGTAATGAAAATAAGTCCAGGCTGGCTGTCCTAGTGGGCATCAGATGCTTGCATCTGCATTGCTGCTGCCATGAGCATGGCAAAGGAGGTAAAAGATTGCTTTTCCTTGTGTGACACGGGAGCTCTTGTCTTGAAAGCTAGAGGGATGCAATAGAAAGAGCTGCAACCTCTGCCAGACATGGCAAAGGTGAGTGGGATGTTGTTTCAATTAGTGCTGATGTCAGGAGGACTGTAAGGATGGAAAGGCTGGTGTTTGCCATGGGCTTGGAAACACATCTGGTTTTCATCTTCCCTTTGGGTGGTAGAAAAAGAGGAGAGCTTGCCTGCAACTTGGAACTCTCTTGCCCTCTGCTGCTCAGAGGGAGAAATGTTCCAGCTACTAGAAGGACATCAGGACAAAGATATGTAATGAAAATAAGTCCAGGCTGGCTGTCCTTGTGGGCATCAGCTGCTGGCATCTGCATTGCTGCTGCCATGAGCATGGCAAAGCAGGTAAAAGATTGCTTTTCCTTGTGTGACACAGGAGCTCTTGACTTGACAGCTAGAGGGATGCAATAGAAAGAGCTGCAACCTCTGCCAGACATGGCAAAGGTGAGTGGGATGTTGTTTCAATTACTGCAGAAGTCAGGAAGACTGTAAGGATGGAAAGTCTGGTGTTTGCCATGGGCAGGGAAACACATCTGGTTTTCATTTTCTCTTTCTCTTTGAGTGCCAGATAAACAGGGGAGAGTGTGCCTGCAACTTGGACCCCTCCTGCCCTCATCTGCTGAGATGGTGAAATGTTCCAGCTTCTAGAAGGACATCAGGACAAAGATATGTAATGAAAATAAGTCCAGGCTGGCTGTCCTTGTGGGCATCAGCTGCTGGCATCTGCATTGCTGCTGCCATGAGCATGGCAAAGCAGGTAAAAGATTGCTTTTCCTTGTGTGACACAGGAGCTCTTGACTTGAAACCTAGAGGGATGCAATAGAAAGAGCTGCAACCTGTGCCAGACATGGCAAAGGTGAGTGGGATGTTGTTTCAATTAGTGCTGATGTCAGGAGGACTGTAAGGATGGAAAGGCTGGTGTTTGCCATGGGCTTGGAAACACGTCTGGTTTTCATCTTCCCTTTGGGTGGCAGAAAAAGAGGAGAGCTTGCCTGCAACTTGGAACTCTCTTGCCCTCTGCTGCTCAGAGGGAGAAATGTTCCAGCTACTAGAAGGACATCAGGACAAAGATATGTAATGAAAATAAGTCCAGGCTGTCTGTCCTTGTGGGCATCAGCTGCTGGCATCTGCATTGCTGCTGGCATGAGCATGGCACAGCAGGTAAAAGATTGCTTTTCCTTGTGTGACACAGGAGCTCTTGACTTGACAGCTAGAGGGATGCAATAGAAAGAGCTGCAACCTCTGCCAGACATGGCAAAGGTGAGTGGGATGTTGTTTCCATTGCTGATGATTGCAGGAAGGACTGTAAGGATGGAAAGGCTGGTGTTTGCCATGGGCTGGGAAACACATATTGTTTTCATTTTCTCTTTTTCTTTGAGTGCCAGATAAAGAGCAGAGTGTGCCCTCACCTTGGACCCCTCCTGCCCTCTGCTGCTGAGATGGAGAAATGTTACAGCTTCTAGAAGGACATCAGGACAAGGACATGTAATGAAAATAAGTCCAGGCTGGCTGTCCTTGTGGGCATCAGCTGCTGGCATCTGCATTGCTGCTGCCATGAGCATGGCACAGCAGGTAAAAGATTGCTTTTCGTTGTGTGACACAGGAGCTCTTGACTTGACAGCTAGAGGGATGCAATAGAAAGAGCTGCAACCTCTGCCAGACATGGCAAAGGTGAGTGGGCAGTTGTTTCAGTTGCTGCTGATGTCAGGAAGGACTGTAAGGATGGAAAGGCTGGTGTTTGCCATGGGCAGGGAAACACATCTGGTTTTCATTTTCTATTTCACTTTGAGTGCCAGTTAAAGAGCAGAGTGTGCCCTCACCTTGGACCCATCCTGCCCTCTTCTGCTGAGATGGAGAAATGTTACAGCTTGTAGAAGGACATCAGGACAAGGATATGTGATGAAAATAAGTCCAGGCTGGCTGTCCTTGTGGGCATCAGCTGCTGGCATCTGCATTGCTGCTGCCATGAGCATGGCACAGCAGGTAAAAGATTGCTTTTCGTTGTGTGACACAGGAGCTCTTGACAGCTAGAGGGATGCAATAGAAAGAGCTGCAACCTCTGCCAGACATGGCAAAGGTGAGTGGGATGTTGTTTCCATTGCTGATGATTGCAGGAAGGACTGTAAGGATGGAAAGTCTGGTGTTTGCCATGGGCAGGGAAACACATATTGTTTTCATTTTCTCTTTCTCTTTGAGTGCCAGATAAAGAGCAGAGTGTGCCCTCACCTTGGACCCATCCTGCCCTCTTCTGCTGAGATGGAGAAATGTTACAGCTTCGAGAAGGACATCAGTACAAAGATATGTAATGAAAATTAGTCCAGGCTGGCTGTCCTTGTGGGCATCAGCTGCTGGCATCTGCATTGCTGCTGCCATGAGCATGGCACAGCAGGTAAAAGATTGCTTTTCCTTGTGTGACACAGGAGCTCTTGACTTGAAAGCTAGAGGGATGCAATAGAAAGAGCTGCAACCTCAGCCAGACATGGCAAAGGTGAGTGGGATGTTGTTTCAATTAGTGCTGATGTCAGGAGGACTGTAAGGATGGAAAGGCTGGTGTTTGCCATGGGTGGGGAAACACATCTGGTTTTCATTTTCTCTTTCTCTTTGAGTGCCAGATAAAGAGCAGAGTGTGCCCTCACATTGGACCCATCCTGCCCTCTTCTGCTGAGATGGAGAAATATCCAAGCTTCAAGAAGGACATCAGGACAAAGATATGAAATGAAAATAAGTCCAGGCTGGCTGTCCTAGTGGGCATCAGATGCTTGCATCTGCATTGCTGCTGCCATGAGCATGGCAAAGGAGGTAAAAGATTGCTTTTCCTTGTGTGACACGGGAGCTCTTGTCTTGAAAGCTAGAGGGATGCAATAGAAAGAGCTGCAACCTCTGCCAGACATGGCAAAGGTGAGTGGGATGTTGTTTCAATTAGTGCTGATGTCAGGAGGACTGTAAGGATGGAAAGGCTGGTGTTTGCCATGGGCTTGGAAACACATCTGGTTTTCATCTTCCCTTTGGGTGGCAGAAAAAGAGGAGAGCTTGCCTGCAACTTGGAACTCTCTTGCCCTCTTCTGCTGAGATGGTGAAATGTTCCAGCTACTAGAAGGACATCAGGACAAAGATATGTAATGAAAATAAGTCCAGGCTGGCTGTCCTTGTGGGCATCAGCTGCTGGCATCTGCATTGCTGCTGCCATGAGCATGGCAAAGCAGGTAAAAGATTGCTTTTCCTTGTGTGACACAGGAGCTCTTGACTTGACAGCTAGAGGGATGCAATAGAAAGAGCTGCAACCTCTGCCAGACATGGCAAAGGTGAGTGGGATGTTGTTTCAATTACTGCTGAAGTCAGGAAGACTGTAAGGATGGAAAGTCTGGTGTTTGCCATGGGCAGGGAAACACATCTGGTTTTCATTTTCTCTTTCTCTTTGAGTGCCAGATAAACAGGGGAGAGTGTGCCTGCAACTTGGACCCCTCCTGCCCTCATCTGCTGAGATGGTGAAATGTTCCAGCTTCTAGAAGGACATCAGGACAAAGATATGTAATGAAAATAAGTCCAGGCTGGCTGTCCTTGTGGGCATCAGCTGCTGGCATCTGCATTGGTGCTGCCATGAGCATGGCAAAGCAGGTAAAAGATTGCTTTTCCTTGTGTGACACAGGAGCTCTTGACTTGACAGCTAGAGGGATGCAATAGAAAGAGCTGCAACCTGTGCCAGACATGGAAAAGGTGAGTGGGATGTTGTTTCAATTAGTGCTGAAGTCAGGAAGACTGTAAGGATGGAAAGTCTGGTGTTTGCCATGGGCTGGGAAACACATCTGGTTTTCATTTTCTCTTTTTCTTTTTGTGCCAGATAAACAGGGGACAGTGTGCCCTCATCTTGGACCCCTCCTGCCCTCTTCTGCTGAGATGGAGAAATGTTCCAGCTTCTAGAAGGACATCAGGACAAAGATATGTAATGAAAATAAGTCCAGGCTGTCTGTCCTTGTGGGCATCATCTGCTGGCATCTGCATTGCTGCTGGCATGAGCATGGCACAGCAGGTAAAAGATTGCTTTTCCTTGTGTGACACAGGAGGTCTTGACTTGAAAGCTAGAGGGATGCAATAGAAAGAGCTGCAACCTCTGCCAGACATGGCAAAGGTGAGTGGGATGTTGTTTCCATTGCTGATGATTGCAGGAAGGACTGTAAGGATGGAAAGGCTGGTGTTTGCCATGGGCTGGGAAACACATATTGTTTTCATTTTCTCTTTCTCTTTGAGTGCCAGATAAAGAGCAGAGTGTGCCCTCACCTTGGACCCCTCCTGCCCTCTGCTGCTGAGATGGAGAAATGTTCCAGCTTCTAGAAGGACATCAGGACAAGGACATGTAATGAAAATAAGTCCAGGCTGGCTGTCCTTGTGGGCATCAGCTGCTGGCATCTGCATTGCTGCTGCCATGAGCATGGCACAGCAGGTAAAAGATTGCTTTTCGTTGTGTGACACAGGAGCTCTTGACAGCTAGAGGGATGCAATAGAAAGAGCTGCAACCTCTGCCAGACATGGCAAAGGTGAGTGGGATGTTGTTTCAATAATTGCTGAAGTCAGGAAGACTGTAAGGATGGAAAGGCTGGTGTTTGCCATGGGCAGGGAAACACATCTGGTTTTCATTTTCTCTTTGTGTACAGAAAAAGAGCCGAGTGTGCCCTCAGCTTGGACCCATCCTGCCCTCTTCTGCTGAGATGGAGAAATGTTCCAGCTTCTAGAAGGACATCAGGACAAAGATATGTAATGAAAATAAGTGCAGGCTGGCTGTCCTTGTGGTCATCAGCTGCTGGCATCTGCATTGCTGCTGCCATGAGCATGGCAAAGCAGGTAAAAGATTGCTTTTCCTTGGTTGACACAGGAGCTCTTGACTTGAAAGCTAGTGGGATGCAATAGAAAGAGCTGCAACCTCTGCCAGACATGGCAAAGGTGAGTGGGATGTTGTTTCAATTACTGCTGAAGTCAGGAAGACTGTAAGGATGGAAAGGCTGGTGTTTGCCATGGGCAGGGAAACACATCTGGTTTTCATCTTCTCTTTGTGTGCCAGAGAAAGAGGATAGTGTGCCTGCAAATTGGACCTCTCCTGCTTCTTCTTCTGAGATGGTGAAATGTTCCAGCTTCTAGAAGGACATCAGGACAAAGATATGTAATGAAAATAAGTCCAGGCTGGCTGTCTTTGTAAGCATCAGCTGCTGGCATCTGCATTGCTACTGCCATGAGCATGGCAAAGCAGGTAAAAGATTGCTTTTCCTTGTGTGACACAGGAGCTCTTGACTTGACAGCTAGAGGGATGTAATAGAAAGAGCTGCAACCTCTGCCAGACATGGCAGTTGTGGTTGGGATGTTGTTTCAATGAGTGCTGATGGCAGGAAGGACTGTAAGGATGGAAAGTCTGGTGTTTGCCATGGGCAGGGAAACATATCTGGTTTTCATGTTCTCTTTCTATTTGTGTGCCAGATAAGCAGGGGAGAGTGTGTCCTCACCTTGGACCCCTCCTGCCCTCTGCTGCTCATAGGGAGAAATGTCCCAGCTTCTAGAAGGACATCAGGACAAAGATATGAAATGAAAATAAGTCCAGGCTGGCTGTCCTTGTGGGCATCAGCTGCTGGCATCTGCATTGCTGCTGCCATGAGGATGGCACAGCAGGTAAAAGATTGCTTTTCCTTGTGTGACAGAGGAGCTCTTGACTTGACAGCTAGAGGGATGTAATAGAGCTGCAACCTCTGCCAGACATGGCAAAGGTGAGTGGGATGTTGTTTCCATTGCTGCTGATGTCAGGAAGGACTGTAAGGATGGAAAGGCTGGTGTTTGCCATGGGCAGGGAAACACATCTGGTTTTCATCTTCTCTTTGTGTGCCAGCAAAAGAGGAGAGTGTGCCTGCAACTTGGATCCCTCCTGCCCTCTTCTGCTGAGATGGAGAAATGTGCAAGCTTCTAGAAGGACATCAGGACAAAGATATGTAATGAAAATAAGTCCAGGCTGGCTGTCCTTGTGGGCATCAGCTGCTGGCATCTGCATTGCTGCTGCCATGAGCATGGCACAGCAGGTAAAAATTGCTTTTCCTTGTGTGACACAGGAGCTCTTGACTTGAAAGCTAGAGGGATGCAATAGAAAGAGCTGCAACCTCTGCCAGACATGGCAAAGGTGAGTGGGATGTTGTTTCAATTAGTGCTGATGTCAGGAAGGATTGTAAGGATGGAATAAACAGCCTTCCCCAGACAGGGCATCGCTGTCCTGAAAGCTCTGAATTCAGTGCTGAAGACCGAATTATTGGCCAGGTATCAATCTAACACCGAATTTGTTTGCCAGAGGAGATGAGGGCTGTGGTTCCCATCATTTCAGTAATTCTGAGTAACTTTCTGTTTGCCTTTAACAAGGTCTGCTGTAACAATCCTGGTATCTGGAATGTCTGTCTGGAATCATTGTGAGGGTCTGAGATCCTATTTTTTTCTTTCTGGAGGGACCAGTGAAATGAAAATTCAGACATGTAAGGAGTAAACACAATTAATAGGCCTTTCTGATCAGAGTGGAGTCACTTCTTTTATTCAGAATCACAGATTCATCGAATTTTCTAATTTGTATTTGTGAACCTCAATTTCACAACACCAAGAGGTTATTCTAGCTTTGGTATCTTGCAACTTTGTATATAACTCCATAACTGTAACCATAGATTTCTAGGAGCATGGAGATGGAGAAATTCATCTTCCTGTAATTCTCTGTACTGCAGCCCCGTGGTTGTCAACACCTAATGCAATATTGAAATTTCAGTTGAGAAATTGAAAGCTGTCCCTAACAAAAAAAAATCTGCATTTGTTATTGAAATCACACTAAGGATCAATAAATCCAAATGCTACTAGCATAACCACGATTACAGGCAGTGTTTAGACAAGCTCTTACAGGAAAACCATGAACACAAGGCTAGAGAGAGACTAAGTGATGCACTCTGCAGGAATACTCATGGAAGTCTTCACAGTGCAGGAGTCTGATCTGATTACAGATGCTGTGCTTTAAGTACCCCTTATCATATCTTTTTTTTCACTGTTGTGCAGGGGTTGGACTCAGTGATCTCTGGAGGCTGGAGATGCTGTTTGCTCATGGAAGATGGAAGATGGAGAGAGGAAAAGCAAGTGCAAGGCATGCTGTGCATAGCCACCACATGGCATCTGCACCATTTCCCCCTGCACAAAGGAGGAGCAGCTCACAAGCTTTGCCTGGGCCAGGGAAGGGAGCAGACAAACATCTGGACCGACCGCAAAGGAGCTGGTTCTGCAGGTTGGGTGTCTTCTGCTGCTTGTCTCACATCCTGCTGCTCAGCGGTAGATTTGTTCCTGCTCAGTGCTAACAGGAAACTCACACAGCATTTCTGTTTCAGCTGTGCCAACGCTTTGATCCCTTGCTGCTTGGATGGGGCGTTTGAAGAAGGATGCCTGTGCTGATGTCCAGCCAGGCTTTGGGGATGAGTCTCCACACCAGGGTCCATCTGACAGGACTGAGGGTTGGGGATCCAGCCAGGTCGAGTCCAGCGTGCTTTGCTCTTGTTCTTAGTGCTTGTTTTTGCTTAGGAGGGCAGGAGGTGAACCCCGTGAACCAATGCCTGCAGACGGGGTTTGCAGAGAAAGAGGTCCTGCAGGCCTTGTGTGACAGCCACGGAGCTGCAGCGAGGCTGCATCAGTGTAAAACACCAGAGATCCACGGAGGTGTGAAGGGGAGCTGTGGGCTGCAGTCACGCAGGAAGGGATGTGCATGCTCGGGGTTTGGTTGTTGTGTGTGTGTTAAGTGACTGTGATACCACTGCTGGGTCAGTGTGAGTGTACGGAGCAAGTGTGACAGCCTTTTTGATGGAGTCCTGTGAAAGGAGTCCTATGGACTTGAGATCCAACTATCAGCCCGTGGGCATCATCCAGGAGTTGGGGTAGGGGATGAGGCAAGGGAAGTTGGGCTGAGAAAGGGATAAAGCAGTCTGGCAGTAGTTCTGTGTTTCTCCCATCTCCTGCTTTATTTCCTTCCAGGTGAAATAGATGGGTGCTGCAACATGCCCTTGAATGTAACAAAAGCCACTCTAGTGTGGATTTGACATGGGCCCAGCACTGCAAGGTACGCTGCTGGGAGGAAGCGTCCATCTGGCTGAGGGCAGGAAGGCCCTCCAGAGGGATGCACTGAGGCCAGTTGTGCGAGGCTCAACAAGAGCAAGCGCCAGGTCCTGCGCTTTGGTCATGACGACCCCGTGCCAGCTTCTCCAGGATTTGGCTGGGGTAGAATTCCAAGCAGCCCCTGATTCCAGAACGTTGGGCTGGGCTGTTGGAATCTTCTGCCCTTGTGACTGGTCTTGCCTCCCCACCCTGTCCGTCGTGGTGGAGCAGCCTGGTGGCCCTCAGTGATGTCATAAGGGCTAGAATGAGGGGAGGAGCAGTGCGTGCTGCGTCCCTTCATTGGAGCGCTGGAGCTCTGACTGAGCAGCTCGCTTGTTGCACTTGTGCACCGACTGCGTCCCTTTGTCTTCACACCGTCCTGTGCAGCACCTTGTAGGTAAGCTGAGACAGTGTGGGAGAGACGGGGGGACAGTGAGTGCTGAGAACTGCTGGCTGGCGGAGCTCATAGGATCACATTATCTCCATCAGCAGAGGGGTGGCCATGAGGGACAGGGAGGTGATCGTCCCCCCCTGCTCTGCTCTTGTGAGGCCCCAGCTGCAGTACAGTGTCCAGAAAGACAGGGAGCTGTTGGAGAGGGTCCAGAGGCGAGCCACAGAGATGATCAGGGGACAGGAGCACCTCCCCTGCAAAGACAGGCTGAGGGAGCTGGGCTTGTTCAGCCTGGAGAAATGAAGGCTGTGGGGTGACCTCATGGCAGCCTTCAGTACCTAAAGGGAGCCTAAAAAGAGGAGGGGAATCAACTCTTTGAAAGGGTAGATAACAGCAGGACAAGGGGAAATGGTTTTAAGTTGAAAACTTAAGTTTTTAAGTTGAGGGAGGGCAGATTTTGGTTTTTCCCTTGTAGTCTTTGCTAAACCGTGGAAGCAAACTGACCTGCTCTTTCTCTCTCCTCTCTCCACCCTCTGCCTGCTTCCCTGCTGCAGCTTTTGCTCGTGGAAGATCAGAGCAAAGTGACAAGGAACGGCTGCGGATTCGTGAGATTTGTCTCCCTCGTTCTGATCTCTTGCCAGGTACCTGCCATGGTTTGTCCCCCCACATGCTTTAGCAGCCCGTGACGCCCCGTGTTTAGTAACACAGCCTCATCCAGCTTTGATGGGACGCTGGTCACGTGTGGGTTTTCTCCACGTGCTCTGCAGCTCAGCCCTCAGAAGGATGCTGTCTGTGGTGCTGTGACCAGCTGGTCTACAGGAAACCAATCCCTTAGGCAAAGAGTCCCAGCCCCAGCTTGTGCAGAGCTGCACAGCATCACCAGGGACACCAGCAGGCGTGCTTGGGCTGTGTGAGTGTGCCCGACAGCTGTAGGGAGCACAGCAGAGATGTGAACAGAGAAGATAAAAGTGTGTTTCTTTTCAGTTCCAGCTTGTCACACCTACGCTGATGGCTGTGGCGTGCAGCGAGATCAGCTGTGGGCCTGACCTGGCATGGACAGAGGTAGAGTATGAAGCTCTGATTGGTCTTTGTTCCCTGACTGCAGCCAGCAGAGTGAGCCGCAGATGTGCTCTCCTGCTTTCCAAGAGAGCTCCTCTGTGGCAAGACAGCAGTGCAAGCGTGGCAAGTTTATAAAAGTACCAGAGCCATCTCGGCTGTGGTGTTTGTCCTCTACTGACTTTTCCCTTGAAATGGCTGCAGAAACAACAATCATTCTCTGCTCTGTTTGGCCTCGCTGTTGGTTGGACTGCTCAAGAGAGCTGCTTGGTGCTTGCAGTGGCACTGTTTGCACCTTGTAACTGCAGCCGTAGCTTTGGTTTCCCTCTTCACGGTCTCCTAGCATCTTAAAGAGTCAGCCTTCCTGCACAAAGAGCGCAGGAAAGGAGGGGGCAAAATGGACAAGGCCACCTGTCTGCGTCAGTGCCATTGCTGATTAGTCTGGGTGAGGAGAGATGCAGCATTGCCTGGCGTGTGCCTGCTGCACACCTGGGAGAGAAACAGCCGTTATTAGACTTGCAGTTCCTTCTGAAGTGCCCATGATAAGGACCGAGTGCATTTCCTGCAGCTTTCTCTGCAGATGTGCTCCTCACCTTGAAATCCTCCTTGTTGGTTCCCAGCTCCTCACCGTGGCCTGTGCTCTCTGTTTCAGACTGAGAACAAGGGGAAGCCCCTGCTGGACCATGAGGTGGCACCTGTGAATGTTCCAGCTATTGCTGCTGCCCATGCTATTAAGAGATACGTTGCCCAGGCAGCGGATGAACTCTCCTTTGAGGTAAGCAGTTCAAGGCGTTCCTTGTTGCTCAATTTTACAATGGCAAATGCCTTCAGAGCTGCACTGGTGCAAGTGCTCTCATGCTCGGCGATGTTTGGCAGTGCAGAAGAATGCAGTCATTTGAGCTGTGCTTTCCTCCCAGCCGTGCTGAAGCTGGGATTGACGTTGCAATCTCTTGCAGGTGGGAGACATCGTGTGTGTCATCGACATGCCACCAAAGGAGCTGACCCCCTGGTGGAGAGGCAAGCTCGGCTTCCAGGTAGGCACAAGCTTCAGACTGGAGAGTGCAACTTCAGTAAAGGCAGGAATCTCAGCTTAGAGCTGCTCTGCCTGCACAGGATGCCTAATGGACATAAACAGTTTCCCTGTGTTGGTGTCAGAGGACCTTGCCCTTGGCTGCTAATGTTGAAAAATTGTTACCTTTATGCTGTGAACTATGGCCATTTTCTGCTGGATAGTCTTATGGAACGTCAGGCAAGCACATTCCGAGGGAAATGTTATGTGGCTTTTGGTTTATCAGTTCAGATCTGAGAAGTGCTGCATGCAATAGTTGGCCTCTCTTTTCTTCTTGTTACAGGTTGGATTTTTCCCAGGGGAGTGTGTGGAACTCATTAATAAGAACATTCCTGAGGCACTCATCAATTCTGTGCCAAGGCCAGGTACGGATGTTACATTTGATGGTGTCGGGAAGCAAAAGGGAGTCTTTTTTGGGGTGGTTCCGTGTTTAATACCTCCTTTATTTATCCCACATTGTCCTCTGGGTTGATGATTCTTCATGCACACCATGGGGCAGAGATTTGGCCCAATCTTCCTGTGTTTATGATTGGACTTGGCAAAACTATAGAATCTTCATAGAATGGCTTGGGATGGAAGGGACCTCAGGGATCATCATGCTCCAACCCTCCCGCCTCAGGATGGTCTCCCAGCCCCCACATTTAATGTGAGACTAGACCAGGCTGCCCAGGGCCCCATCCAACCTGGCCTTGGGCTCCTCCAGGCATGGGGAAAATCCCTTTTTGTATGTACTGGTTGGTAATGTTCTTCCCGTTCTGACGTGCTCTGTAGAATGTGCTGTGCTCGGCCTCGTCCAATGGAGCCAGACCTGAAATGACCTGGTTTCTTCCTTTTGTTGTGCAGTGCCCAAGAAACGCAGCAAGATCCTCACCTTCCTTCGTTCCTTGGTGAAGGCCCGCCCAAAGAAACCGACCGAGCGGGAGGTGGAGAAGGAAAGGGTGTTTGGCGGTGACCTGGGAGAGCATCTTCTCCACTCCGGTCGTGATGGTAAGGAGCTGCCCATTCCTGAGATCTTCCTCTGCTGGGCATCTAAAGAAGATGAAAGGGAGCTCATATCTAGCAGGGGGCAGGCTGATAGCCGTGGAGACACGTGTAATGGGAGTTGATGGCTGAAGGATAAAGTGAGGCGGATGCTCCTAAGAGACAAGCACATCTGTATTTGCTTCAGCCACGCCTGGCTGGGCTTAGTGGATGGGATGTGAAGCACAGCCTGCAGCACGACTGAATCAGGAGCTCCACTGACGGCTGGCACGTGTTCTTCAGTCCCCCAGGTCCTCCAGAGCTGCGCTGAGTTCATTGAGCAGCACGGCGTGGTGCAGGGGATATACCGCCTGTCCGGCGTCGCGTCCAACATCCAGAGACTGCGGTAAGAGTGCTGCGACTGACACAGCCTGAGTGCATCTGGTGTGGCTTTGGGCTTGCCTTCCTCTCGCTCAACCGGGTTTGCGTCCCTCTCTCCAGGCAGGAATTTGAGTCGGAGCAGATTCCTGAGCTCACCGTCCGGGACATTCACAGCGTGAGCTCCCTCTGCAAGATGTACTTCAGGGAGCTCCCGAACCCTCTGCTCACCCACCAGCTGTACGGCAAGTTCTCGGTAAGCACAAGGCCACGTCTTTCGTTTCCCTCTTCCTGGGCCTCTTGGCAGATGGCTGCAGCAGTGCCCCAGCTCGGAGGCCCTTTTGCTGTCAGTCCCACGAGGTTTACTCGCAGTGGTGTACTAGCCTGATTGGTGTCTCGCTCCCTTTCTGCACTACTCCAGGATGCTGTTGGTGCCGCTACAGAGGAGGAGCGGCTGCTCAGAATGCAGGACGTCATCCAGCAGCTGCCCGCTCCTCACTACAGGTCAGTGCTGCCCTCAGCCTGCTGAGCTCAGCCCTGCTGCATTGCAGAGGGCAACGATGCGGTTCCAGGCTCTGTCTCACGCCGGCAACACGATGCCTGTGTATGCTGAAGGGTTGAAGGCTCCATGGGCTTACTTTATGGGGTCAGTTCCTGGGCACGGGGGCACGCTTGGTGCAGCTGATGGCTGCGGCTGTGCTGTGCTGGGGCTTGGTGCTGCAGCGTGGCACTCAGTCAGGTTGGATCTACTTCATCTTCGGTGACAGTAGCAATCACAAGAAGTAGCATGAATGGAGGTTTGCTTTCTGAATTGCAGCACGGCATGCTCGTTGGTGCTGAACGTTTGCCTCTCTTGTTTTCCAGGACACTGGAGTTCCTGATGAGACACTTGGCGTGTCTGGCTGGGAGCTCCACCATCACAAACATGCATGCCAAGAACCTAGCCATTGTGTGGGCTCCAAACCTCTTAAGGTAAACTGCTGGTTCTGTTTCAACACTTCCTCTGTTCTCCAGTTAAGAAAAACTGTCCTCTTTTTTCTCCATCAAATGTGCTCTTCTCCTGTAAAATCTGTGGCTGACAGAAGCGCAGGAGCCTGGGCTGTTCTCCAACCCCACGGGCACAATGTCTAGGTGACAATTTCTGCAGTCTTGTTGAGATGGGACTGACGTGTCCTTGATCATCCAGGGGAATTTCTGCAGTGGCATCACTGATTGCCCACTGCGGAAGTCTCCAGAGCCTCAGCTGACAGCTTTTGGCTGCAACAATTCAGACTCGGGGAAACGGTCTTGGAGAAATGACTTCTAAAATCTGCCTTTTCTACAGATCACAGCAGAACGAGTCTGCCTGCGCCAGCGGAAGAGCTGCCTGCATGGAGCTGCAGACACAGTCGGATGTGGTGGAATTCATCATCAACCACATCGAAGTCCTCTTCTGCTCCAAATCCAGAGCAGACATTGCAGATGCAGCAGGTGAGTGTCTTCCTCCATTAGCTTGATCTTGACCTGACACCTTGATCAAATGCAGGCCTTCTCTGGGACCTTTGAGATACTCTTTTACCATCAAGGGGACAGCAGACCTCTGGGCTTCCATTAGGGTGTGGCATCCTGTTGCTGGATGCTGAGAATGTCCAAGCCCAAATTTCACAAGGAGGAAACTGTCATTATTATGTTTGCATGCAGGAAAAGCTTGATGCAAGTGTGGCAGCGAAGCTTTCTCAGTTCCCAGCCCCCATTTCCTTGGGATTTTCCTTGCCTATTTTGATACAGTAAGCTGCTCTTAATGATGACCGTGTCCTTTGCCATAAACACACCTCTGCCCACACGGTTATTTTGGGCTCCTCTTCTTCCAGTGGCTGTGATAAGCAAGCCTGAGAAAAATACAGCACCTCCCCCAGAACTGTGGTGGCTGTGCTGCTGCTTTCTGATCCTCGCTCTTACCTGTGGTTTTCCCTGACAGGGCACAATTCTCTCCCAGGGCCCAAGTCTGTGGGGGTCTCTTCTGCTGCCACAAAGCTGCTCAGCCTGGAGGAGGCACAGGCACAGAGGCGAGGCCACAGCAGCTCTCCCCCTGTGACAGAGAGCAGCAGGGACATTGAAGTGGAAGAAAGCCCTGCAGCTGGGCAGGGCAAATTCCACACCGTCGTTGACTTTCCATCTGAAAGGTAAAGAGGACTTTCTTTTCCAGCACCTAGCATCATTGTTTGGGTGGGTTTTTCTGTTTTTCTGCAGAAACCAGGCAGTGCTAGGAACAAGCAATTGCTGCCATGAGCTCAGTGCTGCTCTTCCCTCACCCTGCACCACGCACGACTCACAGCATTGGCTGTTTTCTCTCTCCAGGCAAAATCCACCCAGCAAAACTGAGGAATCACCAGCTAGCAGTTGGTGTTGCTGCTTCAGGCTCAGAAAGCCATCCTCTGGGAGCAAACGCCAACTGCAGCGCAATGCCAGGCAGCCCTCAGAAACAGCAGTGGTAGTCCTGGCAGGTAAGGGTGCAAATGCAGCTTCCAAATCCCTGCTTTTCAGGAACATCGAATTCAAGCTTGCAGTGCACTTCTATCTCCTTCTGGCATTCCAGCCCCTGCCTAGCATCTTCAGTTCACCCCTGATCAAGAACTACTGTCGTAATTCAGCTTGTGAAAGTTTGACACTAACCCCTGTGTATCCTTTCTAGGTGAATCGAGCCCTTGCCAAGCCATAAGATCCAGGGCAAGTAGCGAGGATGCTCTCTGTGCTTCCATCAGTAGAGAGCTCATAGGGAGCACGAATCGCTGCAGTTCCAACAGCAGCCTTACACATGACAACAGTGATGGAGAGAAGGAGCTCATCGAAGTTCAAGCTCTCATTACACCTGGCTCTGCTGAAATTGGTGATGTGAGCCTCCCAGACACCACAGTCACAAGTGTGGTCTGTCACCCAGAGTCTCTGCAGTGCAGCCCAGCCCAGGTACTGTGTGAGTGCCCCAACAGCAGCACCTCCATGCAGGAGCAGGTCAGCGTCAGTGAGGAGGAGCAGAGCCTCTTGCAGGGGGACTTTCAATCAGGCCTCCAGTCCCAGGCACCGGACAGCAGCACTGAGAGCTCTGAGCCACTCTCTCCATGACAAAACAGGATGAGTCCCTACTTCACCATGGACCTCTCACACCCTCCTGTCCTTTATATAATAATAAAAGCACACTTGTGCTCAATCAATGTCTTGACTGCCTCCAGAGTCTTCATTCACACAGACTGGGATGAATGCAGCACACAGCAAGGCACCTCAGCTTGCAATGCTGTGGGTGTTGGGTTTGTGCAGCACAGCTCCGGGTTTGTTCCTGTTTTGTCTGGCTTTGGGATGTCTGCAGGGGGAGCTCTGCTACCATTTGGCATGGTAGCAAATAATCTCTCGCATCCTGGATGCTGCTCATGATACTCCCAAGCTTCCTGGCTGTGGCTTTGTGATGCTTTTCAGGGCCTTCTGATGCATTTTGATGCCTTGGATGTTGCTTAACACCTCCCTCCTCCCATCATGTCCTTTCCTGGCTCCCATCTACGAACTGGCCCTGCAGATCATCTCCAGACCTGTCATCAGCACACTGCGGCAGGAGAAGCTCCCCCTGGCCAACGTCAGGCAGTACTGCTTCGTCTGCAGCTCAGTGGCCATTTCCCTTTTAGGCGGCTCCTGCAGAAGAATCAAGCAGCAGAACCTTTTGCTCACCCTGCACCACACAAATGCTACAAAAGCAGAAACAACCTGGGAATCTCTGGGTCTGCAAGAATTCACAGACACTCACTGACTGTTTGGTGGCTCCCTCCCATCCTTGATTTCCTTCTCCCCTTCTCCTCGTCGGATCCCACTGCTGAGCCATGATCAAGCTGCCCAGTGTGGCAGAGCATCGTGCAGAGCCGTGCTGGCACCTCCTCCCCTTCCTCTCCTGCAACCTCACCCGCTTCTCTGACAGACATGCTGATCCCACGCGTGCCATCGGGATGCTCTGGCACAGGATGTGCCCCTAACCCAAAGCTCCTTCCCACCCTCCCAACAAAAAGCAAACAGGTCTCCTACCTCCTCTGCTTGATTTCATGTGGCAGGGATGGAGAGCTCTTCAGCTCTGAGCAAGTTTTTTTCTGAGAAAGTGACCATCTCTTTTCCATCCCTTTGCCCCTACAAACAGTTGTCCAGAGGATCTCGTCCAAGAATTCCTGGAACAGCCTGCAGCTGGCTCTCCTGAAGTTCAGGCTCCTGCCTTTGCTTCCTGCCAGGCCCGCATTCCTTGAGATCACCAACTCAAGGAGGGCATGGTCACTGCAGCCCTGACCGCCTCCTGTCGTAACCCCTGGTGTGCACCATGTCCAGCAATGCTTCCCTTCTGCTTGCTGTGCCCAATGCCTGCACCACAGAGTGATTCTCACTGCACTCCAGGAGTCTGTCAGATTGCTTGCAGCCAGCCATGCTGATTTCCCAGACTGACTGGAATCCCCCATCAGGATGAGAGTCAGTGAGTGCGATGCTTCTGCTGGCTGCAGGAAGCAGCTCCCACCAACAGGCTCTCTTTCCAGGCGGCTGTAGCAGACCCTCACCTCCAGAAGCCCTGCACTGCTGCAGTTCCTGATTTTACCCACAAGTTCACAACCTGCTCATGGCTCTTCTTAGTTCTTTGCAGTCAACTTCTCATCATAGGGGGCAAATCCCTTGCCTTCCAGAATTCCATAGTATCAATTGTGTCTGCTTTATGTCAGGATTTTTTTTCTTTCTTTTCTTTTCCCATTTTCTAGGTAGGAAAATGAATTTCTGAGCCAGGAGAAGCAGAAGTGAAACAGTCTTCCTGGCACTGCTCAGGTTGCAGGAGTTGCCAAGTGCTCCTCAGGTAATGTGTGCTGAAGAGCTGACCTTGGTGGCAGGGGCTGTGGCTGCATTTTGTGCCTGTCATGCGGGAATCCAAGAAAGCCTATTCAGAGCAGGAGCTGCAGAGCGAGATAAACATCACGAGAAGGTAAGGCTGAGAAGCAAGGACACCTCCAGAAAGAAGAGAAAAACTGAGTCAAGTGAGCTGCGTGACGGCCGTGTGATGCTGACCATGATTGGAGGAAGAGCGCATGGCTGGGAATGACTGATGGCTCTGGTTGGATGGGTGCCTGTGTGCACAGAGGTAAGGAGTGTTTGTGGGATGTTTTGCTGGCATCTAACGGCTGTAAGGGGAAGTCAAGAGAGAAAACTTGTGAATGCATAGAAGGGATGTTAAAATCTGGAACAGACTGTTTGGATCATTCACAGCTGAGTCCGTGCCAGATTGCCACACTGCCAGAACCTGGGGCCTGGGATTTTCCTTTAAGAGTGCCAACTGCTTATTTTAAATGATAAAAAGTAACATTGAAAAAAGCTTCCCTCCTTGCATTAGAATAAGGCATTGATATTTGATGTTTCTGTCTTTCCATTCCTTTAGCAGCCTGGGTGTTGATGCAGCTGCATGCATCTGCTGCCCTCCCCTTCTGTTTTGTGTAAAAGAACAGTAAAATATGCAATCAGTGTGAGATCTTTCTGAAGTATTTTACTTTATTTGCCCCTAGGCTGCAATGGCTGGGAAATGGCAGTGTCACCCAGGAGCCCACACGGCGACCTGATGTCTCATTGTTGGGGTCTATTGGAAACCACCACGATGACAAAAGAATGCCTGGGATTCCTCCGGCCCAAATGCCAAACCTTGCACTTGGCTGTGCTGAACCTCATGAGGTTCACCCAGGCCCACCTCTCAAGTCTGCTGAGCTCAAACAGATGTCATTTTTCTCGTGTCCTTCCATTCCGAGTCCATCTGTTCCCCAAAGCAAAAGAATTTGGAGGGAACCACCGACAGTTATGTGAGCGATTTCAGCGTCTATTTCTGATCATGGCAACAACTTCAGAGGTCACACTTAATTTACGGTGCCCGTTGTAATTCTGACCAAGGCTGCAGTTGCAGCTGACTTCCCAAGGCTGCAAGACGTGGTGGTGACACAGCCTTGTGCTTCTGCATTAGTGCTCATCCCACGTTTCCTTTCTCTGTCTCGCAGGTCAGCTCCTGCTGGAAGCAGATGGTATCCCAGTGTGAATGAAGGTCAGTGCAGGAGCAGCTGCTGATGGGAGGAAGGAAGTCCATGCTGAAGAGCTCTGAAGCATCTGCAGGTATGGTTCTGGAGGAGGCAGCAGTGATGCCGGAGGGCTCCCCAGCAGGAAGCTGTCTCATCCAAATGCTTGCTGAGTGGTTGGAAGGGAGCTTTCTGCATGACAGCAGCACCAGCTGCTTGCTTCAAATGCTGCAAAGACAAGGATTAGCACGAGTTCCAGTATCTACAGTATCATCATGAATCACGATAGGATTACAATGTGTCCTCATACAAACACAGCCATTTCTCTCTGAGTCCAGAGGCTGTCCGGAAAGCATCTTTGAGGTCTCTCACACCAAACCACTGCTGTCCGTGTGGGATCTGACTCATTAGGGTATAGGGGTTAGGAACCACAGGCTGTCTTTTGAGAACGGGTTCAGTCATTTCCTTACATCTTGCACCAGCCGATACGTGCCGTCTGCCTTCCGTGCCGACAGGATTGGGGTGTTATAAGGCCACAGACAAGGTTCCAGAAGACATCCTTAACCAGTGTCTGTGTTACAGCTTTTAGACCCACTCTCCCTTCTAAGGCTATGGGATATTGTTGCTGTTTCACAGCTCCACTCCCTCCTTGGGCAGTTCTTTGTAAGGGAAAATTGTGAGTCCACCCCGATTTCCTTCCCCTGCCCACACCTCTGGATTCATTTCTTCTTCATCACAGCTGTTAACACATTCATTGACCCCTGATATCTGTTTCACAGACATGCAGCTGTAATCCTCATTTAACTGTTAAATCTCTCCCCCATAAATCGGTCCCTGCTTCAGGCACAGAGAACAATTGCCCTGCAACTATTTTATCTTTCCATTTTAGTTCTGTGGTCTCCAAGAGTGGAGCTGTCATTTCTGATCCCTCAGCCCCAGTTATGCACAACAGCCACATCCAGATACACGTCTGGTACCTCTGAACTAGCTAATGCTGTAGGATGGAATGTTGATTCTGCACTGGCTATCAAATGTGGGATTGCTGTGAAGTAGTACAGCACCATGTGTTTTGTAATTTGCCCTTAGAAACAGTTTGAAAAAGTAGAAAGACTTTATTAGTATTAGTATTAGTAAAAAGAAGTTATTTCATAACATATTTTAGAAATACAGTTGTTCAATCATGTGATCAATTCTCACTTACAGAACTGTAATAGTTACAAACTGCATGGGTATAGCATTAAGGACCAGAAAGCATGTTGTAAGGCCATTCTGTTTGGATAGGAGAAGCTCAGCAAAAGAAACACAGACTCCAAAGAAGCCAGGGCCTCCACACAAGGCCGAACTGACTCACTCTGTGGGCAGGTTGGGATGCAACAGGCAGGCATCAAGAGACTCCCCCCTGTCCTCCTTCCAAACTTCTCTCTATTCAGGGATGAGCAGGTGTCCAGAAATAGTAGCCAAGTGTTGATAAGGAGCTGTCAGATGTTCAATAATTAGCAGTATATCTGCTGACCTAGCAACAATTGGTATTTACCCAGTCACAAACACACACACAGAATGGCCCGGGTTGGAAGGGACCTCAAGGATCAGGAATCTCCAACTCCCTGCCACAGGCAGGGCCACCAACCTCTGTAGCACTGCACATATGCACATTGCTGGATAGAAACAGCAGTGTGGGAAAAACTATATGCTGTGGATGCAAAGGGTGAATCAGAATGGCTTAACAGCTGTCCCACAAGGAAAAGAAATCCCTTACGTGCTGTGCCATGCTCATGGCAACACCAATGCAGATGCCAGCAGCTGATGCCCACAAGGACAGCCAGCCTGGACTTATTTTCACTACATAAATTTGTCCTGATGTCCTTCTAGAAGCTGGAACATTTCTCCATCTCAGCAGAAGAGGGCAGGAAGGGTCCAGGGTGAGGGCACACACTCCTCTATTTATCTAGCACTGAAAGATTAAGACAAAATGAAAACCAGATGTGTTTCCCTGCCCATGGCAAACACCAGCCTTTCCATCCTTACAGTCCTTCCTGCCATCAGCAGCAACTGACACAACATCCCACTCACCTTTGCCATGTCTGGCAGAGGTTGCAGCTCTTTCTATTGCATCCCTCTAGCTGTCAAGTCAAGAGCTCCTGTGTCACACAAAGAAAAGCAATCTTTTACCTGCTGTGCCATGCTCATGGCAGCAGCAATGCAGATGCCAGCAGCTGATGCACACAAGGACAGCCAGCCTGGACTTATTTTCAATACATATCTTTGTCCGGATGTCCTTCTAGAAGCTGGAACATTACTCCATCTCAGCAGAAGAGGGCAGGAGGGGTCCAAGTTGCATCCACACTCTCCTCTTTTTCTGGCACACAAAGAGAAAGAGAACATGAAAACCAGATGTGTTTCCCTGCCCATGGCAAACACCAGCCTTTCCATCCTTACAGTCCTTCCTGACATCAGCACTCATTGAAACAACATCCCACTCACCTTTGCCATGTCTGGCAGAGGTTGCAGCTCTTTCTATTGCATCCCTCTAGCTTTCAAGTCAAGAGCTCCTGTGTCACACAAGGAAAAGCAATCTTTTACCTGCTGTGCCATGCTCATGGCAGCAGCAATGCAGATGCCAGCAGCTGATGCCCACAAGGACAGCCAGCCTGGACTTATTTTCATTACATATCTTTGTCCTGATGTCCTTCTAGAAGCATGGACATTTCTCCCTATGAGCAGCAGAGGGCAGGAGGGGTCCAAGTTTCAGGCACACTCTCCTCTTTTTCTGGCACAGAAAGAGAAGATGAAAAGCAGACGTGTTTCCCTGCCCATGGCAAACACCAGCCTTTCCATACTTACAGTCCTTCCTGACATCAGCAGCAACTGAAACAACATCCCACTCACCTTTGCCATGTCTGCCAGAGGTTGCAGCTCTTTCTATTGCATCCCTCTAGCTGTCAAGTCAAGAGCTCCTGTGTCACACAAGGAAAAGCAATCTTTTACCTGCTTTGCCATGCTCATGGCAGTAGCAATGCAGATGCCAGCAGCTGATGCCCACAAGGACAGCCAGCCTGGACTTATTTTCATTACATATCTTTGTCCTGATGTCCTTCTAGAAGCTTGGACATTTATCCCTATGAGCAGCAGAGGGCAGGAGGGGTCCAAGTCAGGCACACTTTCTTCTTTTTCTGGAAAACAAAGAGAAGATGAAAACCAGATGTGTTTCCCTGCCCATGGCAAACACCAGCCTTTCCATCCTTACAGTCCTTCCTGCCATCAGCAGCAACTGAAACAACATCCCACTCACCTTTGCCATGTCTGGCAGAGGTTGCAGCTCTTTCTATTGCATCCCTCTAGCTGTCAAGTCAAGAGCTCCTGTGTCACACAAGGAAAAGCAATCTTTTACCTCCTTTGCCATGCTCATGGCAGCAGCAATGCAGATGCCAGCAGCTGATGCCCACAAGGACAGCCAGCCTGCACTTATTTTCATTACATATCATTGTCCTGATGTCCTTCTAGAAGCATGGACATTTCTCCCTATGAGCAGCAAAGTGCAGGACGGGTCTAAGGTTAGGGCACACTCTCCTCTTTTTCTGGAAAACAAAGAGAAGATGAAAACCAGATGTGTTTCCCTGCCCATGGCAAACACCAGCCTTTCCATCCTTACAGTCCTCCTGACATCAGCACTCATTGAAACAACATCCCACTCACCTTTGCCATGTCTGCAGAGGTTGCAGCTCTTTCTATTACATCCCTCTAGCTGTCAAGTCAAGAGCTCCTCTGTCACACAAGGAAAAGCAATCTTTTACCTGCTGTGCCATGCTCATGGCAGCAGCAATGCAGATGCCAGCAGCTGATGCCCACAAGGACAGCCAGCCTGCACTTATTTTCATTACATATCTTTGTCCTGATGTCCTTCCAGAAGCTGGGACATTTCTCCCTCTCAGCAGCAGAGGGCAGGAGAGTTGCAAGGTGAGGGCACACTCTCCCCTGTTTATCTGGCACTCAAAGAGAAAGAGAAAATGAAAACCAGATGTGTTTCCCTGCCCACGGCAAACACCAGCCTTTCCATCCTTACAGTCCTTCCTGCCATCAGCACTCATTGAAACAACATCCCACTCACCTTTGCCATGTCTGGCAGAGGTTGCAGCTCTTTCTATTGCTTCCCTCTAGCTTTCAAGTCAAGAGCTCCTGTGTCACACAAGGAAGAGCAATCTTTTACCTGCTGTGCCATGCTCATGGCAGCAGCAATGCAGATGCCAGGAGCTGATGCCCCAAGGACAGCCAGCCTGGACTTATTTTCATTACATATCTTTGTCCTGATGTCCTTCTAGAAGCTTGGACATTTCTCCCTCTGAGCAGCAAAGGGCTGGAGGTGTCCAAGTTGCAGGCACACTCTCCTCTTTTTCTGGAAAACAAAGAGAAGATGAAAACCAGATGTGTTTCCCTGCCCATGGCAAACACCAGACTTTCCATCCTTACAGTCCTTCCTGACATCAGCAATAATTGAAACAACATCCCACTCACCTTTGCCATGTCTGCCAGAGGTTGCAGCTCTTTATATTACATCCCTCTAGCTGTCAAGTCAAGAGTTCTAGAGTGAAACAAGGATAAGCAATCTTTTACCTCCTTTGCCATGCTCATGGCAGCAGCAATGCAGATGCCAGCAGCTGATGCCCACAAGGACAGCCAGCCTGGACTTATTTTCATTACATATCTTTGTCCTGATGTCCTTCTAGAAGCATGGACATTTCACCATCACAGCAGAAAAGGGCAGGATAGGTCCAAGTTGCCGGCACACTCTCCTCTTTTTCTGGCACACAAAGAGAAGATGAAAACCAGCTGTGTTTCCCTGCCCATGGCAAACACCAGCCTTTCCATGCTTACAGTCCTTCCTGCCATCAGCAGCAACTGAAACAACATCCCACTCACCTTTGCCATGTCTGCCAGAGGTTGCAGCTCTTTCTTTTACATCCCTCTAGCTGTCAAGTCAAGAGCTCCTGTGTCACACAAGGAAAAGCAATCTTTTACCTGCTGTGCCATGCTCATGGCAGAAGCAATGCAGATGCCAGCAGCTGATGCCCACGAGGACAGCCAGCCTGGACTTATTTTCATTACATATCTTTCTCCTGATGTCCTTCTAGAAGCTGGAACATTTCTCCATCTCAGCAGAAGAGGGCAGGAGGGGTCCAAGGTTAGGGCACACTCTCCTCTTTTTCTGGCACACAAAGACAAAGAGAAGATGAAAACCAGATGTGTTTCCCTGCCCATGGCAAACACCAGCCATTCCATCCTTACATTCCTCCTGACATCAGCACTCATTGAAACAACATCCCACTCAACTTTGCCATGTCTGCCAGAGGTTGCAGCTCTTTCTATTACATCCCTCTAGCTGTCAAGTCAAGAGCTCCTCTGTCACACAAGGAAAAGCAATCTTTTACCTGCGTTGCCATGCTCATGGCAGCAACAATGCAGATGCCAGCAGCTGATGCCCACAAGGACAGCCAGCCTGCTCTTATTTTCATTACATATCTTTGTCCTGATGTCCTTCTAGAAGCTGGGACATTTCTCCCTATGAGCAGCAAAGGGCTGGAGGTGTCCAAGTTGCAGGCACACTCTCCTCTTTTTCTGGAAAACAAAGAGAAGATGATATCAGATGTGTTTCCCTGCCCATGGCAAACACCAGCCTTTCCATTCTTACAGTCCTTCCTGACATCAGCAGCAACTGACACAACATCCCACTAACCTTTGCCATGTCTGGCAGAGGTTGCAGCTCTTTGTATTGCATACCTCTAGCTTTCAAGTCAGGAGCTCCTGTGTCACACAAGGAAAAGCAATCTTTTACCTCCTTTGCCATGCTCATGGCAGCAGCAATGCAGATGCCAGCAGCTGATGCCCACAAGGACTGCCAGCCTGGACTTATTTTCATTACATATCTTTGTCCTGATGTCCTTCTAGGAGCTGGAACATTTCTCCCTCTGAGCAGCAAAGGGCAGGAGGGGTCCATATTGCAGGCACACTCTCCTCTTTTTCTGGAAAACAAAGAGAAGATGAAAACCAGATGTGTTTCCCTGCCCATGGCAAACACCAGCCTTTCCATCCTTACAGTCCTTCCTGCCATCAGCAGCAACTGAAACAACATCCCACTCACCTTTGCCATGTCTGGCAGAGGTTGCAGCTCTTTCTTTTACATCCCTCTAGCTGTCAAGTCAAGAGCTCCTGTGTCACACAAGGAAAAGCAATCTTTTACCTGCTGTGCCATGCTCATGGCAGCAGCAATGCAGATGCCAGCAGTTGATGACCACAAGGACAGACAGCCTGGACTTATTTTCATTACATATCTTTCTCCTGATGTCCTTCTACAAGCTGGAACATTTCTCCATCTCAGCAGAAGAGGGCAGGAGGGGTTCAAGTGGCAGGCACACTCTCCTCTTTTTCTGGCACACAAAGAGAAGATGAAAACCAGATGTGTTTCCCAGCCCATGGCAAACACCAGCCTTTCCATCCTTACAGTCCTTCCTGACATCAGCACTAATTGAAACAACATCCCACTCACCTTTGCCATGTTTGGCAGAGGTTGCAGCTCTATTACATCCCTCTAGCTTTCAAGTCAAGAGCTCCTCTGTCACACAAGGAAAAGCAATCTTTTACCTGCTTTGCCATGCTCATGGCAGCAGCAATGCAGATGCCAGCAGCTGATGCCCACAAGGACAGCCAACGTGGACTTATTTTCATTACATATCTTTGTCCTGATGTCGTTCTAGAAGCTGGAACATTTCACCATCTCAGCAGAAGAGGGTAGGAGGGGTCCAAGTTGCATGCAAACTCTCCTCTTTTTCTGGCACACAAAGACAAAAAGAAGATGAAAACCAGATGTGTTTCCCTGCCCATGGCAAACACCAGCCTTTCCATCCTTACAGTCCTTCCAAACATCAGCACTAATTGAAACAACATCCCACTCACCTTTGCCATGTCTGGCAGAGGTTGCAGCTCTTTCTATTGCATCCCTCTAGCTTTCAAGTCAAGTTCTCCTGTGTCACACAAGGAAAAGCAATCTATTACCTGCTGTGCCATGCTCATGGCAGCAGCAATGCAGATGCCAGCAGCTGATGACCACAAGGACAGACAGCCTGGACTTATTTTCATTACATATCTTTGTCCTGATGTCCTTCTACAAGCTGGAACATTTCTCCATCTCAGCACAAGAGGGCAGGAGAGTTCCAAGGTGAGGGCACACTCTCCCCTGTTTATCTCGCACTCAAAGAGAAAGAGAAAATGAAAACCAGATGTGTTTCCCTGCCCATGGCAAACACCAGCCTTTCCATCCTTACAGTCCTCCTGACATCAGCACTAATTGAAACAACATCCCACTCACCTTTGCCATGTCTGGCAGAGGTTGCAGCTCTTTCTATTGCATCCCTCTTGCTTTCAAGTCAAGAGCTCCTGTGTCACACAAGGAAAAGCAATCTTTTACCTGTTGTGCCATGCTCATGGTAGCAGCAATGCAGATGCCAGCAGCTGATGCCCACAAGGACAGCCAGCCTGGACTTATTTTCATTACATATCTTTCTCCTGATGTCCTTCTACAAGCTGGAACATTTCTCCATCTCAGCAGAAGAGGGCAGGAGGGGTTCAAGTTGCAGGCACACTCTCCTCTTTTTCTGGCACACAAAGAGAAGATGAAAACCAGATGTGTTTCCCAGCCCATGGCAAACACCAGCCTTTCCATCCTTACAGCCCTTCCAAACATCAGCACTAATTGAAACAACATCCCACTCACCTTTGCCATGTCTGGCAGAGGTTGCACCTCTTTCTATTGCATCCCTCTAGCTTTCAAGTCAAGAGCTCCTGTGTCACACAAGGAAAAGCAATCTTTTACCTGCTTTGCCATGCTCATGGCAGCAGCAATGCAGATGCCAGCAGCTGATGCCCACAAGGACAGCCAGCCTGGACTTATTTTCATTACATATCTTTGTCCTGATGTCCTTCTAGAAGCTGGGACATTTCTCCCTATGAGCAGCAGAGGGCAGGAGAGTTCCAAGGTGAGGGCACACTCTCCCCTGTTTATCTGGCACTCAAAGAGAAAGGGAAAATGAAAACCAGATGTGTTTCCCTGCCCATGGCAAACACCAGCCTTTCCATCCTTACAGTCCTACCTAACATCAGCACTAATTGAAACAACATCCCACTCACCTTTGCCATGTCTGGCAGAGGTTGCATCTCTTTCTGTTACATCCCTCTAGCTGTCAAGTCAAGAGCTCCTGTGTCACACAAGGAAAAGCAATCTTTTACCTGCTGTGCCATGCTCATGGCAGTAGCAATGCAGATGCCAGCAGCTGATGCCCACAAGGACAGCCAGCCTGGACTTATTTTCATTACATATCTTTCTCCTGATGTCCTTCTAGAAGCTGGAACATTTCACCATCTCAGCAGAAGAGGGCAGGAGGGGTCCAAGTTGCAGGCAAACTCTCCTCTTTTTCTGGCACACAAAGACAAAAAGAAGATGAAAACCAGATGTGTTTCCCTGCCCATGGCAAACACCAGCCTTTCCATCCTTACAGTCCTTCCTGACATCAGCACTAGTTGAAACAACATCCCACTCACCACTGCCATGTCTGGCAGAGGTTGCAGCTCTTTCTATTACATCCCTCTAGCTGTCAACTCAAGATCTGCTCTGTCACACAAGGAAAAGCAATCTTTTACCTGCTGTGCCATGCTCATGGCAGCAGCAATGCAGATGCCAGCAGCTGATGACCACAAGGACAGACAGCCTGGACTTATTTTCATTTCATATTTTTGTCCTGATGTCCTTCTGGAAGCTTGGACATTTCTCCCTATGAGCAGAAGAGGGCAGGAGGGGTCCAAGTTGCAGGCAAACTCTCCTCTTTTTCTGGAAAACAAAGACAAAAAGAAGATGAAAACCAGATGTGTTTCCCTGCCCATGGCAAACACCAGCCTTTCCATCCTTACAGTCCTTCCAAACATCAGCACTAATTGAAACAACATCCCACTCACCTTTGCCATGTCTGGCAGAGGTTGCAGCTCTTTCTATTGCATCCCTCTAGCTTTCAAGTCAAGAGCTCCTCTGTCACACAAGGAAAAGCAATCTTTTACCTCGTGTGCCATGCTCATGGCAGCAGCAATGCAGATGCCAGCAGCTGATGCCCACAAGGACAGCCAGCCTGGATTATTTTCATTACATATCCTTGTCCTGATGTCCTTCTAGAAGCTGTAACATTTCTCCATCTCAGCACAAGAGGGCAGGAGGGGTCCAAGGTGAGGGCACACTCTGCTCTTTATCTGGCACTCAAATAGAAAGAGAAAATGAAAACGTGATGTGTTTCCCTGCCCATGGCAAACACCAGACTTTCCATCCTTACAGTCCTTCCTGCAATCATCAGCAATGGAAACAACATCCCACTCACCTTTGCCATGTCTGCCAGAGGTTGCAGCTCTTTCTATTGCATCCCTCTAGCTGTCAAGAGCTCCTGTGTCACACAACGAAAAGCAATCTTTTACCTGCTGTGCCATGCTCATGGCAGAAGCAATGCAGATGCCAGCAGCTGATGCCCACAAGGACAGCCAGCCTGGACTTATTTTCATCACATATCCTTGTCCTGATGTCCTTCTAGAAGCTGGGACATTTCACCATCTCAGCAGCAGAGGGCAGGATGGGTCCAAGGTGAGGGCACACTCTGCTCTTTATCTGGCACTCAAAGAGAAAGAGAAAATGAAAACCAGATGTGTTTCCCTGCCCATGGCAAACACCTGCCTTTCCATCCTTACAGTCCTTCCTGACATCAGCAGCAATTGAAACAACATCCCACTCACCTTTGCCATGTCTGGCAGAGGTTGCAGCTCTTTCTATTGCATCCCTCTAGCTGTCAAGTCAAGAGCTCCTGTGTCACACAAGGAAAAGCAATCTGTTACCTGCTGTGCCATGCTCATGGCAGCAGAAGTCCAGATGCCAGCAGCTGATGCCCACAAGGACAGCCAGCCTGGACTTATTTTCATTACATATCTTTGTCCTGATGTCCTTCTAGAAGCTGGAACATTTCTCCATCTCAGCAGAAGAGGGCAGGAGGGGTCCAAGGTGAGGGCACACTCTCCTCTTTATCTGGCACTCAAAGAGAAAGAGAAAATGAAAACCAGATGTGTTTCCCTGCCCATGGCAAACACCAGACTTTCCATCCTTACAGTCCTTCCTGACATCAACACTAATTGAAACAACATCCCACTCACCTTTGCCATGTCTGGCAGAGGTTGCAGCTCTTTCTATTGCATCCCTCTAGCTTTCAAGTCAAGAGCTCCTGTGTCACACAAGGAAAAGCAATCTTTTACCTGCTGTGCCATGCTCATGGCAGCAGCAATGCAGATGCCAGCAGCTGATGCCCACAAGGACAGCCAGCCTGGACTTATTTTCATTACATATCTTTGTCCTGATGTCCTTCTAGAAACTGGGACATTTCTCCCTCTGAGCAGCAGAGGGCAGGAGAGTTCCAAGGTGAGGGCACACTCTGCTCTTTATCTGGCACTCAAAGAGAAAGGGAAAATGAAAACCAGATGTGTTTCCCTGCCCATGGCAAACACCAGACTTTCCATCCTTACAGTCCTTCCTGCAATCATCAGCAATGGAAACAGTATCCCACTCACCTTTGCCATGTCTGGCAGAGGTTGCAGCTCTTTCTATTGCATCCCTCTAGCTGTCAAGTCAAGAGCTCCTGTGTCACACAAGGAAAAGCAATCTTTTACCTGCTGTGCCATGCTCATGGCAGCAGCAATGCAGATGCCAGCAGCTGATGCCCACAAGGACAGCCAGCCTGCACTTATTTTCATTGCATATATTTGTACTGATGTCCTTCTAGAAGCTGGAACATTTCTCCATCTAAGCAGAAGAGGGCAGGATGGGTCCAAAGTGAGGGCACACTCTGCTCTTTTTCTGGACACAAAGAGAAAGAGAAAATGAAAACAATATGTGTTTCCCTGCCCATGGCAAACACCAGACTTTCCATCCTTACAGTCCTTCCTGCAATCATCAGCAATGGAAACAACATCCCACTCACCTTTGCCATGTCTGGCAGAGGTTGCAGCTCTTTCTATTGCATCCCTCTAGCTTTCAAGTCTAGAGCTCCTATGTCAAACAAGGAAAAGCAATCATTTACCTGCTTTGCCTTGCTCATGGCAGCCAGCCTGGACTTCCTTTGATTCCTTCCCTTTGGATCAGCGTCCTTCAGGAAGGCGGAACATCTCTCCAGCTGAGCAGCAGAGGACAGCAGGGCTTCGTTGTCTGGGCATGTTCTCTTCTGGCCCTCTGGCCCTCACAGACACAGGAGGAGGACACAGAGGCTGCTGTAACACAGCCAGCCCTGCCTCTCAGGTCAGCTCTCAGGCCATCCTCTCTCCCCTCAGCAGCAGCTCACTGTTCTGCACTCCTCTGGCCTGGGCTGGCAGAGGTGTGCAGCAGTTCTGCTGATCTCCCAGTGCTGGCCATGTCTGCAGTGCCTGTGTGAAAGACACAGGAAGCTGCCAGCATTGCACTGCTCTGCTGTGCCCCTGCCATCACCGAGTTTGCTGTCAGCAGCTGCTGCTACACGTCCATTCAGGCACAGGCCTTTCCTTCCTGGCCCTCTTTCCCCCCTCTCTCCTCTGCTCTCTCTCGTGCTCCCCTTTGGCCTGGGCTGGCTGAGCAGTGCAGGCCTTGTTGTTGCTCCCTGGGCCAACTACGTCACGGTTCCCCGTGACTCTGCCAGCTGCTCTGACACAGCGACTGCGTCCTCAGTGTGGATTCCAGAATGCGACAGACGTCCAGAGAAGACTTCCAGGGCTGATTGGAACATGCTGCCATCAAGAACTGCCATGGCTCAGGCCCCCTGGGAATCTGCTCACAGCGAAAGCTGCTGTCACTCTGTGTGGGCACAGCCTTGTCTGTGTAGGCCTGCTCACACTGCAGCCCCTGTCTGCACCAGAACCGTGCCGATCCACCTTCTCTTGGCCTCCTTGCCTGCATGGAAAAGGGCAGCTTGGGCTGAAGTCCCTCAACTTGCAGATGGCCGAGTGAAGTCTCTGAGCCCTGGTGACCCACTCAGCTCTTCAGCCTGCTGACCTGCTCTGCTGGGGCTGTCTTAAAAGGCAGAGGGCACGTTATCCTAATGTCCCCACATCCATCCCTCTTAGCATACTGTAGGCCAGTTCCTAAAAGGACACCTGCACAATCTCTCTGAATGTTAATCAACATGTAGTTAGTTTTCAGTGGTGATTAGCTATGTGTTTAGTCAGAGGTGCAATGGTTCTAATGGTGAGAGAAAGACATTCCCAGTTGTCATCAGGTGGAACACACTTCAGACTGGAATCCTCAAGCAGACTGCAGTCAAGCTTTCTTAAATATTCGTTGTTGTTATCAATTCAGACGCATCTCTGAATTCCTGCTTGAATGAACATTCTGTAATAATCTGCTGAGACAGTGCAAGGCTTGACAATGAGACTATAGTTTATGAAAGCAGCACTTTTTACTTCCTTTACAAGTTCTTATCTGAATGCTAAATGCAACATCAATTCACTTCTCACTGGGTTGAACGTTTTAAATATTTGGCAAACATAATGGTTCTAATTCTGACATTTAATATGAAAATATTAAAATTCCTTGTAAGTACTTTTTTGTTAGAATGCCAGATGCTAATGGGATGAAGTGGCACAAGAAAGCAAAATATCTCTGCTGATGGCAGGAAGGACTGTAAGGATGGAAAGGCTGGTGTTTGCCATGGGCAGGGAAACACATCTGGTTTTCTTGTTCCCCTTGTCTTTGAGTGCCAGAAAAATAGAGGAGAGCGTGCCCTCACCTTGGACCCCTCCTGCCCTCTGCTGCTGAGATGGAGAAATGTCCCACCTCCTACAAGGACATCAGGACAAAGGTAAGTATTGGAAATAAGTCCAGGCTGGCTGTACTTGTGGGCATCTGTTGCTGGAAAATTTAATGGCAGTAAACTGCCTAGATAATGACAGAATGAGGGTGACAATAGAATGGTACGTAATCACAGTGCAATGAAAAAAGTGTGCAGGGTGCAGGAAGGGAGGTGTGGACATTCTGAGTTGCAACTCTTTATTTGCTCCAGAAAGCTCTATCAGAATGGCAGACTGAAGGAAATACTTTGAGTGTTTTTTTAATGTGACTGGATAAAAGATCCATGTGGCAAATTGAATAACTGAGTGGTAAAGGGACATAGATACCTCACTGTTTCATGGAACCTTTCAATTAAGCACCTGAGCACTGTGTACAGGACTTGGGAATATAAGTATTAGAGGATGATGGAATATCTGTATTTGGAAGGGACCTCGAGGATCATGTATTCCACCTCCTGGTTCCACACCGGACCTCCTATGGGTCAAGCCCTGTGTCTGAGAGCATTGTGCAAATGCTCTTTGGCCTTTGTCAGCTCAGTGCCAAACCACTGCCCTGGGGAGCCAGTGCCAAATTCCATGTATCTAGTTCATCCTACAGAATGATGCCAAGAACAGTTATAGAGATCGACTTACAAACAAAATTCTTGTCTTGAATTAATGGTATACTCACCATTAAAAAAAAAAAAGAAAAGAAAAAAGAATTAAAAAAAAAAGAAAAAATTAAATCAAAGCCACATTCTTACGCTGGCATTTTACAGTATTGTCAGATTTTTGTAATTCTGTTGTGTCAGATCAAGGTTCTCTCTTCGTGAAATACTGACCAAATTCTCTTTTCAGATCTAAACATACAAATGTTAAAGGCAGCAGTGCTGTTCAAGAGTACATTACCAGCTCAAACACTGCTTTGGCTGTAAAACTGAAGGCAGTCAGGAATTTTATCAAGGAGTTGGAAGAAAACATGTAAGTGTAGATTTAAAAGCAACCTGTATTGTTACTTAGAGTTTGATACAGTGTAATCCAATGCACAGTACTTGTAACGTGTGTTTTACAAAATGCTTTGCAATGTAGGCATCTATTAAGATTAATGCTGCAAGTTCTGATATGTCCATGACCTTTTCAAACTGTTCCTTACTCCTACACATCAGTACGAGTAGTTCTTCTGTCAGGAAGGATCACATGAGTAATTAACCTGTGACCTTAAGTTTGGAATTAAATGCATACAGTGGAAGTAAGAGCTGTGGGTTATTTTGCTCTTTCAGTGTTGAACAGCCGAGGTGTTTTGTTTTGGAGGGTGGACAGTGATGGGACAAGTGGGGAATGGCTTTAAACAGAGACGGGGGGTGTTGAGGTTTAGGTTGGATGTGAGGAGGAAGTTTTTCAGCCAGAGGGTGGTGAGGCACTGGAACAGGTTGCCCAAGGAGGCTGTGGATGCCCCATCCCTGCAGGCATCCAAGGCCAGGCTGGATGTGGCTCTGGGCAGCCTGGGCTGCTGGCTGGCAGGTTAGAAACCCAACATGACTTTATTGCAGCCCTGGGTGCAGGGGGATCACTGCTCCTAGCATGCACACAGAAGAGCTGGAGCACACAGGTGATGTACATTCCACTTGTGAACATTCCTGCAATTGCAGAGAGCGTGCGCCTGTTCCAATCACTGCTGCACAGATTAGAAACTGATTGCAGATGAGCTGTTTTGGTATGGGGTTCTTGCCAACGGTCTGCAGTGGCTGTGTGATTCCTCGGGGAGTTGCTCTCCAGCCCAAAGGTCATGTCCTAAGTCGACCAGATCCCGTTTGTGTCCAGAAATGGCTGACAACAGATCAGCTGCTGGTCAAGTTTCTAACATCACACTGGCCTTGCTCCAGTGTCTGTGTCATCAGCCCCAGCACATACGGTGCACCTCTTCAAGGCTTTGCAACACTGAGACTCTGCACTTGGGCTCCAGACATCCTGCTGCACCAAGAGGTTATTCTAGCTTTGGTATCTTGCAACTTTGTATATAACTACATCACTGTAATCATAAATGTCTAGGAGCATGGAGATGGAGAAATTAATCTTCCTGTAATTCTCTGTACTGCAGCCCCGTGGTTGTCAACACCTAATGCAATATTGAAATTTCAGTTGAGAAATTGAAAGCTGTCCCTAACAAAAAAAAATCTGCATTTGTTATTGAAATCACACTAAGGATCAATAAATCCAAATGCTACTAGCATAACCACGATTACAGGCAGTGTTTAGACAAGCTCTTACAGGAAAACCATGAACACAAGGCTAGAGAGAGACTAAGTGATGCACTCTGCAGGAATACTCATGGAAGTCTTCACAGTGCAGGAGTCTGATCTGATTACAGATGCTGTGCTTTAAGTACCCCTTATCATATCTTTTTTTTCACTGTTGTGCAGGGGTTGGACTCAGTGATCTCTGGAGGCTGGAGATGCTGTTTGCTCATGGAAGATGGAAGATGGAGAGAGGAAAAGCAAGTGCAAGGCATGCTGTGCATAGCCACCACATGGCATCTGCACCATTTCCCCCTGCACAAAGGAGGAGCAGCTCACAAGCTTTGCCTGGGCCAGGGAAGGGAGCAGACAAACATCTGGACCGACCGCAAAGGAGCTGGTTCTGCAGGTTGGGTGTCTTCTGCTGCTTGTCTCACATCCTGCTGCTCAGCGGTAGATTTGTTCCTGCTCAGTGCTAACAGGAAACTCACACAGCATTTCTGTTTCAGCTGTGCCAACGCTTTGATCCCTTGCTGCTTGGATGGGGCGTTTGAAGAAGGATGCCTGTGCTGATGTCCAGCCAGGCTTTGGGGATGAGTCTCCACACCAGGGTCCATCTGACAGGACTGAGGGTTGGGGATCCAGCCAGGTCGAGTCCAGCGTGCTTTGCTCTTGTTCTTAGTGCTTGTTTTTGCTTAGGAGGGCAGGAGGTGAACCCCGTGAACCAATGCCTGCAGACGGGGTTTGCAGAGAAAGAGGTCCTGCAGGCCTTGTGTGACAGCCACGGAGCTGCAGCGAGGCTGCATCAGTGTAAAACACCAGAGATCCACGGAGGTGTGAAGGGGAGCTGTGGGCTGCAGTCACGCAGGAAGGGATGTGCATGCTCGGGGTTTGGTTGTTGTGTGTGTGTTAAGTGACTGTGATACCACTGCTGGGTCAGTGTGAGTGTACGGAGCAAGTGTGACAGCCTTTTTGATGGAGTCCTGTGAAAGGAGTCCTATGGACTTGAGATCCAACTATCAGCCCGTGGGCATCATCCAGGAGTTGGGGTAGGGGATGAGGCAAGGGAAGTTGGGCTGAGAAAGGGATAAAGCAGTCTGGCAGTAGTTCTGTGTTTCTCCCATCTCCTCCTTTATTTCCTTCCAGGTGAAATAGATGGGTGCTGCAACATGCCCTTGAATGTAACAAAACCCACTCTAGTGTGGATTTGACATGGGCCCAGCACTGCAAGGTACGCTGCTGGGAGGAAGCGTCCATCTGGCTGAGGGCAGGAAGGCCCTCCAGAGGGATGCACTGAGGCCAGTTGTGCGAGGCTCAACAAGAGCAAGCGCCAGGTCCTGCGCTTTGGTCATGACGACCCCGTGCCAGCTTCTCCAGGATTTGGCTGGGGTAGAATTCCAAGCAGCCCCTGATTCCAGAACGTTGGGCTGGGCTGTTGGAATCTTCTGCCCTTGTGACTGGTCTTGCCTCCCCAGCCTGTCCGTGGTGGTGGAGCAGCCTGGTGGCCCTCAGTGATGTCATAAGGGCTAGAATGAGGGGAGGAGCAGTGCGTGCTGCGTCCCTTCATTGGAGCGCTGGAGCTCTGACTGAGCAGCTCGCTTGTTGCACTTGTGCACCGACTGCGTCCCTTTGTCTTCACACCGTCCTGTGCAGCACCTTGTAGGTAAGCTGAGACAGTGTGGGAGAGACGGGGGGACAGTGAGTGCTGAGAACTGCTGGCTGGCGGAGCTCATAGGATCACATTATCTCCATCAGCAGAGGGGTGGCCATGAGGGACAGGGAGGTGATCGTCCCCCCCTGCTCTGCTCTTGTGAGGCCCCAGCTGCAGTACAGTGTCCAGAAAGACAGGGAGCTGTTGGAGAGGGTCCAGAGGCGAGCCACAGAGATGATCAGGGGACAGGAGCACCTCCCCTGCAAAGACAGGCTGAGGGAGCTGGGCTTGTTCAGCCTGGAGAAATGAAGGCTGTGGGGTGACCTCATGGCAGCCTTCAGTACCTAAAGGGAGCCTAAAAAGAGGAGGGGAATCAACTCTTTGAAAGGGTAGATAACAGCAGGACAAGGGGAAATGGTTTTAAGTTGAAAACTTAAGTTTTTAAGTTGAGGGAGGGCAGATTTTGGTTTTTCCCTTGTAGTCTTTGCTAAACCGTGGAAGCAAACTGACCTGCTCTTTCTCTCTCCTCTCTCCACCCTCTGCCTGCTTCCCTGCTGCAGCTTTTGCTCGTGGAAGATCAGAGCAAAGTGACAAGGAACGGCTGCGGATTCGTGAGATTTGTCTCCCTCGTTCTGATCTCTTGCCAGGTACCTGCCATGGTTTGTCCCCCCACATGCTTTAGCAGCCCGTGACGCCCCGTGTTTAGTAACACAGCCTCATCCAGCTTTGATGGGACGCTGGTCACGTGTGGGTTTTCTCCACGTGCTCTGCAGCTCAGCCCTCAGAAGGATGCTGTCTGTGGTGCTGTGACCAGCTGGTCTACAGGAAACCAATCCCTTAGGCAAAGAGTCCCAGCCCCAGCTTGTGCAGAGCTGCACAGCATCACCAGGGACACCAGCAGGCGTGCTTGGGCTGTGTGAGTGTGCCCGACAGCTGTAGGGAGCACAGCAGAGATGTGAACAGAGAAGATAAAAGTGTGTTTCTTTTCAGTTCCAGCTTGTCACACCTACGCTGATGGCTGTGGCGTGCAGCGAGATCAGCTGTGGGCCTGACCTGGCATGGACAGAGGTAGAGTATGAAGCTCTGATTGGTCTTTGTTCCCTGACTGCAGCCAGCAGAGTGAGCCGCAGATGTGCTCTCCTGCTTTCCAAGAGAGCTCCTCTGTGGCAAGACAGCAGTGCAAGCGTGGCAAGTTTATAAAAGTACCAGAGCCATCTCGGCTGTGGTGTTTGTCCTCTACTGACTTTTCCCTTGAAATGGCTGCAGAAACAACAATCATTCTCTGCTCTGTTTGGCCTCGCTGTTGGTTGGACTGCTCAAGAGAGCTGCTTGGTGCTTGCAGTGGCACTGTTTGCACCTTGTAACTGCAGCCGTAGCTTTGGTTTCCCTCTTCACGGTCTCCTAGCATCTGAAACAGTCAGCCTTCCTGCACAAAGAGCGCAGGAAAGGAGGGGGCAAAATGGACAAGGCCACCTGTCTGCGTCAGTGCCATTGCTGATTAGTCTGGGTGAGGAGAGATGCAGCATTGCCTGGCGTGTGCCTGCTGCACACCTGGGAGAGAAACAGCCGTTATTAGACTTGCAGTTCCTTCTGAAGTGCCCATGATAAGGACCGAGTGCATTTCCTGCAGCTTTCTCTGCAGATGTGCTCCTCACCTTGAAATCCTCCTTGTTGGTTCCCAGCTCCTCACCGTGGCCTGTGCTCTCTGTTTCAGACTGAGAACAAGGGGAAGCCCCTGCTGGACCATGAGGTGGCACCTGTGAATGTTCCAGCTATTGCTGCTGCCCATGCTATTAAGAGATACGTTGCCCAGGCAGCGGATGAACTCTCCTTTGAGGTAAGCAGTTCAAGGCGTTCCTTGTTGCTCAATTTTACAATGGCAAATGCCTTCAGAGCTGCACTGGTGCAAGTGCTCTCATGCTCGGCGATGTTTGGCAGTGCAGAAGAATGCAGTCATTTGAGCTGTGCTTTCCTCCCAGCCGTGCTGAAGCTGGGATTGACGTTGCAATCTCTTGCAGGTGGGAGACATCGTGTGTGTCATCGACATGCCACCAAAGGAGCTGACCCCCTGGTGGAGAGGCAAGCTCGGCTTCCAGGTAGGCACAAGCTTCAGACTGGAGAGTGCAACTTCAGTAAAGGCAGGAATCTCAGCTTAGAGCTGCTCTGCCTGCACAGGATGCCTAATGGACATAAACAGTTTCCCTGTGTTGGTGTCAGAGGACCTTGCCCTTGGCTGCTAATGTTGAAAAATTGTTACCTTTATGCTGTGAACTATGGCCATTTTCTGCTGGATAGTCTTATGGAACGTCAGGCAAGCACATTCCGAGGGAAATGTTATGTGGCTTTTGGTTTATCAGTTCAGATCTGAGAAGTGCTGCATGCAATAGTTGGCCTCTCTTTTCTTCTTGTTACAGGTTGGATTTTTCCCAGGGGAGTGTGTGGAACTCATTAATAAGAACATTCCTGAGGCACTCATCAATTCTGTGCCAAGGCCAGGTACGGATGTTACATTTGATGGTGTCGGGAAGCAAAAGGGAGTCTTTTTTGGGGTGGTTCCGTGTTTAATACCTCCTTTATTTATCCCACATTGTCCTCTGGGTTGATGATTCTTCATGCACACCATGGGGCAGAGATTTGGCCCAATCTTCCTGTGTTTATGATTGGACTTGGCAAAACTATAGAATCTTCATAGAATGGCTTGGGATGGAAGGGACCTCAGGGATCATCATGCTCCAACCCTCCCGCCTCAGGATGGTCTCCCAGCCCCCACATTTAATGTGAGACTAGACCAGGCTGCCCAGGGCCCCATCCAACCTGGCCTTGGGCTCCTCCAGGCATGGGGAAAATCCCTTTTTGTATGTACTGGTTGGTAATGTTCTTCCCGTTCTGACGTGCTCTGTAGAATGTGCTGTGCTCGGCCTCGTCCAATGGAGCCAGACCTGAAATGACCTGGTTTCTTCCTTTTGTTGTGCAGTGCCCAAGAAACGCAGCAAGATCCTCACCTTCCTTCGTTCCTTGGTGAAGGCCCGCCCAAAGAAACCGACCGAGCGGGAGGTGGAGAAGGAAAGGGTGTTTGGCGGTGACCTGGGAGAGCATCTTCTCCACTCCGGTCGTGATGGTAAGGAGCTGCCCATTCCTGAGATCTTCCTCTGCTGGGCATCTAAAGAAGATGAAAGGGAGCTCATATCTAGCAGGGGGCAGGCTGATAGCCGTGGAGACACGTGTAATGGGAGTTGATGGCTGAAGGATAAAGTGAGGCGGATGCTCCTAAGAGACAAGCACATCTGTATTTGCTTCAGCCACGCCTGGCTGGGCTTAGTGGATGGGATGTGAAGCACAGCCTGCAGCACGACTGAATCAGGAGCTCCACTGACGGCTGGCACGTGTTCTTCAGTCCCCCAGGTCCTCCAGAGCTGCGCTGAGTTCATTGAGCAGCACGGCGTGGTGCAGGGGATATACCGCCTGTCCGGCGTCGCGTCCAACATCCAGAGACTGCGGTAAGAGTGCTGCGACTGACACAGCCTGAGTGCATCTGGTGTGGCTTTGGGCTTGCCTTCCTCTCGCTCAACCGGGTTTGCGTCCCTCTCTCCAGGCAGGAATTTGAGTCGGAGCAGATTCCTGAGCTCACCGTCCGGGACATTCACAGCGTGAGCTCCCTCTGCAAGATGTACTTCAGGGAGCTCCCGAACCCTCTGCTCACCCACCAGCTGTACGGCAAGTTCTCGGTAAGCACAAGGCCACGTCTTTCGTTTCCCTCTTCCTGGGCCTCTTGGCAGATGGCTGCAGCAGTGCCCCAGCTCGGAGGCCCTTTTGCTGTCAGCCCCACGAGGTTTACTCGCAGTGGTGTACTAGCCTGATTGGTGTCTCGCTCCCTTTCTGCACTACTCCAGGATGCTGTTGGTGCCGCTACAGAGGAGGAGCGGCTGCTCAGAATGCAGGACGTCATCCAGCAGCTGCCCGCTCCTCACTACAGGTCAGTGCTGCCCTCAGCCTGCTGAGCTCAGCCCTGCTGCATTGCAGAGGGCAACGATGCGGTTCCAGGCTCTGTCTCACGCCGGCAACACGATGCCTGTGTATGCTGAAGGGTTGAAGGCTCCATGGGCTTACTTTATGGGGTCAGTTCCTGGGCACGGGGCACGCTTGGTGCAGCTGATGGCTGCGGCTGTGCTGTGCTGGGGCTTGGTGCTGCAGCGTGGCACTCAGTCAGGTTGGATCTACTTCATCTTCGGTGACAGTAGCAATCACAAGAAGTAGCATGAATGGAGGTTTGCTTTCTGAATTGCAGCACGGCATGCTCGTTGGTGCTGAACGTTTGCCTCTCTTGTTTTCCAGGACACTGGAGTTCCTGATGAGACACTTGGCGTGTCTGGCTGGGAGCTCCACCATCACAAACATGCATGCCAAGAACCTAGCCATTGTGTGGGCTCCAAACCTCTTAAGGTAAGCTTCTGCTTCTGTTTCAACACTTCCTCTGTTCTCCAGTTAAGAAAAACTGTCCTCTTTTTTCTCCATCAAATGTGCTCTTCTCCTGTAAAATCTGTGGCTGACAGAAGCGCAGGAGCCTGGGCTGTTCTCCAACCCCACGGGCACAATGTCTAGGTGACAATTTCTGCAGTCTTGTTGAGATGGGACTGACGTGTCCTTGATCATCCAGGGGAATTTCTGCAGTGGCATCACTGATTGCCCACTGCGGAAGTCTCCAGAGCCTCAGCTGACAGCTTTTGGCTGCAACAATTCAGACTCGGGGAAACGGTCTTGGAGAAATGACTTCTAAAATCTGCCTTTTCTACAGATCACAGCAGAACGAGTCTGCCTGCGCCAGCGGAAGAGCTGCCTGCATGGAGCTGCAGACACAGTCGGATGTGGTGGAATTCATCATCAACCACACCGACGTCCTCTTCTGCTCCAAATCCAGAGCAGACATTGCAGATGCAGCAGGTGAGTGTCTTCCTCCATTAGCTTGATCTTGACCTGACACCTTGATCAAATGCAGGCCTTCTCTGGGACCTTTGAGATACTCTTTTACCATCAAGGGGACAGCAGACCTCTGGGCTTCCATTAGGGTGTGGCATCCTGTTGCTGGATGCTGAGAATGTCCAAGCCCAAATTTCACAAGGAGGAAACTGTCATTATTATGTTTGCATGCAGGAAAAGCTTGATGCAAGTGTGGCAGCGAAGCTTTCTCAGTTCCCAGCCCCCATTTCCTTGGGATTTTCCTTGCCTATTTTGATACAGTAAGCTGCTCTTAATGATGACCGTGTCCTTTGCCATAAACACACCTCTGCCCACACGGTTATTTTGGGCTCCTCTTCTTCCAGTGGCTGTGATAAGCAAGCCTGAGAAAAATACAGCACCTCCCCCAGAACTGTGGTGGCTGTGCTGCTGCTTTCTGATCCTCGCTCTTACCTGTGGTTTTCCCTGACAGGGCACAATTCTCTCCCAGGGCCCAAGTCTGTGGGGGTCTCTTCTGCTGCCACAAAGCTGCTCAGCCTGGAGGAGGCACAGGCACAGAGGCGAGGCCACAGCAGCTCTCCCCCTGTGACAGAGAGCAGCAGGGACATTGAAGTGGAAGAAAGCCCTGCAGCTGGGCAGGGCAAATTCCACACCGTCGTTGACTTTCCATCTGACAGGTAAAGAGGACTTTCTTTTCCAGCACCTAGCATCATTGCTTGGGTGGGTTTTTCTGTTTTTCTGCAGAAACCAGGCAGTGCTAGGAACAAGCAATTGCTGCCATGAGCTCAGTGCTGCTCTTCCCTCACCCTGCACCACGCACGACTCACAGCATTGGCTGTTTTCTCTCTCCAGGCAAAATCCACCCAGCAAAACTGAGGAATCACCAGCTAGCAGTTGGTGTTGCTGCTTCAGGCTCAGAAAGCCATCCTCTGGGAGCAAACGCCAACTGCAGCGCAATGCCAGGCAGCCCTCAGAAACAGCAGTGGTAGTCCTGGCAGGTAAGGGTGCAAATGCAGCTTCCAAATCCCTGCTTTTCAGGAACATCGAATTCAAGCTTGCAGTGCACTTCTATCTCCTTCTGGCATTCCAGCCCCTGCCTAGCATCTTCAGTTCACCCCTGATCAAGAACTACTGTCGTAATTCAGCTTGTGAAAGTTTGACACTAACCCCTGTGTATCCTTTCTAGGTGAATCGAGCCCTTGCCAACCCACAAGATCCAGGGCAAGTAGCGAGGATGCTCTCTGTGCTTCCATCAGTAGAGAGCTCATAGGGAGCACGAATCGCTGCAGTTCCAACAGCAGCCTTACACATGACAACAGTGATGGAGAGAAGGAGCTCATCGAAGTTCAAGCTCTCATTACACCTGGCTCTGCTGAAATTGGTGATGTGAGCCTCCCAGACACCACAGTCACAAGTGTGGTCTGTCACCCAGAGTCTCTGCAGTGCAGCCCAGCCCAGGTACTGTGTGAGTGCCCCAACAGCAGCACCTCCATGCAGGAGCAGGTCAGCGTCAGTGAGGAGGAGCAGAGCCTCTTGCAGGGGGACTTTCAATCAGGCCTCCAGTCCCAGGCACCGGACAGCAGCACTGAGAGCTCTGAGCCACTCTCTCCATGACAAAACAGGATGAGTCCCTACTTCACCATGGACCTCTCACACCCTCCTGTCCTTTATATAATAATAAAAGCACACTTGTGCTCAATCAATGTCTTGACTGCCTCCAGAGTCTTCATTCACACAGACTGGGATGAATGCAGCACACAGCAAGGCACCTCAGCTTGCAATGCTGTGGGTGTTGGGTTTGTGCAGCACAGCTCCGGGTTTGTTCCTGTTTTGTCTGGCTTTGGGATGTCTGCAGGGGGAGCTCTGCTACCATTTGGCATGGTAGCAAATAATCTCTCGCATCCTGGATGCTGCTCATGATACTCCCAAGCTTCCTGGCTGTGGCTTTGTGATGCTTTTCAGGGCCTTCTGATGCATTTTGATGCCTTGGATGTTGCTTAACACCTCCCTCCTCCCATCATGTCCTTTCCTGGCTCCCATCTACGAACTGGCCCTGCAGATCATCTCCAGACCTGTCATCAGCACACTGCGGCAGGAGAAGCTCCCCCTGGCCAACGTCAGGCAGTACTGCTTCGTCTGCAGCTCAGTGGCCATTTCCCTTTTAGGCGGCTCCTGCAGAAGAATCAAGCAGCAGAACCTTTTGCTCACCCTGCACCACACAAATGCTACAAAAGCAGAAACAACCTGGGAATCTCTGGGTCTGCAAGAATTCACAGACACTCACTGACTGTTTGGTGGCTCCCTCCCATCCTTGATTTCCTTCTCCCCTTCTCCTCGTCGGATCCCACTGCTGAGCCATGATCAAGCTGCCCAGTGTGGCAGAGCATCGTGCAGAGCCGTGCTGGCACCTCCTCCCCTTCCTCTCCTGCAACCTCACCCGCTTCTCTGACAGACATGCTGATCCCACGCGTGCCATCGGGATGCTCTGGCACAGGATGTGCCCCTAACCCAAAGCTCCTTCCCACCCTCCCAACAAAAAGCAAACAGGTCTCCTACCTCCTCTGCTTGATTTCATGTGGCAGGGATGGAGAGCTCTTCAGCTCTGAGCAAGTTTTTTTCTGAGAAAGTGACCATCTCTTTTCCATCCCTTTGCCCCTACAAACAGTTGTCCAGAGGATCTCGTCCAAGAATTCCTGGAACAGCCTGCAGCTGGCTCTCCTGAAGTTCAGGCTCCTGCCTTTGCTTCCTGCCAGGCCCGCATTCCTTGAGATCACCAACTCAAGGAGGGCATGGTCACTGCAGCCCTGACCGCCTCCTGTCGTAACCCCTGGTGTGCACCATGTCCAGCAATGCTTCCCTTCTGCTTGCTGTGCCCAATGCCTGCACCACAGAGTGATTCTCACTGCACTCCAGGAGTCTGTCAGATTGCTTGCAGCCAGCCATGCTGATTTCCCAGACTGACTGGAATCCCCCATCAGGATGAGAGTCAGTGAGTGCGATGCTTCTGCTGGCTGCAGGAAGCAGCTCCCACCAACAGGCTCTCTTTCCAGGCGGCTGTAGCAGACCCTCACCTCCAGAAGCCCTGCACTGCTGCAGTTCCTGATTTTACCCACAAGTTCACAACCTGCTCATGGCTCTTCTTAGTTCTTTGCAGTCAACTTCTCATCATAGAGGGCAAATCCCTTGCCTTCCAGAATTCCATAGTATCAATTGTGTCTGCTTTATGTCAGGATTTTTTTTCTTTCTTTTCTTTTCCCATTTTCTAGGTAGGAAAATGAATTTCTGAGCCAGGAGAAGCAGAAGTGAAACAGTCTTCCTGGCACTGCTCAGGTTGCAGGAGTTGCCAAGTGCTCCTCAGGTAATGTGTGCTGAAGAGCTGACCTTGGTGGCAGGGGCTGTGGCTGCATTTTGTGCCTGTCATGCGGGAATCCAAGAAAGCCTATTCAGAGCAGGAGCTGCAGAGCGAGATAAACATCACGAGAAGGTAAGGCTGAGAAGCAAGGACACCTCCAGAAAGAAGAGAAAAACTGAGTCAAGTGAGCTGCGTGACGGCCGTGTGATGCTGACCATGATTGGAGGAAGAGCGCATGGCTGGGAATGACTGATGGCTCTGGTTGGATGGGTGCCTGTGTGCACAGAGGTAAGGAGTGTTTGTGGGATGTTTTGCTGGCATCTAACGGCTGTAAGGGGAAGTCAAGAGAGAAAACTTGTGAATGCATAGAAGGGATGTTAAAATCTGGAACAGACTGTTTGGATCATTCACAGCTGAGTCCGTGCCAGATTGCCACACTGCCAGAACCTGGGGCCTGGGATTTTCCTTTAAGAGTGCCAACTGCTTATTTTAAATGATAAAAAGTAACATTGAAAAAAGCTTCCCTCCTTGCATTAGAATAAGGCATTGATATTTGATGTTTCTGTCTTTCCATTCCTTTAGCAGCCTGGGTGTTGATGCAGCTGCATGCATCTGCTGCCCTCCCCTTCTGTTTTGTGTAAAAGAACAGTAAAATATGCAATCAGTGTGAGATCTTTCTGAAGTATTTTACTTTATTTGCCCCTAGGCTGCAATGGCTGGGAAATGGCAGTGTCACCCAGGAGCCCACACGGCGACCTGATGTCTCATTGTTGGGGTCTATTGGAAACCACCACGATGACAAAAGAATGCCTGGGATTCCTCCGGCCCAAATGCCAAACCTTGCACTTGGCTGTGCTGAACCTCATGAGGTTCACCCAGGCCCACCTCTCAAGTCTGCTGAGCTCAAACAGATGTCATTTTTCTCGTGTCCTTCCATTCCGAGTCCATCTGTTCCCCAAAGCAAAAGAATTTGGAGGGAACCACCGACAGTTATGTGAGCGATTTCAGCGTCTATTTCTGATCATGGCAACAACTTCAGAGGTCACACTTAATTTACGGTGCCCGTTGTAATTCTGACCAAGGCTGCAGTTGCAGCTGACTTCCCAAGGCTGCAAGACGTGGTGGTGACACAGCCTTGTGCTTCTGCATTAGTGCTCATCCCACGTTTCCTTTCTCTGTCTCGCAGGTCAGCTCCTGCTGGAAGCAGATGGTATCCCAGTGTGAATGAAGGTCAGTGCAGGAGCAGCTGCTGATGGGAGGAAGGAAGTCCATGCTGAAGAGCTCTGAAGCATCTGCAGGTATGGTTCTGGAGGAGGCAGCAGTGATGCCGGAGGGCTCCCCAGCAGGAAGCTGTCTCATCCAAATGCTTGCTGAGTGGTTGGAAGGGAGCTTTCTGCATGACAGCAGCACCAGCTGCTTGCTTCAAATGCTGCAAAGACAAGGATTAGCACGAGTTCCAGTATCTACAGTATCATCATGAATCACGATAGGATTACAATGTGTCCTCATACAAACACAGCCATTTCTCTCTGAGTCCAGAGGCTGTCCGGAAAGCATCTTTGAGGTCTCTCACACCAAACCACTGCTGTCCGTGTGGGATCTGACTCATTAGGGTATAGGGGTTAGGAACCACAGGCTGTCTTTTGAGAACGGGTTCAGTCATTTCCTTACATCTTGCACCAGCCGATACGTGCCGTCTGCCTTCCGTGCCGACAGGATTGGGGTGTTATAAGGCCACAGACAAGGTTCCAGAAGACATCCTTAACCAGTGTCTGTGTTACAGCTTTTAGACCCACTCTCCCTTCTAAGGCTATGGGATATTGTTGCTGTTTCACAGCTCCACTCCCTCCTTGGGCAGTTCTTTGTAAGGGAAAATTGTGAGTCCACCCCGATTTCCTTCCCCTGCCCACACCTCTGGATTCATTTCTTCTTCATCACAGCTGTTAACACATTCATTGACCCCTGATATCTGTTTCACAGACATGCAGCTGTAATCCTCATTTAACTGTTAAATCTCTCCCCCATAAATCGGTCCCTGCTTCAGGCACAGAGAACAATTGCCCTGCAACTATTTTATCTTTCCATTTTAGTTCTGTGGTCTCCAAGAGTGGAGCTGTCATTTCTGATCCCTCAGCCCCAGTTATGCACAACAGCCACATCCAGATACACGTCTGGTACCTCTGAACTAGCTAATGCTGTAGGATGGAATGTTGATTCTGCACTGGCTATCAAATGTGGGATTGCTGTGAAGTAGTACAGCACCATGTGTTTTGTAATTTGCCCTTAGAAACAGTTTGAAAAAGTAGAAAGACTTTATTAGTATTAGTATTAGTAAAAAGAAGTTATTTCATAACATATTTTAGAAATACAGTTGTTCAATCATGTGATCAATTCTCACTTACAGAACTGTAATAGTTACAAACTGCATGGGTATAGCATTAAGGACCAGAAAGCATGTTGTAAGGCCATTCTGTTTGGATAGGAGAAGCTCAGCAAAAGAAACACAGACTCCAAAGAAGCCAGGGCCTCCACACAAGGCCGAACTGACTCACTCTGTGGGCAGGTTGGGATGCAACAGGCAGGCATCAAGAGACTCCCCCCTGTCCTCCTTCCAAACTTCTCTCTATTCAGGGATGAGCAGGTGTCCAGAAATAGTAGCCAAGTGTTGATAAGGAGCTGTCAGATGTTCAATAATTAGCAGTATATCTGCTGACCTAGCAACAATTGGTATTTACCCAGTCACAAACACACACACAGAATGGCCCGGGTTGGAAGGGACCTCAAGGATCAGGAATCTCCAACTCCCTGCCACAGGCAGGGCCACCAACCTCTGTAGCACTGCACATATGCACATTGCTGGATAGAAACAGCAGTGTGGGAAAAACTATATGCTGTGGATGCAAAGGGTGAATCAGAATGGCTTAACAGCTGTCCCACAAGGAAAAGAAATCCCTTACGTGCTGTGCCATGCTCATGGCAACACCAATGCAGATGCCAGCAGCTGATGCCCACAAGGACAGCCAGCCTGGACTTATTTTCACTACATAAATTTGTCCTGATGTCCTTCTAGAAGCTGGAACATTTCTCCATCTCAGCAGAAGAGGGCAGGAAGGGTCCAGGGTGAGGGCACACACTCCTCTATTTATCTAGCACTGAAAGATTAAGACAAAATGAAAACCAGATGTGTTTCCCTGCCCATGGCAAACACCAGCCTTTCCATCCTTACAGTCCTTCCTGCCATCAGCAGCAACTGACACAACATCCCACTCACCTTTGCCATGTCTGGCAGAGGTTGCAGCTCTTTCTATTGCATCCCTCTAGCTGTCAAGTCAAGAGCTCCTGTGTCACACAAAGAAAAGCAATCTTTTACCTGCTGTGCCATGCTCATGGCAGCAGCAATGCAGATGCCAGCAGCTGATGCACACAAGGACAGCCAGCCTGGACTTATTTTCAATACATATCTTTGTCCGGATGTCCTTCTAGAAGCTGGAACATTACTCCATCTCAGCAGAAGAGGGCAGGAGGGGTCCAAGTTGCATCCACACTCTCCTCTTTTTCTGGCACACAAAGAGAAAGAGAACATGAAAACCAGATGTGTTTCCCTGCCCATGGCAAACACCAGCCTTTCCATCCTTACAGTCCTTCCTGACATCAGCACTCATTGAAACAACATCCCACTCACCTTTGCCATGTCTGGCAGAGGTTGCAGCTCTTTCTATTACATCCCTCTAGCTGTCAAGTCAAGAGTCCCTGTATCACACAAGGAAAAGCAATCTTTTACCTGCTGTGCCATGCTCATGGCAGCAGCAATGCAGATGCCAGCAGCTGATGCCCACAAGGACAGCCAGCCTGCACTTATTTTCATTACATATCTTTGTCCTGATGTCCTTCCAGAAGCTGGGACATTTCTCCCTCTCAGCAGCAGAGGGCAGGAGAGTTGCAAGGTGAGGGCACACTCTCCCCTGTTTATCTGGCACTCAAAGAGAAAGAGAAAATGAAAACCAGATGTGTTTCCCTGCCCACGGCAAACACCAGCCTTTCCATCCTTACAGTCCTTCCTGCCATCAGCACTCATTGAAACAACATCCCACTCACCTTTGCCATGTCTGGCAGAGGTTGCAGCTCTTTCTATTGCTTCCCTCTAGCTGTCAAGTCAAGAGCTCCTGTGTCACACAAGGAAGAGCAATCTTTTACCTGCGTTGCCATGCTCATGGCAGAAGCAATGCAGATGCCAGCAGCTGATGCCCACGAGGACAGCCAGCCTGGACTTATTTTCATTACATATCTTTCTCCTGATGTCCTTCTAGAAGCTGGAACATTTCTCCATCTCAGCAGAAGAGGGCAGGAGGGGTCCAAGGTTAGGGCACACTCTCCTCTTTTTCTGGCACACAAAGACAAAGAGAAGATGAAAACCAGATGTGTTTCCCTGCCCATGGCAAACACCAGCCTTTCCATCCTTACAGTCCTCCTGACATCAGCACTCATTGAAACAACATCCCACTCACCTTTGCCATGTCTGCCAGAGGTTGCAGCTCTTTCTATTACATCCCTCTAGCTGTCAAGTCAAGAGCTCCTCTGTCACACAAGGAAAAGCAATCTTTTACCTGCGTTGCCATGCTCATGGCAGCAACAATGCAGATGCCAGCAGCTGATGCCCACAAGGACAGCCAGCCTGCTCTTATTTTCATTACATATCTTTGTCCTGATGTCCTTCTAGAAGCTGGGACATTTCTCCCTATGAGCAGCAAAGGGCTGGAGGTGTCCAAGTTGCAGGCACACTCTCCTCTTTTTCTGGAAAACAAAGAGAAGATGATATCAGATGTGTTTCCCTGCCCATGGCAATCACCAGCCTTTCCATTCTTACAGTCCTTCCTGACATCAGCAGCAACTGACACAACATCCCACTAACCTTTGCCATGTCTGGCAGAGGTTGCAGCTCTTTGTATTGCATACCTCTAGCTTTCAAGTCAGGAGCTCCTGTGTCACACAAGGAAAAGCAATCTTTTACCTCCTTTGCCATGCTCATGGCAGCAGCAATGCAGATGCCAGCAGCTGATGCCCACAAGGACTGCCAGCCTGGACTTATTTTCATTACATATCTTTGTCCTGATGTCCTTCTAGGAGCTGGAACATTTCTCCCTCTGAGCAGCAAAGGGCAGGAGGGGTCCATATTGCAGGCACACTCTCCTCTTTTTCTGGAAAACAAAGAGAAGATGAAAACCAGATGTGTTTCCCTGCCCATGGCAAACACCAGCCTTTCCATCCTTACAGTCCTTCCTGCCATCAGCAGCAACTGAAACAACATCCCACTCACCTTTGCCATGTCTGGCAGAGGTTGCAGCTCTTTCTTTTACATCCCTCTAGCTGTCAAGTCAAGAGCTCCTGTGTCACACAAGGAAAAGCAATCTTTTACCTGCTGTGCCATGCTCATGGCAGCAGCAAGGCAGATGCCAGCAGCTGATGCCCACAAGGACAGCCATCCTGGACTTATTTTCATTACATATCTTTGTCCTGATGTCCTTCTAGAAGCTGGAACATTTCTCCATCTCAGCAGAAGAGGGTAGGAGATTTCCAAGGTGAGGGCACAAACTCCCCTGTTTATCTGGCACTCAAAGAGAAAGAGAAGATGAAAACCAGATGTGTTTCCCTGCCCATGGCAAACACCAGCCTTTCCATCCTTACAGTCCTTCCTGACATCAGCACTCATTGAAACAACATCCCCCTCACCTTTGCCATGTCTGCCAGAGGTTGCAGCTCTTTCTATTACATCCCTCTAGCTGTCAAGTCAAGAGATCCTGTGTCACACAAGGAAAAGCAATCTTTTACCTCCTTTGCCATGCTCATGGCAGCAGCAATGCAGATGCCAGCAGCTGATGCCCACAAGGACAGCCAGCCTGCACTTATTTTCATTACATATCTTTGTCCTGATGTCCTTCTAGAAGCTTGGACATTTCTCCCTCTGAGCAGCAGAGGGCAGGAGGGGTCCAAGTTGCAGGCACACTCTCCTCTTTTTCTGGCACAGAAAGAGAAGATGAAAAGCAGATGTGTTTCCCTGCCCATGGCAAACACCAGCCTTTCCATCCTTACAGTCCTTCCTGACATCAGCACTCATTGAAACAACATCCCACTAACCTTTGCCATGTCTGCCAGAGGTTGCAGCTCTTTCTATTACATCCCTCTAGCTGTCAAGTCAAGAGTTCTAGAGTCAAACAAGGAAAAGCAATCTTTTACCTGCGTTGCCATGCTCATGGCAGCAGCAATGCAGATGCCAGCAGCTGATGCCCACAAGGACAGCCAGCCTGGACTTATTTTCATTACATATCTTTGTCCTGATGTCCTTCTAGAAGCTGGGACATTCCTCCCTATGAGCAGCAAAGGGCAGGAGGGGTCCAAGTTGCAGGCACACTCTCCTCTTTTTCTGGAAAACAAAGAGAAGATGAAAACCAGATGTGTTTCCCTGCCCATGGCAAACACCAGCCTTTCCATTCTTACAGTCCTTCCTGACATCAGCAGCAACTGACACAACATCCCACTCACATTTGCCATGTCTGGCAGAGGTTGCAGCTCTTTCTATTACATCCCTCTAGCTTTCAAGTCAAGAGCTCCTGTGTCACACAAGGAAAAGCAATCTTTTATCTGCTGTGCCATGCTCATGGCAGCAGCAATGCAGATGCCAGCAGCTGATGCCCACAAGGACAGCCAGCCTGCACTTATTTTCATTACATATCTTTGTCCTGATGTCCTTCTAGAAGCTGGGACATTTCTCCCTCTGAGCAGCAGAGGGCAGGAGAGTTCCAAGGTGAGGGCACAAACTCCCCTGTTTATCTGGCACTCAAAGAGAAAGAGAAAATTAAAACCAGATGTGTTTCCCTGCCCATGGCAAACACCAGCCTTTCCAGCCTTACAGTCCTCCTGACATCAGCACTCATTGAAACAACATCCCACTCACCTTTGCCATGTCTGCCAGAGGTTGCAGCTCTTTCTATTACATCCCTCTAGCTGTCAAGTCAAGAGCTCCTGTGTCACACAAGGAAAAGCAATCTTTTACCTGCTGTGCCATGCTCATGGCAGCAGCAATGCAGATTGCAGCAGCTGATGCCCACAAGGACAGCCAGCCTGCACTTATTTTCATTACATATCTTTGTCCTGATGTCCTTCTAGAAGCATGGACATTTCTCCCTATGAGCAGCAAAGGGCAGGAGGGGTCCGAGTTGCAGGCACACTCTCCTCTTTTTCTGGAAAACAAAGAGAAGATGAAAACCAGATGTGTTTCCCTGCCCATGGCAAACACCAGCCTTTCCATCCTTACAGTCCTTCCTGCCATCAGCAGCAACTGAAACAACATCCCACTCACCTTTGCCATGTCTGGCAGAGGTTGCAGCTCTTTCTTTTACATCCCTCTAGCAGTCAAGTCAAGAGTTCTAGAGTCAAACAAGGAAAAGCAATCTTTTACCTCCTTTGCCATGCTCATGGCAGCAGCTATGCAGATGCCAGCAGCTGATGCCCACAAGGACAGCCAGCCTGGACTTATTTTCATTACATATCTTTGTCCTGATGTCCTTCTAGAAGCTGGGACATTTCTCCCTATGAGCAGCAGAGGGCAGGAGGGGTCCAAGTTGCAGGGAAACTCTCCTCTTTTTCTGGAAAACAAAGAGAAGATGAAAACCAGATGTGTTTCCCTGCCCATGGCAAACACCAGCCTTTCTATCCTTACAGTCCTCCTGACATCACCACTCATTGAAACAACATCCCACTCAGCTTTGCCATGTCTGCCAGAGGTTGCAGCTCTTTCTATTACATCCCTCTAGCTGTCAAGTCAAGAGCTCCTGTGTCACACAAGGAAAAGCAATCTTTTACCTGCTGTGCCATGCTCATGGCAGCAGCAATGCAGATGCCAGCAGCTGATGCCCACAAGGAAAGCCAGCCTGGACTAATTTTCATTACATATCTTTGTCCTGATGTCCTTCAACAAGCTGGAACATTTCTCCATCTCAGCAGAAGAGGGCAGGATGGGTCTAAGGTTAGGGCACACTCTCCTCTTTTTCTGGAAAAAAAAGAGAAGATGAAAACCAGATGTGTTTCCATGCCCATGGCAAACGCCAGCCATTCCATCCTTACAGTCCTCCTGACATCAGCACTAATTGAAGCAACATCCCACTCACCTTTGCCATGTCTGCCAGAGGTTGCAGCTCTTTGTATTGCATCCCTCTAGCTTTCAAGTCAAGAGCTCCTGTGTCACACAAGGAAAAGCAATCTTTTACCTCCTTTGCCATGCTCATGGCAGCAGCAATGCAGATGCCAGCAGCTGATGCGACAAGGACAGCCAGCCTGCACTTATTTTCATTACATATCTTTGTCCTGATGTCCTTCTAGAAGCTGGGACATTTCTCCCTCTGAGCAGCAGAGGGCAGGAGAGTTCCAAGGTGAGGGCACAAACTCCCCTGTTTATCTGGCACTCAAAGAGAAAGAGAAAATTAAAACCAGATGTGTTTCCCTGCCCATGGCAAACACCAGCCTTTCCAGCCTTACAGTCCTCCTGACATCAGCACTCATTGAAACAACATCCCACTCACCTTTGCCATGTCTGCCAGAGGTTGCAGCTCTTTCTATTGCATCCCTCTAGCTGTCAAGTCAAGAGCTCCTGTGTCACACAAGGAAAAGCAATCTTTTACCTGCTGTGCCATGCTCATGGCAGCAGCAATGCAGATGCCAGCAGCTGATGCCCACAAGGACAGCCAGCCTGCACTTATTTTCATTACATATCATTGTCCTGATGTCCGTCAACAAGCTGGAACATTTCTCCATCTCAGCAGAAGAGGGCAGGTGGGGTCTAAGGTTAGGGCACACTCTCTTTTTCTGGCACAGAAAGAGAAGATGAAAACCAGATGCGTTTCCCTGCCCATGGCAAACACCAGCCTTTCCATCCTTACAGTCCTCCTGACATGAGCACTAATTGAAACAACATCCCACTCACCTTTGCCATGTCTGCCAGAGGTTGCAGCTCTTTCTATTACATCCCTCTAGCTGTCAAGTCAAGAGCTCCTGTGTCACACAAGGAAAAGCAATCTTTTACCTGCTGTGCCATGCTCATGGCAGCAGCAATGCAGATGCCAGCAGCTGATGCCCACAAGGACAGCCAGCCTGGACTTATTTTTATTACATATCTTTGTCCTGATGTCCTTCTAGAAGGTGGAACATTTCACCATCTCAGCAGAAAAGGGCAGGAGGGGTCCAAGTTGCAGGTACACTCTCCTCTTTTTCTGGAAAACAAAGAGAAGATGAAAACCAGATGTGTTTCCCTGCCCATGGCAAACACCAGCCTTTCCATCCTTACAGTCCTTCCTGCCATCAGCAGCAACTGAAACAACATCCCACTCACCTTTGCCATGTCTGCCAGAGGTTGCAGCTCTTTCCATTGCTTCCCTCTAGCTGTCAAGTCAAGAGCTTCTGTGTCACACAAGGAAAAGCAATCTTTTACCTGCTGTGCCATGCTCATGGCAGCAGCAATGCAGATGCCAGCATCTGATGCCCACAAGGACAGCCAGCCTGGACTTATTGTCATTACATATCTTTGTCCTGATGTTTTTCTAGAAGCTGGAACATTTCTCCATCTCAGCAGAAGAGGGCAGGAGAGTTCCAAGGTGAGGGCACACTCTCCCCTGTTTATCTGGCACTCAAAGAGAAAGAGAAGATGAAAACCAGATGTGTTTCCCTGCCCAGGGCAAACACCAGCCTTTCCATCCTTACAGTCCTCCTGACATCAGCAGCAACTGAAACAAAATCCCACTCACCTTTGCCATGTCTGCCAGAGGTTGCAGCTCTTTCTATTGCATCCCTCTAGCTTTCAAGTGAATAGCATCTTTGTCACACAAGGAAAAGCAATGTTTTACCTCCTTTGCCATGCTCATGGCAGCAGCAATGCAGATGCCAGCAGCTGATGCCCACAAGGACAGCCAGCCTTGACTTATTTTCATTACATATATTTGTCCTGATGTCCTTCTAGAAGCTGGGACATTTCTCCCTCTGAGCAGCAGAGGGCAGGAGAGTTCCAAGGTGAGGGCACAAACTTCCCTGTTTATCTGGCACTCAAAGAGAAAGAGAAAATGAAAACCAGATGTGTTTCCCTGCCCATGGCAAACACCAGCCTTTCTATCCTTACAGTCCTCCTGACATCAGCACTAATTGAAACAACATCCCTCTCACCTTTGCCATGTCTGGCAGAGGTTGCAGCTCTTTCTATTGCATCCCTCTTGCTTTCAAGTCAACAGAACCTGTGTCACTCAAGGAAAAGCAATCTTTTACCTGCTTTGCTATGCTCATGGCAGCAGCAATGCAGATGCGAGCAGCTGATGCTTACAAGGACAGCCAGCCTGGACTTATTTTCATTACATATCTTTGTCCTGATGTCCTTCTAGAAGCTGGAACATTACTCCCTCTGAGTAGAAGAGGGCAGGAGAGTTGCAAGGTGAGGGCACACTCTACCCTGTTTATCTGGCACTCAAAGAGAAACAGAAAATGAAAACCAGATGTGTTTCCCTGCCCATGGCAAACACCAGCCTTTCCATCCTTACAGTCCTTCCTGACATCAGCACTAATTGAAACAACATCCCACTCAAGTTTGCCATGTCTGGGAAAGGTTGCAGCTCGTTCTATTACATCCCTCTAGCTGTCAAGTCAAGAGCTCCTGTGTCACACAAGGAAAAGCAATCTTTTACCTGCTGTGCCATGCTCATGGCAGCAGCAATGCAGATGCCAGCAGCTGATGCCCACAAGGACAGCCAGCCTGCACTTATTTTCATTACATATCTTTGCCCTGATGTCCTTCCAGAAGCTGGGACATTTCTCCCTCTCAGCAGCAGAGGGCAGGAGAGTTGCAAGGTGAGGGCACACTCTCCCCTGTTTATCTGGCACTCAAAGAGAAAGAGAAAATGAAAACCAGATGTGTTTCCCTGCCCATGGCAAACACCAGCCTTTCCATCCTTACAGTCCTTCCTGACATCAGCACTAATTGAAACAACATCCCACTCACCTTTGCCATGTCTGCCAGAGGTTGCAGCTCTTCCTATTGCTTCCCTCTAGCTGTCAACTTAAGAGCTTCTGTGTCACACAAGGAAAAGCAATCTTTTACCTGCTGTGCCATGCTCATGGCAGCAGCAATGCAGATGCCAGCAGCTGATGCAGACAAGGACAGCCAGCCTGGACTTATTTTCATTACATATCTTTGTCCTGATGTCCTTCTAGAAGCTTGGACATTTCTCCCTCTGAGCAGCAAAGGGCAGGAGGGGTCCAAGTTGCAGGCAAACTCTCCTCTTTTTCTGGAAAACAAAGAGAAGATGAAAACCAGATGTGTTTCCCTGCCCAAGGCAAACACCAGCCTTTCCATCCTCACAGTCCTTCCTGACATCAGCACTCATGGAAACAACATCCCACTCACCTTTGCCATGTCTGGCAGAGGTTGCAGCTCTTTGTATTGCATTCCTCTAGCTTTCAAGTCAAGAGCTCCTGTGTCACACAAGGAAAAGCAATCTTTTACCTGCTGTGCCATGCTCATGGCAGCAGCAATGCAGATGCCAGCAGCTGATGCACACAAGGACAGCCAGCCTGGACTTATTTTCATTACATATCTTTGTCCTGATGTCCTTCTAGAAGCTGGAACATTTCTCCATCTCAGCAGAAGAGGGCAGGAGGGGTCCAAGGTTAGGGCACACTCTCCTCTTTTTCTGGCACACAAAGACAAAGAGAAGATGAAAACCAGATGTGTTTCCCTGCCCATGGCAAACACCAGCCATTCCATCCTTACAGTCCTCCTGACATCAGCACTAATTGAAACAACATCCCTCTCACCTTTGCCATGTCTGGCAGAGGTTGCAGCTCTTTCTATTGCATCCCTCTAGCTTTCAAGTCAAGAGCTCCTGTGTCACACAAGGAAAAGCAATCTTTTACCTGCTTTGCGATGCTCATGGCAGCAGCAATGCAGATGCCAGCAGCTGATGCCCACAAGGACAGCCAGCCTGGACTTATTTTCATTCCATATCTTTGTCCTGATGTCCTTCTACAAGCTGGAACATTACTCCATCTCAGCAGAAGAGGGCAGGATGGGTCCAACGTGAGGGCACACTCTCCTCTTTTTCTGGCACACAAAGAGAAAATGAAAACCAGATGTGTTTCCCTGCCCATGGCAAACACCGGCCTTTCCATCCTTACAGTCCTCCTGATATCAGCAGCAACTGAAACAACATCCCACTCACCTTGCCATGTCTGGCAGAGGTTGCAGCTCTTTGTATTGCATCCCTCTCGCTTTCAAGTCAAGAGCTCCTGTGTCACACAAGGAAAAGCAATCTTTTACCTGCTGTGCCATGCTCATGGCAGCAGCAATGCAGATGTCAGCAGCTGATGCCCACAAGGACAGCCAACCTGGACTTATTTTCATTACATATCTTTGTCCTGAAGTCCTTCTAGAAGGTTGAACACTTCTCCATCTCTGCTGCAATGGTCAAAAAAGTTCCAAGTTTAGGGCACTCTCTCCTCATGGCCTCTTGCATTCAAAGATAAAGGGAACATGAAAACCAGAAGTGTTTCTTTGCCCATGGCAGACACTAGCCTTTCCAACCTGACAGTCCTTCCTACAATCACCTGGAATTGAAACAACATCCCCCACATCTCTTTTTTGAACTTATTCAAGCATGAATAATAATAATGAGAATTTTTCTGTAAATCTTATTTCTGCATGGAAACTATCAGATAACCGGAGCTTTTTTCTCTAAAACAATCCAGGAAATTTGCATTGCTTATCTATGTACGCAAAATGTTTTTGCCATTCATCTCAAATATCAATACATCTGGGCAAATAAAATAGAAAAAGTATTTACAGATATTTTTGGACATAGATTACTTCTGGTCAAGTGGGAAAGAATCCCTAAGCTGCAATCATGAAATTCTTTTATCAGTTTCTCTGATTTAGCCAGTGTTACCAAAAGGGAAATAAGACACAGGCTTTTTATAGCAGCTGCCAATTTAAGAATGATAATAAGTTTTATTATTCTTGGCTAAGATCAAAGTCCCGCATTTCAGGATTATCTCCAGCTCATCAAGTATAATTAACAGTTTTGGATAGCCACATTATTATATGGCAATATTGTCTTCCTGCAAGGAATTTCATTGTTTTGACACGTGCCACAGGTTGTTAATAGATTGCCTGATTACCATTTATTTTTTTTATTGGCTTATGATGACTACAGAAAATTATACAGCAGCACCATAAAAACTTTAAATCCTATCCCATGTATCTGCACTCATACGAAAATAATATTGGAAAGCATTGGTGAAACTAAGATTACAAAATAAGCAGAGGACAATTTCAGTGAAAGCCTACAGGTTTCACAGCTCTGCCCATTTCAAACCCCTGAAGACATCCACGGGTTTCCTGCTGTGGGACACAGGCACTCACCTGCAGCTCAGCACTGCCTGCTCATGCCTGCGCTCACCTTCAGGCTGGAACCAAGGAAATCCTCAGCAAAGACATCAGTACACTTTTGTTATGATGACTTTCCTAAAGAAGCATCAAATATTTCTTCACGAGAAATACTGCAAGTCCCTTTGACACTAGCCCTTATTTTAAATGTTTAGATTTGTGCTTCATTCAGGCGTGCTGTCACTCCCAAAAAGATTTTTATTCTTTTGCTTTTCATTCTGAGGAACACAGTGATTTCTGCCTTGTTTACTGACTGTAGGCACAGCAATACTCCTGCACCTTCGGGGAAACAGCAAATCCATCTCTTTCACACCCTACTTCTATCAAGCTCATTCACCTTACAAGGTATTTATTGCAAGCAGCTCTTCCAGAAATGGAGATTAACAGAGCCTGCAACCCAGGACACCTCAGTAAGCCAGTACGTTTCATCTCCTGAAGGTGTAGGTAGACACAGAGCTGGAACCTCTTTTCCAGAGCTGTGTGATGCTATCTCATCTATGTTCCTTTACTGTTGACTCAGTTTCACTTCTTATCTAACCTGGTTGCATCCCAGGATTTCTGGTGCCAAAAATAAACTGACAGCTTTCATCACTAGTTAAAAGGAAACTGCAATAGGAAAAGCAATTTTTCTGATTTCCCTGTTGATCAAAGAAGCTTCATGCAAGCCTGATGCGGCAGAAACAATATCAGCTTTAGAATGACAGTCATTAGAGCAGAATCCTTTCACTGATGAAATCCCACAGTCCTGATTCATACAACACTGACACTGGAGGACACAGGAGTTTAGATGAGAGCACATTAAAAATGACTAAGTTAAGGTCTCAGAAATAGCAAAGAGTGACAAGTATGAAAAAAAGAAGTTGCAGAAACTGCTTCAGTTTGGCACTTTGGCATAAAGTATGACAACACACAAGCTGGCTGTGCAGTTCCAGAAGCAGAAGAAAGCCGGCAACCAAGACTTGTTCTCATCTGCTCTGAAAGTCCACTGGGACAAGGCCACTTTTCTCTGACGTGCTTCCAGAAGTATCACTTCTGAGCACTGTGCCAGGGAGTTACAAGATACTGTTTGTGTGTACAGAGGAGAAAAAGACGTCTGTCTGGAAACAGACATTGACTTGAAGGAGAAGCAGCATTTTCCAGAGTACTTCAGAAAGAACTGAGCACTGCCCCAAGAGCTTCAGAGCGGCAGGCTGTCACAGTGTGCCAACCAGCTCAGCTGTGAGTTGGCACTGAAGCTGCACCACAGGGAGAACAAAGCCCCCTGTGCACCCTTGGAGAGCCAAGGGTTGGAGATTCATGAACCTTGAGCTCCTTTCCAACCCGGGCCATGCTGTGATTCTGGGATTCTCACCTTTGCCTCATCTGGCAGAGGGAGGCAGCTCTTTCTCTTGTCTCCCTATGGCTGTCAGGTCACCAGGGCCAGTGTCACACAGGGAACTGCAAACACTGTGTGTGCTGTGCCCTGCCCATGGCAGCACAGAGGCAGCTGCCAGCAGCTGATGCCCACAAGGACAGCCAGCCTGGACTTCCTTTGATTCCTTCCCTTTGGATCAGCGTCCTTCAGGAAGGCGGAACATCTCTCCAGCTGAGCAGCAGAGGACAGCAGGGCTTCGTTGTCTGGGCATGTTCTCTTCTGGCCCTCTGGCCCTCACAGACACAGGAGGAGGACACAGAGGCTGCTGTAACACAGCCAGCCCTGCCTCTCAGGTCAGCTCTCAGGCCATCCTCTCTCCCCTCAGCAGCAGCTCACTGTTCTGCACTCCTCTGGCCTGGGCTGGCAGAGGTGTGCAGCAGTTCTGCTGATCTCCCAGTGCTGGCCATGTCTGCAGTGCCTGTGTGAAAGACACAGGAAGCTGCCAGCATTGCACTGCTCTGCTGTGCCCCTGCCATCACCGAGTTTGCTGTCAGCAGCTGCTGCTACACGTCCATTCAGGCACAGGCCTTTCCTTCCTGGCCCTCTTTCCCCCCCTCTCTCCTCTGCTCTCTCTCGTGCTCCCCTTTGGCCTGGGCTGGCTGAGCAGTGCAGGCCTTGTTGTTGCTCCCTGGGCCAACTACGTCACGGTTCCCCGTGACTCTGCCAGCTGCTCTGACACAGCGACTGCGTCCTCAGTGTGGATTCCAGAATGCGACAGACGTCCAGAGAAGACTTCCAGGGCTGATTGGAACATGCTGCCATCAAGAACTGCCATGGCTCAGGCCCCCTGGGAATCTGCTCACAGCGAAAGCTGCTGTCACTCTGTGTGGGCACAGCCTTGTCTGTGTAGGCCTGCTCACACTGCAGCCCCTGTCTGCACCAGAACCGTGCCGATCCACCTTCTCTTGGCCTCCTTGCCTGCATGGAAAAGGGCAGCTTGGGCTGAAGTCCCTCAACTTGCAGATGGCCGAGTGAAGTCTCTGAGCCCTGGTGACCCACTCAGCTCTTCAGCCTGCTGACCTGCTCTGCTGGGGCTGTCTTAACAGGCAGAGGGCACGTTATCCTAATGTCCCCACATCCATCCCTCTTAGCATACTGTAGGCCAGTTCCTAAAAGGACACCTGCACAATCTCTCTGAATGTTAATCAACATGTAGTTAGTTTTCAGTGGTGATTAGCTATGTGTTTAGTCAGAGGTGCAATGGTTCTAATGGTGAGAGAAAGACATTCCCAGTTGTCATCAGGTGGAACACACTTCAGACTGGAATCCTCAAGCAGACTGCAGTCAAGCTTTCTTAAATATTCGTTGTTGTTATCAATTCAGACGCATCTCTGAATTCCTGCTTGAATGAACATTCTGTAATAATCTGCTGAGACAGTGCAAGGCTTGACAATGAGACTATAGTTTATGAAAGCAGCACTTTTTACTTCCTTTACAAGTTCTTATCTGAATGCTAAATGCAACATCAATTCACTTCTCACTGGGTTGAACGTTTTAAATATTTGGCAAACATAATGGTTCTAATTCTGACATTTAATATGAAAATATTAAAATTCCTTGTAAGTACTTTTTTGTTAGAATGCCAGATGCTAATGGGATGAAGTGGCACAAGAAAGCAAAATATCTCTGCTGATGGCAGGAAGGACTGTAAGGATGGAAAGGCTGGTGTTTGCCATGGGCAGGGAAACACATCTGGTTTTCTTGTTCCCCTTGTCTTTGAGTGCCAGAAAAATAGAGGAGAGCGTGCCCTCACCTTGGACCCCTCCTGCCCTCTGCTGCTAAGATGGAGAAATGTCCCACCTCCTACAAGGACATCAGGACAAAGGTAAGTATTGGAAATAAGTCCAGGCTGGCTGTACTTGTGGGCATCTGTTGCTGGAAAATTTAATGGCAGTAAACTGCCTAGATAATGACAGAATGAGGGTGACAATAGAATGGTACGTAATCACAGTGCAATGAAAAAAGTGTGCAGGGTGCAGGAAGGGAGGTGTGGACATTCTGAGTTGCAACTCTTTATTTGCTCCAGAAAGCTCTATCAGAATGGCAGACTGAAGGAAATACTTTGAGTGTTTTTTTAATGTGACTGGATAAAAGATCCATGTGGCAAATTGAATAACTGAGTGGTAAAGGGACATAGATACCTCACTGTTTCATGGAACCTTTCAATTAAGCACCTGAGCACTGTGTACAGGACTTGGGAATATAAGTATTAGAGGATCATGGAATATCTTTATTTGGAAGGGACCTCGAGGATCATGTATTCCACCTCCTGGTTCCACACCGGACCTCCTATGGGTCAAGCCCTGTGTCTGAGAGCATTGTGCAAATGCTCTTTGGCCTTTGTCAGCTCAGTGCCAAACCACTGCCCTGGGGAGCCAGTGCCAAATTCCATGTATCTAGTTCATCCTACAGAATGATGCCAAGAACAGTTATAGAGATCGACTTACAAACAAAATTCTTGTCTTGAATTAATGGTACACTCACCATTAAAAAAAAAAAAAGAAAAAAGAAAAAAGAAAAAAAAATCAGAGCCACATTCTTACGCTGGCATTTTACAGTATTGTCAGATTTTTGTAATTCTGTTTTGTCATATAAGATTCTCTCATCGTGAAATAATGACCAAATTCTGTTTTCATATCTAAACATATAAATGTTAAAGGAAACAATGCTGTTCAAGAATGCATTACAACCATTTTTCTCAGTCCCTCTGGCAGCAGAGTGCAGGACACAGTTTGCTTTTACTTGGAGGCGCATCCAGTGCGCCTGGAATCGACTGCCCCAGGGGTGGAAACACAGCCCTGCCATTTGTCATGGGCTGATCCGGGCTGAGCTGCAACAGTGGGAGCTCCTGAACACCTGCAATACATGGATGGCATCATCGTGTGGGCAACACAGCAGGAGAAGCTTCTGAGAAAGGGAAGAAAAGGATCCAAATCCCTCCAAAAGCCAGTTTTCATCATGGACATCAAGCATGGACAGGACATTGAGATCACAGGAATAAAACGGCAAGATGTACATTGTCAGATTCCTGTGGATAACAAAATAACTGCTATGTCTTCACCGACCAGCAAAAAGGAAACACGAGCTTTCTTAGTGTGATTGTAAACCTTCTCTATCGAGTGACCCAAAAGGAGAATGATTTCACATGGAGCCCTGAGCAGCAACAGCTTCTGAACAAACTGAAAAGGGGATGTGCATCCAGCAGCCCTTGGGACCGGGACCGTCTGGGCAGGACAAGATGTAAAAAACGTGCTGTGCACTGCAGCCAGGGTGAATGGCCCCACTTGGAGCCTCTGGCAGAAAGCCCCAGGGAAGACTCTTTCCTTTTTTGTCTTAGTGAATATCTCAGCCCACAAGTTCCATTTTGTTTCCAGTTCTCTCCTTCATCCCCTTGGGAAGGGGGAGTGAGTGAATAGTGGAGTGGTGTTTAGATGCCCGCAAGGTTAACCATCTGCTAGTTTTAGTGAGCACTGCCAAGAAGGTTAGCCATTTCATTTCTCACAAACATGGCCATTTTGCTTTTGCTTCCGTACACTCACTCATACAAACAGCCAGTGTCACTGAAGATGGATAAGGCTACACAGGCAGGGAAGTGTTTTTAATCTTGAGCAGAATTCCTGCCAGAAATTGTGAGCTCCATGTGGATATTCTGAAAGACATGCCCCCACTCCTTCATGCTCTGTTACTGCACAAAGGTTGTGATTCAGGCACCGATGTTCTCCACCAGCAAGGAGTTCTCAGAGAGGTTCTGAAGCATGGAACTGCTGGTCTACCTGTTCAGCAGTCTTCTCTGCAGGAAAAGCTCCAAGGATAGTCAGAAGGAGATCCAATTTTACATTCCAGCCCACGACTGGAAATCTTCTGTGTACTCACCCTGAAGGCTGTCTTGATCTGCGTCAAGCCAGCAGTGTGGATCGTCAGCAAAGGTGGTTGAGAGCATCTAGGCAACATGAGCAGCATCACAGCCAGTCAGCTGAGAGAAAGGATTATCGTGCGTCCTCTATCAGTCTCCTCTTCTAAACAGTTGAGTTTTATGTTTCTGAGACTAGACTGGTCACTCAGTGGATGAGGTATTGGTTGGGTGGCCGCAAGTAAAGAGTTGAGGTAACAATTTAATTTCCAGGTAGAGACCATTGCAAGTGGTGCTCCTCAGCTGCTGGTATTGAGAGCAGTGCTATTTATTGCATTTGTCAGTGAAATGGACATCTCATTCATTGTATGTACTTGCAGACATCCTATTTTCTGTTTCGTATTCTGATTTATGTCGTCAAAGATCTTTCTAGTCTGGCTGTGATTGACACAAAACAAAGAGAAACTGTTAGGCTGAGACACAGGGGATGCCACCAGAAATGCATCCAATAATCCTTGTCATCTCACACGCTTTTTCAGAGAGCTGAGAACAATATTAGGTTCATCTCTTGTCATCTGCTGATAAAGCCTGATCTTCTGCCAACTGTGGAAACAGGATGATAAATATTTTAACTGGAAGCCAAGGATTCACTGCTGTCATGCCTGAAATGACATAGGAAAGAAGGAGCTCTAGGAGATGATTTACTGTCTGGGTTTAAATGTTTGCATACTTCAGTGTGTCCTAGACACCAGAAAAGAAAGCCATCCCTTTCCTCCAGATCAGCTCAGAGACTAAATGTTATACTATGGAAAAACAGACTTTGTCATTAGCCTCATCCAGTCGTTAGTTCACAGGGCTGGCAATCAGATGGGATTGCATGTGTACAGATACATAGTAGTAAAAATGTGGAGCTGAAAAGACTTTATACTAAATACTAAAAAGAGATATGGAAGGTGAATTTTTAGTAATGTTTTATATGCTTTCGTACGTACTCTCTCCACATCTAGATTCTCCATAAGAGAGCATTACTGGAATATTACAAGAGGGGGAAAAAAAAAAAAAAAAAAGAAGAAGTAGATTTAATCAGAATGTAAATGCTCCAATATCTCCTCATAGGATGCCAAAAATCAGTCAGCAAGTCCTGCAGTACTCCAGAATAAACACTGCAAATACACTGCAGTTCATTTAATCCAGCCAGTTATTCAGTGCACTCTTTTTCTAGCCAGGCTACTTGGTCCTCTACAGCTTCTGGTCTTCTGAAAAACATCAGTGTTTTGTTATTCATTTGGAAGCTCAGTGTTACGTCCTGTGATCTCTCTAGATTTCTCCATGAGAATATGTAGAAATCTGTAAAGCTCTGATGTCCCTCAGTTCACTACACAAAATTTAAGGGCAGTGCCAAATTCCGTATATCTAGTTCATCCTGCAGAATGATGCCATTTTTTTATCTCAGTGAAAAGTATAGCAGTCAGAACAGGACTGGATTTTTGTTCCAGCGCAGACCAAATTTCCTGCCTACCTTCAAGAAAAGCTCATCGTGTGTAGCTACAGTTACGTACAGATGCAGCTCGTCTGTTAAAATGTACACAGAGAATGTTCTCTAACCTTGACGTGAGATATTTACTGATCTTGTATCATGAGTGACCTCCTGATTCTTCACGCCTGACAATTTTTAAATAATGAGAAATAAAAACACATATTTTTCAAAACAGGTATAGAGATTGACTTACAAAAAAATGTTTATCTTGAATAAATCATACACTCACCATTGCAATAAAAAAAAAAAAAAGAAAAAAAAAAAAAGAAAGAAGAAAGGCCACATTCTTACAGTGGCATTTTACAGTATTGTAATTCTGTTGTGTGAAATCAAGGTTCTCTCATCGTGAAATAATGACCATGTTCTCTTTTCATATCTAAACATACAAATGCTAAAGGCAGCAGTGCTGTTCAAGAATACATTACCAGCTCAAACACTGCTTTGGCTATACAACTGAAGGTAGTAAGGAATTTTATCAAAGAATCACAGAATTGCCAGGGTTGGAAGGGACCTCAAGGGTCATGAATCTCCAACCCCCCTGCCACACGCAGGGCCACCAACCATTCCACCTAATGCTAGACCAGGCTGCCCAGGGCCCCATCCAATCTGGCCTTGAACACCTCCAGGGACGGGGCATCCACAGCCTCTCTGGGCATCCTGTTCCAGTACCTCACCACTCTCTTTGTAAAGAATTTCCCCCTGACGTCCAACCTAAATCTCCCTTCCCTCAGCTTAAAACCATTTCCCCTTTTCCTGCTGTCACTCACCCTTTCAAAGAGTTGATTCCCCTCCTGTTTGTAGGTTCCCTTTAGGTACTGAAAGGCTGCAATGAGGTCACCCCACAGCTTTCTTTTCTCCAGGCTGAACAAGCCCAGCTCCCTCAGCCTGTCCTCATAGGGGAGGTGCTCCAGTCCCCTGATCATCTTTGTGGCTCCTCTGGACCCTCTCCAACAGCTCCCTGTCTTTCTTGTACTGGGGGCTCCAGACCTGGACGCAGTACTCCAGATGGGGCCTCACAAGAGCAGAGTAGAGGGGAACAATCACCTCCCTGTCCCTGCTGGCCACCCCTCTGCTGATGGAGCCCAGGATCCCATTTGCCTTCCGAGCCGCAAGGGCACACTGCTGGCTCATGTTCAGTTTTTCGTCTACCAAGACCCCCAGGTCCTTCTCCACAGGGCTGCTCTCAAGGACCTCTCCTTCCAGTCTGTAGGGATGCCTGGGATTCCTCCGGCCCAAGTGCAAAACTCTGCACTTTGCCGTGTTGAACCTCATCAGGTTCACCCGGGCCCACCTTTCTAGCCTCTCGAGGTCCCTCTGAATGGCATCCCGTCCTTCAACCGTGTCGACCACACCACTCAGCTTGGTGTCGTCAGCAAATTGCTGAGGGTGCACTCGATTCCGTCATCGATGTCATTGATAAAGATGTTAAAGAGCACCGGTCCCAAGACAGACCCCTGGGGGACGCCGCTCGTTACCAGCCTCCACCTGGACATGGAGCCATTGATGACCACCCTCTGTCTGCGGCCTTTCAACCAGTTTCTTATCCATCGAGTGGTCCACCCATCAAATCCACATCCCTCCATTTTGGAGAGAAGGATGTGGTGGGGGACCATGTCAAAGGCCTTGCTCAAGTCCAGGTAAAATAATTTGTATCAGTAATTAAAAGTACTTGCTTACTGCTTACAAAGAAGTACATAACTTACAAAGTACATTCGCCAGATGAAAAACAAGGCATCAATACATCTGCATTACTAGAAGCAAATATATTGCACTGACACTTGTAAACCATTTTACCTGTCTCACAGTGGTTTTCCAATAAGAAAACAAAGGAAGAAGAAGTACAAAGGCTCCTTGTGCTGCTGGTATGTAAATCACCCAAGCAATCACAAGTGAAGATGAGAATGGTGAAAGCTCACTGCTGATGTACCGAAATCTTCATGTGCTATATCAAACCTGCAAGGAATGCAATGGACAAATGACAAGCTCACGTCTCTCTTCTGACAAGGTTTTGGCTGCAGTGACAGCCTTCTTTCTGAGTCAAATCTTACCATCCTCCCAGCAACAAGCTCTACCTGCTGAATGGCATATTGCTGGGAGCATCCTTCCACAATCCAGTAATGGTCGGAACAGAACTGTGAGCTTGATTTCTTGGAAAATCAGGCTGTGTCTGAATGTATTCCAGCACAGAGCAGGAGAAGAGACGGTACTGAGCAGCATGGCAGCAGGTAAACAAGGCATCGTGTGCACTTTAGAAAGTAGAGCTTTCCTGTGACGGACAAGGGAGCAAGATGGGGGAAGATGGAGAGAATCAAAGACTGCAGCCGTTCGTGGGAAGGGAAAAGCTAACTTCAGTGTGGGACACAAGAAATAAGGACAGGATTTGGACAGTTTTCTGCTTTCTATTGAGGTGTTCAGCACCTCACCACTCTTAGAATTTTTCTCCTAGTATCGGATCTGACTGTGTGGGTTCCAAATGCCCCAGGCAGAGGAAGAACTCAGTTTGGATTCTTCTCACATGTAGTAGAAGAGGGCAAAGGAAAGGCAATCTGCAGACACCATCTCCTCCAGCAATCTGTAAACCTAGCAGATCTGCCCCATGCTTTATTTATGAGTGAGTGAAACAGAACATTTGGCCTTGTGTCAGCTGGAGGAGCTGACTGCTGCACTCAATGGAAGATTTCAGTTTTTCCTTTCAGCCACAGAGATAAGCAATCATGTTTTAATTTCAGTCTGAGTCAGGACACACTGCATAGCAGAGTACTTGTATTTGTACTGTATTAATTGTGACTTTCAGAGTTACAGTTAAACAGTTTGGGCCCTGATGACTTCAGCTGTTAAAAATAATGCAGCCTAGTCACCTCCTTGGACGGTGACAGCAGTAGAAATGTGAAATTGCTGCCTTCCCTTTTCTTTTTCATGGTTTAGACTCTAAGGTTAGTGTTGCTAGCTAGGTTTGTCACGTTTCTAATGTTATTAGAAATGTAGCAGCAGAGCTCCAGATAGACACCAAAAGAAGTGAAGCTTCTATCTTCATGTGGGCTGGACTCTTAACTGTATGCTTTTCAATAAAGGAGATTATTTTGTATGCCAGCATTTTCTACAATAGAGATTAGTGTGTGTAATACTTTCCATGTATCATCTTACCTCCTTTCTCACGAGTTGCTCCCCTAAACAGGAAAGTTCAATAAGGGCAAACTAAGAGTTACTTGAAAGCTGCAATAACTGATAAGAACGCATCAGCAGAACCAAAGTGTGATTTCTCTTCTGGAGGTTTTATTAGAAATGCAAGTATTCTGCTGTTCAGATAGAAATTCCTTAATGAATCTCTGCTGTCAAATCGTATTAGTACAAAAACTGAGATGGTAATGTCTCAGATTTTTTTTCCTTTAAAAAGCCAAACGGTTGAGCTCAATACAAATACCTGTAAGTGACAGAGATTTAATATTTAAGCCAGCATTTAGTGAAGAAATGCTTAAGCAATTCAAATTCCATTATTTTAAAGTTATCCTCTCTACTCCTAACTAGCCTATTGAAATTGGTACAATAAGATTTGCAGTACTTTCAAGAGGTGTGTTTTCTTTATTTTCCTATGTATTTATCACTTTATTTTCATTTCAATAAAACCAGCTGAATGCACAGTTTGAAATTCTACTGATGTATTTTGAAGCCTTCCTGGAGTGACGACATCAGTGGGCATTGGGCAACTGCTGTCATCTCCCTGTACTTGTGGAAGGCTTTTGACATGTTCCCACATTGCGTCCTTCTCTCTGAGTTGGAGAGAGATGGATTTGAAGGCTGAATCATTCTGTGGGTAAATAATTGGTCTGATGGTCACAGCCAGAGGTTGTTATCACCGGTTCTGAGTCCGGGTGGAGGCCAGTCGTGAGTGGTGTCCCCTAAGGGTCCATCCTGGGACTGGTGCTCTTCAGCATTTTCGTCAATGTCATAGGCAGTGGAAACAACACACGGAGGGTGGTGAGGCACTGGAACAGGTTGCCCAAGGAGGCTGTGGATGCCCCATCCCTGCAGGCATGCAAGGCCAGGCTGGATGTGGCTCTGGGCAGCCTGGGCTGCTGGTTGTGACTGCACACAGCAGGGGGATTAAAACTACGTGATCATGGTGTCCTTTTCAACCCAGGCCATTCCATGATTCTATGATTCCATGACACAAGTGTACCCTCAGCAAATTTGCTGATGATACCCAGTGAGGTGGTACAGCTGGCAGAGTAGAAGGGAGGGATGCGATCCAGAGGGACCTCCCGGCATGGAGTCCCCAGTCACTGAGACAGTGCCGAGCAGCGGTGCCCAGCAGCTGCTCCCTGGCAGGGGCTCTCCCTCAGCTGAGGTCATTCCCTGCTTGGAATTCCGCATGGAACCGGAACCCCAGAGCCGAGTGCATCACAGAACATGCTGCGTTTGGGGGCCTGCAGGGCTGCCCTGCGTGCTGCCTGGTCCCCAGCCATTCCCTGTGAGGTGACACTGCGCTGTGATGTCACAGTGGTACCTCGTGCGCCCTCGTGGCAGCGGTGGGAGCGGTGGCTCAGTCCGCTTGTGGGACCCGCAGGAAGCGGAACCAGAGAGAGCGTTGCGTCTACCTGGAGATTTCCTGCTGTCATGGAGCGGCTGAGAGCCCTTCGAGGTGAGTCCCTCCACCTCTCCGCACGCCGTGACGCCGCCCGAGCGCACGTGTGCCTCCAGAGTCAGTTCAGGCCGCGCCGGCAGCACCGTCCTCGCTCTGCTGAGCGCAGCTGCCCGCCGTGGTTTCCCCGGCACCCCAGCAAGGGGAAAGCTCCCTCCCCCGTCCCCGCCAACCGTGGGGCTGGAGGAGCGTTCCTCCCAGAGCCGGCCGGATGCTCGGCCCTGGCTCCGAGCGACACCGGCGGCAGCTGCTCCGCTCTTTGCTTCCAGGTCTCTTTGCCTGTGTGGGCTGCGTGCCCAGACGTACGCGTCGCAGGGAGAGAAGCAGGGTGCCGAGCCCTGTCCCTGTCTCCGCTGTGACTGTGCTGCAACAGCGCCTGCAAGACCGGGAGGTGAGCTGGGGACGTCCGGCCGTGAATCCTTGCCGTGGCGCAGTGCCGTGGTCCTGTGGGTGCCGGGCCGCGGCACCACACCGGCACGGTGATGGGTGGCAGTGGGCGGCTCCCCGAGAGCAAGGGCAAAGCAAAGCATGACTGGTCCCTGTCCCCAGGGTGATCGAGCACAGGTGTACCGCGAGCTGGAGGGCGCCCTGTGGGAAGACGACAGCCGCCCGCCGTGCGGAGTGGTGAACCGGCTGCTGGCAGAGGTGTCCCGGGACCTGACGGCAGCCCAGGTGAGGGGTTACAGCCAAAGGCAAAGGGAGCCGCTGCCCGTGCTGGTGTTGTGCTGGTGGACGGCGGTGGCTCAGCCCTTCCCAGGCTCTCAGGCAGTCTCCTGGACGGTGTGTCACCAGTGACTCCTTTTCAGGGTGTCAGGGACAACGTGAGGATGGCTGCCAGCAACGTCCTGGTGGCTCTGGCCCGGATGCATTTCAGCTTGGTGATGGCTGAGCTCCAGGGCCAGCTGAAGGCCATCGGGGAGAGACCCAAGGATTTCGTGCTCATCACCCTCAGCAAACTGTTCGGCATCTACGGTAGAGTGCTCTCAGCCACCCTACACCTATGACAACTGGGGAAAGGGGTCTTTCCTCTCTGGGGGATGCAGGGCTTCGCCCCCTCCTCTGTTGCTGCCAGGGCTCTGACTGTGGACCTCTCCTTCCTCTCTGCAGCTCCACAGTGCATCCCCTTCACGTGGCTGATGCTGGCTGGCCTGCGCAGTGTGGTGGGCCAGGTGAGGAGCGGCCGGACCCTGCGCCTCGCTTGTGCTGGTGAGTGCTGGCTCCAGAGCAGGGGGCCTCGGGACAGCCCTTGCACCTCGCCCTGCTGCAGGCTCTCACAGGCTGCCTTTTCTCTCACTCTGTTTTAAAAAAATATATATATATATATTATTCATTATTTTTGTTTGTTTGTTTTTTTTCAGTTTTGAAACAGTGGCTGGATGGAGTGAAGTCTAACTTGTCCTCTGGATCCCAATGCCCCTTGCCTGCCATGGAGAAAGAGCAGATCTATGAGAACCTTCAGGAGCTGCTCTTCTCTGTGCTGAGGAACTGGCAGGACTGCCAGGAGGAGGAGGTGAGCCTTGCTGCGCCCCCAGCCCAGGGTGGCAGCGGGGGCACCCATGTGGCAGCTCTGTCTGTGCCCAGTGGGCTGGCAGCTGAGCAGTGATGGGAGGGAGTGGGCTGGCTCTGCAAAGGGCCCCGAAGTGGCTCTGTGGCAGGGAGCAGCTGCATGTCACAGCATGTGGCAGGAAGAGCTGGGGATGAGGGTCTGGGGAAAACCTGCCTGCCCTCCAGAGCGAGCCCATCTCCTGCTGGGCGTGGGGGTTGGGGAAGGGGAAGGGAAAGAGAAAGCCTTCTCTGTAGGAAGGGCAGACCTTCGGTCTTTGATGCCGGGCCTCTGCCATCCCTCTCCAGGACAAACAGGCCGTCCTCGGGGCCGTGGCTGCCATGCTGGATGTTCTCCTGCAAGAGGAGCTGCACCAAGAGCACGTCTGGGAGCAGCTCCTCTGGCTTGTGCACCCGTGTCAGGAGATCCAAGACACCTGCAGGGTGGCCAAGGTGAGACGCTGTGCAGGGCTCAGGGTGGACGTGGGGCCAGTGCAAGTGCCACGAGGGGTCGGGGGGTGCAGGGAGGAGGTGGGGAGCCCTTGGAGAAAGGAGGAATGGGTGCCTGAGAGCCTGAGGAGCTCTGTGCTAGCAACTGGGGGGACCACATCCAGTTGCATCTGATGGGGGAGAAGAGGGCTGCTGGGTGGGAAATGCCTGCAAATGATGCCCAAACACAGCTCGACTGAGAGCAGAGAGACTCTCGGTGCTGCTGGGAGGTGGGGGATAAACAAGAATGCCTGTGCAGGAGCTTCTCCCTGCGGAGAAACAGTTGGAAAACAATTTCTCCACTCCCAAGTTGCTAGATGTGGCTTCATCCCTTTCCTCCTCTCCTGGTCTCTTGCAGAGTCTCACTGTCTTCCTGGAGGCCTTAGAGGGCATTGAGTCTGTCATCCAGAAGGACAGGTTTCTGGACATCACGAGTGCCGTGTTCTACCAGGTAAGGGGAGCCTATCCCTGTGCCCACAGCAGTTTCCCTCTTGCCTAAGTCTCAGGAGGACTGCAAAGGTCTGAGCCCCTGACTAATGCAGCTGAGCCTTGGCTCCTGCATGCTCAAGGCTGTTCCAGAGCCGTGCCTGTCCCCCCGGGGATGCTGTGAGGCAGGCTGGGTTTTGTCTGCCTGTCCTCTTCCTGAGAGTGCCCAGGGAGACGAGAGCAGCAGCACAGTGCCTTTTCCATCCTCAGTGCTGATGTGATTTTCTCATATGGACTTTGTTCCCACAGCTCTATGACAACACCAAGCAGCACAGCGAGGCTGATCGTGCGGAGCTCAGCCACTGCATCCTGCTGCAGGGTAAGGAGAGGAGCTTTGGCAATGCTTGGCGGTGCCCTGGCCAAAACCCCTCTCACAAACCTCAGGAATGGGCGTGAGTTTCTTGCTAACATACTGTGGGATTTCCTCCCTGCAGCCCGGATCTGCCCAGAGGAAATGGTCCTGTTTCTGCAGTCACAGCTGGGCGAGGACTGGGAGGCTGGACGCGTGGCAGCACTGGGTCTGCTCGGTGCTCTGGCTCGCTCTGATGGTCAGTACCACAGGCTGGGACTTCCAGGGATCCCCTCTGCCATCAGGGTTGTGGCTCCGCTCATGCTTCTGTGCATCTCTTGCAGAGCCCGTGATGATGGAGAAGCTGCCCCAGGTGGTTGAGGCTGTGCAGTGTCTGTGCAGCGACCTCAGGATCCGGGTGAGCTGCTTTGGGAAAAGAAAGCTCTTTTGGGGTGGTGATGCTGCTGCCAACACGGGCAGGGCTGGGGTGACTAGAGAGGTGCTGGGGCATTGACCACACGGTCATGATGGCTCCTGTGGGAGAGCAGGCAGAGTGGAGCGGGCAGGTCCCTGTGCTGTGCTTGGAAAGTGCACAGCCTGGTGCTACGGCCTGGCCCTCACCTCAGGAGCCAAGGCTTCTCCTCTGCTCCTGTTGTCTCTGCTCGTGCCCAAAGGCTGCCCCGATGAGCAGGTGGCTTCCCTTTGCCTTCTGACCAGAAAAATCACACCCACAATTGACCCCTGGCAGGTGAGGACGGCAGTTCTGCACTTCATCAAGGACCTGCTCAGTTCGAACACCCGGAGCTGCTCAGCCTGGGATGTGGTGGGGCACATCTTCACTGAGTTCAGCCGCACCGCTGGAAGAAGGGTAAGGACAGTGGGCAGCATCTTCTTTGGGAAGACCTGTGCTGCTCAGAGGGTGGCACAGAAGCACCGCTGGGGCCGCACCTGAGCCTCCTGAGAGGCTCCTGAGAACTGAGGTAACCGGGTTTCAACACCGTTGTTGTGCAGGCAGCTGGAGACCTTTCTGCCCGGGAAGCCCAGGAAGAAGGAGCTCTGCAGGAGCTGTGCATGGACATCCTGGGGTCTCTGGACGTCTCTGCGACAGGGATGTCCAAAGTAAGTCACATCTGCCCTGCTGCTGCTCCTTGCCTTCGCACCACCTGTTCCTCATCCCACCACCCCAGGTCTCTCCTCCAGCGTGCTCTGAAGCACGCAAGGCTCAGGGAAATTCGCAGAGTCCTCTTCGTCTCTGAGCGGAGGCAGGAATGCTGACACGCTCAACTGCCTCGTTCCCGACAGCTCCTGTGGCCACGGCTGCTGCTGTTCGTGGTGCCAGCCCAGCACACCGGCATGCTGATCCCGGTCTCGCGCTGTGTCCGAGCCCTGGCCGAGAGAGAGGATCTGACAGGACGGCGAGTAGAGGAGCTGGATCCCCATTTCCTCAGCTCCATGTTTCAAGGTAGGAGCAGAAGCTCCGCCAGTGAGCTCTGCTGACCTGTGCTACCACCCAGAAGGGACAGTGGAGCTGCGCGTGGCTGGGCACGGAGCGTCTTGGAGTCTGACTCAGCACTTTTTTCTCCTCACAGGCCCACGACTGACTCCCCAGACACTGCTGGCGCGCCTGCTGGTGAGTAGATGCTCCAGAGCCCAGTGCCACCAGCCCCCGGGAGGAAGCAGCACGGCCACGGGCAGAGCTGTTGGCTGCTCCTTGCCCGCCAGGGCAGAGCCACGCTGCTTCCATCCTGGGGGGAAGCCGCTGCTCTTGCTGCAGAAGTGACCCTGCTTCTCCTTGCTCTCGCTCAGGTGGTGGCAGGGAGCCCTGTTGCAGGCAGCGAACTCCAGGCCGCTGCCTTACAGCTGATGCAAAACCTCCACAGCAGGTTCCACAGAGCTGTGGGGGCCATGTGGGCCGCTGAGATCCCCCTGCTGCTGCAGTGTCTCCAAGGTAAAGTGCTGGTGGGGAGGGAGAGGCGGAGGCAGGGAAGGGCGGGAGTGAAAATGCAGCTCTCTCTGCAGGGTGGCAGAGGGGAAGCATTGCCTGCAGCCCAGTGCTTGCTCTGCTGCTGTTCCCATTCCAGGGAGACAGCGCTGAGGCCCGGGGATCTTTCCCCGCGGGGATCTGCCCCTTCCAGGACACGGATGGGCCCTTCACGTCCCCTCAGTTAGTTCTGTGTTCCTGCGGGGACAGTGTTTGTGGGGAGGGACAAGTCAGTTTGTGGAGGGGGTGCGGGTCCCAGCTTGGCAGTGTCAAGTGCCCAGGCCAAGCCAGGTTTGCAGCAGCTCTTCTTCTGTGCCTTGATCCCAAGTAAGGGTCTTTTTCTTCCTGTTGCTGTGCAGGGAAAGATGAGAGCTTCCTGGACACTGCAGGGTGGGAGCGCCGTCTGCTGAAGGTACAGCACTGCTGGGTGCAGAGAAGTGCTTGCCTGCCCCAAGTAGCCCCGCTCCCATATGAGCCACCACGGGACAGGAACAGCCTCTCCAGTGCTGCTGAGGAGCCTTTGAGGCGCTGCCTCTTCCGCTCTGTCCCAAGCCCAAGGGGGGTCTTAGGAGAAGGGGGGCAGGTGGCTTTAAGGGAGGGAATGCTGGGGGAGCTGGGAGAGGAACTGTTCTTCCAGACACCTCTCCCCAGAGGGCTGCAGCAATTGGGAGTGAGGGAAGAGGCAAAGGGCAAGGGAACATCGTCTTCTCCTGTTCTCCAACAGTTCCTCAGGGCGTCAATGGACACCATACGGGATGAGGGCTGGATCGAGGCCCTGAGCTGTGAGCTGAGCCGGTGGCTGAGCAGCTCTGCCAGCAGCTCTGCAGAAAAGGTGAGTTCCCCCCGGCTCCACCCAGCGGTGCAGCTGCAGGTGTCCAACTGGGGCTGGGGCTGCGGCTGGTGCTCTGCCCACGCGGGATGCTGATGCTGCTTCCCCAGCCTGTGCCCCCAGAGGGCCTTTCCCTGCAATCTGCCCAGGGATGGATAAAGCTCAACCCTGCAGCTGCTCTCAGTGACTCCCGGGGAGCGTGGCTCCTTCCACCTGGCCCTTCCCCAACAGGTTAAGCTGCTGCCACATCTCAGCTTCTTCCTTCCCTTCCCCTGCAGTCTTTCCTGTACAAGGCTCTGGGCACAGTGCTGGGAGCCTGTAAGGGAGTCCTCCACGTCCAGGAGAAGCTGCTGCAGCACCTGGAGGAAGCAAACGCGGAGGACCCATGTGAGGCCCAGGTGAGCCCTGCTCTCCTCCAGCTCCTGCGAGCATCCCCGCTCCGTCCCTGGGGCAGAGGGCTTCTCCTGGCCCTGCTCCGCGCCTTTCCATCTCCTCCCTGCTGCCCTTTTCCTCAGGAGAGGATCTGTAGATTCAGGCCTGTGCCAACTGCCCCTTGTTCTTTTGTGCAGGGAATGGTCTCTCTTCTGAGCCACGCGGCTGAGAGTAACTTCCAAGCAGTCCTGGCCACGCTCACCACGTTTGCGTCCAGGCTGTGCAAAGGCCGCAACGCGAGGATTTCCAGGCGCAAGAAGGTAAAGCGTTACGGGTTTCCATCTTGGCATTCTTCTGCCTTATTTTCTGCCCTGGAGCCCAGGTGCATCGCGGGGCACTGGGGGCCGTTGAGCGAGTGTCTCAAGGCATTTCTTCCCACACAGATGGAGCTGGACAGCACGAGAGCTCAGGCCACACGCAGCGCTCTCGTGCTCGCCCACGGCAGCTTGGCACTGCGTGCCTCCAAGGAACAGCTGCTCGCCCACCTGGAGGGAGACATCGTGGGCAACATCCTGATGCTCTACAGCTGCAGCTGCCGGGTGAGAGCTCAAAGCGTGCCAGGGTGTCTGAGCGCCCAGCTGCAGCCCCTTCACAAGGGGGGATGCTGAGAGGGGCCTTCCCTTTCCAACGGTCCCCCGGGGAATGGTTTGTGCCCAGATGAAGACCCAAGCCCTTCCCTTAGCGTTGCCCTGTCCCCCTTGCAGCCCTTGTCCCATCCCGCAGTTCAAAGAATGTTCTTCTCTCTTGGGCCTCAGGACCTGCAGAATAACCTCGCGCTGGTGCAGAGCATCACCGACTTCAGCTCTGCCTTCCAAGCAGTCGTGGGTGATTCTGCATCCTTTAACCCCTCCTTGAAGGGAAAGCTTCTGGAGATCCTGATGGTGAGTGCCTAGAGGCAGGGCTGCCTGCAGAGTTCTGGGCTGTGCCACGCGGCCCACTTCCCTGGGGGCACACAGGTCTCCATCAGCCACACGTCTCCAGCTGGTGGGGACTTTGGGTGCTGGAGGCAGCTGCTGGGCAGCGGGCTAGGTGCACCAGCTGTCGAGCTGCTGCATCCTGCAGTGCTTCCATGGGAAACATGGGAGTGATGGGGCTGGTGTGTAACAGTTGTGCCTGTCTCGGGGCTGGGTGGAAAAGCTCTCATGTGCCCCCTGCCCACCTTGACAGTGTCTCTCTGGGACTTGCAGGACCTGCTGAAGAAATATTATTCAGGCATTCCTGTCTCCCCAGTGCCCCTCAAGGTGGTCCTGGCCCTGGAGCAGTTGAGGTAAGGTCCCCATTTTGGGTAGCTCCTGAAGGTCTGGAGGGGGTAGGGGGCAAGGAGCCGCATCTATAGGAGTGAAGACTGGGCTGTTGTGCCCAGCAGAGCTGAGGTTCTGGGCAGGGAGAAAGGCCCTGGTGCTCCTGTCCCCTGGCAGGGAAGAGAAGGGAGAGATGGGGTTTCCTTCCCTTCAGAGCGGGAGGTGGTTCACTGCTGCCAGGGAGGAGGTGGGCGCTGCTGGAACTGAAGACAGTGCTCAGCAGCAGGAGCTGGGGGTATTGGCTTAGTAGCTGTTGATTAGGAGAAAGTCAGATGCTGTCTGAACCAGGCTGGAGAGCACTGCTAAAGGCCCTTTCTGATTTCTCTTCCTTTCTTCCTCCTGTCAGCAAGCTGAAGCCCTGTTTTGAAAGCAAGGACATGCGGGAGATGTTGGTCCTGTGCTGCAAGAACATCGTGACGCACCCTTCAGCAGAGATGATGCTGAAGATCAGGAAGTCACAGCACGCAGCGCAGTACCTGCAGGTAACCTGCCGTAACTTTCCCGGCCACCTCTCGGTCAAACCCGACCTCAGCACACACAGCCTATGCTCTGGCAGCAGCCGTGATGCTAAACCTCACTGCCCTCTTCTGCTTTCAGCTTCAGCAAACGTCCCTGAAAGCTCTGGGCCGGCTCATGGCGGTTCTGCTCCAGACAGAGCCCAGCGGCGGCTTCTTTCAGAACATAGTGCATGTGAGTATGTGTGGGGCAAGGGAGAAAGCATGGTGCCTGTAAGTAGTGGGGGCAGATCTGGGGACTGAGAGGGTGATCAGAGGGGAGCAATCTCCTGCTGATGTGCCAGCTCACTGCAAGCTCAGAAATGGGCAGAGCGGTGGGCCCTGCAGGGGAAAGGCAGGAGCCAGCCCCTGGCAGGCCACAGCCGAGGAAAAGCTCCCGGGTTAGCAGGCAGGATGACTGCAGAGAGCGGGGGCAGCAGTGCCGGTGCTCAGTGAGGCTGGAGGCCACGTGGAGCCACAGGGCAGCCTTGGGGGAAAGTGCTGGGGAAGGAGGGACAGGGAGAGGGGCGGCAGGAAGGGAAAGGAGAGACTCCTCAGTGAGACAGATGCTCTACCCCAGGTCCTGCAGAAATGCATGGTCTCAGAGAACGTGTGGGAGCGCAAGAGGGCCCTGCAGACCTGCTCCCAGCTGCTAGCTGTTTGCGAAGAGCTTCGAGTGAGTAAAGAGCCCCACCGCATGCCCCCTGCTCCCTCCCCAGAGCCCCTGAGCTGGAAGGCGAGCTCCGCCCAGCTGTGCATGCTGTGCCACGGCGTGAGGAAGGCACAGGCGGAGAAGCCAGGGAGAGCTGGGGCTGCCTACAGCTTTCTTCCTGCCTCTCACCCCTGCAGAGAGCAGATGCCTGCGAGCACTTTGGCTCCCTGGTGGGATTGCTGGCGCCTCTGACGTGCGACCCCATGCCCGCATCCCGCCAGTTGGCTGCCACGTGTCTGAGCTCCCTTCTCCGAATCCAAGGTGAGCAGAGCAGGTTGCACCAGCCCTCTGCCCTCCTCTGTGGCACTGCCAGAGCCCCACGGGCTGGGCCGTGTTTACAGGAGGGAGAGGCACCGTGCACAGCTCTCTTCTCGTCCCCACCCTGTCCTCTGTCTCTCCCCCGTGGAGAGCGGTTCCATTTCCAGAAGCATGACTTCCCTTTTCTCCCTGGGCTCTTTCCAGCCAAAGCAGCCAACAGGGAGCCAGGAGACATCGGGAGCCTGTCTGAGGGACTGCATGCCTGCAGCACTGTCTCTCAGCTCCAGACCACGTCCAAAATGGCCATGGTAAGTGGACCCAGAAAGGGGTGGTGGGATCTCTGTGCGGAGGCTTCTGCACGACTCTGTGCTGCTCCCAGCCTTTCACACCGTTTCCAAAATGAGCTGTCACCCTGAGACCGCTGTTCTCAGCAAGCAGCAGGAGGCTCTGAGCTATGGCTGGCCTTCAGGCACGCAGTGCAAGGGGCTGACTCCATGATGTGTGTGTGTGTGTGTGTGTGTGTGTGTGTGTGTGTGTGCACTTGTGTGCATGTGTGACTGTGGCTGCTGGGAGGTAGGCTTTGCATGTCAGCAGACACCATGGGTGCAGAAGCTGAGCGAAGGCTCAGCCGCCTTCCGTGTAAATAGCAGGGTACGGACAGCAGGAGCGTTGTGAATGGCCGGCAAGCCACTGAGCTAAGAATGCCCTCCAGACTGCTTTGTGCTCTGAAGAGCTGCGCAGAGCAGTGATGGGATCTCTCCTGCTTCTCATCTCTCTGCAGATCGTGTGCAGAAACTTCCCCGTCGAACGCACCGTCGACTTCATGATGGCCACCAAGGAGACCATCCGGAAAGCCACAGGAGTGCGCGTGCGTGCTGCTGGGAAGTGGGTGACCACCTTTCTGCAGATGCACGGGAAGGACATCTGTTGGAACGTAAGAGACTTTCTTTCTTCCACGTGTCTTGGTTTGTTTCTGGCTGTTGCACCATGCCCTGTGCCGTCTGCCTCTGGTACTAAAGCAGCACAGCCTGAGTGCAGAGCCAGGGCTTGGACAGGGGGGCTGGTTTGAAATTTAGGCTTAGGCGTTGCAGCATGTCAAGGGAGCAGGCACTGCTCACGCGCTGAATGTCCGTGGTCAGGCCCTGCAGAGTCCAGGATGCAGCAAGTCATTCCTTCTCCCCTTCTTCTTCCAGGTGCCACCCATCCTCTACATCCTGCGCAGCTGCGCGTCATCTACGCAGCAGAGCACGTTCGTGCCCTTCCTGTGCCAGGCGGTGGTCATCCTCACCCGCTGTCACACTGAGGCCGTGATGAACAACTTCTCCCGGCCGCCTGGACCCACAGACAGGTACTGGCACTCCTGCCTTTGCTGTAGTTGTAGCTTGCCTCTGCCAGAGGGATCCAGGGAGGAGGCAGCTTTTCTTTTTTCCTCTCAAAGTCTGTGTGAGGTGGAAATTACTCAGTCACAACTTGAGACTCTCCATTTTCTAGTGAGACGTGGAAGAGAATAAGAGAGTTCTGCCTTCAACGGTGGAGCCAGTAGAAGAAAAAGGAAGAAAAAGAAAAGAAAACGAAAGGAAAAAGAGAAAACGAAAGGAGAGAAGAGAAAAAAAGAAAAAAAGAGAAGAAGGAGAGAAGGGGAGTAGAAGGGAGAGGAGGGAAAAGGGAAAGGAGAGGGAATGAGGAGGAATGAGAGGAAAGGGGAGGGAAGAAAAAGGGAATGAAAAAGAGAAATTTAAAATGAGGAGAGGAGAGGAGAAGAGAGGAGAGGAGAGGAGAGGAGAGGAGAGGAGAGGAGAGGAGAGGAGAGGAGAGGAGAGGAGAGGAGAGGAGAGGAGAGGAGAGGAGAGGAAAAAGGGAAGGAAAAAGGGAAGGAAAAAGGGAAGGAAAAAGGGAAGAAAAAAGAGAAGGAGGGGAAAGGAGGAGAGAAGAGAAAAGAGAAGAGGAGAGGAGAGGAGAGGAGAGGAGAGGAGAGGAGAGGAGAGGAGAGGAGAGGAGAGGAGAGGAGAGGAGAGGAGAGGAGAGGAGAGGAGAGGAGAGGAGAGGAGAGGAGAGGAGAGGAGAGGAGAGGAAAAAGGGAAGGAAAAAGGGAAGGAGGGGAAAGGAGGAGAGAAGAGAAAAAAAGAGAAGAGAAAAGAGAAGAGAAGAGAAGAGAAGAGGAGAGGAGAGGAGAGGAGAGGAGAGGAGAGGAGAGGAGAGGAGAGGAGAGGAGAGGAGAGGAGAGGAGAGGAGAGGAGAGGAGAGGAGAGGAGAGGAGAGGAGAGGAGAGGAGAGGAGAGGAGAGGAGAGGAGAGGAGAAGAGAAGAGAAGAGAAGAGAAGAGAAGAGAAGAGAAGAGAAGAGAAGAGAAGAGAAGAGAAGAGAAGAGAAGAGAAGAGAAGAGAAGAGAAGAGAAGAGAAGAGAAGAGAAGAGAAGAGAAGAGAAGAGAAGAGAAGAGAAGAGAAGAGAAGAAAGAGAAGAGAAGAGAAAGAAGAGAGGGGAGGAGAGGGGAGGAGAGGGGAGGGGAGGGGAGGGGAGGGGAGGGGAGGGGAGGAAAGAAAATGAAAAGAGAGAAGGGGAGGAGAAGGGAGAGGAGGGAAAAGGGAAAGGAGAGGGGATGAGGAGGAAACAGAGAGGGAAGGAAAAAGGGAATGAAAAAGAAATTAAAAATGAGAGGAGTAGAAGAAAAAGGGAAGGGAAAATGGAAGGAGAAAGGGAAAGGAAAAGGGAAGGAAAAAGGGAAGGAGGGGAAAGGAGAAGAGAGGAGAAGAGAGGAGAAAGAAAGAGAAGAGAGGAGAAGAGAGGAGAAGAGAGGAGAAGAGAGGAGAAAGAAGAGAAGAGAGGAGAAGAGAAGAGAAGAGAAGAGAAGAGAAGAGAAGAGAAGAGAAGAGAAGAGAAGAGAAGAGAAGAGAAGAGAAGAGAAGAGAAGAGAAGAGAAGAGAAGAGAAGAGAAAATTGTATCATTTATTAAAAATAAATAAATGCAAGAATCCTGGCTGAGATGTGAAAAGGGTATTTTTTTAGCAGTCTTCCTATTTATAGCTGCAGGAACCTGGGAAGCTCATCGAGTGCAATCCCCTGCCTTAGCAGAACTCCTAGATTAGGTCACTCAGGAACGCATCCAGGCAGGTTTTGAGTAATGTCTCCAGAGAAGGAGACCCCACAGCCTCTCTGGGCAACCTGCTCCAGTGCTCCATCACCCTTACTGAAGGGTCTGAAAGTCTGAATGGCCTTCAGAATTGAAAAACTAGTTGAGGTATGAACTGTAAAAGTTTACCTCAGCAGTCTAAGTGCATGTGTCTCTCATGAAACTAGGACACATCTACACGTCTCTTTTTCCCCCTTAAATTCCTCACATCCCTAGCATCTATGACAAAGTGTGTCATAATATGTTGGCAGATAGTGCTTGGTGGCAGGCTTTAATTTTAACAGTCTTTCAGACCAGAAGCTGTGTAGCTCAGCTCTAGATTCAGACACTTACATTTAGACACTCAAATGTAGTTGCTGCAGACGCCTTAAATTTGGAGGCTCCTCAGTTGTGCAGTCAGACATGAGTACCACTGAGAGAATCTGGTCCATGTTGGAGCTGTGGGTGGTTCCTCACTGAGTGGCTGACGCTCGTTCAAAGCTCAGCAATGTCTCTTGGCAACTCAGATGCCAAAGAGGTATTTATCTGCTAGCTCTGCTTATCTTGGCAGCAAATCTGGAAATATTCACACAATAATTTGCATTATTTTGGCAACAGCATGAAAGGTGAACCAACAGTAATAGAAGCCACTCTCAGCAGTGGCAGATGGGCTGCACAGCTAAGGGTGGAATTAGGCTGCAAGTTCACACATCTCTCACAACTACGCTGTGCTCCTAGTTAGATTCAGTGGGTTTACAGACTTCCAGAAGCAAAAGCAGCTGTCAGCCACGCTCAATTAGACAGGTTGGCAGATGTTTGGCCTCACTAGAACATCGTGAGGACACAGAACAAACTCAAAGGTAGCCCAGCAATAGCATTTCTCACACTGGAGAAGAGTAAGGAGGCTGTGGATGCCCATCCCTGGAGGTATTCGAGGCCAGGCTGGATGTGGCTCTGGGCAGCCTGGTTGAGTGCTTGGTGCCCTGCACACAGCAGGGGCGTTGAAACTGTGTGATCATTGTTCCTTTCAACCCAGGCTATCCTGTGATTCTATGATTCTCTGATACATTTTATTCACAGACAAAGGTCGCATGTCTTAAAGCATAATAAAGCTATGTTTTAATTTATGCACTGAAAGAAACACTACAACAGCAAAAATGCACAACTTGGTTTTGATTTTGATTTCTTTTTATTTTCTTTTTTTTTTTTTCTCTCTCTCTCCTTTTTAACCTTAGAATATCATATAGGGAAGAACCACTGGTGTCCCCACACAATATGACATAACCCCACTGACACAGCAGTACTGGTTAATGTCTTTTTTTTAAGGCTGCCAAATATGCAAACAGAAACAGGCTAGACTTCTAATGTGGCCGAATATTTCCCTTTCCAGGTAACAACTCCATTAATCACGTACCTTCATCTACCTGTCCAGCAGTTCATTGTTTTTCTGCTGAAAGAGACTTTGCAATTAAAATCGTACTGAAATGAGAGCCACAGTTTTCCAGAATGAAGACTCAGAATGCCCTCAGTGAAAAACAACCTATTTCTTTTAAAAAAGATTTCTCATTTGCACCATGGCTTATTATACATCTAGAAGTATGTTCATTTTGTGTGTGTCTCAAGTTTACCACCAACATGCAGCATAAAAAATGCACACATTTTTTATTCTAAATGAAGTTGAAACAAATTATTTTCAAAGATTTCTTAATACAATCCTTGTGAAATGTTCTGTATTTACGAATCTCTATTTTCTCACTGAAGGTGGTTCCATAGTGCTGCTCACTGGACAAGAGGAATAATTTACTGCATTATTTGGTGGCTGTTTTTCACAGCCTGATGTTAAAACAGCTGGTCTTGTCCTACTGCCTCTTCCTCCCTGAAAAGCAAAGTAAACAAATCAACAAATAAATAAAAGGGAATGTACAGACAGAAACTTAATTCACACCATTAGCTTATCCAGCTATCAAACTGCATTCAGACGAGGTGATTTTGAGAGTAGTTCCTCCCATGAACTACAACTCTGACTCTCAACAGAAATGATTTCTGTTCTCAACAATTTCAGTGCCTGTAAGTGCAGCCCTGCCTTACCTTATTGGAGAGTTCTAATGAAATCTTAGGAAAACTTGCCTCCCTCACTTTCAGGATCTCCAATCTTTAAGTCCATGTCAGCATTCACTTTTTGCTACCGCCTATTCAGTGACAGAAAGCCAGCATGCATGTTTCAGTTTGTTTTCCAAGCTTGCCCTTTGACAACAGAATGATGAAAAGACACCACGTTTCTCCAGCCGGTTGCTGATTTGAACACAAGCTGAAGTGGTGTGAGCGGTTTCCCATGAAGTAACTTGGCAGTTTAATTATCAAATGCATTAGTTGTGTTTTCTAGTTTCTATTAGTAGGGGAGAGAAAGCTGAAACTTCAAGTAAGCTTCATGTGCTGTTAAGAAAGACCCTGGATAACGGTGCTTCTCATTAGTACAAGGTGTCACCGCCTGGGAGTTAAGTTTTTGTGTAGCGAAAACCACCAGCAGAAAAGTCAGTCTGCCCTTCATATTCATTTCCTTTATTGCCACATTCCAGCATTTTTTCCTGTAAATACCACGGCCAAAAGAATATTTAAGGCAGTTTCAGCATATGTGGGGAGATTGAAGTCATCGTTCCATCAATCAGTGTCTCTTATTCTGCCAGCATCTGACAGGTGACAAACTGGTCTTCTGTTTTTCTAGGGTAGACATCACTGAGCAATGATAAAGAGGAATCAATCCTATACAATTAAGGAGGAAATTAAGAAGAAATTAAGAAGAAAAGAATTGAGAAGAAAAATGTATGAGATCTGATCATTCTGGGAGTGAAGCAAGTCTTGTGGTCAGTAGACGAAAAGATGATTCAGAAACATGGAAGATATATTTTTGTGTATCAGAAGTATAGTTAATGAGAAGATACATGAGTTAAGTGACAGGTAACCATAACTTCAGTGTTAAAATGTCCGTTTGGATCGTTGTTAATTTGTTTAATGTACTTAGCAGTGTATTAGCAGCAGATATTTTAGGGTACGTATTTTAGTGTCTCTGTGGCAGATGCTTGGTTTTCATAAACCACACATATATTTTACATTTAAAATAAAAGCAGGGTGCCTCATCCAGGGACTAATTATACTGCAAAGCAAAACCAGCATGTTGCTCTACACAGGTTACCAAAGCCATCCTCCTTCAGCTAGATCTGGCTACTTAATAGCTTTCATTAGCTGGGAACAGTTTCCAAAGCACTCTGTTAAAGCCATTTCCAAACCATTCTGTCCTAAATCAGGAAGAAAAATTAGCACGTGTCCAAACAAAAATTGCTACAACTTCTTTTGCTCCCAAAAGAGAAATGAAATGGACAAGTTTTTATTTTCTCATTCCTGACATGAGAATACAGTACAGCTAAAGAGAACAGGTAGTCAGAGCTTCACTGACCATAAACCATTCTGTAATGAATAAGTCCTTTATTTTTTTGTTCTATCAGATAGCAAACCCCAGAATAACAACTGTCCCACTGACTCTGTGTCAATGTGAGGATTAGAGGGAAGAGTGGAGAACAGTGGCTTAATTGTATTTGTATGAATGAAGAAGATTAAATCATCTCATCAGTATTTGTAACACAGTTTACTTGCTTTCAGGTAACATAAGCAATCTCCATTTTAAGCAGTACCTCCTGACCTGGGGAAAGAACATCCAGCAGTTCTGGAGGCTAACATACACTATATAAGTGCTCTCACAAAAAGCACTGGTGCTGTGATGAGCTCAACCTTCCCCTCTTTCACGTCACCAGTGCTGTAGAGCAAGGGGCAAGTTCTCAGAGCAAACACGGTAAGAACAATCCATGCACTGAAAGGCACACTCATACAGTGCTACACAATGCAAAATAGTTTTCTTACTAACAGTGATGGTGAAGATAAGAGCCAACTTACCTACAATCTACGGAACATTTCTACCAACACATCCATGTGAACCTCCCTTCTCCACTCTTTGCCCTCTCCTTTCAGACACAGGACACTCACCTGAGACGCAGTGTAGACAGGAATCTTTCAAATAAGCACAGGACATCTAACACCAATTAAGCCTCCCCAGCTTTTCTCTTGGCCTGTAACTTTCTCTCCACAAGGATACAGATCTTCTGTAGGATCCATGGCATGTTTGCAGGCTTCTGAATGTTTCAGGTGTCCCAAGGCATCTAAAATAGTTCTAGCCATTCATGCATAAGCACCTGAATTCTACTCAGCGATCTGCAAGGAGAAAATCTCAAGAGTAACATGAGCGTACTTTGTTTGCAAGAACATCATCTGCAGGTTTCTGTTCCTTCCGTTACTGTTTCCTACTTTCACACTGCCAAGAAAAAGCACAGCAACAGAAAAAGGGCACAGGAATATACATCCTTCATTTCTAAGCCCTTTGTGAACTGAATTTCCCACACTGTCTGGAGATCCTCGGCAAACTTCTTTCTAAATCACAGCCAGCTGCACAGTGCCAAAGGGCTGCCGTCCTGTAACCAAGTGCTGTCAGAACATGGAAGCATGACTTTCTACATCTACTACATGTACTTTCTTTCCATTGAGCCAGAAATGTCGTACCTTCCAAATCATGATGCTGGTAGAGACCACAGACAGTGCCAACAGCTTCCAGGAGAAGCCATGTAACAGCAACTTCAATCAAGGAGCAAAAATTACAAGAGATAGGAAGCGCAGCTGATGGTTCCCTCATACTGTAAATAATCTAGAAATGGGAACAAAACACAGCTTTTAGCAGTATTAGATGTCGCACAAGGAAAACTGTATTGAAATGTTTTTCAGAATTTGCAAGGAGCAAAATCTGCAGATCGGACAACTCTTGTGCTGCAATTTTTCTTCCTGCAGATGAAGCTGCTAAAGAGAGAATTGATATATGCAGGAATTGCAATCAGAGGTACATAAAAGTGTGAATAAATGATAGCCCAGAATCCACAAAACAGCATAATATCTTTTCAATATTGAAAAAAAAAAAAAAAAAAAAGTAAAATGTTTTTTAAACTTAAATAGACGTTTTATGTAAAATATGTGCTCCAGTGACAACTGTAACATGCAATCTTACCTGTATCCTTCAATAAGCCAAAATGTAACAAAAGAAATGGACTATGTTTCTAGAGAACTGATTTTCTAGGTCACACCTGCACTATGTTCATCCTAAAATACTGAATTATGAAAACATTTAGCTTTGTACTTTGAAACTCATTTGCTCAAACTATGTACTGCAATGAATGCACATAATATCAATCAAGTATCCATGAAGCAGCAGACTGTCAAGAAAGAGGTAATCACAGTGTTTTTTGCTAAACATACTCCTATGATTTCATCACAGTTTTCAAATTACGCTGGCTTTGAAATTCGGAGTATTTGCTGGCTTTGAGTCATCAGTGTCAGAGCTCTCCTTCTTTCTATTTCATGCTGCTTTGTCAATTCTGTTGTACCATTCTCTTTGGATTTGTTTGCCATCAGTAGGAAAATAATGTCCTTTGTTCAGCCTTCTTTAATGGTTAACTCAGGTGAGAAGCAGAACATGCTGAAAGGCCAGCTAAGTTGTTTAGAAGTATGTTCTCTAAGAACATGGTGTGCACTACACTGGTAAGAGTAACCAGGGGCTTTGATGAGCAGTACTGAAATATCCTGTAGTCTGGAATAAAGTCCTGGCCCCAACTTTCATATACCCATGTTGTGAGGGCTGGTGGATCAAGTCGGACAGTCTGAAGATTCCTGCTTAAAGGCATGACTGAAAGGTCATTTCTCAAAATGCTTCTGGGCAGTGGGAAAATTGAGCAACGTTCAGTTCGGACTGGGAATTCCACCTGACACAGCCTGACCCTTCACACTGCACTTTGCACACTGTGCATGTGACACGGCAGAACAAACTTCCACAGCAACTTAAAATATAGAACTAATGGGGATTTGCAGAGGTTGAGTGCTCGCTCTCAAAGATCTAGCAGAAGGAATATTTTAATGATAGGTTTCAACTGTTCAGCCCAGAGAAGGCAATAAGATCCAGCCCAGGAGACATAAAAACTGAATAAAAAACAACAACCTGAACCAAAAAATAGAAGGTGTTGGAAAAGCAACTGTTTCTAAGATATTTCTTAGGGGTCGTCATCTATAATTATTTACATATTATATTAGAAGAAGTATTTTCCCATTCATACGTAAGGCAGCTCATATTTCTGCCTACAGACTATTCCTGTGTCTCTTGTGTTCCCTTGAATTTCTTTCTTTCTTGAAAGTTGGCCTTTTTGTCAACACATTCACAAGTGTAAACACAACTTTGCTGTGAAGTATGGTTTTATGTTCTGTTGTTTTGAAAGATTCATCTCTAAGGTTCACGCTTGGGCAAGAAACACAGCTTGGATGCAGAAAGTAAGAAACAAACAAAAGCTGAAAACAGCAACAATTTTTTTAAAAGGATGGAAGAGTTCTCTGCCACTCAGTGACACAGCATGGGAAGATGGTCCAGGGGCACCCTGTAAGACAAGAGTGTTGGGGGTCCCCATGGGGAGTTCAGGGCAGGCCCTGGCAACCTGATCCCATCCTATGTTCCCAAGCACAGGAAGGCGGTCAGGGACAGTGGTGCAGACCTTGGGTGTGGAGTCTCCTTGGGGGGGGACAGGCCCACAAGCTGGGATGGGTTTGGGCCACAGGTGGGCTCAGCTGGGCAAAGGGCTGACCTGGCAGGGCTGTGAAGGGCCGAAGCCCAGCCTGCTGCTGTCTTGCTGGGAAAGGGACCACAGCCCCAGGATGGTGTGGGGGCCTGGGCTTGGGCAAGGGAAGGCCCAGGGGTGGGCATGGACAGGCAGAGCTGAATGAACCTGGTGGATATTTGCTGTACATTTTACAGATGTTACACAGGGAATGGGTAGATGTGCTGAAGGTGAGGTTGAGAGGTGTGGCTGACAAAGAGGCATTAGATAGTGGGGCATTACTGACCATGATGTAAATGGCATGGAAAAAGGGGCAGAGATTGAACTGAGTCCAGCTAGGCTGGAATTTTTAATAGCTCCTTTGGGGCTTTACTTTAGATTGGTGACCAAGAGAGTGGTGATAACAAACTGGTGTTCCAGCTGTTGCTGAGCAGTGCTTGCACGGTATATAGGCCTTGTCTTTTTTTCCCTCTCTGGCCCCACTGAAAGTAGGCTGGAGAGAAGGGAAGGGGTTGGGAGGTGTCCTGGTCTCAGGTAGCACAGAGTTATTATAGCAGTTGGGGTGGTTCTGTGTTCTGAATTTGGGATGAAAATAATGTTGATAGCACAGCAGTGTTTTGATTGCTGCTGAGCAGTGCATACACCAAGTCATGGACTTTCAGCTTCCCATACTGCCCTGCCAGTGAGGATGCTGTGGCTGCAAAAGGAGCTGGGAGGGACAGCTGACTCCAGCTGAACAAAATTCCGTATCATATGACGTCATGCTCAACCATAAAAGCTGGGGATACAGACACTGTCTTTGTCTTGAACCATAATCTGTTCTTACTCTTGCTCTTCCAATTTTTTCTCCCAAGTACTGCAGGTAAGGAGTGAGAAACTGAGTGGGGACTTAGCTGCCACTTGGAGTCAATCCACCATAGCCATAAATTTAAAGGCTGTAAACAGAGAAAAAATATATGTATTAATAAAAAAAAAAAAGAAAAATACAATCCTTCTTGTGATGTTTCTTGTGGTATTTAAATAATTGTCATGAATTTGAAGGGAGGAGCTGTGAGGCTCTTGTTTGCCTGTGTGATGTCAAAGATGCAGTGTACTGAAGAAATATTTCAACACTCTGCCCATGTTGAAAAGAAACTGTATTGGACAACAAAAGCCAATAACACCAGATCTGAACGTTCAAAACCCATCTGAGTCAGTCACAGTGCCATCAGGTCACAAGTTACTCAACTTCCTCTGGATAGACCACTGTTTGAGTAACCTTGTAAAGCTGTTCTTGGTAATTAGGACAAAAAGTAACCACCCTGAAGAATGCAATCTGCTCGAACATCCCCAGGAAAGCATGGAAGGAAGCTCTCTCATCTGCAGGGACTGCTGTGTGCTTCAGAGGTGCCGCACAGGACACGTCAGAAGGCACCAGCGGATGTCTGGGGAGAAGTGTTCTGCCTCCCACTCAGCAAAGAGGGAGCAGAAAGAGAAGTGCATGAAGCCTTTCCCTGCTGGTTCCAGCAGGAAAATCTATGGTGGGTGCTCCCCCTGCTCCCTGCCCCAGGCTTCTCGCTTTCTCTAACTGAGGTTTCCCTTTTCTACTCTCAGCCAAGTATCAGCACTTCCCTAGGGATGGCAACTGACAGAGGTTTTAGTAAGAGCATCTGCATCAAATAGTAAAAGTTCCAGCAGTTACAAAATAGTAGAACAAGAATTCACAGTCAGATCTGTTTCCCATCTTTACAGGGACTGCATTCAGGAAACAGCCACTGCACTGGCAAGAGCCCTTCACACCGGGTCTCACTGTGGCAGCATATCTTCCCTGACACAACTCAAAAGCAGCACAAGTGTGGCAGTGGAGCAGCATTATTCCATCCTTTCCACGGGCCAAAATATGGCACAGAAAAAAACTTTACAACAATCTGTTTTCACTTGAACCTAGTCATCCTTTCCATGGAAAAGACCAATTGGAACAGTGAACATCTACACAGAAATACATATTTTGCTGAAGACCAAGATTTGGGCCACGTACAACAGAAAATGCAGTGATCCTTTGGATCAGAGCAGGGAGAAAGCTTGGTAGAGTAAGTATAAGGGAGGGGAGTAAGGTATTGCTAGCAAGTTAAGGAAAATGTCAGACATAGTGCCAAAGACCAGAGCTATGTCCCCCCATCAGAATGTATTACTAAACTGTTTGTTCAAAAAGTGTTGCAGAAGGCAAGTATGAACTAGCAAGACATTGACTGAGGCTCTCCTAAAACAGAATATCCAAGAACAGTTTAACTGGTGGTAGGTGAATGGTTGGATCAGATGATCTTAGTGGTCTTTTCCAACCTTTTAACGATTATGTTTCTATGATTCAGGCATAGCTCTTATCTTGCTTAACTGCTTTTATATGCACTGATGTGAATGTAGTGGAAAATCAGACAGTCTGGGGGCGATCCTTACCTTGAACCTGAGAAGAGTTGCAATGCAGTTAGCATTCAGATCCCAATGCAGTCCCCACAGCTTCCTAGAGTTCAAACAGAATGAAAGGACTTACTGCTGGCACATACTCTTTCTGTTTATTCCTATATGATACTGATTTTCTCCCTCACTGTTACACAGCTTTTTGCTTCAGTGTAAGTGAGCACAGCACTCTCTACCTTTTTGTGACCGTGCTCCCTACAATGAAATTTTGCCTCTTGCAGATTGTTTTAGCAAATCAGATTTTGTCTCTGATTTTATCACTTCAGTCCAGCAACTCCTTTTTTCTTTCACTGACTTTGATTAACATGCTTGTGCTAGACTTAATAAACCAGTACTGCAGTTTCATGTCTTGTCAGTCTGGATCACCACCTTGCCTGCATTCTCTCTGCTCCTGAAACAGGATTTGTGGCTGAGATCACTATTTAGAGTATTTATCCCCAGCTTGACTCCGTTCTCATTTCTCAGGAATCATTTTATTCCCACTGTGTTTATAAGCTTGAAATCCAGTTGAGGACTTTTAGGTCACCAAGCAAATTTAAATTTAATTGTTTCATGACATAGAGCTACTCTCTTGAGAAAACCCAGCTGAAACACTGCCTATGACATTAAACAAGGATTTGGTTGGAAGCTTTTCCAAGAGAATAAAAGATAACTTGATCTATGATTCATCATACTGTGATGGAACTGGGGAAAGAAAGAAAGTGATAGCTTGCTTAGCTTTCAGAATTCCTTTGGCAATTTCTTTTTATCGTAAATACACCTCCTTTCTATGTCTGGTTTAGAAATGTACTTGTTAAGTACTCAGAACTGCTGCAGGGTAGTGAAAGCTGCAGATTATGAAGAGGAAGTTCTTGTGGGTTTCAATTGCTGCCAAGAATAACAAAGCTAGAGAAAGAAATCTGGTAGGTGAGGGTTGGTGCTGAGAAAGTATTATCTTCTAGCTGTAAATAAAAGTTTCTTCACTCTTAAAAATCATGAATATATGTGGATCTCTGTGAAATTATAACAAAAGTTCACAAGTAATCTTTAAGAAAGTAATCTACAACTCCACTCTGCAGGTTGCAGTATCAGTACTATTACTGAGTCTCCATCTGGATGAACAAGTTCACACAGAAAGATTTATAGAAACTGAAGAACATAAGCATCTTCAGTAGCCTGTAGCAATCTATAAATCCAAAACCTGCTTTTACACGAGTGTGGCTTCTTTCTTCCTCCCTCAGTATTCATCCTTCACCTTAAAGGCCATTATCAAGCACTCTGAAATTTTTGTTCTCTGGTTATTGTTAAAGCTGACTTCAGGGTTACTGCTTTAAACGTTTCTTGCTGGAAAATCTCCCACTTCCTCATCTCCTGACATTTCCACTGTGGTCTCCATTGACGAAGTGAATGCTTAATTAATGGAATCCTTAATTAACAGAAGTAGCTTTACTGGACTGAGCAACACGTTTCTTGACAGCTAAAGATTTCATGATTAGCTGGGTTTTCCACAACACATTATTTAAAGCTGGATTTTTCTGTGCAGTAAGAGAAGTATCTTAGAAGTTTTACTTTGTGGGAAAAATGATACAATGAATCTCATGTATATATACATACTTAAGAAAGACTAGTATGAAATATAAGCCAGTAGCTGAGGAAGTTAGCTAGATAAGTAAAAAAAGTTAAAAATCTACTGACGTGCACTTAATCTCACTGAGAAGAAAGAAATCTGACCCAAGAGAAGAGAAGTCAACAGGAAAGGGAAAATCATTAGTGACAGTGTGCAGAAAAGAAGACAGAAGAGCAAAGCAGGAATTTGGAGAAGAACTGCACGGGATACAATAAACCCAATGAAACTTTCTAGGTATTACAGAAGCAGGAAGTCAGAAGTGAATTAGTTATCTCCAAGCCCAAGACGACCACGAACTAAAAGACAACAAAAATGCAAATAAACTTAAAGAATTCTTTGAATAATCCCTTCCCACCATGTCACAGCAAAAGTATTCATTCACCAATCCAGGATCAGTAATTTCAAGTAATGAAGATGGGCCTCAAACAGAGACTGAAGATGAAAAGTACAGCAAACGAGGCTGGCACAAACTGGCAAACAACAACTCACTAGGACTAGCTGGTACCTCTCCAAAGCTCTGCAGATGCTGAAGACAGAAAGGATTTAACAGCTATCAAAATATTCAATCTCTGGTTAAAATCAGCAGCTCCACTGGAGACCTACAGGGTAACAACTGTTCCAGCTATTAAAAAAAAAGAAAGGAAAAAAGAAAAGGTAGGGAACTGGAGAAACACAGATCATAGAGTTTTATTTCAATGTAAGTTAATCTTGTAAAATTTAAATAAAAATAGTCTTTTAAAACATCTCAGGGAACATGATAGGACCAACGTCTGATAGAACCCCATGTGTTTTGTATGAGTACAATCACTGAGAAAAAAAATGTGAACAGTGAGTCAGTCAATTAATTTTGCAGATGGTTGAAAATTATTTCATTTGGCAAGATCAGAGAAGATTGCAAGGGATTCTGAAGGAACCTAATAAAGCTGTGTTAGTGAGAAGTAGAACTTCTAAAAATTGGTACTGGCTCATATTCAGGAACAACAATCGACAGGAACAGTTTCAGACCCATGAATTTGCTAACCCAATTTACTCTTAGAGCCAAGAAATCTGCAGCATTTTTTATTTAATGGAAGTCTAGATACACTATCTATGAGGTTTGTAAGTTCTTACGTATAAAGAATAAAATAATTGTTAACCACAGGAGCCTCAGGGCAAGAACATTTCAGCAGGTCTTCATCCAGCTTCAGGAATTGCAGGCGTAAGGATCCAGGTCACTTAAAGGCTGGTCAGTCTCAGTTCAGTCCCTGCGAAAACAACATAGCAAAATGTTGTGATCAGCGGTGCAAAGTCCAACTGGCAGCCAGAAACTACAGCACCCTTCAGGGGCTGACACTGAAGTTCATACTGTTTAATGTCCTCATTATTAACCCCAATGGCAGGACAATATGCATTCTCAGCAAGTCTGCAGACAACGCTAGATTAGGAGGAACAAGCAAGTTGGTACCTGAACAGAAGATTCAGAGCAGGTGGAGCCAGGCTGAGCAAAATTCTTAATAGATGTGCAGAACAGCAGGGGGAAAAAAGGCTGTGGGCAGAGTTTGGAACACAGGAAATTCCAATTAGATATAAGGAAAATATTTTCATTATAAGGATAGTCAAACACTGGAACGTGTTCAGGCAGCTTTTGGGATCTCCAGCCTTGGAGTTGTTGAACACTCAATTAGAAACCTCCCTGAGCAAACTGATATAATCAGACCCTCTCTGAGCAACAGACTGGATTAGATGGCATCCAAAGGTCTCCTTCAACCTAAATAATTCAATGATTCTAATTGATTTCAAAATTCTTCACCATTAGTATAGCCAGGAATCCTCCTTTGAAGCATTTAACACCAAAATGCATAAGAGATGGGATACCAACTGCTTTACACATCTTTAGATCCCAAAGCCTGTTCTAAATGAGTGAGCAGAGCAGGACCCAGAGGCATGCTCGGAGTTTGCCTGCATGTCCCTGAAAGACTGATGTGTGATTGATGTGCCTGTGGCTGAGCGTGAGTGAGTCCATGTGGCATAGCACACTGGCTGTAAGGTTGCTTTAAGGCTTACCTCAAAAGACAATGAAGACTAAACCCTAAGGCATCTTCTGTCCAATCCAGTATGGCTGTTCCTGTCTGTTTAACAGAAAAACTCTTCTGGTGGGATTTTTAAACAAACAGCAAGGTATCTTGAAAAACAGGGAAAAGAAGTAACCATGCAGAATCAAATGCAGTCATTCACTGTTTTGTCTGGATATCATTTGATGGCCCTTCTTTGGTGAATGTTCTCTTTTTACAGTCTCTTAATCTGAAAAGATATTCATCATACTACAGAAAACCACCTACACTTTCTCAAAAGTATTCAGAGCAAAGACAGAAATGGCTGATCTTATTAACATAATTTTATATATACGTGTATGCATATAGTAGGAGTTCTTTGAAGATGGTGTCTGCATATGCACTGACATTTTAAGTGGGATATAGCTGCATCAATCTGGAGAGGACATGTAATGCTTTAACATTGATTCCTAACTTCTTGGTAATATTTCCTTACACTTCTTTGAGCTCATTTCTACTGATATTCTCAATCTATATTGTAGGACACAGCTCGAAAAGTTTCCCTCTCTAAGAATACAGGTTAATAGTTTATTTGAAGAGTGAAATGTACTGCAGTTTGTTTTGCATGGAATGGCAGGTTAGAGCAGTAATGAACTCAGTGAAGGGCTGTAAGCAGAGAGGAGCAATGCTGGCAGGATGTCACGATAGACCAGCACAGTGCAGAGGGATGTTCTTGTTGAGTACAGGAAAGACTGCCCAATTGACTTCTTCCATAACTTGATGAAAGAGTCAATAGTGTGCTGCAAGTTCTATTCATATAGAAAAGATTGTAGTCTCTAATGAAATAGAGGGAAAAGGAATCTAGAAGATTGAGAAATGGAAAAAAAAAAAAAAAAGGTTAGATTTTAAATATGTAGACTGATGTCTCTGGGGGGAATAACTCAAAACAGAAATATCATTTGTTTGCAATATTTTAAAATATAAGATCAAAATAGCTATCTGCTTGCAGTGCAACACTGATACATAAAGCACTGTGATTGTGGGAACCTGGAAGTTATGAACACATACCAGGAGACATGAAAATCTGTATTCCATTGGGCTGCACTGTGGCTGAAGAGCCCTTCTCTTTCCTACAGACTTTTAACAAATGAAAAATTAAACCTGCACTCAACACATATTGACATTTTTAGTGTCAAGGATACAAGTTAATATATGTTAAGGATATATCTGATCTAATATTGGGCAGCCCATCAATGACCTTTCTCCCTCCTACCGCATATTTCCCAAATCCCTTTCTTTTATTTTTTATGCCATTGTCTACAGAACATGTGGGAAAGGTTGACAGAACTGTGTTTGTTCAGTGCTGGGATGGGAAGGGGGCCAGACCATATCTTCAACTGGCTAGTGGGAGGCTAGCAGAACAAGACTCATCACTTCTTGAAGATTCATAGAGAAAAAGACAAAGGACAAGAGACACTACTTGCAAGAAGAGGAATTATGATTGGATATTAGAAAAAAAACTTGTAACAAACATTGTAGTCAAAATCCAGAACAGGTTCTTTCATAAAGGTTGTGAGACCTCCATCCTTGAAGATATTCAGAGCTTGACTGGTTAAGCCTTCGGCACCCAGATCTAGCCTGTACCTGATTTTGAACAGGACATTAAATGACCTCCAGAAGTCCTTTACATCCTATATAATTTTGTGGTTCTAATAGAAACCTGGAGGAGAAACCCACACATCTGATAGCTTTCCTAAACCAACAGTGCCCACGAGATGAAAATAGGAGACATATCTGGGGCCTAGTCCTGCAGGCAATTACATTAATCACTGCACGTAGTCATCAGACTCTGTTTTTTCCATAGCTTTCTCATGGCTAACAGTATTTGAAAAGTGAAAATCAAAAGCTGAACTATCTCCACTGGAAAAGAAGAGTACTCTTCTTGCTGTTTGTCTTCAGGCTTATTTTGATTATTTTTCATAAAAACTTTTGAACATAGGGAAAAAACTAGTAATATACCAAATGTATGGTCTGTTTTCCTAGTGAGAAAAATTCCTATAATCTCATAGAACTTGCCTAAGAATATCCCTTTCTGATATTTCCTTTTATCTCCTACTGACCAACTTTGGATTTGCAAGGGCTCAGAGGCAAGAAAGTCTTATTAATAAGAATGCACAATGAGCATCTAAAGTACTTTTGCTCAGTTGTAGCAGTGTATGACACTAGCAATAGCAAATTAAGAAATTTTACTCAGGTGTCGTAAGCCTACCAAGCAATCATAAAATTGGTATTTTCTGCCTAGGGCTCTCACTGCTATCAGGTTGAATTCAGCACAATGCTAAAAGAAATCATTTCATCTTGATAACATCCTCAGTTCAACCTCCAGTTAGACCTTGTTCCTAAGGGGATGTTTCAAGCCGTATCTCTACTCTTCTCTATAGGTTAGAGACTCAGAGGTAGGAAAATGTAGGCATAGGGACTTTCTGTTATTTGCTGATATTCTGACAGCAGATAAATTTAGATTGCTTCCTTTTCACAGAATCACAGAATTGCCAGGGTTGGAAGGGACCTCAAGGATCATTAATCTCCAACCCCCCTGCCACATGCAGGGCCACTAACCATCCCACCTAATGCTAGACCAGGCTGCCCAGGGCCCCATCCAATCTTGTCCTTTTCCTTCATGGATTCCTGAAATACTTAGAAATTCTTCCTGTACTCTTACATGTATTAAGAGCTAGACTATGGATAAAAGGCAACATTTTTCTATTTCCCCTTTGGAACCAGACTAACTCCATTGAGGCTTATGCAGAGCTCATTCCCAGAGAAGATACAAAAAGATAGGAGAAGTCTCTCTGGAGAAGGAAACCCTACCAAAACTGCCCAGATTGTCAGATACCCTTATTACTCCTACCACGTCCAAACACCTGCTATTAAATGACAAATTTAGATACCACCCTATGGATCTGGGCTGGGTCACTTCATGGTGACTTGAGTTTAGTCTGGTGGTGCATGACTAAAGAACATTTCTGCATCTCCAAATCCCCACAGTATTGGCATATAAGAAGCAAGGATAACATTACAAAAGAGGCAGGGATCCTAGTCACTGGTCAGGAAAGACTCTGTAGACAACACTTCTGAAAGACACTAAGTCAGCAATGTCAGACTGTATTCTGTGTGACAGAAATCACTTCTGTTCCCTTTAGTAATTGTTCTGACTGTTACATGGACCCATGGACTGCAATGTGTATATACAAATTAAGAAGGTACTGCCCTGGCTCCCTGCAGCTCAAAGTTCAGGACAACCAAGAGATAAAGACTGGTTCCTTCCCAAGAGTATCAAAAGAAACAATAAATAGGAAGCCTACACAACTGGTGACATAAAAAATAGCTGAAATATATTTTTAGTGCTTTTGAAAACTTACACAATGTTTGGTTTCCTAGAATAAAGATGTAGTGAATTATGCCTCTTATTTAAATAAATTGACAGAATTTTTTCCATCTGTGGGATCATAACATAGCAAATCTGGCTCCCCAGGGTCCTCATACCCTGTATAAGACAGCAATATCTGTAAGATTCAGCACAGTTTTGGATATAAACAGAACAGGTGCAATTCAGACAGAGACAAAGCCATAGAATGAACTTCCCACTCCTTTATCAGCTTCTTGGGGATTGGTGGCTTTTGTCCTTGACAAATTGCACGTGTAAAGTTGTTTGAGAACTCCAGTGCAGCCTTCCGCTTTGCAGAACAGGTACAGATTCATTCTGAGGGCAGAACACAGCAAGGCCATGAGGTTTTCTTGGACAAGAATACTTGCTGAATACCTGAACACCCTACGTTGCCTGCTGCCAACAAGCATCTGAAGACCATCAGTTCTTCACAGAGACAAGTCTCCCTTTGTGTAGGAAAGGTAATCAGTAACCTTGTTACTAGTCATGAGACTTACAAAAGAAATAGTTTATTGTATTTTGACTGAAAGACTCTAATACGTGAGATACAGTTTAATAATATTATGCCATGACATTATTAAAAATTATTAAACTTACCTAATGAAGCTTTCTGCTGATGTGAATAAGCTAAACCAATTTTGTTGCTCCTAGAGGAAAAGACTCAGGAATGTTTGGGTGTTATGAACAAGAACTGTACCTGATTTTTTCATTCTCCATGAACATCAAGTCTATGTTTTTTTATATGTTGCTCTCAGCTAGCAATGAAAGCCATTTTCAGGTTATCAGTGCTTTCAAAGGTTTTCTAAGAGTGAGGTTTTTCCCTATTTGTATCAGTATTTGCCTCCAGGCAGGCACACTCTTGCTTTATCAAAGATGCTAACATTTATGCTCAGCAAAGTAGAATGCATACTAACCCAAGTAGACCAGATGATACTCCAGCCCACAGGTTGAGGGCCAGTGAGTTTTGAGAAGGGCAAGAAAATTCTCCCCAGCTTGCTACAAGAAGGGAAAATTCACAGAGAAGAGCTCACCAACTGATGCTTTCAGGGGGGAAAAAAAAGAAACAACCCAAATAAAAATCAAAGATATCCATCAAATAACAATCATCTAATTTGGGAACAGATATCCCAAGAATATGTGTATATGTCTATATATACATAAGCAAAACAAATTGATTGATCTTTTAGTTGTAGATACTGGAAAGAAAGAAAATATTCTTTTCTTGGTTGATTTCCATGCTGTTCCACTGAGTAAAAGTGCTAACACGAGACAGGTAGGGAACACAGAAAGATCTATAATGCTCAGTCTGACTCATCTTTCATTTTACGTCGAGATAAATTATCTAGGTGAATAATTAGCGTGACAAAACTGATAATGGCACTGTCATTTTTATCAGTATCTAAACAAGGACTATAAGAAAGAAGAGGACAGACTCTTTAGCAGTACCTGCTGTGATAGGACAGGGGGAGTTTTAAACTAAAAGGAGAGATTTAGATTGCACATAAGGAAAAAGAATTTTACAATAATAGTAGTGAGTCACTGGAACATGTTGTCAAGAGAGGAGGTGGCTGCCCCATCCCTGCAGACACTCAAAGTCAGGCTGGATGGGGCACTGAGCACCAGATCACTGCAGGAGTGTTGGACAAGATGTCCTCTGCAGGTTTCTTCCAACTCAAACAATTCTCTGATTCTATAATTAAGTCATGAGCTGTTTTTTGCCTGCAGGACAACGTGCTCTAAGGAGCAGAGGTAACGTTATTTGAATACATAACAAGTACATCCTAGTAATATAACTTTTCTGAATCAAAAGTGGTCTAGTGAAGTTACAAATATCTGACATTATTCATCTGTTTTCTGTTTTGCCTCAGTCTCCTGAAAAGGTCTCCTCAGCACGTGGGGAAGGCTTTCACACTCTTTCTGGAAAACCAGCACATCTCTGTGACTCGCTGAAGTGCTCTACACTAATGCCCACGTCATGGGAACAAAAGCATGAAATGGAGGCCTGTATGCAGGGAAAGGGCTATGACTTCATCAGAATGCAGTGGGATACCTCACATAATTAGAGCCTATTAGATAACTGGAAGAAACCTCTTGTTTGCACAGCCTAATAAATGCAAAAGAGACAACGCAGTCCAGCACAATCAGAAACAATCCAGATTTCTGGAGTGCACTGATGATCCTGACACAGGTGATCAAAAGATCAAGTGTAGATATCCTGACTAAACTCAAACATAAGTAGCAACAGATGACCCAGGACAAACACAGAGTCATTATTCCAACCAAAGTCCATCTGGAGGTGAATCTGGTGAGGAACATAGAAGGCAACAGGAAAGACTTCTACAGGTACACAGGCAGGAATATGAAAACTAGGGAAAATAAGGGCTCAATGCTGAATGAAGAAGGAACCCTTTGCAGAACACTGAAAAGAATGAGGTATTCAGTGCCTTTCTTACCTCAGTCTTTCCTGGTAAGACTGGTCTTTAGGAATTCCTGACCCTTGAGAAAAGAGGGAAGGTCAGAAGCCAAATAAAGACCTATCCTGAGCAGAGGACAATCAGGTTAGGATGCACTTGAATAGGACGTGAGCGCAAGGAACTTGATGGAATGCACCTAGTGAAGGGAGCTGCTCATGGTAAGGCCTCTTAATTATCCTGGAAAAGTGGAGCAGGTTGCCCTGACGTGTGTTGGCATCACTATGCAAATGATATGGCTATGATGGCTTTAGATACTCCAATGAACAAAGCCCTGAGCAACTTGGTCTGACCCCAAAGCTTGTCCTACGGTGGGACAGAGACTTCCTGAAGCCCCTTTCCAATCAGATTACTGTGAGGTAGTAGCATCTCATGGTCACTTGCTCTCCATAGTCACTGGCATCACCTGGATAAAGAGCGGCAGGCAGTTGCATGGCTTTCATGCTCTGCTCACCTACTTAGGTGTGGAATTTCCACCTACAAGCATCTTATTTCAGTTATGAGATATTTCCTGTAATTTATTCAGCCTCTGTTCCATGAGCCTCTGTTCTCTGTCATTCCTATGTGATTTGTGCACTGTTAGTAGAGTCCTGAAAATTTCCCTTCCACCTACTTTCTAAGCTGTCCACAGCCTTTTTTAATCTTTATCCCACTTGATCTTATTCAACTTCAACTCCTCAAAAAAAAAAAAAAAGCCACGTTTAAGCTCTAAGAAGTGATCCGTGTATTTCACAAGTGTCAAAGTAGCTCACTAATTTCCATATGAGCAGCTATTGGAAACAAATTCTTCAGTCACTTTGCTAGGGCTTTAGGCATTCACAGTTGTTAGAACAAAGAAGAGAATCCCAGTCTGGAAGCCAAGCTGTAAACTTGGCACACAAATGGCATTAAGGAGATGAGCTTTAAAAACCATATGCCTCAAAACTAAATACTGCAAGCATGGACTGTAAGACATGTAAGACTTTATGAAGCATTGTATAGTTTCTAGCTTTTAAAAAGGACACATGCAACATCACGTTCCAAAAATAGTTTTGCTCATCTAGAAATAAGATGATTTGTAAGTAGTCAATAAATAGACAGTATTCAAATATTCCTATCAATGAAAAGGGTTTATTTTATCACTTTGAAAAAGGGTATAATTATACCCTTTGTTTTAAATTTTAAATATATTATGTACCTATATTTTTAACATATAGTACTTAACAGTGCTTGTATAAAACTGGATTTTTTAGTAGGAACACAATTCTGAAAGAAAATTAGAGAAACATAGAAAATTACAGAAAAATAGGAAATATTTCAGAAGCAACTAGTGGCAATGCAGAATGCCTATGGGGTCCAGGAAAATGTGACAATAATGCTGATCAATATATTACTCCAATAACAAGCTGAACCAGATACCTCTAACTAAAAGCCTTCACCAAGATGTTTTTGGTTTGGTTTGGATCAGATTTGTTGTGTGAATTCCTTTTATCATATAGCTGTGTTGCCTGACCTGTACTTAGTGTAGGAATTCCAGCCTGCTGTGATTTTTGGTTTTGCTTTTGTCTTTGCTTATTTGTTCACTGAGTGGAAGAATGTAGACTCACAGGAACTAATGAGGTAATTTTGTAAACCTGTCAGCAAAAGACATCAGAATTAATCTAGTGGTGGTCTGGTAAAAGAGGAGAAGATAATCTCACATGAAACTTCTGCATTTGCTCTGCTTATTTCCTCCTTTATGCCTCTTTGCCTGTAGCACTATGCAGTGTGTAAACTCTGAAGCACGTGTGGTATTCCATCTCCAGCACTCCTATTCTTTGCATGAGTGTCTGCTTCAGAGCAGAGAGACTTTAGGAGACTTCTCAAGGATACAGCTGATCCAAAACCCACAGGGGCGATACGATTCTTAGCAACAATAGCATGTTTTTGAGAAAGCATTAAGTGGCAAAGTGGTACCCTATCACTAATGCTTTATATATTTCTTTCTTTTTTTTTTTAAGAGGAACTGAAGAAAGCAACCCTTTGTCCAACTTCAAATCTCCTAGTTTTATTCTTCACCCTTTATCTCATTGGCTTTATTGTTGCTGTATTTTTCCTACTGACATTCTCAGTAGAAGTATCTGGGAAGAAGACTGTACAAATGAGTGGAAGCAGAGGGCGTATGAAAGACAAGAAAAATGGTTTTATAATAATCCATGAGGACAGTTTCCCACTGGGAAGAAAATCATTGGAGGGAAACTACTATGTGAAATGGAGGTGACTGGGATGCTTGGATAGCTACTGTCTTATTTGTATTATGAGTTACCAGAAAATTAATGGCCTATTATGAGTAAGAGCAATCTACATCATTACTCTGTTAATTGGCACACCTTACTGGTATCTGCAGGGTTCCACAGTGGATATTTGATGATTCATCAGTGGTGTGCACAACAACGGGCCTTCGGGATGGTAAGAGTTTCTTGCCTTGCACTGTTTGCAGGGCCCAGAGATGAGTGACCTTTGTTTCATCTTTTCTCGGGTCCTTTGTGTCTCGTGGTACAGCCATCATCTTTTCTAAAACAAAAAACAGAGAAAAACGAATATTTAGGAATCCTTACAGATACTGTACAGATGGCTGGTTTAGTGACAGCTGTTAGAAGAGAGTTTAAGCCACAGTTCTATGCCATGTTGTCATTTTCTCAATTCCTTGAAGACTGACAAAATAATAAAGATGAAAAAGAAAAATATTAATCATTAGGATTTAAAGACAATCTTCACAACTGGCTTACACGATAGAGAGGAGAAAGCCTTGTAGGGAATAGGGCAGGAGAAGCCCATGGCATCATACATACATATTACGTATGGATTACATAAATCCATTGACAGTAAGACAAAACATGGCTTAAACTGAAGTACAGAAGAATCCTAGCAGACATGAGGAAGAATAAACAGAGCTAATTAAACAATGAGATGTTTGTTGAACCAACAGTACAGGATCTATGTCATCTGAGAGTTTCAATAACAAGTTAGACAGTGGTAAAGAATGACATACATCTGTGGTTGATCCTGTCTTTCTAGGCTTTGATGGAGTAGACGGTACCTTAAGGCATCTCCTGACATTTCATACTTCATAACATGTATCTTCAGCTTTAAGTACTGGAAGTATCTGAGCTCTTTTTAACAGAATGGACTCCTCTTGAACATTTGTGAGCTGATGAAAAATACCTTATGAACTTTTTCCCCGAGAAAAGTTATTTAATTAATGTTGCATTACTGCATATTGTTATTCTGCTTTATTTTAGCCAACATTTTGGTTTTCAAGGGTTGGGTTCCTTCCACGTGAGGACTCATTTCCCAGTAAGTAGTAAAGCTTTTAGAAAACTTTCTGTGTAAAATTCCGACAGTAAAAAGCAACCTGATGTAGGAACCTGCGTGAACATTTACATCTGAGATGTCACTGATAAGAAAGATTTAGAGACCTTGGAAGTTATATTTTTTGCCACAAAGATTTCAGCGAGGCCAGTGGCAATATAAGTTACTACCACATCATCCAGATGATTAAATGCCACTTAAATGTTTTAAGGACAAGGAATAGTTCTGCTGCTTTATCTATTCTGTTCATTATCCTTCTCCTTAGCTTGTAAAGCAATAGGATAACAATTTCATTTGTATGACAGTGATAACTGTCCAGCAGGAACAAGCCTGAGACCATCAATTCATTTCCCCAAAGCCATCCATTACTTAATCACAGCACGTTTAACACTGGGATTCAGCTGAGTCACATACATTAACCATGTTATGCTTTCCTAATTGGAGACTTTAGTAGATAGTGTTTACATTAAATGTACATGAAATTCTGTTAATGAGTTTCTGATTCTTCCTCATGTTTGATACTTATACAAACACTTTAAACGTGGGCAAATATTGCACAATGATATCTGTATGTCTGTAAATTCTCCTTCAACACATTGTTCATGTTCTTTTCATGTAAATTTGAAAGCTCACTCTATGGCAGTTTGTAAGCGGAAAAAAAATTAAGATAGGACTACTTCTATTCTCTGAACATAGATTTGTTAACAGAAAGTTATATCAATGTACTCACATTTATATTGAAAGCCATTTGTGGGATTAATGAATCTTTGAACCAAGGAAGAGATATCACACAGGTGATTTGGATTATTACACGTTACAAACTAACAGAAAGGCTGATAGTCATAGTAATTAACTCAAAAGCAACTCACAGATTGAGCATACACTGTGGCAAAGCCCACTTCCAGATGATTCATAAATAGAAGAGAGCAAACTGATCAATCATTGTCCTGTGAAAAAAGTTTGCCAAAGTCTCTTATTGTACTTCTTTTCAGCTCCATCAATCCCTTGCATCTCTATTCCCCTTTCTTCACAGCAAGGACCCCCGTTATCTCCAGTGCGTGGACCTGCAAGGAGGTACTGTTGGCTGTAGCTTAAATGCAGCTCATCTATGGTAAGTGAGAAACAGTAAAGCTAAAAAAAGAAGCCTAAAGCTTGTGGTTATACTAACTTTGATGAGAACAGAGTATGGATGAATGGTGATTGTGTGCAGGGTCAGCAATTTCTGCAAAAGGAAAAGACAGGAAACATGAAAGACAGCACACCAGTACTGAGAAATCAGTCATACAGAGTGATCAAAGGGAATGAGAGGAAACTGAGCATGAGACATATTTGTGACTCATTGCAATATAACCAATAGAATGTATTACAATATTAAAAGTCATTATAGAAATTGACAATCATACAGTAAGAGAAGCGTAAAAGGTCTCAAAAAAATCACATATGTAAAGCAGTTTATGTAAAACAACTAAAAAGATGTAGAAGAAAAGAATACTACAGTAAAATATCTGTTTGTTTTTTCAAGAAAGTACAACAGTCACATTAAAATCTTCTAAAGTGAAAAAGATGACGTTGCTAACGAGTGAATCCTTCAAAGATGTATTCATGTGCATGAACAGTCCCACTTTAACACATGGAAACACTTACGTGAGTAAAACTCTCAGCAAATGTTTTAGGAGAACTTTGTGTCTTCTAACTTCCCATTTTTTCTTACATCTATTCATTTACCTCCACCAGCATTAGCAGCAGTACTAATATTGGTTGATGTGCTGTAGTATCATTTACTCACAATTTCCATGTGCTTCTATGGATAGCAGAGGAGTTACTGAACTCAGGTAGTCCCTAAGTGAATGCCCAGATCTTCCAGGAAGATCTTCCAGGCTGTGGATGCCCCATCCCTGGAGGTGTTCAAGGCCAGGCTGGATGGGGCCCTGGGCAGCCTGGTCTAGTACTAAATTTGGAGGATGGTGGCCCTGCCTGTGGCATGAGGGTTGGAGCTTCATGATCCTTGAGGCCCCTTCCAACCCGGGCCATTCTATGATTCCATATTCTGTGATTCCAAGCCATGGTAGCATAAGCTGCTTTTCAGGGACAACCACAAGGCCAGCTGTCTGCTCAGTTCCACCATTCTTCCCACAAAAATTGCATACCCAAACTGACTGCTAGCAGACAGTCAGACATCATATATTCACCATTTTTTCGCTACTGAAATAGAGGTTCAGTGTGATCCCTGTTGAGCAGACAGCCAGGTGAGCTTTCTGACTGCCTCTCACCACTCATACCATGAAGCAGAGTTACGCAAAGAAAATACTGCTGCCAACATCCAAAATACACCTGCAATTTGGGGCATCATCACATCCACTCTTACAGACAACACCCCCCAACTCCTTTTCACCTTTTCCCAGCAGATTCTCTTAGTACTTTTGCCCCAGTGTTTCCCTTGTGGAGGATTCTTACCCCACTAGTCTTGACAGAGAGTGGAAAAAATGTGATGAAGCAAGCATACTTTCAGTGTTTGGTAGAAATTCATGGTGCTTTAGTCTGTAGGAGTAAAAATCAATGCTGCTTTTTCACTTGCCAGAAGCATCTCACATGTGATATATGGAAATTTTTAGTTCAGATCACATACACTGAGCCAAACTCTTCATTTCTTTCTTCTCTTCTCCACTGCGTTACATTTAATTTTTCCTTAACTGAGCAACATTGTGCAGTTGCAGTCATTACAACTGTTCTCAGTCTGGATTTACCTTTGGAGGTCAATACTAATTATTCTCCATACATTCCCCATTTCGGAACTGCAAGCAGCTTTCATGTCATCTCTATGGTTTTTCAGTTAGTCCAGAAAAAGGTATTAACTCACCCTACAAATCTTGCCATGGGGCTGTTCTGCCATTCATACAAAGAAAACTGTCTTTCTTCTCTGCAGAGTACAGTGAATTTTTCATCTTCTCACCTCACAGTTATATCTTTTAAAGAATAAAAGTAAATACAACATTAGTGAGGATTCAGTAACAGTAGGTCAGCTATAAATACTCGTAAATGGGAAACATCTAGTGAACATCTTTGGAATTACAACATTACAGCATTCTGATTTTAGGAAAGTTACAATTAAGCTCCACTTCCATAAAACCAGCTCTATATTACAAACTCAACAAAAACGTATGGTGGAGCAGAAGTCCTACTCAGTGCACCTCGTGCCTTTTACCCAGTTATTCAGATACAGCACTGTCACAGTTCTGGCCTGGTTTGACCTGGTTGCTTGACTAAATGGCACAGGGGGACCCTGTGATGGGTCTAAAAACAAAACAGCAGCAACGAGCTAAGGGAGAAAATTAATTCACTAAGTATTAGAGCACAGTGTGAGAGAATGCAATATAACACAATACAATTGGAATTGTAGCTAATACATTAAATAAACAAGAGATTGTCCAAAACCAAAGGCCTTACTCTAATGTTGAAGGTGAGACAGCTAGGGAGCATACACTGCAGAGCCAAGCAGAAAAAGAAGTCTCATGACTCCCAGTTTTCTCTTTCCCTTTAAACAGAAAATGGAAATGGAACAGTGAGGTATTCTGGGAGATACAGTTCATCCTTTCTCTTCTGTGAAATGTACCTGGAACTATCAACAGTCCATGGAACTGAAGCCTTAACTCTTTAACTCCCTGTGCATTACCTGATGCTATGATGTGGAATACCAATAGCAGAAATCTTGAAACCACAACAAGTATGCCAGGGGACAACATCAGGGCCAACATTGTCTATCTTCATTAATGACCTGACCGTCTGGACAAAGTGCACTCTCATCAAGTTTGTAGATGGTACAACATTGCTGCTGAGGCACTAGTTGAGTGTGCTGCCATTCAAAGGGAGCTGGATTGGCTGCAGTATTAGGCTGAAAATAATCATGTGATATTCAACAAGAAGAAATGCAAACTCCTGTGTCTGACAAGGAATGACTCCCCAGTACATAATGACAGGATGAGGAGAAGCACTACAGAGAGGAATCTGTGTTCTGCAGGACAAAAAGCTGACCACAAGCCAACACTGTGCCTTCACAGCAGAGGAAGTCAACGACCTCCAGAGTCACGTTAGGCAAGGCATTGACAGCAGGTCAGCAGAGGAATTCCCTCTCCTGTACTCAGTTCTGGTGCGATACATCTGGAGCTCTGGGCTTACTGGTATGAGACAGGAAGCTACTGCAGCAGGTGCAGTGAAGGGGCACAAAAGTAACAAAGGAAGAGGATAATGTGACATGAAGAGAAGCTGAAAGAACTGAGACTGTTCAGCCTGGAAAAGAAGAGGCTTAGGGGGATCTTGTTGATGATACAAATTCTTGATAGGAAGGAATGAAGAAGAGGGAGCCAGATTCTGCCCAGTGACAGGATAACAAGTGATGAACACAAAGTGAATACCTGTGAAAGTCTGTATAAATAGGAAAAACAAAACAAAAAAACAACAGTTTTACTCCAGGAGAAGTCAAACACTGGAACAGATTGCCCAGAGAGGTGATGGAATTTCTGGAGATGCTCAAGCCCAATTGGACATGTCTGCGAGCAACACCCTGCCTGAGCAAGCAGTGGACTAGAAAATCTCCCAAGGTGCCCATCCAGAATCTGTGATTCCAATTGAAATTCTCTGAAATTACTCTTCTTGTACCTTTGGGTGCTCCCAGATGAAATCATTAGGAATCACACAACTTCTTTCCCTAATCGGATATAAGAATCTAACACCAAGAGAGCTGTATTTTTCAAGACTGTCGTGTTGTAAGCATTTACACAGCTTCATTTTTCATGTGAAGCTATATTCATTCAATCTGGAGTTTACTTAAGTAGTTTGGACCACACTTCAGAACTTCATCACATCAGTGGTTCCACCCTCACTCTAAAGGTAATGCTGCTTTTCCTGAATACTCTCTGATTTGGCCCTGAGAGCTCACAAGCTACACCTGCTCACTAACTGAAAATACAGCAGCAAAAATTATTTCCTGATTTGTTCGCTTGCATCAGCCCAAGACATTTCCAAACCAAACCCTCCAGGTGGGCTGAGAGGGTATGGTCTATCTCCTCTGGTTCCTGACTATTGAGTCCCACCACGTCAGAAAGTACAGCACGTCAAAAAGTCTGTGCAGTGCTCAAAAGTGAGATGGGGAGAAGCTAGGTTGGCACGATGAGATATTCTGCACAGCCCTTACTAAGCTGATGCTCAGATAAATCCCTGCTGCCTAGTGTAAACTCCTTTACCTTTTACCTCCAGTTACCTCATCTAATGATCCTCTAGTAAGATGAGGTATATCCATTATGCCCTATCCCCCATTCTTCAGGTGCCCTCTGTGCTCTGTCTGAAGTCAACTCAGGCTCTGCAGGTGGCAGTATGTCCTACCTGTTGCTAAGTCCACACGTTCTCCTTTCCCTACCATGACATTGCTACCCAAAGCTTGCACAGTTGTAGAAGAAAAACAAAAGGACAAAAATGTTCTCCAGAAAATAAGTCCCCTTCTGTTAGCCTGGGCTCATGTAAGGGCCAGTCACCGAAGGAAGTTGTCGTAGTTTGGCCAGGTTTGGTGAGAGGGAGCTAAGGGATCTATGGACTGGGAAGACAAAAGGGTGGGGGAAGAAGCAAGAAAACCAGCAGCAGTGAACTAAGGGAAAAACTTCATTTAAAAAATACAGTGGCACAATGTGAGATAATAGAATACGATGGGATTTGGAGTTAATAACTCAAATAAAACAGGAGAGAGTTTACAAAACTGCATTCCTTACTCTAATGCTATAGGAGAGACAGCCAGGAGCACAGAGAGCAAAGAGAGGCAGTCTTGAGACTCCGCCAGTTTTATCTTTTTGTTCGAATGGAAATGGAACAATGAAGTCTTCTGAGAGTTGTAGCTCACTCTTTTCTTCTGAGACCAGGAAACCAGAAATGCTGGCAAGCCACTGAACTGCAGTACTAACCCTTTAACTCCCAGTACAGTGTGATGTTATGATGTGGAATGATTTTTGGTCAGTATAAGACCACAACAAGAGAGTATCTCTTGGAGCTAGGCTGCTTCCTGGGAAGGAGTGCTGTGTGGCCATAGAGCCCCTTTACCAGTTGGGGGAGCACAATTTTTCTTGCTATGATTACTGGTCTACCTGTGAATACTTTGCCCGGTATCTCCAAGAATCTGTCAGAAGCAATTTTGCTTCTTTGTGAGCAGGGCACCTACACTACCTTTATGTTGTGTGTTCAAACAGTGCTAGTCTGCAGCCATGTGCAAAGCCCTACGAAATCATTAGGGAAAAACTTGTGCCAAGACATCTGAAGGCACTTCTCCAGAAAATACAGGTGGGCAAAACACTGTGCACCTTCTCTCTGCCTTTGATCTCTTACTCTGATTCCCTGAGAAGGAAAGTGCAGAGGCTGAAAGGGAACCACAGGGCACTTTGACAGCCCGTCCACCAGTAGGGATGCATGCGGGACCGTGGCTATGCAACATGCCCACAGAGCCACTTGTCTTCAGCTCTGACAGCTACCTGCAAGGCTTGGACTTCAGTGACTCTGAATAGGGTGCTCACTCTTAACTACTGATACACTACAAACATTTCAGATAGTTACATTTAGTACTGTTGGAGCAAAGGTTTACTCTAGCTTCAATACATGGAAAACAGAATTTGCTTATAAGGCCTCCAAGGGTAGACATAATGGCTGCAATAAAATAAATCAGTGATCTACATTTGCTGCTGTTTTCCATCCCAAACATTTCACTGTCGGAGCATAATCAGCTGAGACTACAGATGAGCCTTTAAGAAATTAGCTTAGGAGTTACTGTGCTGTGATCAAGTTACAAAACAACAAGAGGCTCTAATACTTGGATTCAGAGTGCATGAAATTGCTATTCAATGTGAAGAATGATCATTTAATAAACCAACCTACTTGCCTTTCATCTGTCTTCACCACTTTCACCACAAGACTTACAGAAATGTCATTAGAAATTGACAGGCATCTCAGTTCAAACGCAGCCTCCTTCTGTAAGATAACAAATACTTAATTGCCACCCAGGGAGTAGGAATATATTTAAGTTTCCCCCACAGCCTTATGGAGTTTGCATCCAGGTCACCTACGTTCCTATAGAGCATGGAAAGCACAAGGAACAGATGTATAAGTATACACACACACTCAATTCACACCTCTCTACTTCTGTTCATTTTTTTCTCATGTGAACAAATGAAGAACCCATCTGGAGATCAAGGGGAAAACAAACAAAAACTGCACATAAATAGAAGGCATTCTGGGAGCCTGTGTAGCTACTTCTACTATAAACAGTAATTGAATAGATTGTTGATATGGTTTTCAGACTAAGAATTAGAGCCACATTTAACTCTCTTTCAGGCAAAGTCCCTGATCACGAGGCTTTCAGCTTTGCTCTTGTTGATGTTTCCTCACTGAGGAGCAGGAGGCAACTCTATGCTGAGCAGTTCATCAGCAGGATCTGTCTGGGATGGAAGACCCTTTCCCAGTTCGGAACCTGTTTGTAGCTGAATCTTATTTCTCCTCTCCAAAGTCTCAAGACAATACTGAATCCCGTGTTCCTGCACTGCCCTATACTGGTCAAGTGCTCTCATCACCTTATCCAACAGCATGGCCTTAAAAGTACACAGAACTGTGCTGCAGTTCAGCACATACAGGACTGCTGAACGTGACAGGCAGCTTCAGAGACACCCAGACTCGTCTGTGCCAGCAGCAGGAAACAAGGAGCACCCCAGAGCACCTCAACTTTCATCAGTGCCTGCATGTGGGGAACTGAGCCAAGTTCCTAGCTCCATGTGCACACCGACATGAGGACACCTATGTTCAGGAAAGCAATCAACTGGAAATTGAATCTCACTCTTCCTCTGAAATGTTGCAGTCTTCTTTACAACATTTTTAGATGATTGTATATGAACAGGAAAAAAAATCCATAAAGACATGATTTAATTAAAATTTGTCACCTTTGTTTGATCTTAAAGAGCACTTTCTCTATTAACAAATTCAATACATGAAGAAGGAAAGACAATTCAATCACTACAATCTCCACTAGATTTTTTTTTATCTCTCTCCATCAAAATATTTCTAATCCCTTTCTACATCTTTGGTATTCACCCAAAAGCTAATATTAAAATACACCCCATCTGCATTCTTATTTTCATCATTATAGATCAAAAGTATCTAAGATAATCTGTGATCCTGAGCAGATCCCAAGCAGCAGCCCAAATACAAAGTGACGAAGAATAGAAAAAAAAAAAAAGGATATGCAATAACTATTTCTCCTGCTATCATAGAATCACCGAGGTCGGAAAAGACCTGCAAGATCATCACCAATATTTCTCACTAAACCACGTCCCTCAACACGACATCTGAACATTCCTTGAATGCCTCCTGGGTCGGTGACTCCACCACCTCCCTGGGCAGCCCATTCCAGTGCCTGCCCACTCTTTCAGAGAAGTACTATTTCCTAATGTCCAACCTGAAGCTCCCCTGGTGCAACTCGAGGCCATTTCCTCTAGTCGTGTCACTAGTTACGTGGGAGAAGAGGCCGAGACCAGCTGGCTACAACTTCCCTTCAGGTAGGTAGAGAGAGCTATAACATCTCCCCTGAGCTTCCTCTTCAGCAGATTGAACAATGCCAGCTCCCTCAGCCAAGTTGGTAACAACCCACACCACTCTGTTAAAGAGAGGAGCTGCATAATATTGTGGCAGATTAAAATTACTCAAGTACCCCAATAGGCAGGAAGGTAAATATTAAAACTAAAGTCCAATGGGATCAAAAGAACCAAACATGATTTCCAATCGTGCGAATTTTAATTTCATTATTAGGGAGTCCCAAACTTCATGGAAACCAGGAGGATTCACCTCTCAAATAGATTTTACTAAAGGTGTTTTATCGTAGAGTTCTGCACTGAGCTCTCAGGTTTCCTATAAAGCTGCAAGGAAATCTGCCCCTCCAGCAAGTCTGTTACCTTGAACACATCCCATGTCACAGTGCATTTGGGAAGAGTGACAACTGCTAACTCTCCTTGTACACTTGTGTGTGCATTTACCCTAGAGGTCTCCCTGTAAGCAGTAAGCAAAGGCTGTCATTGCTCCAGATGTGTGATAATATGAGATCAGTGTCTGAAGCAGCCTGTCTGACAGTAAATCTCTGCTTTGAGGAAGAAGGTTAGATATCACATGGACTTCTTCATCATTCACACCTGTCACTTTTATTTCAAGCTGTGAGTAACTGTCTTATTTTGTAGGTTTTCTTCACAGCTGCAAAGCTCAAGTCTTTCGCTTCTGCCTTGCTACACATTCCACTGGAGTCACAGATAAGGTGCAAGATGGGCACCTTATCAGATGTTCCCCCAGACAACAGAGGAGATGCAGCCAGCACAGCTGCTGCTTCCACATGGCATTTCTTATCCCCCTTACATTTGAAAAACACAGGAACAGCTTCAGCTGTCAGTGAAGTGCTTTCTGAGAAGGCATACTGTTTTGGAAAGAGTAAAGCCATACTGCCACACTATGTAGTACAGGAGATGAACCAAAGATACACATACCCTACAATTCACACCAAGATTTACTTACATACTAAATAGAGATACAGAGAGTTTTTTAGATGGCTTTCTTAAAGTGACTTCCAGCTCGAGGCAAGGCAAAAATAAGAGATACATAAAATGAATACATAATAAGCAGTTAAGTTAAAAAAAGAAAAAAGAAGAGGGCTCAGATAAGGTCAATTTGCAATAGCTTAATAGGTTTGGGATGAAAGATGGGATTTGTGACTGTGATCAATCTGTAATACTTAGAGTTAAGGTCTACATGAAAATCTTTCATAATGGAAAGACTCACTGGTATGCCCCTACCTTTGTCAGCTGCTCACTTCTTAACTGTATATTGATGATCTTAAAGACAACTGCCATACTCTATTTCAGGCTATGAGTAAATACATGGAGAATACTCAGTACTGCAGTGCTGGCTGTCTTGTTATCTTTTTGGCAAAAAAGGCCGGTGGCTGAATGGTGCCTTTGAAAGACCTGACATTTCCCAAGCGAGCCTGGAAAGGAACACGTTCTATCTTCTTTTCCCTACAAAGTTCCTGCTTAGCCCAGATTTTTGATTCAACAGAAGGGGAATGCAAGCTCATCAAATATGCCTGCAGCGTGTGGCTACAGCTCTCCTGAGCTCTAAACCATTACATCTTTTTCTGCGAAAGGTACATTTGGCATGCAGGTTTGCCCAGGGAATATCAGCTTCTATGTTCTCCTTCATAATTCTATTCCATTTAGTCAGAGCTGCAGCCAAACAGAGAATGCCATGACCATTGCTACAAACATCTCAAATGATCTCTAAGAAGTCAGAAAGAAGATCTGAACTTTGAGAATAACGATGACTAATGATGGTTACTGCCTGAGTTTGTAGCCCCATCATCTGGAAACAGTGATGAAGTGAGAACATACGTGCACACACAGCTCCAGCAATTAGATTTCCTGCACCATAAATTGACCACTTTCAATGGTCATTTCTTTCTAATAACTTGCAACTTTCCATCCTGCAACAAAACATCATCCTTCAACCCAGTAGAGATCTGTATTGCTTCCTTTATGTTTTGAAAGTTACAGTTTTTATGAGATAAGAAGAGGCCAAGGGGAGAAGTTGGACATACTGCTCATTTTCTGCTGAGCCATACCTGTAACATACTCTGTGGGATCCTCTTACTTTCCACAGCATGTCATTTTTAATTGCCATATCATAAAATAGTTTTTAATGCATTGAACATTAAGGGATTTAAATCTCTTTAATGCTCCTGGATGGTAACCTCTCAAGGTTCATACTGAGGCCAGCTCCATATAATAAATAGAATGTGGGCAAAAAAGCAGTAACAGAAATTAATGACAAGTATTGTAGAGAATATGTGAAACACTTGAAATAAGATCTCTAGGAGTTTTGCATTGCCAATAATAAGCCAAAGCAGTAAGTGAGGGAGGAAGGAAGGAGGGAAGGAATATTTCTGTTCTTTCCGGGGTAAAGTCATTTATTACTCTCCAAGCAAAAGGTTTTATACAATTTAATACAGGTCAAGATGTGTGAAATCAAACCTAAACAAGGAAGAACCCACAACAGCAATCAGATGTGCATAGGCTGGGGTGAAGCAGTAAGAAAACCATAGTATCACTGTACTCAATGGAAGGTTAATCTTGAAGATATGAAAGTGCTGTCAGCAGAGGTATATGCAATGTTTCAAAAACAGTAATGTATACAATGCAATATGAGCCAGTCTGGGGAACTTAACAGCTGTCTTATCCTGACTAACTATGCAATTTACAGAAATCTGTGATTATTTAAGAAATGTGGATAGCAATACCTATACTAGCAGGAGCGAATGGGATCATTTTAGCTAACTTGAAGATTTTCCTATCAAATTATCTCCAAAGAATGAAGAGAAATCAAATTTACGTAATTGAGTTCAGCATATAGGTATTTGAAACCAATTAAGGTTATTTAAATCCTTTGTGTCATTAATGAGCGGTTTCAGATAAGGAAAAGCTCTCTCAATGCACCATTAACAAGCCCAGCAACACTTGTGAAATGAGCTGCAGCTTGGACACACATCAGTGCATCAGGTCATACAGGAGGAGATGCCTTTTCAGAGCACATTTTGGCTGTTCTCACAAAACCAGTCAGAAAGCTCCCCATCTGTCTTCTCCAAAGGTATTTTTAGTATCCGAGACAAAGACTTGTTACAAAAGCCTATCAGAATCCTAACAGTTGATAATTGTGGGGTTATTTTATTTTATTAAGGTTATTATTTTTTGCTAGTTTCAGTGACTGAACTAAATGATCTTCATTAGTTTGCAAATATTAGGTCTTGTACCTAAGTGCATGTATTTGTAAGTATCCCAGTAGATATCTATGATACATGAGCACTGACAAGTTCCCATGAATGACAGTGCTTGGAATACCAAATTCATTCTTGCTTACATAAAGGATTTTTTCTAATTCTATTTGAATTATTCTAAATAATACACAATCTTTTCTGCTTGTTATATGGGTAAAAAGGCACGTCACTTGTAACCACTATGCTATTTTGCAATAGCATCTACGTCATCTCTGAAGTTTTGAAAACTTCAGATTCAAAAAGAAACTTCATCTCATCTCACATTACTTACATGCCAACCGTAACTGTTAAGTTGTTCTGAGTATCCCATAGCCAAAGAAAATGCAAATTTTGCATATTTTTCCTTTTCATACATTCTTCCTCAATTCTGAAAGGCATTTTCCATAGAATAACAGAGACTTTTGCGTTCAAGCAAGTCCATCTGTTAAAAGTTAGATAATTTAACAGATTCATCTTCTCAGGCTAAGTTTATACTCAGCAGCTTTCCAGGAGGAGTGCCCAAGTGATCATGACGGCCAAGTTCAAGGCTGGGCAAGCTGTAGTCAAGGTCTCTACCTACTGCAGTTTAACAGTCACATCAAGGCTGAATCAGTCCTTCATCCAGTGAATCAATATATTAAAGCTAGACTCAAACTACAGCAAATCTCAAACGCACAAATGCAGACTTCTGCTCCGACCTGCACAACATCTGAATGAATGCCATAGGGTAAGCGGGTTAGATACAAGTCCTACAAAACTCAAAAAATGAAAGACAACAGTCACAAATCACTCATAATGAATAGGCATACAAGAATTCTGAGAACCTTGATCTTGCCACAGTAAACTCAAGAGACTGGAAACTCTTAAAAAGCACCGTTGGGAAAGTTTTAACAATTCCATCAACAGCAAGACTGTTCCTGACTGCCTGATCAGATTGAAGCAGGGTAGCAATAAATCTCATCAGCTCAGGATGAAGAGGAGGTAGTACTGTCTGGACACCAAAGGAAAAAGAGGACTACATGGAAAAGTTTGCACTTCAATAAATGCCTGGGGAAAAAAAAAAAAAAAAAAAGAGGAAACGACCAAATCTGAGAATAAGGCACAGAGAGGAGTGAATACAGCTGAGATTCATCCAAGCAACAAACTTACGAATGAACTGGTGACGCTGGGGAGATGAAGTCAGCTATGCCACCAAACATTAAGATAGAGATGGTAAACAATACAGAAAACAGAATCAAATGAAACTAGACCTTTGACTTCTAAAACGTCCCCACATAATCACTGCTAAGCTTTCTTTGAGCAAACCTAGAACTATGCCTGCTTTCTTGTTAACCTAGGAAGAAATCAAAGCTCGTAGTCCAGAATAAAGTTTCAAGCCAAACTGGATTACCAAGGTAAAATCAAGAATCTGTAAACAAGGGGAGGAACATCAGATGAAAAGCCAGAAATGTAGTTAAAAGGCAGGCAGTGCCCAGGGATTTGAGATAAAGGGCACAGACTTCACCTACAGACCAGTTAATTGACACTGCACATGCTACTGCAACTGAAGAGCATGGGAAGCCTCCTCAGCCCTCTGACTACTATTAAATCTTGGTAGAGGAGATCCTAATAGAAAAGAAATTAGCTTCAAGCCAATTACAAATGAAAATCCTTTCATTCATCTGTGTTTGCCATGCTGTACACTGATATTCTCTTCCAAATAATAATAATTTGACATTAAATTGGTCTGCAAGGCCCATAATGTGACTTAATTGCATATTAGGACACAGATTTCCATTGCTCTGGCTCCACACCATCAGTTTGAGTCGTGTGTTAAATGCAGCATATTTCAGATCAAAAGCCAGGTGCCTTGACCATGCAACCCCTACCGTGAGTCTTTTACTGAACTCCATGAATCCATGTATGGCTGTAATGCACCCTGAGCCTTCTGAGTTCATAGGATGACACTGTTTAGGCATCTCATACTGCTGCTGAGACCTTCAGCTCCAATTCTATCTATCTGATCCATACTGAATCTTCTTCATTAATTTGTCAATCCATCACCAAGAAAAAGCCCAGTCCCTCTGCACACGGATGCAATAAGGGAGCCCCAGGTTATGAAGGCAATATTTACCAGATGATTTTCTATCCAGATGATTTTTCTCACTTTTACATAGGACCAGCCTGACTTCCTTGCTAGCATCGCAGACGTCACACTGCCAAGGCCTGTCACCTCTTCTGGAAAACACAACTGCATCAATGCTTCTTCCTTGACAGGAGGATAGGTAACAGAAGGAGGCCCTGGCCTTGCCCCATCATCAGTCACATAAGACCTCTACAGAGGAGTTGGGGCAGCTTTCTTGTCGGCTCTGTGGTGGTTGGAAACAGATCTAAACAGCTACAGTTAGAATTGTCTCAAGCTCTCAGGACAATTTCCTTCAAACTGCTCTCCCAAAAAAGCACTTCCACACAGTAAGCCTCAGTAACAGAAGAGGTCTGTCTTTTCAACAGAATTTCTGTTTCTTAGCTAAATGCCATAGCAGTACTCTTCAGAGCAGGAAATCTGCCATAGTGATTGTCTCCAAGCCACAAATACGATCAGGTAGAATAATGCCCTCTGATCTTTAACTTGACACAAAACTATTTACTTGTTGAAGTAGATAGGTAGGAAAGGAGCATTTCAGAAGACCCAGAGCCAGTCATTCACAACCTTTAAACGTGCATCTGCATAATCTGGAGTGTGCGAGCCACAAAAGAGTCGTAAATGGAACCTGCCTTCCAGGAAGAGATGGCAGTTTGACTCAATAAGTCACGCTGCAACTCTCAGCAAAACAGAGCATACACAGCTCAGTGCTCAACTCCTTTCCTGACATTAAAGGCTACAAGTGAACAGAACCAAACGGCTAGAACTGCCGTGGATCTCTGCTCTAGACATCATTCTCACCTGTTGATTCAGTACTGCAATCAAGTTTTAAGTTTCCTTCACAAAAACTCCAGCTCCCATTTAGTACCAGTGATTATGCCACATGGGTTATCCTGCCTTTGTCTAGAAGTACAGCAAAAAGCTGGCATGTTGGGAAATTATCCAAATGGGAGTACCCTTTCAAATAAGGGGTCTGCATAGTGTTGAGCATGGATCAGATGCTTCTTCGGTGCTGCATAACTTGGGGTTCTTAGCATCTAAAGGGACATGAGTTATTTATTATTCTGTCCTTATAGCATTCGATCTAATAAACAGCAGGTCAAATGGTATCTTACAGACTCTGAGTGCCTTTCATACCAGGATCCTAATGGACCAGTACACCCCCAGCACCAAACAAATACACCAGGAGTACAGGACAGAGCAGTTAAATTGTTATCTTCCTCAAAGTACATAAGACACCACATCCCAGAAAGAACAGTACCGCATGGAAGGATTTGCGTGCCTCCTTAAAATAGAATTTCTGCTCTCTAGAATCAGCCATCCAAAAATTAGACATATTATCTTAAGTTACTATTTACATTCCCTATATAAGAGAAAGGAGTGATTAAGGATAGCAACCCATACCCTTTCAAGACAGCCATCTGGGATGGGAAAGATTAAGCTTCCTCTGTAGATGCACTTAGAACGTCCACAGCAGCCAAATCTGATCTTCAGCCAGCTTAACTTCACACCTAACGGTTACAGGTTTGATGTCAAGTGAGATGATTTGTACCCCAGTTGGTACTGACAAGGAAGTCAGAACAGGCTGGAATCAAAGTATTTGAAGGGTGCTTAGGACAAGATAAGTAGAGCCATCTATATTGATACATAAAAATACGGGAATTTTAAGAAATACATACATCCATCTGGTACTGACGATCCATTATTTTGCTATGCCCTCAGTGCTCCACACAGTTCTGCTGGATTTTCTTCATCTTGTAATGAGCGACCCATCTGTGGACTCAAGACCAGAGAAATGTATTGGTAAGGACTGGGAACCAAAAAAATCCATTTTTGACTAGCAACTATTTCTATAATATTATAGGGATGTTTTAAATTCTTTCTTGCTATAACAGAGTGACTGAGTTACTGGCCCACCATTTTCTACTACCTGAGCATCTCCAAATATACTGCTATGCACACACAAGCATAAACAGAGATTATGTCAACCTCTTATTTAAATAAACTTGAATATAGGAACTCAAGAAAAATAATTTATGATTAATGTGGCATTGTAAGTATTTACAGACTCCTTCTCTAGCTTACTTTTAGAACAGAAATTCTTGCTGATGTTTTCATGATGTCCATTCTTACTTCTTGACTTCCATTTTGCCTTCTTGCTTTCAAGAAAACAAACGATAAAATATACTATTAAGCAATTAGTTCTCTGCTTAGATGCCTCTGCTTGCAAGTTGTTCTACTGCAGGATTTCTCTTTACTCCACAATACTACAGTTTGCCAGGTTTTCGTGTTTGCCCTAGATAATTCCCAACTGCAGTGAACACATGCTAGAAAACCTTAGTTATACTGTATAATCAATGAATACACAGACATTATAATTACGAAACACAAGAGAGTTTGGCTAAGCAGATTATTACATACACCAAAGAAAGAATAGATAAGAGTGCTTTCGCTTACCTGGGCTTGCTGTAAAACCCCAAAGAAGGGATCTCCAGAAAAAGATCCTTCCCCACTGGTAGTCAGCTCTTAAATGGGTCTAGGAGAGGTGCAGCCAGGCTCCACTCCTTCCAGCAGCACAGCTGAATTGCCTTCACCTGTGCTCCCAGGGCTGACTCATTGCTCGCCTCAGGTGATCAATCAGAGGTTCAGGCCATTCTTCCCATACATATATACACCACAAAAATCAAACTACAGCTTCAGAAATACATGTAAGCACACTGCTTACACATCCTTGCTTCTCGGCCAGGATGCTGGGTTTTACCCAACCCGAGCTATTGCTCCCCTCTACTCTGTCCTTGTGAGGCCCCATCTGGAGTACTGCATCCCAGTACAGTAAGGATGTGGAGCTGCTGAAGCAGGTCCAGAGGTGGCCTTGGAGATGATGAGAGGACTGGAGAACATTTCCTGTGAAGAAAGGCTGAGGGAGCTGGGCTTGTGTAGTTTGGAGAAGAGAAGGCTCTGGGCAGGCCTTATTGCAGCCTCCCAGTACTTGAAGGGAGCTTACAAGTTTTTACACAGTCTGCTAGTAATAGGACAGGGGGAAATGATTTTAAATTAAAAAGGGGGCAATTTAAGTTAGATGTTAGGAGGAAATGCTGTACCCAGAGGTTGGTGAGGCGCTGGCACAGCTGCCCAGAGAAGCTGTGGTGCCCCATCCCTGGAGGCGCTCGAGGCCAGGCTGGATGGGGCCCTGGGCAGCTGAGCTGGTGGGGGGCAGCCCTGCACATGGCAGGGGTTGGGGCTGGGGGGGCCTGTAAGGTCCTTTCCAATCTAAGCCATTATATGATTCTATGATCTTCCAAAGGTATGTGAAGGTTGACGTGTTTTTGCACCTTTTTAATCATTATAAATTAAACCATTTCACAATGTTAGATTAAGGATGATACTTACTACAATGGTTGTGCAAGAAGTGCAGATATGAGATCAGCCAGGGGCTTTTATCCCTCACCAACTCTTGATTAAGGCGAATGCCAGGAAGTCCATGGAAAGCAGTGACTTCATAAGGTGACAGCCAAAAGCTAGACCCTCAAATAGGAAGGATCTGCATAATTCCTTCAAAAGACACAACAGTCTAGCTGAAGTTTTGGCCCTGAAAGCATTGCCCCAGCAATCTTTGTATTCAGATCTGCAGCAGTGAATTATGGCTATATATTTTTATATATAGTTAAATTATTAAGTTATTAAATTATAATTAATCAAATTAATTAAAAGTGATAGAATTTAGTGTGTTATCATGTACAAGTAAAAAATCCCAGTTGTTATATTCTTCCAGACAAAGATTTTTCACATGCTTTGAACCATTAAAACAAGGACATCCAGTGCTTCCAAGGACAATAACAGCATACACTACTGAGGGATATTTAAGAAAGTGTATAGGTTATTAAACCTTGTTCAAAGCATGCAATTAAACTTAGTGCTATTTTCTTTTCTACTCGGAACTTAATATTCAGATGAAAAACTAACTACCAAATCAAATTATTACATTTCTAGTATTTCTAATGAAGAAACAACTTTCTTTCAAACAACCAACACAGAAGTCTGTTTTTATATATTATCACTCTGAGTTACATTATCCAGTTAAAAATACCCCAGATGTAAGGGAATCTATTCCTTTGAACACAGAAAATAGGCAGTTATAACAATTCAAACAACAAAATGTTCCCTCACGTTACATAAGAAGACGTGAGAAACCAGCAGACCATCTGGCAAAAAAAAAAAAAAAAAAAAGTGTACTTCACTAACTGTGAACTTGTGGAGGCTTTTTTTCTTAGCATAAAACCAGCCAGCATTCCTTTACCCATTAACTATTTTGAACATGCACTGGAAATCAAGGGCTGGCACTGAAGATAAACATGTCATTTTTCTACAAGGGAGACATTACAAAGAAGTTGTTCTTACATGGTAAATAATAGAAACTCACAGAAGAGCAGGATGAAATAGTGCAGTTCTTCCAGTACTTGGCTGTACAGCTGAATACGGACATCAATCTGCCAATCTTCTTTCTAACTTCTGAAGAAAACACAATGGCTCAGCTGTGAAAAGTTTCCTGGACTATCAAGTAACTGGAAGGGAAAAAAAAACAACAACAATGAAGACTGATAATGCTCTGTTTTACCTAACATAGTAATTATAACCTCATATGCTGTTTTATTCCCTCACAATTACTTGGCCCTGTGCAGATGTTTTCAATATATTGATATTACAGTGAAAAACAAGTAGACAAAACAAGGTTTTACCAACACACCTCTTTTAAAAGCCCTATTTATTAGTGTGCCATTTTCAAATTTAGTGATAACATATTTTGAGCTAGGAAGAGAGTCATTATCATGCTAATATCTATTAATCATTGTAATTATGAAAAAACAATTAGATACATGTTGCATCACCTGACTGAATATCCCTATGATGCATCTGTGGTTTACATCTACTGACTTTCTGATTAGCAAAAATAAACCAAATCAAGTAAGACCTCTCATCTGTGGCTTGGTTTCCAAATTATATTCAACACCTAGCACGTATATCTTCTGTTACTGCAGGTCTATATTTGTGCTGTCTATTTTCATGTCACATCACCAAAACCTTTTTTCCTTGAGCTTGTTTTTTTAAGTGTTAAAGATGATGCCTCAGTTAGATGGAGAGCCAGCTCCAGGCACAAGAGATGTACCAGCAGAACCAGAGATACTAGGGTAGCAAAGTACAGGACCCAAACCTCCAGACAACTGAATTCCGGCCATGCAGCATGCACGTAAATGCTGACCAACCAAGTCAAATACTTAGTTTTTAATGACAGTAAATCTTCATGTAGGTGTTCTTCAAGGTACTGTGACACTCGTTTCAAAACTGACTTGTTTCTACCTAATTCAACTCTGTGGCTATTTGTCATTCTGGTTGTCACACTGCTGCAGCACTCTAGTCACAGGCCATAACCTCAGTGACTAAGGACTGAACAAACAGGACACAAAGCTGCCAGGTGGCCTAGAGAAAATGAGTTTTCCTCTAGTCACAGCTAAATAGAGTGGATTGCTGAATGTTTGGAAGAGAGCACCAAAGAGAGAAAACCAAGTTTTAATCTGCTTCTCTGTCTCAGAATTTGGAACTGACTTTGTTTCCTGACAAAGTTATCCACAGACAGCGTGGATAGAGACAAAAAATTTATCCAAAACCCATAGGAAGTTAAAGGCATTGTCTTGCTCCTACCGCACCCCCCCAAAAACAAAACTGAAAAAAAAAAGTTGGAGAATAATGAGAGAAGCTCAGAGAGGATACAGTCCCTGAGGAAGGGCAGGAATTCAGGAAGCAAAGCCTGGTTAAATGTGAGGCAGGTGTCTGATCATTTGAAAAAGATAAGCATACTGATGTGGATCTGAGATTCAGCTGCAGTCAAAGGCTTTAGTGAGAGAAATTCTAGAGAGATGTCAAGGATGGAGGATGGATTGTTGCCATGATGAAATCAGAGGAGAGTTCAGAATACCAATAAGTTTAGGAATGGAATGCCTGGAAAGAAGTTAGAAGGGTGGGGGGAGGGAGGGGTCACAGGTGGGTTTCCTCTGTGTAGGAAAAAAAAAAAACTGAGTGCAAGAAAGGCATCCAAAGACACTAGAATAGATTACATGGAAACAAAATAGAGAAAAGCAAATGAGATGTTTGTATTAGTGACAGGAGGAAAGGAAGAGTAAGTGGCAAGAGACAGAAATCAAAGCCAAGAGAGTGTATAGTGTCTTTTATCATAGAATCCTTAGGGTTGGAACAGACCTTTAGAAGTCATCTAGTCCAACTCCTCTGCAGTGAACAGGGACATTTACATCTACATCAGGTTCCCCATGGTTTAATCCAGCACACTGCCTTGAAAGTCACTAGGGACACAGCATCCACCGCATCTCTGGGCGATCTGTTCCACTGCCTTACCACCCTTACTGTAAAAAAACTTTTTCCTTATATCTAACCTAAATCCATCCTTTTTAAGCTTGAAACCATTTCCCCTGGTCCTATCACAACAGACCCTGATAAAGAGTCTATCACCTTTGTTCCTGTAGCTCCCACTGAGATCCTGAAATGCCACAATCACCTCAGAGCCTTCTCTTCTCCAGGCTGAGCAGCCCCAGCTCTTTCAGCCTGTCCTCATAGGAGAGGTGCTTCACCCCTTGGATAATTCTTATGGCCCTCCACTCAATACAATCCAACGGGTCTACGTCTCTCCTGTACTGAGGACTCCACATCTGGACACAGGACTCCAGGTAAGGTCTCACCAGCGCAAAGTAGAGAGGTGCAAGACCTTGCACTTGAATTTGCTGAGGCTCATGAGGCTCTCCCAGGCCGAGTGCTCAAGCCCGTCCAGGTCCATTTGGTGGCACCCCATCCCTCCGGTGTGCTGACCACAGCCCACAGCTCGGTGTCATCTACAGACCTGCTGAGGGAACACTCAACCCCGCTGCCAATCTCACTGACACAAAAGAACATCAGTCCCAGCAACGTGCGACACCACTTGCCTCCGATCTCCAGCGAGACGTCGAGCCACTGAGCACCAGCCTCTGGGCACCGTCCTGCAGCCACTTCTTCGTCCAGGCTTCTCCTCACAGAAACCACCAAAGCCCTGCGCAGAGAGGGATGTGGGAGCAGGAGAAGCAACGCGGGAGCAGGAGAACACTCACACTGCAGAGGTGGATCTCTAGCACCTCATTTTCCCAGCAGAACCACCCACAGAAGACACAGCCTGGACTAACTGAGACAGCAGCCAGGTTCACATGAAGCGCCGCCATTTCACACAGCGGCCGCCGAGCACAGCAACGACGGAACAGCAGCCCTGCCTGCGTGTGGCAGCTGAGGCGCTTTCGCCGACACAACCCGCAGCTTCCATCTCCACAAGCCGCCCGGTCTGCCGGCGCCCAGCAGCACCCGGGGCTCCGCAGCTGCGGCGTCAGCCTTCCGCCGGGCGCGGCCGCGGCCACTCGGCGCCTCCGGAGCTGCGGCCGCCGGGCCGTCAACGGGAGCCGCGCACTCACCGCTCGCCCGGCGGCGCCGACGGCCGCCCTCGCCGCGCGGTCCCGCGTCCGAGCGGCTCGCGGCTTCTCCTCGTTAAAGCGGCCCGGGCGATCCTCGCGCCCCGCCGCCTCCGCTCCGCCCCCGAGGCTTTTTCCAGGCGAGCCCCGGCGACGTCCCCGCCGCGTCGGCCGCTCTCGCGAGAGCCGCCCGGCCGAGAGCCGCGCGGCCGCTCCGTCGCCTCGGGGAGCCGTGAGTGAGGGAAGCGGCCGGAACCGCGCCGCGCCTCGCGGGCCGTCGCTGCGCTTCTGGCGGGAACGGCTCCGAAGCGGCGAACCTCGGCGGTCGAGGCGTCCGCACTTCGCGGTGATGCCGGAGGACGTGCCGCAGTGTGGGAAGTCTCCACATAACGCTCTGGGACGGCGTCTCGGATAAAGCAGACGTTCTTCGCGGTTGCGGTGGCGGCCTCCTGCAAGCAGGAGAGCCCGAGAAAGCAGGGTTCCATCTTTCATCCCCTCTGCCCGACGCTGCTCTCTTTCTGCCCCGGTTCCTCACAAATACAGGCAAACACAGGAAAAATGTATTTCTGCAGAGTTTAATGTCGCTACAGAAGAAGGCAGTACGTGACAAGTGGTTCATTTGTTCACATCTCACTCTTTCACTAACACTGCAAAATCCAGTGCTTTGTTTTCCAACTGCCGACTGCTCAACCCTGCCAAATACAGAAATGATGCACCGATCTGTAACATGAAACTTGGCTGGCAGTTATCCTGGTCAGCTTTTATCATTTCCACGTAGACTTCATGGGTTTCCTCATTGCTGCAGGTTAATCGTAGGCCTTGTCAGCAATCTGTGTCAGTGGCCGTACGTTCAGGTGTTGTGATGACAGATAATGATGAATGCCCGTGATATCAGAGGTGACTGTTGGTGGTACGGCAGCAGAGGCTGAACCTTCCTACAAATACTCCATTACGTTTTGTTGTCGTGCCAGCAGATGGCAGCAGAGCTGCAGTTTCCATCGAAATCAACAGCAGGCATTACTTTTGGAGCAATGTGTGCGTGACATTCAGCATTTTGGTCTCTTATCTACTTATCTGTTGGTAAAACGTGTGAGTGTTTCAAAAACATGTTTAAGACAGAATTAGTTATGCCAAGGATGAATACACAGCAAGAAAGCTGGCTAAATTCCCAGCAGAATTAACTTTCTGTTTCTAATGATCAGTGAGAAATTAGCTGGTAACACATCTGAGGAGCTGCCAATCTGGGTTTGTCCAGCTAGCTCAGCACAGGTGATACCAGCAAGCAAGCAATGACATAAAAATACTCAGCATGAAGTGCCTTTTGCAAAGAGTTGCCAGAGCATTTCAGATCAGCACAGACTGTTGGGAAGTTTCTATCAGTGCTGTACTATTTCATCAAGGATTAATGTAAGTGCAGTGCCATCATTGCCCTCCATTTACTGAAGGGGCCTCCACACATTCTGGTTGTTGGCAGACACTCAAAGATGTGGAAGGTTTGATAGGTAAAAGAGCAGCTCCCTCCTTTTCCGTGACAGCTCTTTGTTCCTTAAACATCTGTATGTGATGTGTTATACTTTTAAGATGTTTATTTTTTATTTTTCAGATTGTAGAGATTGATGGTTGTGTTTGTTTGTTTGTTTGTTTTTCCCATAACTGACTGTCTTAAAGAAACACAAATAGTTTGAAAACCATTCTTCCCAGAATGCATCTTCTAGGTGACAGGAATAACAGTTCTTATTTAACCTGGAGCTAGAAAGGATGGATAAGGGAACTGGCAGCTCTACACTTTCTTATTTAAAGAAAATATATATATATATAGCTGAAAGGAATCATGTAGTATGTAATGCAGCTATCAATATATCTGGGTGCTTTTTTTTTTTTTTTTTTTTTTGGTCATCTACTGATCTTTCTTGTATTTCAGATTGATCAAGCAATCCACCAGCTTTGCAGAATTATGCCTACCCCGCAAGCCAGAAATGCTTCAAACCCATCAGAAGACATCTGTAAATACCTTGGCACAGCCCTTCTCCAGATCAGCCCAGTGAGGGCTGAAATAACTCATGATTCCAGCTGACAACGTGCTGCTTTCTAACAGACGTTTTGCAGGAAGGGTTCTTTCCTTTGTCATTTGGCACAAACCTTTTCCTGCAGAGAATTAAAAATAAATTTCACTGCCGGAAAGATGTGGAGATCATCAACACTGCGTTGCCTCTTGCTCCCAAAACATGCTGACATGACTAAAAGGTCACAGCACTTCTATGGTACGTTGCTTGATCAACACACTCACATTCACACTCTATTATAAAATGAAAGAAGTTTGTGTCATGGTTCTCCAGAGTGCAGAATTCTGTACTTAGCTGCTAAAAATGAGTGTCTCACAGCTGAACCTTGGCAGAAATCCATCAGGGGAAGAAGGGCCTTGAGGCTGTGCAGCAATGAGGAGGGCTGAGTTCCTCTCCAGTGCTGTTTTCCAAGCCAGAGTCCAAACCAAGAGAGCTTGCAGCACTGGAGAATGAGCTACAAACGGCCATTTGAAGCATCTCTTCAAGCACTTCTCATCTGCCCAGAACAGAAGGCCACAATCAGTGTTAATTCTTTTTCAGGCAGCATGGGATTTCTGTCTGCCTTGGTATGCAGCAAAGACACTGGACTTTGGCTTTTAATGTCTCACAGTGATTTTCCAACAAGAAAACAAAGGAAGAAGAAGTATAAAGGCTCCTTGTGCTTTGGTAAATCACCCAAGCAATCACAAGTGAAGATGAGAATGGTGAAAGCTCACTGCTGATGTACCGAAATCTTCATGTGCTATATCAAACCTGCAAGGAATGCAATGGACAAATGACAAGCTCACGTCTCTCTTCTGACAAGGTTTTGGCTGCAGTGACAGCCTTCTTTCTGAGTCAAATCTTACCATCCTCCCAGCAACAAGCTCTACCTGCTGAATGGCATATTGCTGGGAGCATCCTTCCACAATCCAGTAATGGTCAGAACAGAACTGTGAGCTTGATTTCTTGGAAAATCAGGCTGTGTCTGAATGTATTCCAGCACAGAGCAGGAGAAGAGACGGCACTGAGCAGCATGGCAGCAGGTAAACAAGGCATCGTGTGCACTTTAGAAAGTAGAGCTTTCCTGTGACGGGCAAGGGAGCAAGATGGGGGAAGATGGATGGAATCAAAGACTGCGGCCCTTGGTGGGAAGGGAAAAGCTAACTTCAGTGTGGGACACAAGCAATAAGGACAGGATTTGGAGAGTTTTCTGCTTTCTATTGAGGTGTTCAGCACCTCACCACTCTTAGAATTTTTCTCCTAGTATCGGATCTGACTGTGTGGGTTCCAAATGCCCCAGGCAGAGGAATAACTCAGTTTGGATTCCTCTCACATGTAGTAGAAGAGGGCAAAGGAAAGGCAATCTGCAGACACCATCTCCTCCAGCAATTTGTAAACCTAGCAGATCTGCCCCATGCTTTATTTATGAGTGAGTGCAATAGAACATTTGGCCTTGTGTCAGCTGGAGGAGCTGACTGCTGAACTGAATGGAAGATTTCAGTTTTTCCTTTCAGCCATAGAGATAATCAAGCAATCTGAGTCAGAACACGCTGGTCTTCCTTTACAGTTACACAGTTTGGGCCCTGATGACTTCAGCTGTTGAAAATAATGCAGCCTAGTCACCTCCTGGGACGGTGACAGCAGTGGAAATGTGAAATTGCTGCCTTCCCTTTTCTTTTTCATGGTTTAGACTCTAAGGTTAGTGTTGCTAGCTAGGTTTGTCATGTTTCTAATGTTATTAGAAATGTAGCAGCAGAGCTCCAGATAGACACCAAAAGAAGTGAAGCTTCTATCTTCATGTGGGCTGGACTCTTAACTGTACGCTTTTTAATAAAGGAGATTATTTTGTATGCCAGCATTTTCTACAATAGAGATTAGTGTGTGTAATACTTTCCATGTATCATCTTTCCTCCTTTCTCACATGAGTTACTCCCCTAAACAGAAAGTTTGATAAGGGCAAACTAAGAGTTACCTGAAAGCTGCAATAACTGATAAGAACACATCAGCAGAACCAAAGCGTGATTTCTCTTCTGGAGGTTTTATTAGAAATGCAAGTATTCTGCTGTTCAGATAGAAAATCCTTAATAAATCTCTGCTGTCAAATCATATTAGTACAAAAACTGAGATGGTAATGTCTCAGATTTTTTTTCCTTTAAAAAGCCAAACGGTTGAGCTCAATACAAATACCTGTAAGTGACAGAGATTTAATATTTAAGCCAGCATTTAGTGAAGAAATGCTTAAGCAATTCAAATTCCATTATTTTAAAGTTATTCTCTCTACTCCTAACTAGCCTATTGATATTGGTACAATAAGATGTGCAGTACTTTCAAGAGGTGTGTTTTCTTTATTTTCCTATGTATTTATCACTTTATTTTCATTTCAGTAAAACCAGCTGAATGCACAGTTTGAAATTCTATTGATGTATTTTGAAGCCTTCCTGGAGTGACGACATCAGTGGGCATTGGGCAACTGCTGTCATCTCCCTGTACTTGTGGAAGGCTTTTGACATGTTCCCACATTGCATCCTTATCTCTGAGGTGGAGAGAGATGGATTTGAAGGCTGAATCATTCTGTGGGTAAATAATTGGTCTGATGGTCACAGCCAGAGGTTGTTATCACCGGTTCTGAGTCCGGGTGGAGGCCAGTCGTGAGTGGTGTCCCCTAAGGGTCCATCCTGGGACTGGTGCTCTTCAGCATTTTCATCAATGTCACAGGCAGTGGAAACAACACACGGAGGGTGGTGAGGCACTGGAACAGGTTGCCCAAGGAGGCTGTGGATGCCCCATCCCTGCAGGCATGCAAGGCCAGGCTGGATGTGGCTCTGGGCAGCCTGGGCTGCTGGTTGTGACTGCACACAGCAGGGGGGTTAAAACTACGTGATCACTGTGGTCCTTTTCAACCCAGGCCATTCCATGATTCTATGATTCCATGACACAAGTGTACCCTCAGCAAATTTGCTGATGATACCCAGTGAGGTGGTACAGCTGGCAGAGTAGAAGGGAGGGATGCGATCCAGAGGGACCTCCCGGCATGGAGTCCCCAGTCACTGAGACAGTGCCGGGCAGCGGTGCCCAGCAGCTGCTCCCTGGCAGGGGCTCTCCCTCAGCTGAGGTCATTCCCTGCTTGGAATTCCGCATGGAACCGGAACCCCAGAGCCGAGTGCATCACAGAACATGCTGCGTTTGGGGGCCTGCAGGGCTGCCCTGCGTGCTGCCTGGTCCCCAGCCATTCCCTGTGAGGTGACACTGCGCTGTGATGTCACAGTGGTACCTCGTGCGCCCTCGTGGCAGCGGTGGGAGCGGTGGCTCAGTCCGCTTGTGGGACCCGCAGGAAGCGGAACCAGAGAGAGCGTTGCGTCTACCTGGAGATTTCCTGCTGTCATGGAGCGGCTGAGAGCCCTTCGAGGTGAGTCCCTCCACCTCTCCGCACGCCGTGACGCCGCCCGAGCGCACGTGTGCCTCCAGAGTCAGTTCAGGCCGCGCCGGCAGCACCGTCCTCGCTCTGCTGAGCGCAGCTGCCCGCCGTGGTTTCCCCGGCACCCCAGCAAGGGGAAAGCTCCCTCCCCCGTCCCCGCCAACCGTGGGGCTGGAGGAGCGTTCCTCCCAGAGCCGGCCGGATGCTCGGCCCTGGCTCCGAGCGACACCGGCGGCAGCTGCTCCGCTCTTTGCTTCCAGGTCTCTTTGCCTGTGTGGGCTGCGTGCCCAGACGTACGCATCGCAGGGAGAGAAGCAGGGTGCCGAGCCCTGTCCCTGTCTCTGCTGTGACTGTGCTGCAACAGCGCCTGCAAGACCGGGAGGTGAGCTGGGGACGTCCGGCCGTGAATCCTTGCCGTGGCGCAGTGCCGTGGTCCTGTGGGTGCCGGGCCGCGGCACCACACCGGCACGGTGATGGGTGGCAGTGGGCGGCTCCCCGAGAGCAAGGGCAAAGCAAAGCATGACTGGTCCCTGTCCCCAGGGTGATCGAGCACAGGTGTACCGCGAGCTGGAGGGCGCCCTGTGGGAAGACGACAGCCGCCCGCCGTGCGGAGTGGTGAACCGGCTGCTGGCAGAGGTGTCCCGGGACCTGACGGCAGCCCAGGTGAGGGGTTACAGCCAAAGGCAAAGGGAGCCGCTGCCCGTGCTGGTGTTGTGCTGGTGGACGGCGGTGGCTCAGCCCTTCCCAGGGTCTCAGGCAGTCTCCTGGACGGTGTGTCACCAGTGACTCCTTTTCAGGGTGGCAGGGACAACATGAGGATGGCTGCCAGCAACGTCCTGGTGGCTCTGGCCCGGATGCATTTCAGCTTGGTGATGGCTGAGCTCCAGGGCCAGCTGAAGGCCATCGGGGAGAAACCCAAGGATTTCGTGCTCATCACCCTCAGCAAACTGTTCGGCATCTACGGTAGAGTGCTCTCAGCCACCCTACACCTATGACAACTGGGGAAAGGGGTCTTTCCTCTCTGGGGGATGCAGGGCTTCGCCCCCTCCTCTGTTGCTGCCAGGGCTCTGACTGTGGACCTCTCCTTCCTCTCTGCAGCTCCACAGTGCATCCCCTTCACGTGGCTGATGCTGGCTGGCCTGCGCAGTGTGGTGGGCCAGGTGAGGAGCGGCCGGACCCTGCGCCTCGCTTGTGCTGGTGAGTGCTGGCTCCAGAGCAGGGGGCCTTGGGACAGCCCTTGCACCTCGCCCTGCTGCAGGCTCTCACAGGCTGCCTTTTCTCTCACTCTCTTTAAACACAGAAAATAACAATTACTATTCATATATGTTTCTTTAATTTTGTTTTCTCAGTTGTGAAACAGTGGCTGGAAGGAGTGAAGATTCACTTGTCCTCTGGATCCCAATGCCCCTGGCCTGCCATGGAGAAAGAGCAGATCTATGAGAACCTTCAGGAACTGCTCTTCTCTGTGCTGAGGAACTGGCAGGACTGCCAGGAGGAGGAGGTGAGCCTTGCTGCGCTCCCAGCCCAGGGTGGCAGCGGGGGCACCCATGTGGCAGCTCTGTCTGTGCCCAGTGGGCTGGCAGCTGAGCAGTGATGGGAGGGAGTGGGCTGGCTCTGCAAAGGGCCCCGAAGTGGCTCTGTGGCAGGGAGCAGCTGCATGTCACAGCACTGTGGCAGGATGAGCTGGGGATGAGGGTCTGGGGAAAACCTGCCTGCCCTCCAGAGCGAGCCCATCTCCTGCTGGGCGTGGGGGTTGGGGAAGGGGAAGGGAAAGAGAAAGCCTTCTCTGTAGGAAGGGCAGACCTTCGGTCTTTGATGCCGGGCCTCTGCCATCCCTCTCCAGGACAAACAGGCCGTCCTCGGGGCCGTGGCTGCCATGCTGGATGTTCTCCTGCAAGAGGAGCTGCACCAAGAGCACGTCTGGGAGCAGCTCCTCTGGCTCGTGCACCCGTGTCAGGAGATCCAAGACACCTGCAGGGTGGCCAAGGTGAGACGCTGTGCAGGGCTCAGGGTGGACGTGGGGCCAGTGCAAGTGCCACGAGGGGTCGGGGGGTGCAGGGAGGAGGTGGGGAGCCCTTGGAGAAAGGAGGAATGGGTGCCTGAGAGCCTGAGGAGCTCTGTGCTAGCAACGGGGGGGAACCACATCCAGTTGCATCTGACTGGAGGAGAAGAGGGCTGCTGGGTGGGAAATGCCTGCAAATGATGCCCAAACACAGCTTGTTTGAGAGCAGAGAGACTCTCGGTGCTGCTGGGAGGTGGGGGATAAAAAGCCTGTGCAGGAGCTTCTCCCTGCAGAGAAACAATTGGGAAAGAGTTTTTCCACTCCCAAGTGGCTAGATGTGGCTTCATCCCTTTCTTCCTCTCCTTGTCTCTTGCAGAGCCTCACTGTCTTCCTGGAGGCCTTAGAGGGCATTGAGTCTGTCATCCAGAAGGACAGGTTTCTGGACGTCATGAGTGCCGTGTTCTACCAGGTAAGGGGAGCCTATCCTTGTGCCCACAGCAGTTTCCCTCTTGCCTAAGTCTCAGGAGGACTGCAAAGGTCTGAGCCCCTGACTAATGCAGCTGAGCCTTGGCTCCTGCATGCTCATGGCTGTTCCAGAGCCGTGCCTGTCCCCCCGGGGATGCTGTGAGGCAGGCTGGGTTTTGTCTGCCTGTCCTCTTCCTGAGAGTGCCCAGGGAGACGAGAGCAGCAGCACAGTGTCTTTTCCGTCCTCAGTGCTGATGTGATTTTCTCATATGGACTTTGTTCCCACAGCTCTATGACAACACCAAGCAGCACAGCGAGGCTGATCGTGCGGAGCTGACCCACTGCATCCTGCTGCAGGGTAAGGAGAGGAGCTTTGGCAATGCTTGGCGGTGCCCTGGCCAAAACCCCTCTCACAAACCTCAGGAATGGGCTTGAGTTTCTTGCTAACATAGCGTGGGATTTCCTCCCTGCAGCCCGGATCTGCCCAGAGGACATGGTCCTGTTTCTGCAGTCACAGCTGGGCGAGGACTGGGAGGCTGGACGCGTGGCAGCACTGGGTCTGCTCGGTGCTCTGGCTCGCTCTGATGGTCAGTACCACAGGCTGGGACTTCCAGGGATCCCCTCTGCCATCGGGGTTGTGGCTCCGCTCATGCTTCTGTGCATCTCTTGCAGAGCCCGTGATGATGGAGAAGCTGCCCCAGGTGGTTGAGGCTGTGCAGTGTCTGTGCAGCGACCTCAGGATCCGGGTGAGCTGCTTTGGGAAAAGAAAGCTCTTTTGGGGTGGTGATGCTGCTGCCAACACGGGCAGGGCTGGGGTGACTAGAGAGGTGCTGGGGCATTGACCACATGGTCGCGATGGCTCCTGTGGGAGAGCAGGCAGAGTGGAGTGGGCAGGTCCCTGTGCTGTGCTTGGAAAGTGCACAGCCTGGTGCTACGGCCTGGCCCTCACCTCAGGAGCCAAGGCTTCTCCTCTGCTCCTGTTGTCTCTGCTCGTGCCCAAAGGGCTGCCCCGATGAGCAGGTGGCTTCCCTTTGCCTTCTGACCTGAAAAATCACACCCACAATTGACCCCTGGCAGGTGAGGACGGCAGTTCTGCACTTCATCAAGGACCTGCTCAGTTCGAACACCCGGAGCTGCTCAGCCTGGGATGTGGTGGGGCACATCTTCACTGAGTTCAGCCGCACCGCTGGAAGAAGGGTAAGGACAGTGGGCAGCATCTTCTCTGGGAAGACCTGTGCTGCTCAGAGGCTGGCACAGAAGCACCGCTGGGGCCGCACCTGAGCCTCCTGAGAGGCTCCTGAGAACTGAGGTAACCGGGTTTCAACACTGTTGTTGTGCAGGCAGCTGGAGACCTTTCTGCCCGGGAAGCCCAGGAGGAAGGAGCTCTGCAGGAGCTGTGCATGGACATCCTGGGGTCTCTGGACGTCTCTGCGACAGGGATGTCCAAAGTAAGTCACATCTGCCCTGCTGCTGCTCCTTGCCTTCGCACCACCTGTTCCTCATCCCACCGCCCCAGGTCTCTCCTCCAGCGTGCTCTGAAGCACGCAAGGCTCAGGGAAATTCGCAGAGTCCTCTTCGTCTCTGAGCGGAGGCAGGAATGCTGACACGCTCAACTGCCTCGTTCCCGACAGCTCCTGTGGCCACGGCTGCTGCTGTTCGTGGTGCCAGCCCAGCACACCGGCATGCTGATCCCGGTCTCGCGCTGTGTCCGAGCCCTGGCCGAGAGAGAGGATCTGACAGGACGGCGAGTAGAGGAGCTGGATCCCCATTTCCTCAGCTCCATGTTTCAAGGTAGGAGCAGAAGCTCCGCCAGTGAGCTCTGCTCACCTGTGCTACCACCCAGAAGGGACAGCGGAGCTGCGCGTGGCTGGGCACGGAGCGTCTTGGAGTCTGACTCAGCACTTTTTTCTCCTCACAGGCCCACGACTGACTCCCCAGACACTGCTGGCGCGCCTGCTGGTGAGTAGATGCTCCAGAGCCCAGTGCCACCAGCCCCCGGGAGGAAGCAGCACGGCCACGGGCAGAGCTGTTGGCTGCTCCTTGCCCACCAGGGCAGAGCCAAGCTCTTCCATCCTGGGGGGAAGCCGCTGCTCTTGCTGCAGAAGTGACCCTGCTTCTCCTTGCTCTCGCTCAGGTGGTGGCAGGGAGCCCTGTTGCAGGCAGCGAACTCCAGGCCGCTGCCTTGCAGCTGATGCAAAACCTCCACAGCAGGTTCCACAGAGCTGTGGGGGCCATGTGGGCCGCTGAGATCCCCCTGCTGCTGCAGTGTCTCCAAGGTAAAGTGCTGGTGGGGAGGGAGAGGCGGAGGCAGGGAAGGGGGAGAGTGAAAATGCAGCTCTCTCTGCAGGGTGGCAGAGGGGAAGCATTGCCTGCAGCCCAGTGCTTGCTCTGCTGCTGTTCCCATTCCAGGGAGACAGCGCTGAGGCCCGGGGATCTTTCCCCGCGGGGATCTGCCCCTTCCAGGACACGGATGGGCCCTTCACGTCCCCTCAGTTAGTTCTGTGTTCCTGCGGGGACAGTGTTTGTGGGGAGGGACAGGTCATGGTGGAGGGGGTGCGGGTCCCAGCTTGGCAGTGTCAAGTGCCCAGGCCAAGCCAGGTTTGCAGCAGCTCTTCTTCTGTGCCTTGATCCCAAGTAAGGGTCTTTTTCTTCCTGTTGCTGTGCAGGGAAAGATGAGAGCTTCCTGGACACTGCAGGGTGGGAGTGCCGTCTGCTGAAGGTACAGCACTGCTGGGTGCAGAGAAGTGCTTGCCTGCCCCAAGTAGCCCCGCTCCCATATGAGCCACCACGGGACAGGAACAGCCTCTCCAGTGCTGCTGAGGAGCCTTTGAGGCGCTGCCTCTTCCGCTCTGTCCCAAGCCCAAGGGGGGTCTTAGGAGAAGAGCAGCAGGCACTTTAATGGGGGGAATGCTGGGGGAGCTGGGAGAGGAACTGTTCTTCCAGACACCTCTCCCCAGAGGGCTGCAGCAATTGGGAGTGAGGGAGGAGGCAAAGGGCAAGGGAACATCGTCTTCTCCTGTTCTCCAACAGTTCCTCGGGGCATCAATGGACACCATACGGGATGAGGGCTGGATCGAGGCCCTGAGCTGTGAGCTGAGCCGGTGGCTGAGCAGCTCTGCCAGCAGCTCTGCAGAAAAGGTGAGTTCCCCCCGGCTCCACCCAGCGGTGCAGCTGCAGGTGTCCAACTGGGGCTGGGGCTGCGGCTGGTGCTCTGCCCACGCGGGATGCTGGTGCTGATTCCCCAGTCTGTGCCCCCAGAGGGCCTTTCCCTGCAATCTGCCCAGGGATGGATAAAGCTCGGCCCTGCAGCTGCTCTCAGCGACTCCCGGGGAGCGTGGGTCCTTCCCACTTGGCCCTTCCCCAACAGGTTAAGCTGCTGCCACATCTCAGCTTCTTCCTTCCCTTCCCCTGCAGTCTTTCCTGTACAAGGCTCTGGGCACAGTGCTGGGAGCCTGTAAGGGAGTCCTCCACGTCCAGGAGAAGCTGCTGCAGCACCTGGAGGAAGCAAACGCGGAGGACCCATGTGAGGCCCAGGTGAGCCCTGCTCTCCTCCAGCTCCTGCGAGCATCCCCGCTCCGTCCCTGGGGCAGAGGGCTTCTCCTGGCCCTGCTCCGCGCCTTTCCATCTCCTCCCTGCTGCCCTTTTCCTCAGGAGAGGATCTGTAGATTCAGGCCTGTGCCAACTGCCCCTTGTTCTTTTGTGCAGGGAATGGTCTCTCTTCTGAGCCACGCGGCTGAGAGTAACTTCCAAGCAGTCCTGGCCACGCTCACCACGTTTGCGTCCAGGCTGTGCAAAGGCCGCAACGCGAGGATTTCCAGGCGCAAGAAGGTAAAGCGTTACGGGTTTCCATCTTGGCATTCTTCTGCCTTATTTTCTGCCCTGGAGCCCAGGTGCATCGCGGGGCACTGGGGGCCGTTGAGCGAGTGTCTCAAGGCATTTCTTCCCACACAGATGGAGCTGGACAGCACGAGAGCTCAGGCCACACGCAGCGCTCTCGTGCTCGCCCACGGCAGCTTGGCACTGCGTGCCTCCAAGGAACAGCTGCTCGCCCACCTGGAGGGAGACATCGTGGGCAACATCCTGATGCTCTACAGCTGCAGCTGCCGGGTGAGAGCTCAAAGCGTGCCAGGGTGTCTGAGCGCCCAGCTGCAGCCCCTCCACATGGGGGGATGCTGAGAGGGGCCTTCCCTTTCCAAAGGTCCCTTGGGGAATGGTTTGTGCCCAGATGAAGACCCAAGCCCTTCCCTTAGCGTTGCCCCCACGTGTCCCCCTTGCAGCCCTTGTCCCGTCCCGCAGTTCAAAGAATGTTCTTCTCTCTTGGGCCTCAGGACCTGCAGAACAACCTCGCGCTGGTGCAGAGCATCACCGACTTCAGCTCTGCCTTCCAAGCAGTCGTGGGTGATTCTGCATGCTTTAACCCCTCCTTGAAGGGAAAGCTTCTGGAGATCCTGATGGTGAGTGCCTAGAGGCAGGGCTGCCTGCAGAGTTCTGGGCTGTGCCACGCGGCCCACTTCCCTGGGGGCACACAGGTCTCCATCAGCCACACGTCTCCAGCTGGTGGGGACTTTGGGTGCTGGAGGCAGCTGCTGGGCAGCGGGCTAGGTGCACCAGCTGTCGAGCTGCTGCATCCTGCAGTGCTTCCATGGGAAACATGGGAGTGATGGGGCTGGTGTGTGGCAGTTGTGCCTGTCTCGGGGCTGGGTAGAACAGCTCTCGTGTGCCCCCTGCCCACCTTGACAGTGTCTCTCTGGGACTTGCAGGACCTGCTGAAGAAATATTATTCGGGCATCCCTGTCTCCCCAGTGCCCCTCAAGGTGGTCCTGGCCCTGGAGCAGTTGAGGTAAGGTCCCCATTTTGGGTAGCTCCTGAAGGCCTGCAGGGGGTAGGGGAAGAGGAGCCGCATCTATAGGAGTGAATACTGGGCTGTTGTGCCCGGCAAAGCTGAGGTTCTGGGCAGGGAGAAAGGCCCTGGTGCTCCTGTCCCCTGGCAGGGAAGAGAAAGGAGAGTTGGGGTCTCCTTCCCTTCAGAGAGGGAGCTGGTTCAGTGCTGCCGGGGAGGAGGTGGGCGCTGCTGGAACTGAAGACAGTGCTCAGCAGCAGGAGCTGGGGGTATTGGCTTGGTAGCTGTCGATTAGGAGAAAGTCAGATGCTGTCTGAACCAGTCTGGAGAGCACTGCTAAAGGCCCTTTCTGATTTCTCTTCCTTTCTTCCTCCTGTCAGCAAGCTGAAGCCGTGTTTCGAAAGCAAGGACATGCGGGAGATATTGGTCCTGTGCTGCAAGAACATCGTGACGCACCCTTCAGCAGAGATGATGCTGAAGATCAGGAAGTCACAGCACGCAGCGCAGTACCTGCAGGTAACCTGCCGTAACTTTCCCGGCCACCTCTCGGTCAAACCCGACCTCAGCACACACAGCCTATGCTCTGGCAGCAGCCGTGATGCTAAACCTCACTGCCCTCTTCTGCTTTCAGCTTCAGCAAACGTCCCTGAAAGCTCTGGGCCGGCTCATGGCGGTTCTGCTCCAGACAGAGCCCAGCGGCGGCTTCTTTCAGAACATAGTGCATGTGAGTACGTGTGGGGCAAGGGAGAAAGCATGGTGCCTGTCGGTAGTGGGGGCAGATCTGGGGACTGAGAGGGTGATCAGAGGGGAGCAATCTCCTGCTGACGTGCCAGCTCACTGCGAGCTCAGAAATGGGCAGAGCGATGGGCCCTGCAGGGGAAAGGCAGGAGCCAGCCCCTGGCAGGCCACAGCCGAGGAAAAGCTCCCGGGTTGGCAGGCAGGATGACTGCAGAGAGCGGGGGCAGCAGTGCCGGTGCTCAGTGAGGCTGGAGGCCACGTGGAGCCACAGGGCAGCCTTGGGGGAAAGTGCTGGGGAAGGAGGGACAGGGAGAGGGGCGGCAGGAGGGAAAGCAAAGACGTCCTCAGTGAGACAGATGCTCTACCCCAGGTCCTGCAGAAATCCATGGTCTCAGACAACGTGTGGGAGCGCAAGAGGGCCCTGCAGACCTGCTCCCAGCTGCTGGCTGTTTGCGAAGAGCTTCGAGTGAGTAAAGAGCCCCACCGCATGCCCCCTGCTCCCTCCCCAGAGCCCCTGAGCTGGAAGGCGAGCTCCGCCCAGCTGTGCATGCTGTGCCATGGCGTGAGGAAGGCACAGGCGGAGAAGCCAGGGAGAGCCGGGGCTGCCTACAGCTTTCTTCCTGCCTCTCACCCCTGCAGAGAGCAGATGCCTGCGAGCACTTTGGCTCCCTGGTGGGATTGCTGGCGCCTCTGACGTGCGACCCCATGCCCGCATCCCGCCAGTTGGCTGCCTCCTGTCTGAGCTCCCTTCTCCGAATCCAAGGTGAGCAGAGCAGGTTGCACCAGCCCTCTGCCCTCCTCCGTAGCACTGCCAGAGCCCCACGGGCTGGGCCCTGTTTACAGGAGGGAGAGGCACCGTGCACAGCTCTCTTCTCGTCCCCACCCTGTCCTCTGTCTCTGCCCCGTGGAGAGCGGTTCCATTTCCAGAAGCATGACTTCCCTTTTCTCCCTGGGCTCTTTCCAGCCAAAGCAGCCAACGGAGTCATGGAGCCAGGAGACATCGGGAGCCTGTCTGAGGGACTGCATGCCTGCAGCACTGTCTCTCAGCTCCAGACCACGTCCAAAATGGCCATGGTAAGTGGACCCAGAAAGGGGTGGTGGGATCTCTGTGCGGAGGCTTCTGCACGACTCTGTGCTGCTCCCAGCCTTTCACACCGTTTCCAAAATGAGCTGTCACCCTGAGACCGCTGTTCTCAGCAAGCAGCAGGAGGCTCTGAGCTATGGCTGGCCTTCAGGCACGCAGTGCAAGGGGCTGACTCCATGATATGTGTGTGTGTGTGTGTGTGTGCACTTGCGTGCATGTGTGACTGTGGCTGCTGGGAGGTAGGCTTTGCATGTCAGCAGACACCATGGGTGCAGAAGCTGAGCGAAGGCTCAGCCGCCTTCCGTGTAAATAGCAGGGTACGGACAGCAGGAGCGTTGTGAATGGCCGGCAAGCCACTGAGCTAAGAATGCCCTCCAGCCTGCTTTGTGCTCTGAAGAGCTGCGCAGAGCAGTGATGGGATCTCTCCTGCTTCTCATCTCTCTGCAGATCGTGTGCAGAAACTTCCCCGTCGAACGCACCGTCGACTTCATGATGGCCACCAAGGAGACCATCCGGAAAGCCACAGGAGTGCGCGTGCGTGCTGCTGGGAAGTGGGTGACCACCTTTCTGCAGATGCACGGGAAGGACATCTGTTGGAACGTAAGAGACTTTCTTCCACGTGTCTTAGTTTGTTTCTGGCTGTTGCACCATGCCCTGTGCCGTCTGCCTCTGGTACTAAAGCAGCACAGCCTGAGCGCAGAGCCAGGGCTTGGACAGGGGGCTGGTTTGAAATTTAGGCTTAGGCGCTGGCAGCATGTCAAGGGAGCAGGCACTGCTCACGCGCTGAATGTCCATGGTCAGGCCCTGCAGAGTCCAGGATGCAGCAAGTCATTCCTTCTCCCCTTCTTCTTCCAGGTGCCACCCATCCTCTACATCCTGCGCAGCTGCGCGTCATCTACGCAGCAGAGCACGTTCGTGCCCTTCCTGTGCCAGGCGGTGGTCATCCTCACCCGCTGTCACACTGAGGCCGTGATGAACAACTTCTCCCGGCCGCCTGGACCCACAGACAGGTACTGGCACTCCTGCCTTTGCTGTTGTTGTAGCTTGCCTCTGCCAGAGGGATCCAGGGAGGAGGCAGCTTCTCTTTTTTCCTCTCAAAGTCTGTGTGAGGTGGAAATTACTCAGTCACAACTTGAGACTCTCCATTTTCTAGTGAGACGTGGAAGAGAATAAGAGAGTTCTGCCTTCAACGGTGGAGCCAGTAGAAGAAAAAGGAAGAAAAAGAAAAGGAAACGAAAGGAAAAAGAGAAAATGAAAGAAGAGAAAAAAGAAAAAAAGAGAAGAAGGAGAGAAGGGGAGTAGAAGGGAGAGGAGGGAAAAGGGGAAGGAGAGGGAATGAGGAGGAATGAGAGGAAAGGGGGGGGGAAGAAAAAGGGAATGAAAAAGAGAAATTTAAAATGGAGAGGAGAGGAGAGGAGAGGAGAGGAGAGGAGAGGAGAGGAGAGGAGAGGAGAGGAGAGGAGAGGAGAGGAGAGGAGAGGAGAGGAGAGGAGAGGAGAGGAGAGGAGAGGAGAGGAGAGGAGAGGAGAGGAGAGGAGAGGAAAAGGGAAGGAAAAAGGGAAGGAAAAAGAAGGAGGGGAAAGGAGGAGAGAAGAGAAAAGAGAAGAGGAGAGGAGAGGAGAGGAAAAAGGGAAGGAGGGGAAAGGAGGAGAGAAGAGAAAAAGAGGAGGAGAAGAGAAGAGAAGAGAAGAGAAGAGAAGAGAAGAGAAGAGAAGAGAAGAGAAGAGAAGAGAAGAGAAGAGAAGAGAAGAGAAGAGAAGAGAAGAGAAGAGAAGAGAAGAGAAGGGAGGAGAAGAGAAGGGAGGAGAAGAGAAGGGAGGAGAAGAGAAGGGAGGAGAAGGGAGGAGAAGGGAGGAGAAGAGAAGGGAGGAGAAGAGAAGGGAGGAGAAGAGAAGGGAGGAGAAGAGAAGGGAGGAGAAGGGAGGGGAGGAGTGGGGAGGGGAGGAGTGGGGAGGGGAGCAGAGGAGAGGAAAGAAAATGAAAAGAGAAAAGGGGAGGAGAAGGGAGAGGAGGGAAAAGGGAAAGGAGAGGGGATGAGGAGGAAACAGAGAGGGAAGGAAAAAGGGAATGAAAAAAAAAATTAAAATGAGAGGAGTAGAAGAAAAAGGGAAGGGAAAATGGAAGGAGAAAGGGAAGGAAAAGGGAAGGAAAAAGGGAAGGAGGGGAAAGGAGAAGAGAGGAGAAGAGAGGAGAAAGAAAGAGAAGAGAGGAGAAGAGAGGAGAAAGAAGAGAAGAGAAGAGAAGAGAAGAGAAGAGAAGAGAAGAGAAGAGAAGAGAAGAGAAGAGAAGAGAAGAGAAGAGAAGAGAAGAGAAGAGAAGAGAAGAGAAGAGAAGAGAAGAAAGAGAAGATTGTATCATTTATTAAAAATAAATAAATGCGAGAATCCTGGCTGAGATGTGAAAAGGGTACTTTTTTAGCAGTCTTCCTATTTATAGCTGAAGGAACCTGGGAAGCTCATCTAGTGCAATCCCCTGCCTTAGCAGAACTCCTAGATTAGGTCACTCAGGAACGCATCCAGGCAGGGTTTGAGTAATGTCTCCAGAGAAGGAGACCCCACAGCCTCTCTGGGCAACCTGCTCCAGTGCTCCATCACCCTTACTGAAGGGTCTGAAAGTCTGAATGGCCTTCAGAATTGAAAAACTAGTTGAGTTATGAACTGTAAAAGTTTACCTCAGCAGTCTAAGAGCATGTGTCTCTCATGAAACTAGGACACATCTACACGTCTCTTTTTCCCCCTTAAATTCCTCACATCCCTAGCATGTATGACAAAATGTGTCATAATATGTTGGCAGACAGTGCTTGGTGGCAGGCTTTAATTTTAACAGTCTTTCAGACCAGAAGCTCTAGATTCAGACACTTACATTTAGACACTCAAATGTAGTTGCTGCAGACGCCTTAAATTCGGAGGCTCCTCAGTTGTGCAGTCAGACATGAGTACCACTGAGAGAATCTGGTCCATGTTGGAGCTGTGGGTGGTTCCTCACTGAGTGGCTGACGCTCGTTCAAAACTCAGCAACATCTCTTGGCAACTCAGATGCCAAAGAGGTATTTATCTGCTAGCTCTGCTTCTCTTGGCAGCAAATCTGGAAATATTCACACAATAATTTGCATTATTTTGGCAACAGCACGAAATGTGAACCAACAGTAATAGAAGCCACTCTCAGCAGTGGCAGATGGGCTGCACAGCTAAGGGTGGAATTAGGCTGCAAGTTCACACATCTCTCACAACTACGCTGTGCTCCTAGTTAGATTCAGTGGGTTTACAGACTTCCAGAAGCAAAAGCAGCTGTCAGCCACGCTCAATTAGACAGGTTGGCAGATGTTTGGCCTCACTAGAACATCGTGAGGACACAGAACAAACTCCAAGGTAGCCCAGCAATAGCATTTCTCACACTGGAGAAGAGTAAGGAGGCTGTGGATGCCCATCCCTGGAGGTATTCGAGGCCAGGCTGGATGTGGCTCTGGGCAGCCTGGTTGAGTGCTTGGTGCCCTGCACACAGCAGGGGCGTTGAAACTGTGTGATCATTGTTCCTTTCAACCCAGGCTATTCTGTGATTCTATGATTCTCTGATACATTTTATTCACAGACAAAGGTCGCATGTCTTAAAGCATCATAAAACTATGTTTTAATTTATGCACTGAAAGAAACACTACAACAGCAACAATGAACAACTTGGTTTTGATTTGGATTTCTTTTTATTTTCTTTTTTTTTTCTCTCCCTCTCCTTTTCAACCTTAGAATATCATATAGGGAAGAACCACTGGTGTCCCCACACAATATGACATAACCCCACTGACACAGCAGTACTGGTTAATGCCTTTTTTTTAAGGCTGCCAAATATGCAAACAGAAACAGGCTAGGCTTCTAATGTGGCCGAATATTTCCCTTTCCAGGTAACAACTCCATTAATCACGTACCTTCATCTACCTGTCCAGCAGTTCATTGTTTTTCTGCTGAAAGAGACTTTGCAATTAAAATCGTACTGAAATGAGAGCCATAGTTTTCCAGAATGAAGACTCAGAATGCCCTCAGTGAAAAACAACCTATTTCTTTTAAAAAAGATTTCTCATTTGCACCATGGCTTATTATACATGTAGAAGTATGTTCATTTTGTGTGTGTCTCAAGTTTACCATCAACATGAAGCATGAAAAATGCACACATTTTTTATTCTAAATGAAGTTGAAACAAATTTATTACCAAAGATTTCTTAATACAATCCTTGTGAAATGTTCTGTATTTACGAATCTCTATTTTCTCACTGAAGGTGGTTCCATAGTGCTGCTCACTGGACAAGAGGAATAATTTACTGCATTATTTGGTGGCTGTTTTTCACAGCCTGATGTTAAAACAGCTGGTCTTGTCCTACTGCCTCTTCCTCCCTGAAAAGCAAAGTAAACAAATCAACAAATAAATAAAAGGGAATGTACAGACAGAAACTTAATTCACACCATTAGCTTATCCAGCTATCAAACTGCATTCAGACGAGGTGATTTTGAGAGTAGTTCCTCCCATGAACTACAACTCTGACTCTCAACAGAAATGATTTCTGTTCTCAACAATTTCAGTGCCTGTAAGTGCAGCCCTGCCTTACCTTCTTGGAGAGTTCTAATGAAATCTTAGGAAAACTTGCCTCCCTCACTTTCAGGATCTCCAATCTTTAAGTCCGTGTCAGCATTCACTTTTTGGCTACCGCCTATTCAGTGACAGAAAGCCAGCATGCATGTTTCAGTTTGTTTTCCAAGCTTGCCCTTTGACAACAGAATGATGAAAAGACACCACGTTTCTCCAGCCGGTTGCTGATTTGAACACAAGCTGAAGTGGTGTGAGCGGTTTCCCATGAAGTAACTTGGCAGTTTAATTATCAAATGCATTAGTTGTGTTTTCTAGTTTCAATTAGTAGGGGAGAGAAAGCTGAAACTTCAAGTAAGCTTCATGTGCTGTTAGGAAAGACCCTGGATAACGGTGCTTCTCATTAGTACAAGGTGTCACCGCCTGGGAGTTAAGTTTTTGTGTAGCGAAAACCACCAGCAGAAAAGTCAGTCTGCCCTTCATATTCATTTTGCCATATTCCAGCATTTTTTCTTGTAAATACCACGGCCAAAAGAATATTTAAGGCAGTTTCGGCATATGTGGGGAGATTCAAGTCATCGTTCCATCAATCAGTGTCTCTTATTCTGCCAGCATCTGACAGGTGACAAACTGGTCTTCTGTTTTTCTAGGGTAGACATCACTGAGCAATGATAAAGAGGAATCAATCCTATACAATTAAGAGGAAAAATGTATGAGATCTGCTCATTCTGGGAGTGAAGCAAGTCTTGTGGTCAGTAGACGAAAAGATGATTCAGAAACATGGAAGATATATTTTTGTATATCAGAAGTATAGTTAATGGGAAGATACATGAGTTAAGTGACAGGTAACCATAATTTCAGTGTTAAAATGTCCGTTTGGATCGTTGTTAATTTGTTTAATGTACTTAGCAGTGTATTAGCAGAAGATATTTTAGGGTACATATTTTAGTGTCTCTGTGGCAGATGCTTGGTTTTCATAAACCACACGTATATTTTACTTTTAAAATAAAAGCAGGGTGCCTCATCCAGAGACTAATTATACTGCAAAGCAAAACCAGCATGTTGCTCTACACAGGTTACCAAAGCCATCCTCCTTCAGCTAGATCTGGCTACTTAATAGCTTTCATTAGCTGGGAACAGTTTCCAAAGCACTCTGTTAAAGCCATTTCCAAACCATTCTGTCCCAGGGCAGGAAGAAAAATTAGCACGTGTCCAAACAAAAATTGCTACAACTTTTTTTGTTCCCAAAAGAGAAATGAAATGGACAAGTTTGTATTTTCTCATTCCTGACATGAGAATACAGTACAGCTAAAGAGAACAGGTAGTCAGAGCTTCACTGAACATAAACCATTCTGTAATGAATAAGTCCTTTATTTTTTTGTTCTATCAGATAGCAAACCCCAGAATAACAACTGTCCCACTGACTCTGTGTCAATGTGAGGATTAGAGGGAAGAGTGGAGAAAAGTGGTTTAATTGTATTTGTATGAATGAAGAAGATTAAATCATCTCATCAGTATTTGTAACACAGTTTACTTGCTTTCAGGTAACATAAGCAATCTCCATTTTAAGCAGTACCTCCTGACCTGGGGAAAGAACATCCAGCAGTTCTGGAGGCTAACATACACTACATAAGTGCTCTCACAAAAAGTACTGGTGCTGTGATGAGCTCAACCTTCCCCTCTTTCACGTCACCAGTGCTGTAGAGCAAGGGGCAAGTTCTCAGAGCAAACACGGTAAGAACAATCCATGCACTGAAAGGCACACTCATACAGTGCTATACAATGCAAAATAGTTTTCTTAACAAACAGTGATGGTGAAGATAAGAGCCAACTTACCTACAATCTACAGAACATTTCTACCAATACATCCACGTGAACCTCCCTTCTCTACTCTTTGCCCTCTCCTTTCAGACACAGGACACTCACCTGAGACGCAGTGTAGACAGGAATCTTTCAAATAAGCACAGGACATCTAACACCAATTAAGCCTCCCCAGCTTTTCTCTTGGCCTGTAACTTTCTCTCCAAAAGGATACACATCTTCTGTAGGATCCATGGCATATCTGCAGGCTTCTGAATGTTTCAGGTGTCCCAAAGCACCTAAAACAGTTGTAGCCATTCATGCATAAGCACCTGAATTCTACTCAGCGATCTGCAAGGTGAAAATCTCAAGAGTAACATGAGCGTACTTTGTTTGCAAGAACATCATCTGCAGGTTTCTGTTCCTTCCGTTACTGTTTCCTACTTTCACACTGCCAAGAAAAAGCACAGCAACAGAAAAAGGGCACAGGAATATACATCCTTCATTTCTAAGCCCTTGGTGAACTGAATTTCCCACACTGTCTGGAGATGCCTCGGCAAACTTCTTTCTAAATCACACCCAGCTGCACAGTGCCAAAGGGCTGCTGTCCTGTAACCAAGTGCTGTCAGAACATGGAAGCATGACTTTCTACATCTACTACATGTACTTTCTTTCCATTGAGCCAGAAATGTCGTACCTTCCAAATCATGATGCTGGTAGAGACCACAGACAGTGCCAACAGCTTCCAGGAGAAGCCATGTAACAGCAACTTCAATCAAGGAGTAAAAATTACAAGAGATAGGAAGTGCAGCTGATGGTTCCCTCATACTGCAAATAATCTAGAAATGGGAACAAAACACAGCTTTTATCAATATTAGATGTCGCACAAGGAAAACTGTATTGAAATGTTTTTCAGAATTTGCAAGGAGCAAAATCTGCAGATAGGACAACTCTTGTGCTGCAATTTTTTTTTCCTGCAGATGAAGCTGCTAAAGAGAGAATTGATATATGCAGGAATTGCAGTCAGAGGTACATAAAAGTGTGAATAAATGATAGCCCAGAATCCACAAAACAGCATAATATCTTTTCAATACTGGAAAAAAAAAGAAAAAGGAAAATATTTTTTAAACTTAAATAGATGTTTTATGTAAAATGCGTGCTCCAGTGACAACTGTAACATGCAATCTTACCTGTATCCTTCAATAAGCCAAAATGTAACAAAAGAAATGGACTATGTTTCTAGAGAACTGATTTTCTAGGTCACACCTGCACTATGTTCATCCTAAAATACTGAATTATGAAAACATTTAGCTTTGTACTTTGAAACTCATTTGCTCAAACTATGTACTGCTATGAATGCACATAATATCCATCAAGTATCCATGAAGCAGCAGACTGTCAAGAAAGAGGTAATCACAGTGTTTTTTGCTAAACATACTCCTATGATTTCATCACAGTTTTCAAATTACGCTGGCTTTGAAATTTGGAGTATTTGCTGGTTTTGAGTCATCAGTGTCAGAGCTCTCCTTCTTTCTATTTCATGCTGCTTTGTCAATTCTACCGTATCATTCTCTTTGGAATTGTTTGCCATCAGTAGGAAAATAATGTCCTTTGTTCACCCTTCTTTAATGGTTAACTCAGGTGAGAAGCAGAACATGCTGAAAGGCCAGCTAAGTTGTTTAGAAGTATGTTCTCTAAGAACATGGTGTGCACTATACTGGTAAGAGTAACCAGGGGCTTTGATGAGCAGTACTAAAATATCCTGTAGTCTGGAATAAAGTCCTGGCCCCAACTTTCATATACCCATGTTGTGAGGGCTGGTGGATCAAGTCGGACAGTCTGAAGATTCCTGCTTAAAGGCATGACTGAAAGGTCATTTCTCAAAATGCTTCTGGGCAGTGGGAAAATTGAGCAACGTTCAGTTCGGACTGGGAATTCCACCTGACACAGCCTGACCCTTCACACTGCACTTTGCACACTGTGCATGTGACACGGCAGAACAAACTTCCACAGCAACTTAAAATACAGAACTAATGGGGATTTGCAGAGGTTGAGTGCTCGCTCTCAAAGATCTAGCAGAAGGAATATTTTAATGATGGGTTTCAACTGTTCAGCCCTGAGAAGGCAATAAGATCCAGCCCAGGAGACACAAAAACTGAATAAAAAACAACAACCTGAACCAAACAAAGTAGAAGATGTTGGAAAAAGCAACTGTTTGTAAGATATTTCTTAGGGGTCGTCATCTACAATTATTTACATATTACATTAGAAGAAGTATTTTCCCATTCATACGTAAGGCAGGCCATATTTCTGCCTACATTCTATTCCTGTGTCTCTTGTGTTCCCTTGAATTTCTTTCTTTCTTGAAAGTTGGCCTTTTTGTCAACACATTCACAAGTGCAAACACAACTTTGCTGTGAAGTATGGTTTTATGTTCTGTTGTTTTGAAAGATTCATCTCTAAGGTTCACGCTTGGGCAAGAAACACAGCTTGGATGCAGAAAGTAAGAAACAAACAAAAGCTGAAAACAACAACAATTTTTTTAAGAGGATGGAAGAGTTCTCTGCCACTCAGTGACACAGCATGGGAAGATGGGCCAGGGGCACCCTGTAAGACAAGAGTGTTGGGGGTCCCCATGGGGAGTTCAGGGCAGGTCCTGGCAACCTGATCCCATCCTATGTTCCCAAGCACAGGAAGGCGGTCAGGGACAGTGGTGCAGACCTTGGGTGTGGAGTCTCCTTGGGGGGGGACAGGCCCACAAGCTGGGATGGGTTTGGGCCACAGGTGGGCTCAGCTGGGCAAAGGGCTGACATGGCAGGGCTGTGAAGGGCCGAAGCCCAGCCTGCTGTTGTCTTGCTGGGAAAGGGACCACAGCCCCAGGATGGTGTGGGGGCCTGGGCTTGGGCAAGGGAAGGCCCAGGGGTGGGCATGGACAGGCAGAGCTGAATGAACCTGGTGGATATTTGCTGTACATTTTACAGATGTTACACAGGGAATGGGTAGATGTGCTGAAGGTGAGGTTGAGAGGTGTGGCTGACAAAGAGGCATTAGATAGTGGGGCATTACTGACCATGATGTAAATGGCATGGAAAAAGGGGCAGAGATTGAACTGAGTCCAGCTAGGCTGGAATTTTTAATAGCTCCTTTGGGGCTTTACTTTAGATTGGTGACCAAGAGAGTGGTGATAACAAACTGGTGTTCCAGCTGTTGCTGAGCAGTGCTTGCACGGTATATAGGCCTTGTCTTTTTTTCCCTCTCTGGCCCCACTGAAAGTAGGCTGGAGAGAAGGGAAGGGGTTGGGAGGTGTCCTGGTCTCAGGTAGCACAGAGTTATTATAGCAGTTGGGGTGGTTCTGTGTTCTGAATTTGGGATGAAAATAATGTTGATAGCACAGCAGTGTTTTGATTGCTGCTGAGCAGTGCATACACCAAGTCATGGACTTTCAGCTTCCCATACTGCCCTGCCAGTGAGGATGCTGTGGCTGCAAAAGAAGCTGGGAGGGACAGCTGACTCCAGCTGAACAAAATTCCATATCATATGACGTCATGCTCAACCATAAAAGCTGGGGATACAGACATTGTCTTTGTCTTGAACCATAATCTGTTCTTACTCTTGCTCTTCCAATTCCTTCTCCCAAGTACTGCAGGTAGGGAGTGAGAAACTGAGTGGGGACTTAGCTGCCACTTGGAGGCAATCCACCATAGCCATAAATTTAAAGGCTGTAAACAGAGAAAAAATATATATATTTAAAAAAAAAAGAAAAAGAAAAATACAATCCTTCTTGTGATGTTTCTTGTGGTATTTAAATAATTGTCACGAATTTGAAGGGAGGAGCTGTGAGGCTCTTGTTTGCCTGTGTGATGTTGAAGATGCAGTGTACTGAAGAAATATTTCAACACTCTGCCCATGTTGAAAAGAAACTGTACTGGACAACAAGAGCCAATAACACCAGATCTGAACGTTCAAAACCCATTTGAGTCAGTCACAGTGCCATCAGGTCACAAGTTACACAATTTCCTCTGCATAGACCACTGTTTGAGTAACCTTGTAAAGCTGTTCTTGGTAATTAGGACAAAAAGTAACCATCCTGAAGAATGCAATCTGCTCGAACGTCCCCAGGAAAGCATGGAAGGAAGCTCTCTCATCTGCAGGGACTGCTGTGTGCTTCAGAGGTGCCGCACAGGACACGTCAGAAGGCACCAGGGGATGTCTGGGGAGAAGTGTTCTGCCTCCCACTCAGCAAAGAGGGAGCAGAAAGAGAAGTGCATGAAGCCTTTCCCAGCTGGTTCCAGCAGGAAAATCTATGGTGGGTGCTCCCCCTGCTCCCTGCCCCAGGCTTCTCGCTTTCTCTAACTGAGGTTTCCCTTTTCTACTCTCAGCCAAGTATCACCACTTCCCTAAGGATGGCAACTGACAGAGGTTTTAGTAAGAGCATCTGCATCAAATAGTAAAAGTTCCAGCAGTTACAAAATAGCAGAAAAAGAATTGACAGTCAGATCTGTTTCCCATCTTTACAGGGACTGCATTCAGGAAACAGCCACTGCACTGGCAAGAGCCCTTCACACCGGGTCTCTCTGTGGCAGCATATCTTCCCTGACACAACTCAAAAGCAGCACAAGTGTGGCAGTGGAGCAGCATTATTCCATCCTTTCCATGGGACAAAATATGGCATGGAAAAAAACTTTACAACAATCTGTTTTCAGTTGAACCTAGTCATCCCTTCCATGGAAAAGACCAATTGGAACAGTGAACATCTACACAGAAATACGTACTTTGCTGAAGACCAAGATTTGGGCCACGTACAACAGAAAATGCAGTGATCCTTTGGATCAGAGCAGGGAGAAAGCCTGGTAGAGTAAGTATATGGGAGGGGAGTAAGGTACTGCTAGCAAGTTAAGGAAAATGTCAGACATAGTGCCAAAGACCAGAGCTATGTCCCCCCATCAGAATGTATTACTAAACTGTTTGTTCAAAAAGTGTTGCAGAAGGCAAGTATGAACTAGCAAGACATTGACTGAGGCTTTCCTAAAACAGAATATCCAAAAACAGTTTAACTGGTGGTAGGTGAATGGTTGGACCAGATGATCTTAGTGGTCTTTTCCAACCTTTTAACGATTATATGTTTCTATGATTCAGGCATAGCTCTTATCTTGCTTAACTGCTTTTATATGCACTGATGTGAATGTAGTGGAAAATCAGACAGTCTGGGGGTGATCCTTACCTTTAACCTGAAAACAGTTGCAATGCAGTTAGCATTCAGATCCCAGTGCAGTCCCCACAGCTTCCTAGAGTTCAAACAGAATGAAAGGACTTACTGCTGGCACATACTCTTTCTGTTTATTCCTATATGATACTCATTTTCTCCCTCACAGCTTTTTGCTTCAGTGTAAGTGAGCACAGCACTCTCTACCTTTTTGTGACCGTGCTCCCTACAATGAAATTTTGCCTCTTGCAGATTGTTTTAGCAAATCAGATTTTGTATCTGATTTTATCACTTCAGTCCAGCAACTCCTTTTTTCTTTCACTGACTTTGATTAACATGCTTGTGCTAGACTTAATAAACCAGTACTGCAGTTTCATGTCTTGTCAGTCTGGATCACCACCTTGCCTGCATTCTCTCTGCTCCTGAAGCAGGATTTGTGGCTGAGATCACTATTTAGAGTATTTATCCCCAGCTTGACTCCGTTCTCATTTCTCAGGAATCATTTTCTTCCCACTGTGTTTACAAGCTTGAAATCCAGTTGAGGACTTTTAGGCCACCAAGCAAATTTGAATTTAATTGTTTCATGAAATAGAGCTACTCTCTTGAGAAAACCCAGCTGAAACACTGCCTATGACATTAAACACGGATTTGGTTGGAAGCTTTTCCAAGAGAATAAAAGATAACTTGATTTGTGATTCATCATACTGTGACGGAACTGGGGAAAGAAAGAAAGTGATAGCTTGCTTAGCTTTCAGAATTCCTTTGGCAATTTCTTTTTATCGTAAATACATCTCCTTTCTATGTCTGGTTTAGAAATGTACTTGTTAAGTACTCAGAACTGCTGCAGGGTAGTGAAAGCTGCAGATTATGAAGAGGAAGTTCTTGTGGGTTTCAGTTGCTGCCAAGAATAACAAAGCTAGAGAAATAAATCTGGTACGTGAGGGCTGGTGCAGAGAAAGTATTATCTTCTAGCTATAAATAAAAAGTTTCTTCACTCTTAAAAATCATGAATATATGTGGATCTCTGTGAAATTATAACAAAAGTTCACAAGTAATCTTTAAGAAAGTAATCTACAACTCCACTCTGCAGTTGCAGTATCAGTACCATTACTGAGTCTCCATCTGGATGAACAAGTTCACACAGAAAGATTTATAGAAACTGAAGAACATAAGCATCTTCAGTAGCCTGTAGCAAGCTATAAATCCAAAACCTGTTTTTACATGAGTGTGGCTTCTTTCTTCCTCCCTCAGTATTCATCCTTCACCTTAAAGGCCATTGCCAAGCACTCTGAAATTTTTGTTCTCTGGTTATTGTTAAAGCTGACTTCAGGGTTACTGCTTTAAACGTTTCTTGCTGGAAAATCTCCCACTTCCTCATCTCCTGACATTTCCACTGTGGTCTCCATTGATGAAGTGAATGCTTAATTAACGGAATCCTGAATTAACAGAAGTAGCTTTACTGGACTGAGCAGCACGTTTCTTGACAGCTAAAGATTTCATGATTAGCTGGGTTTTCCACAAAACATTATTTAAAGCTGGATTTTTCTGTGCAGTAACAGAAGTATCTTAGAAGTTTTACTTTGTGGGAAAAATGATACAATGAATCTCATGTATATATACATACTTAAGAAAGACTAGTATGAAATATAAGCCAGTAGCTGAGGAAGTTAGCTAGATAAGTAAAAAAAGTTAAAAATCTACTGACGTGCACTTAATCTCACTGAGAAGAAAGAAATCTGACCCAAGAGAAGAGAAGTCAACAGGAAAGGGAAAATCATTAGTGACAGTGTGCAGAAAAGAAGACAGAAGAGCAAAGCAGGAATTTGGAGAAGAACTGCACGGGATACAACAAACCCAATGAAACTTTCTAGGTATTACAGAAGCAGGAAGTCAGAAGTGAATTAGTTATCTCCAAGCCCAAGACGACCACGAACTAAAAGACAACAAAAATGCAAATAAACTTAAAGAATTCTTTGAATAATCCCTTCCCACCATGTCACAACAAAAGTATTCATTCACCAACCCAGGATCAGTAATTTCAAGTAATGAAGATGGGCCTCAAACAGAGACTGAAGATGAAAAGTACAGCAAACGAGGCTGGCACAAACTGGCAAACAACAACTCACTAGGACTAGCTGGTACCTCTCCAAAGCTCTGCAGATGCTGAAGACAGAAGGGATTTAACAGCTATCAAAATATTCAATCTCTGGTTAAAATCAGCAGCTCCACTGGAGACTTGCAGGGTAACAACTGTTCCAGCTATTAAAAAAAAAAAGAAAGGAAAAAAGAAAAGGTAGGGAACTGAAGAAACGCAGATCATAGAGTTTTATTTCAGTATAAGTTAATCTTGTAAAATTTAAATAAAAATAGTCTTTTAAAACATCTCAGGGAACATGATAGGACCAACGTCTGATAGAACCCCATGTGTTTTGTATGAGTACAATCACTGAGAAAAAAAGATGTGAACAATGAGTCAGTCAATTAATTTTGCAGATGGTTGAAAATTATTTCATTTGGCAAGATCAGAGAAGATTGCAAGGGATTCTGAAGGAACCTAATAAAGATGTGTTAGTGAGAAGTAGAACTTCTAAAAATTGGTACTGGCTCATATTCAGGAACAACAATCGACAGGAACAGTTTCAGACCCATGAATTTGCTAACCCAATTTACTCTTAGAGCCAAGAAATCTGCAGCATTTTTTATTTAATGGAAGTCTAGATACACTATCTATGAGGTTTGTAAGTTCTTACGTATAAAGAATAAAATAATGGTTAACCACAGGAGCCTCAGGGCAAGAACATTTCAGCAGGTCTTCATCCAGCTTCAGGAATTGCAGGCGTAAGGATCCAGGTCACTTAAAGGCTGGTCAGTCTCAGTTCAGTCCCTGCGAAAACAACACAGCAAAATGTTGTGATCAGCGGTGCAAAGTCCAACTGGCAGCCAGAAACTACAGCACACTTCAGGGGCTGACACTGAAGTTCATACTGTTTAATGTCCTCATTATTAACCCCAATGGCAGGACAATATGCATTCTCAGCAAGTCTGCAGACAACACTAGATTAGGAGGAACAACCAAGTTGGTACCTGAACAGAAGATTCAGAGCAGGTGGAGCCAGGCTGAGCAAAATTCTTAACAGATGTGCAGAACAGCAGGGGGAAAAAAGGATGGGCAGAGTTTGGAACACAGGAAATTCCAATTAGATATAAGGAAAATATTCTCATTATAAGGATAGTCAGACACTGGAACGTGTTCAGACAGCTTTTGGGATCTCCAGCCTTGGAGTTGTTGAACACTCAATTAGAAACCTCCCTGAGCAAAATGATATAATTAGACCCTCTCTGAGCAACAGATTGGATTAGATGGCATCCAAAGGTCTCCTTCAACCTAAATAATTCAATGATTCTATGATTCTAATTGATTTCAAAATTCTTCACCATTAGTATAGCCAGGAATCTTCCTTTGAAGCATCTAACCCCCAACTGCATAAGAGATGGGATACCAACTGCTTTACACATCTTTAGATCCCAAAGCCTGTTCTAAATGAGTGAGCAGAGCAGGACCCAGAGGCATGCTCGGAGTTTGCCTGCATGTCCCTGAAAGACTGATGTGTGATTGATGTGCCTGTGGCTGAGCGTGAGTGAGTCCATGTGGCATAGCACACTGGCTGTAAGGTTGCTTTCAGGCTTATCTCAAAAGACAATAAAGACTTAACCCTAAGGCATCTTCTGTCCGATCCAGTATGGCTGTTCCTGTCTGTTTAACAGAAAAACTCTTCTAGTGGGATTTTTAAACAAACAGCAAGGTATCTTGAAAAACAGGGAAAAGAAGTAACCATGCACAAAGAAATGCAGTCATTCACTGTTTTGTCTGGATATCATTTGATGGCACATCTTTGATGAATCTACTCTTTTTACAGTCTCTTAATCTGAAAAGGTATTCATCATACTACAGAAAACCACCTACACTTTCTCAAAAGTATTCAGAGCAAAGACAGAAATGGCTGATCTTATTAACATAATTTTATACATACGTGTATGCATATAGTAGAAGTTCTCTGAAGATGGTGTCTGCATATGCACTGACATTTTAAGTGGGATATAGCTGCATCAATCTGGAGAGGACATGTAATGCTTTAACATTGATTCCTAACTTCTTGGTAATATTTCCTTACACTTCTTTGAGCTCATTTCTACTGATATTCTCAATCTATATGGTAGGACACAGCTCGAAAAGTTTCCCTCTCTAAGAATACAGGTTAATAGTTTATTTGAAGAGTGAAATGTACTGCAGTTTGTTTTGCATGGAATGGCAGGTTAGAGCAGTAATGAACTCAGTGAAGGGCTATAAGCAGAGAGGAGCAATGCTGGCAGGATGTCACGATAGACCAGCACAAGAGGGATGTTCTTGTTGAGTACAAGAAAGACTGCCCAATTGACTTCTTCCATAACTTGATGAAAGGGTCAATAGTGTGCTGCAAGTTCTATTCAAGTAGAAAAGATTGTAGTCTCTAACAAAATAGAGGGAAAAGGAATCTAGAAGATTGAGAAATGGAAAAAAAAAAAAAAAAGAGGTTAGATTTTAAATATGTAGACTGATATCTGTGGGGAGAATAATTCAAAACATAAATATCATTTGTTTGGAATATTTTAAAATATGTAGGGTAAAAATATTCCAATTTGTGCCTGAAGATCAAAATAGCTATCTGCTTGCAGGGCAACATTGATACATAAAGCACTGTGACTGTGGGAGCCTGGAAGATATGAACACATACCAGGAGACATGAAAATCTGTATTCCATTGGGCTGCACTGTGGCTGAAGAGCCCTTCTCTTTCCTACAGACTTTTAACAAATGAAAAATTAAACCTGCACTCAACACATATTGACATTTTTAGTGTCAAGGATACAAGTTAATATCTGTTAAGGATATTTCTGATCTAATATTGGGCAGCCCATCAATGACCTTTCTCCCTTCTACCACATTTCCAAAATCCCTTTATTTTTTATGCCATTGTCTACAGAAACATGTGGGAGAGGTTGACAGAACTGTGTTTGTTCAGTGTTGGGATGAGAGACTAAAAAGGTAGAAGGGGGACAGACCGTATCTTCAATTGGCTAGTGGGAGGGTAGAAGAACAAGACTCATCACTTCTTGAAGATTCATAGAGAAAAAGACAAAGGACAAAAGAAACTGCTTGCAAGAAGAGGAATTATGACTGGATGTTAGAAAAAAAATCTTGTAACAAAAATTGTAGTCAGAATCTAGGACAGGTTCTTTCATTAAAGGTTGTGAGACCTCCATCCTTGAAGATACTCACAGCTAGACTCGTTAAGCCTTCAGCACCCAGATCTAGCCTGTACCTGATTTTGAACAGGACATTAGATTAAATGACCTCCAGAGGTCCTTTACATCCTATATAATTTTATGGTTCTAATAGACACCTGGAGGAGAAACCCACACATCTGATAGCTTTCCTAAACCAACAGTGCCCACAAGATGAAAATAGGAGACATATCTGGGGCCTAGTTCTGCAGGCAATTACATTAATCACTGCACACAGTCATCAGACTCTGTTTTTTCCATAGCTTTCTCATGGCTAACAGTATTTGAAAATCAAAAGCTGAACTATCTCCACTGGAAAAGAAGAGTACTCTTCTTGCTGTTTGTCTTCAGGCTTATTTTGATTATTTTTCATAAAAACTTTTGAACATAGGGAAAAAAAAACTAGTAATTTGCCAAATGTATGGTCTGTTTTCCTAGTGAGAAAAATTCCTATAATCTCGTAGAACTTGCCTAAGAATATCCCTTTCTGATATTTCCTTTTATCTCCTACTGACCAACTTTGGATTTGCAAGGGCTCAGAGGCAAGAAAGTCTTATTAATAAGAATGCACAATGAACATCTAAAGTACAAAATAAATGTGACATTCATCTGGCACAGAAATAGCTTTGTTGCTGTTTTTTTGCTTGTTAGTTTTATCTTATGCAGCTATAACAGCTATATCCCTTGTTCCCATCGATGCTGGCATACAGACAGGAATTTTGCTGCATGCCCTGCCAAATCCAGTCTCCCAGTCCCACGGTTGCAGGAGAGGGAGCCTGGAAACCCTGAGCACATGTGACAAGAGCTTATAGTCACAAAACAGAAAGAGGAAGTTCTGCTGTTACACTTCCACTACTGGAAATCCCTGAATAGCAGAGATGATGGAAACTGGGAGCTGGAATTACAGAATCACTGAATGGTTTGGGTTGCAGGAGACCTCAGAGGCCACCCAGCCCCAACCCCTGCCGTGGGCAGGGCTGCCCCTCCCCCAGCTCAGGCTGTGCAGGGCTCCATCTACTGCTCAGTTTCATCTTGATAACATCCTCAGTTTAATCTCCAGTTAGACCTTGTTCCTAAGGTGATGTTTCAAGCTGTATCACTACTCTTCTCTACAGGTTAGAGACTCAGAGGTAGGAAAATGTAGGCACAGAGACTTTCTGTTATTGGGTGATATTCTGACAGCAAATAAACTTGGATTGCTTCCTTTTCCTTCATGGATTCTTGAAATACTTAGAAATTCTTCCTGTATTCTTACGTGTATTAAGAGCTAGACTATGTATAAAAGGCAACATTTTCCTATTTCCCCTTTGGAACCAGACTAACTCCATTGAGGCTTATGCAGAGCTCATTCCCACAGAAGATACAACAAGATAGGAGAAGTCTCTCTGGAGAAGGAAACCCTACCAAAACTGCCCAGATTGTCAGATACCCTTATTACTCCTACCACGTCCAAACACCTGCTGTTAAATGACAAATTTAGACACCGCTGTATGGATCTGGGCTGGGTCACTTTATGGTGACTTGAGTTTAGTCTGGTGGTGCATGACTAAATAACATTTCTGCATCTCCAAATCCCCACAGTATTGGCATATGAGAAGCAAGGATAACATTACAAAAGAGGCAGGGATCCTAGTCACTGGTCAGGAAAGACTCTGTAGACAACACTTCTGAAAGACACTAAGTCAGCAATGTCAGACTGTATTCTATGTGACAGAAATCACTTCTGTTCCCTTTAGTAATTGTTCTGACTGTTACATGGACCCATGGACTGGAATGTGTATATACAAATTAAGAAGGTACCACCCTGGCTCCCTGCAGCTCAAAATTCAGGACAACCAAGAGATAAAGACTGGTTCCTTCCCAATAGTATCAAAAGAAACAATAAATAGGAAGTCTACACAACTGGTGACATAAAAAAATAGCTGAAATATAATTTCAGTGCTTTTGAAAACTTACTATCACACAAAGTTTGGTTTCCTAGAATAAAGATGTAATGAATTATGCCTCTTATTTAAATAAATTGGCAGAATTTTTTCCATCTGTGGGATCATAACATAGCAAATCTGGCTCCCCAGAGTCCTCATACCCTGTATAAGACAGCAATATCTGTAAGACTCAGCACAGTTTTGGATAGAAACAGAACAGGTGCAAATAAGACAGAAACAAAGCCATAGAATGAACTTCCCACTCCTTTATCAGCTTCTTAGGGATTGGTGGCTTTTGTCCTTGACAAATTGCACGTGTAAAGTTGTTTGAGAACTCCAGTCCAGCCTTCCACTTTGCAGAACAGGTACAGATTCATTCTGAGGCCAGAACATAGCAAGGCCATGAGGTTTTTTTGGACAAGAATACTTGCTGAATACCTGAACACCCTACGTTGCCTGCTGCCAACAAGCATCTGAAGACAATCAGTTCTTCACAGAGACAAGTCTCCCTTTGTGTAGGAAAGGTAATCAGTAACCTTGTTACTAGTCATTAGACTTACAAAAGAAATAGTTTACTGTATTGTATTTTGACTGAAAGACTCTAATATGTGAGATACAGTTTAATAATATTATGCCATGACATTATTAAAAATTATTAAACTTCCCTAATGAAACTTTCTGCTGATGTGAATAAGCTAAACCAATTTCGTTGCTCCTAGAGGAAAAGACTCAGGAATGTTTGGGCGTTATGAAAAAGAACTGTACCTGATTTTCTCATTCTCCATGAACATCAATGAAAGCCATTTTCAGGTTATCAGTGCTTTCAAAGGTTTTCTAAGAGTGAGGTTTTTCCCTATTTGTATCAGTACTTGCCTCCAGGCAGGTGCCTTCTTGCTTTATCAAAGATGCTAACATTTATGCTCAGCAAAGTAGAATGCACGCTAACCCAAGTAGACCAGATGATACTCCAGCCCACAGGTTGAGGGCCAGTGAGTTTTGAGAAGGGCAAGAAAATTCTCCCCAGCTTGCTACAAGAAGGGAAAATTCACAGAGAAGAGCTCACCAACTGATGCTTTCAGGGGGGAAAAAAAGAAACAACCCAAATAAAAATCAAAGATATCAATCAAATAACTATCATCTAATTTGGGAACAGATATCCCAAGAATATGTATATATGTCTATATATACATAAGCAAAACAAATTGATTGATCTTTTAGTTGTAGATACTGGAAAGAAAGAAAATATTCTTTTCTTGGTTGATTTCCATGCTGTTCCACTGAGTGAAAGTGCTAACATGAGACAGGTAGGGAACACAGAAAGATCTGTAATGTTCAGTCTGACTCATCTTTCATTTCAGGTCGTCTTAAATTATCTAGGTGAATAATTAGCGTGATGAAACTGATAATGGCACTTACTGCCATTCTTACCAGTATCTAAACAAGGACTATAAGAAAGAAGAGGACAGACTCCTTAGCAGTACCTGCTGTGATAGGACAGGGGGAGTTTTAAACTAAAAGGAGAGATTTAGATTGCACATAAGGAAAAAGATTTTTACAATAATAGTAGTGAGTCACTGGAACATGTTGTCCAGAGAGGAGGTGGCTGCCCCATCCCTGCAGACACTCAAAGTCAGGCTGGATGGGGCACTGAGCACCAGATCATTGCAGGGCTGTTGGACAAGATGACCTCTGCAGGTTTCTTCCAACTCAAACAATTCTCTGATTCTATAATTAAGTCATGAGCTGTTTTTTGCCTGCAGGACAATGTGCTCTAAGGAGCAGAGGTAATGTTATTTGAATACATAACAAGTACATCCTAGTAATATAACTTTTCTGAATCAAAAGTGGTCTAGTGAAATTACAAATATCTGACATTATTCATCTGTTTTCTGTTTTGCCTCAGTCTCCTGAAAAGGTCTCCTCAGCACGTGGGGAAGGCTTTCACACTCTTTCTGGAAAACCAGCACATCTCTGTGACTCGCTGAAGTGCTCTACACTAATGCCCACGTCATGGGAACAAAAGCATGAAATGGAGGCCTGTATGCAGGGAAAGGGCTATGACTTCATCAGAATGCAGTGGGATAGCTCACATAATTAGAGCCTGTTAGATAACTGGAAGAAACCTCTTGTTTGCACACTCTAATAAATGCAAAAGAGACAACGCAGTCCAGCACAATCAGAAACAATCCAGATTTCTGGAGTGCACTGATGATCCTGACACAGGTGATCAAAAGATCAAATGTAGATATCCTGACTAAACTCAAACATAAGCAGCAACAGATGACCCAGGACAAACACAGAGTCATTATTCCAACCAAAGTCCATCTGGAGGTGAATCTGGTGAGGGACATAAAAGGCAACAGGAAAGACTTCTACAGGTACACAGGCAGGAATATGAAAACTAGGGAAAATAAGGGCTCAATGCTGAATGAAGAAGGAACTCTTTGCAGAACACTGAAAAGAATGAGGTATTCAGTGCCTTTCTTACCTCAGTCTTTCCTGGTAAGACTGGTCTTCAGGAATTCCTGACCCTTGAGAAAAGAGGGAAGCTCAGAAGCCAAATAAAGACCTATCCTGAGCAGAGGACAATCAGGTTAGGATGCACTTGAATAGGACGTGAGCGCAAGGAACTTGATGGAATGCACCTAGTGAAGGGAGCTGCTCATGGTAAGGCCTCTTAATTATCCTGGAAAAGTGGAGCAGGTTGCCCTGACGTGTGTTGGCATCACTATGCAAATGATATGGCTATGATGGCTTTAGATACTCCAATGAACAAAGCCCTGAGCAACTTGGTCTGACCCCAAAGCTTGTCCTACAGTGGGACAGAGACTTCCTGAAGCCCCTTTCCAATCAGATTACTGTGAGGTAGCAGCATCTCATGGTCACTTGCTCTCCATAGTCACTGGCATCACCTGGATAAAGAGAGGCAGGCAGTTGCATGGCTTTCATGCTCTGCTTACCTACTTAGGTATGGAATTTCCACCTACAGGCATCTTACTTCAGTTATAATATCTGATATTTTCTGTAATTTATTCAGCCTCTGTTCCATGAGCCTCTGTTCTCTGTCATTCCTATGTGATTTGTGCACTGTTAGTAGAGTCCTGAAAATTTCCCTTCCACCTACTTTCTAAGCTGTCCACAGTCTTTTTTAATCTTTATCCCACTTTATCTTATTCAAGTTCAATTCCTCAAAAAAAAAAAAAAAAAAAGCCATGTTTAAGCTCTAAGAAGTGATCCGTGTATTTCACAAGTGTCAAAGTAGCTCACTAATTTCCATTATGAGCAGCTGACTGTTATTTCCATATGAGCAGCTATTGGAAACAAATCCTTCAGACAATCTGCTAGGGCTTTAGGCATTCACAGTTGTTAGAACAGAGAATCCCAGTCTGGAAGCCAAGCTGTAAACTTGGCACACAAACGGCATTAAGGAGATGAGCTTTAAAAGCCACATGCCTCAAAACTAAATATTGCAAGCATGGATTGTAAGACCTGTAAGACTTTATGAAGCATTGTATAGTTTCTAGCTTTTAAAAAGGACACATGCAACATCACACTCCAAAAATAGTTTTGCTCATCTAGAAATAAGATGATTTGTAAGTAGTCAATAGACAGTATTCAAATATTCCTATAAATGAAAAGGGTTAATTTTATCACTTTGAAAAAGGGTATAATTATGCCCTTTGTTTTAAATTTTAAATATATTATGTACCTATATTTTTAACATATAGTACTTAACAACAGTGCTTGTATAAAGCTGGATTTTTTAGTAGGAACATAATTCTGAAAGAAAATTAGAGAAACATAGAAAATTACAGAAAAAAAGGAAATATGTCAGTAGCAATTAGTGTCAATGCAGAATGCCTATGGGGTCCAGGAAAATGTGACGATAAGGCTGATCAATATATTACTTCAATAACAAGCTGAACCAGATACCTCTAACTAAAAGCCTTCACCAAGATGTTTTTGGTTTGGATCAGTTCTGTTGTGTGAATTCCTTTTATCATATAGCTGTGTTGCCTGACCTGTACTTAGTGTAGGAATTCCAGCCTGCTGTGATTTTTGGTTTTGCTTTTGTCTTTGCTTATTTGTTCACTGAGTGGAAGAATGTACACTCACAGGAACTAACGAGATAATTTGTAAACCTGTCAGCAAAAGACATCAGAATTAATCTAGTGGTGGTCTGGTAAAAGAGGAGAAGATAATCTCACATGAAACTTCCACATTTGCTCTGCATATTTCCTCCTTTATGCCTCTTTGCCTGTAGCACTACGCAGTGTGTGAACTCTGAAGCACGTGTGGTATTCCATCTCCAGCACTCCTATTCTTGGCATGAGTGTCTGCTTCAGAGCAGAGAGACTTTAGGAGACTTCTCAAGGACACAGCTGATCCAAAACGCACAGGGGCGATACGATTCTTAGCAACAATAGCTACTCTATGAAATTGAGGTGACTGGGATGCTTGGATAGCTACTGTCTTATTTGTATTATGAGTTACCAGAAAATTAATGGCCTATTATGATTAAGAGCAATCTACATCATTATTCTGTTAATTGGCACACCTTACTGGTATCTGCAGGGTTCCACACTGGATATTTGATGATTCATCAGTGGTGTGCACAACAACGGGCCTTCGGGATGGTAAGAGTTTTTTGCCTTGCACTGTTTGCAGGGCCCAGAGATGAGTGACCTTCGTTTCATCTCTTCTCGGGTCCTTCGTGTCTCGTGGTACAGCCATCATCTTTTCTAAAACAAAAAACAGAGAAAAATGAATATTTAGGAATCCTTACAGATACTGTACAGATGGCTGGTTTAGTGACAGCTGTTAGAAGAGAGTTTAAGCCACAATTCTATGCCATGTTGTCATTTTCTCAATTCCCTGAAGACCGACAAAATAATAAAGATGAAAAAGAAAAATATTAATCATTAGGATTTAAAGAGAATCTTCACAACTGGCTTACACGATAGAGAGGAGAAAGCCTTGTAAGGAATAGGGCAGGAGAAGCCCATGGCATCATGCATACATATTACGTATGGATTACATAAATCCATTGACAGTAAGACAAAACATGGCTTAAACTGAAGTACAGAAGAATCCAAGCAGACATGAGGAAGAATAAACAGAGCTAATTAAACAATGAGATGTACTGTTGGTTCAACAAACAGGATCTACGTCATCTGAGAGTTTCAATAACAAGTTAGACAGTGGTAAAGAATGATATACATCTGTGGTTGATCCTGTCTTTCTAGGCACTGATGGAGTAGACGGTACCTTAAGGCATCTCCTGACATTTCATACTTCATAATATGTATCTTCAGCTTTAAGTACTGGAAGTATCTGAGCTCTTTTTAACAGAAAGGACTCCTCTTGAACATTTGTGAGCTGATGAAAAATACCTTATGAACTTCTTCCCCGAGAAAAGTTATTTAATTAATGTTGCATTACTGCATATTGTTATTCTGCTTTATTTTAACCAACATTTTGGTTTTCAAGGGTTGGGTTCCTTCCACGTGAGGACTCATTTCCCAGTAGGTAGTATAGCTTTTAGAAAACTTTCTGTGTAAAATTCTGACAGTAAAAAGCAACCTGATGTAGGAACCTGCGTGAACATTTTCATCTGAGATGTCACTGATAAGAAAGATTTAGAGACCTTGGAAGTTATATTTTCTGCCACAAAGATTTCAGCGAGGCCAGTGGCAATATAAGTTACTACCACATCATCCAGATGATTAAATGCCACTTAAATGTTTTAAGGACAAGGAATAGTTCTGCTGCTTTATCTATCCTGTTCATTATCCTTCTCCTTAGCTCGTAAAGCAATAGGATAACAATTTCATTTGTATGACAGTGACAACTGTCCAGCAGGAACAAGCCTGAGACCATCAATTCATTTCCCAAAAGCCATCCATTACTTAATCACAGCACGTTTAACACTGGGATTCAGCTGAGTCACATACATTAACCATGTTATGCTTTCCTAATTGGAGACTTTAGTAGATAGTGTTTACATTAAATGTACATGAAATTCTGTTAATGAGTTTCTGATTCTTCCTCATGTTTGATACTTATACAAACACTTTAAACGTGGGCAAATATTGCACAATGATATCTGTATATCTGTAAATTCTCCTTCAACACATTCTTCATGTTCTTTTCATGTAAATTTGAAAGCGCACTCTATGGCAGTTTGTAAGTGGAAAAAAAATTAAGATAGGACTTCTTCTATTCTCTGAACATAGATTTGTGAACAGAAAGTTATATCAACGTACTCACATTTATAGTGAAAGCCATTTGTGGGATTAATGAATCTTTGAACCAAGGAAAAGACATCACACAGGTGATTTGGATTATTACACATTACAAATTAATAGAAAGGCTGACAGTCATAGTAATTAACTCAAAAGCAACTCACAGATCGAGCATACACTGTGGCAAAGCCCACTTCCAGACGATTCATAAATAGAAGAGAGCAAACTGATTAATCATTGTTCTGTGAAAAAAAGTTTGCCATTGTACTTATTTTCAGCTGCATCATTCCCTTGCATCTCTATTCCCCTTTCTTCACAGCAAGGACCTCCGTTATCTCCAGTGCGTGGATCTGCAAGGAGGTACTGTTGGCTGTAGCTTAAATGCAGCACATCTATGATAGATGAGAAAGAGTAAAGCTAAAAAGAAGCCTAAAGCTTGTGGTCATATTAACTTTGATGAGGACAGAGTATGGATGAATGGTGACTGTGTGAAGGTCAGCAATTTCTGCAAAAGGAAAAGACAAAAACCATGAAAGACAGCACACCAGTATTGAGAAATCAGTCGTACAGAGTGATCAAAGGGAATGAGAGGAAACTGAGCATGAGACATATTTGTGACTCATTGCAATATAACCAACAGAATGTATTACAATATTAAAAGTCATTCATTTGAATCAAATACAGAAATTGACAATCATACAGTAAGAGAAGCGTAAAAGGTCTCAAAAAATCACATATGTAAAGCAGTTTATGTAAAACAACTAAAAAGATGTAGAAGAAAAGAACACTACAGTAAAATATCTGTTTGTCTTTTCAAGAAAGTACAACAGTCACATTAAAATCTTCTAAAGTGGAAAAGATGACATTGCTAACGAGTGAATCCTTCAAAGATGTATTCATGTACATGAACAGTCCCACTTTAACACATGGAAACACGTGAGTAAAACTCTCAGCAAATGTTTTAGGACAACTTTGTGTCTTCTAACTTCCCAGTTTTTCTTACATCTATTCATTTACCTACATCAGCATTAGCAGCAGTACTAATATTGGTTGATGTGCTGTAGTATCATTTACTCACAATTTCCATGTACTTCTATGGGTAGCAGAGGAGTTACTGAGCTCAGGTAGTCCCTAAGTGAATGCCCAGATCTTCCAGGAAGATCTTCCAGGTTGTGGATGCCCCATCCCTGGAGGTGTTCAAGGCCAGGCTGGATGGGGCCCTGGGCAGCCTGGTCTAGTACTAAATTTGGAGGATGGTGGCCCTGCCTGTGGCATGAGGGTTGGAGCTTCATGATCCTTGAGACCCCTTCCAACCCAGACATTCTATGATTCCATGACTCTGTGATTCCGAGCCATGGTAGCATAAGCTGCTTTTCAGGGAAAACTAGAAGGCCAGATTCTCTAAAGGCCAGCTGACTTCTCAGTTCCATCATTCATCCCACAAAAATTGCATACCCAAATTGACTGCCAGCAGACATCATATATTCACCATTTTTTCACCACTGAAATAGAGGTTCCCTGTTGAGCAGACAGCCAGGTGAGCTTTCTGACTGCCTCTCACCACTCATACCATGAAGCAGAGTTGCACAAAGAAAATACTGCTGCCAACATCCAAAATACACCTGCAATTTGGGGCATCATCACATCCACTCTTATAGACAACACTGCCCAACTCCTTTTCACCTTTTCCCAGCAGATTCTCATAGTACTTTTGCCCCAGTGTTTCTCTTGTTGAGGATTCTTACCCCACTAGTCTTGACAGAGAGTGGAAAAAATGTGATGAAGCAAGCATACTCACAGTGTTTGGTAGAAATTCATGGTGCTTTAGTCTGTAGGGGTAAAATCAATGCTGCTTTTTCACTTGCCAGAAGCATCTCACATGTGATATATGGAAATTTTTAGTTCAGATCACATACACTGAGCCAAACTCTTCATTTCTTTCTTCTCTTCTCCAGTGCGTTACATTTAATTTTTCCTTAACTGAGCAACATTGTGCAGTTGCAGTCATTACAACTGTTCTCAGTCTGGATTTACCTTTGGAGGTCAATACTAATTATTCTCCATACATTCCCCATTTCAGAACTGCAAGCAGCTTTCATGTCTTCTCTATGGTTTTTCCGTTAGTCCAGAAAAAGGTATTAACTCACCCTACAAGTCTTGCCATGGGGCTGTTCTGCCATTCATACAAAGAAAACTGTCTTTCTTCTCTGCAGAATACAGTGAATTTTTCATCTTCTCACCTAACAATTATATCTTATAAAGAAAAAAAGTAAATACAAAATTAGCAAGGATTCAGTAACAGTAGGTCAGCTATAAATACTCGTAAATGGGAAACATATAGTGAACATCTTTGGAATTACAACATTACAGCATTCTGATTTTAGGAAAGTTACAATTAAGCTCCACTTCAATACAACCAGCTCTATATTACAAACTCAACAAAAACGTATGGTGGAGCAGAAGTCCTACTCAGTGCACCTCGTGCCTTTTACCCAGTTATTCAGATACAGCACTGTCACAGTTCTGGCCTGGTTCGACCTGGTTCCCCGACTAAATGGCACAGGGGGACCCTGTGATGGGTCTAAAAACAAAACAGCAGCAACGAGCTAAGGGAGAAAATTAATTCACTAAGTATTAGAGCACAATGTGAGAGAATGCAATAGAACAAACTACAATTGGAATTGTAGCTAATACATTAAATAAACAAGAGATTGTCCAAAACCAAAGACCTTACTCTAATGTTGAAGGTGAGACAGCTAGGGAGCATACACTGCAGAGCCAAGCAGAAAAAGAAGTCTCATGACTCCCAGTTTTCTCTTTCCCTTTAAACAGAAAATGGAAATGGAACAGTGAGGTATTCTGGGAGACACAGTTCATTCTTTCTCTTCTGTGAAATGTACCTGGAACTATCAACAGTCCACAGAACTGAGGCCTTAACTCTTTAACTCCCCGTGCATTACCTGATGCTATGATGTGGAATACCAATAGCAGAAATCTTGAAACCACAACAAGTGTGCCAGGGGACAACATCAGGGCCAACATTGTCTATCTTCATTAATGACCTGACCGTCTGGACAAAGTGCACTCTCATCAAGTTTGTAGATGGTACAACATTGCTGCTGAGGCACTAGTTGAGTGTGCTGCCATTCAAAGGGAGCTGGATTGGCTGCAGTATTAGGCTGAAAAGAATCATGTGATATTCAACAAGAAGAAATGCAGTCCTGTGTCTGTCAAGAAATGACTCCCCAGTACATAATGACAGGATGAGGAGAAGCACTACAGAGAGGAATCTGGGTTCTGCAGGACAAAAAGCTGACCACAAGCCAACACTGTGCCTTCACAGCAGAGAAAGTCAACGACCTCCAGAGTCACATTAGGCAAGGCATTGACAGCAGGTCAGCAGAGGAATTCCCTCTCCTGTACTCAGTGCTGGTGCAATACATCTGGAGCTCTGGGCTTACTGGTATGAGACAGGAAGCTACTGCAGCAGGTGCAGTGAAGGGGCACAAAAATAACAAAGGAAGAGGATAATCTGACATGAAGAGAAGCTGAAAGAACTGAGACTGTTCAGCCTGGAAAAGAAGAGGCGTAGGGGGATCTTGTTGATGATACAAATTCTTGATAGGAAGGAATGAAGAAGAGGGAGCCAGATTCTGCCCAGTGACAGGATAACAAGTGATGAACACAAAGTGAACACCTGTGAAAGTCTCTATAAATAGGAAAAACAAAACAAAAAAGCAACAGTTTTACTCCAGGAGAAGTCAAACACTGGAACAGATTGCCCAGAGAGGTGATGGAATTTCTGGAGATGCTCAAGCCCAACTGGACACGCGTGCGAGCAACACCCTGCCTGAGCAAGCAGTGGACTAGAACATCTCCAAAGGTGCCCTTCCAGAATCTGTGATTCCAATTGAGATTCTCTGAAATTACTCTTCTTGTACCTTTGGGTGCTCCCAGATGAAATCATTAGGAATCACACAACTTCTTTCCCTAATAGGATATAAGAATCTAACACCTAGAGAGCTGTATTTTTCAAGACTGTCGTGTTGTAAGCATTTACACAGCTTCATTTTTCATGTGAAGCTATATTCATTCAATCTGGAGTTTACTTTAAGTAGTTTAGACCACACTTCAGAACTTCATCACATCAGTGGTTCCACCCTCACACTAAAGGTAATGCTGCTTTTCCTGAATACTCTCTGATTTGGCCCTGAGAGCTCACAAGCTACACCTGCTCACTAACTGAAAATACAGCAGCAAAAATTATTTCCTGATTTGTTCGCTTGCATCAGCCCAAGACATTTCCAAACCAAACCCTCCAGGTGGGCTGAGAGGGTATGGTCTATCTCCTCTGGTTCCTGACTATTGAGTCCCACCACGTCAGAAAGTACAGCACATCAAAAAGTCTGTGCAGTGCTCAAAAGTGAGATGGGGAGAAGCTAGGTTGGCACGATGAGATATTCTGCATAGCCCTTACTAAGCTGATGCTCAGATAAATCCCTGCTGTCTAGTGTAAACTCCTTTACCTTTTACCTCCAGTTACCTCATCTAATGATCCTCTAGTACGATGAGGTATATCCATTATGCCCTATCCCCCATTCTTCAGGTGCCCTCTGTGCTCTGTCTGAAGTCAACTCAGGCTCTGCAGGTGGCAGTATGCCCTACCTGTTGCTAAGTCCACACGATCTCCTTTCCCTACCATGACACTGCTACCCAAAGCTTGCACAGTCTTAGAAGAAAAACAAAAGGACAAAAATGTTCTCCAGAAAATAAGTCCACTTCTGTTAGCCTGGGCTCATGTAAGGGCCAGTCACTGAAGGAAGTTGTCGTAGCTTGGCCAGGTTTGGTGAGAGGGAGCTAAGGGATCTATGGACTGGGAAGATAAAAGGGTGGGGGAAGAGGCAAGAAAACCAGCAGCAGTGAACTAAGGGAAAAACTTCATTTAAAAAAATACAGTGTCGGAATGTGAGATAATAGAATACAATGGGATTTGGAGTTAATAACTCAAATAAAACAGGAGAGAGTTTACAAAACTGCATTCCTTACTCTAATGCTATAGGAGAGGCAGCCAAGAGCACAGAGAGCAAAGAGAGGCAGTCTTGAGACTCCGCCAGTTTTATCTTTTTGTTCGAATGGAAATGGAACAATGAAGTCTTCTGGGAGTTGTAGCTCACTCCTTTGTGAGCAGGGCACCTACATTACCTTTATGTTGTGTGTTCAAACAGTGCTAGTCTGCAGCCACGTGCAAAGCCCTACGAAATCATTAGGGAAAAACTTGTGCCAAGGCATCTGAAGGCTCTTCTCCAGAAAACACAGGTGGGCAAAACACTGTGCACCTTCTCTCTGCCTTTGATCTCTTACTCTGATTCCCTGAGAAGGAAAGTGCAGAGGCTGAAAGGGAACCACAGGGCACTTCGACAGCCCGTCCACCAGTAGGGATGCATGCGGGACCGTGGCTATGCAACATGCCCACAGAGCCACTTGTCTTCAGCTCTGACAGCTACCTGCAAGTCTTGGACTTCAGTGACTCTGAATAGGGTGCTCACTCTTAACTACTGATACACTACAAAACATTTCAGATAGTTACATTTAGTACTGTTGGAGCAAAGGTTTACTCTAGCTTGAATACACAGAAAACAGAATTTGCTTATAAGGCCTCCAAGTGTAGACATAAAGGCTGCAATCATTACATTACATACATCAGTGATCTACATTTGCTGCTGTTCTCCATCCCAAACATTTCCCTGTCGGAGGATAATCAGCTGAGACTACAGATGAACCTTTAAGAAATTAGCTTAGGAGTTACTGTGCTGTGATCAAGTTACAAAACAACAAGAGGCTCTAATACTTGGATTCAAAGTGCATCAAACTGCTATTCAGTGTGAAGAATGATCATTTAATAAACCAACCTACTTGCCTTTCATCTGTCTTTATCATTTTCACCACAAGACTTACAGAAATGTCATTAGAAATTGACAGGCATCTCAGTTCATACGCAGCCTCCTTCTGTAAGATAACAAATACTTAATTGCCACCCAGGGAGTAGGAATATATTTAAGTTTCCCCCACAGCCTTATGGAGTTTGCATCCAGGTCACCTACGTTCCTATAGAGCATGCGAAGCACAAGGAACAGATGTAAAAGTATACACACACACTCAATTCACACCTCTCTACTTCTGTTCATTTTTTTCTCATGTGAACAAATGAAGAACCCATCTGGAGATCAAGGGGAAAACAAACAAAAACTGCACATAAATAGAAGGCATTCTTGGAGCCTGTACAGATTGTAAGCTTGTGTAGCTACTTCTACTATAAACTTCTACTATAAACAGTAATTGAATAAATTGTTGATGTGGTTTTCAGACTAAGAATTAGAGCCACATTTAACTCTCTTTCAGGCAAAGTCCCTGATCATGAGGCTTTCAGCTCTGCTCTTGTTGATGTTTCCTCACTGGGGAGCAGGAGGCAACTCTATGCTGAGCAGTTCATCAGCAGGATCTGTCTGGGATGGAAGACCCTTTCCCAGTCCTGGGCCTGTTTGTAGCTGAATCTTATTTCTCCTCTCCAAAGTCTCAAGACAATACTGAATCCTGTGTTCCTGCACTGCCCTATACTGGCCAAGTGCTCTCATCACCTTATCCAACAGCATGGCCTTAAAAGTGCACAGAACTGTGCTGCAGTTCAGCACATACAGGACTGCTGAACGTGACAGGCAGCTTCAGAGACACCCAGACTCGTCTGTGCCAGCAGCAGGAAACAAGGAGCACCCCAGAGCACCTCAACTTTCATCAGTGCCTGCATGTGGGGAACTGAGCCAAGTTCCTAGCTCCATGTGCACACCGACATGAGGACACCTATGTTCAGGAAAGCAAACAACTGGAAATTGTATCTCACTCTTCCTCTGAAATGTTGCAGTCTTCTTTACAACATTTTTAGATGACTTTATAAGAACAGGAAAAAAAATCCATAAAGACATGATTTAATTAAAATTTGTCACCTTCGCTTGATCTTAAAGAGCACTTTCTCTATTAACATATTTGATACATGAAGAAGGAAAGACAATTCAATCTCTACAATCTCCACTAGATCTTTTTTTTATCTCTCTCCATCAAAATATTTCTAATCTCTTTTTACACCCTTGGTATTCACCCAAAAGCTAATATTAAAATACACCCCATCTTCATTCTTATTTTCATCTTTATAGATCAAAAGTATCTAAAATCATCTGTGATCCTGAGCAGATCCCAAGCAGCAGCCCAAATACAAAGTGACGTAGAATAGAAAAAAAAGGATATGCAATAACTATTTCTCCTGCTATCATAGAATCACCGAGGTTGGAAAAGACCTGCAAGATCATCACCAATATTTCTCACTAAACCACGTCCCTCAACACAACATCTGAACGTTCCTTGAATGCCTCCTGGGTCGGTGACTCCACCACCTCCCTGGGCAGCCCATTCTAGTGCCTGCCCACTCTTTCAGAGAAGTACTATTTCCTAATGTCCAACCTGAAGCTCCCCTGGTGCAACTCGAGGCCATTTCCTCCAGTCGTGTCACTAGTTACATGGGAGAAGAGGCCGAGACCAGCTGGCTACAACTTCCCTTCAGGTAGGTAGAGAGAGCTGTAACGTCTCTCCTGAGCTTCCACTTCAGCAGATTGAACAACACCAGCTCCCTCAGCCAAGTTGGTAACAGCCTACCCCACTCTGTTAAAGAGAGGAGCTGCATAATATTGTGGCAGATTAAAATTACTCAAGTACCCCAATAGGCAGGAAGGTAAATATTAAAACTAAAGTCCAGTGGGATCAAAAGAACCAAACATATAATTTCCAATCGTGCAAATTTTAATTTCATTATTAGGGAGTCCCAAACTTCATGGAAACCAGGAGGATTCACCTCTCAAATAGATTTTACTAAGGGTGTTTTATCGTAGAGTTCTGCACTGAGCTCTCAGGTTTCCTATAAAGCTGCAAGGAAATCTGCCCCTCCAGCAAGTCTGTTACCTTGAACACATCCCATGTCACAGTGCATTTGGGAAGAGTGACAACTGCTAACTCTCCTTGTACACTTGTGTGTGCATTTACCCTAGAGGTCTCCCTGTAAGCAGTAAGCAAAGGCTGTCATTGCTCCAGATGTGTGATAATATGAGATCAGTGTCTGAAGCAGCCTGTCTGACAGTAAATCTCTGCTTTGAGGAAGAAGGTTAGATATCACATGGACTTCTTCATCATTCACACCTGTCACTTTTATTTCAAGCTGTGAGTAACTGTCTTATTTTGTAGGTTTTCTTCACAGCTGCAAAGCTCAAGTCTTTCGCTTCTGCCTTGCTACACATTCCACTGGAGTCACAGATAAGGTGCAAGATGGGCACCTTATCAGATGTTCCCCCAGACAACAGAGGAGATGCAGCCAGCACAGCTGCTGCTTCCACATGGCATTTCTTATCCCCCTTACATTTGAAAAACACAGGAACAGCTTCAGCTGTCAGTGAAGTGCTTTCTGAGAAGGCATACTGTTTTGGAAAGAGTAAAGCCATACTGCCACACTATGTAGTACAGGAGATGAACCAAAGATACGCATACCCTACAATTCACACCAAGATTTACTTACATACTAAATAGAGATACAGAGAGTTTTTTAGATGGCTTTCTTAAAGTGACTTCCAGCTCGAGGCAAGGCAAAAATAAGAGATACATAAAATGAATACATAATAAGCAGTTAAGTTAAAAAAAGAAAAAAGAAGAGGGCTCAGATAAGGTCAATTTGCAATAGCTTAATAGGTTTGGGATGAAAGATGGGATTTGTGACTGTGATCAATCTGTAATACTTAGAGTTAAGGTCTACATGAAAATCTTTCATAATGGAAAGACTCACTGGTATGCCCCTACCTTTGTCAGCTGCTCACTTCTTAACTGTATATTGATGATCTTAAAGACAACTGCCATACTCTATTTCAGGCTATGAGTAAATACATGGAGAATACTCAGTACTGCAGTGCTGGCTGTCTTGTTATCTTTTTGGCAAAAAAGGCCAGTGGCTGAATGGTGCCTTTGAAAGACCTGACATTTCCCAAGCGAGCCTGGAAAGGAACACATTCTATCTTCTTTTCCCTACAAAGTTCCTGCTTAGCCCAGATTTTTGATTCAACAGAAGGGGATTGCAAGCTCATCAAATATGCCTGCAGCGTGTGACTACAGCTCTCCTGAGCTCTAAACCATTACATCTTTTTCTGAGAAAGGTACATTTGGCATGCAGGTTTGCCCAGGGAATATCAGCTTCTATGTTCTCCTTCATAATTCTATTCCATTTAGTCAGAGCTGCAGCCAAACAGAGAATGCCATGACCATTGCTACAAACATCTCAAATGATCTCTAAGAAGTCAGAAAGAAGATCTGAACTTTGAGAATAACGATGACTAATGATGGTTACTGCCTGAGTTTGTAGCCCCATCATCTGGAAACAGTGATGAAGTGAGAACATACGTGCACACACAGCTCCAGCAATTAGATTTCCTGCACCATAAATTGACCACTTTCAATGGTCATTTCTTTCTAATAACTTGCAACTTTCCATCCTGCAACAAAACATCATCCTTCAACCCAGTAGAGATCTGTATTGCTTCCTTTATGTTTTGAAAGTTACAGTTTTTATGAGATAAGAAGAGGCCAAGGGGAGAAGTTGGACATACTGCTCATTTTCTGCTGAGCCATACCTGTAACATACTCTGTGGGATCCTCTTACTTTCCACAGCATGTCATTTTTAATTGCCATATCATAAAATAGTTTTTAATGCATTGAACATTAAGGGATTTAAATCTCTTTAATGCTCCTGGATGGTAACCTCTCAAGGTTCATACTGAGGCCAGCTCCATATAATAAATAGAATGTGGGCAAAAAAGCAGTAACAGAAATTAATGACAAGTATTGTAGAGAATATGTGAAACACTTGAAATAAGATCTCTAGGAGTTTTGCATTGCCAATAATAAGCCAAAGCAGTAAGTGAGGGAGGAAGGAAGGAGGGAAGGAATATTTCTGTTCTTTCCGGGGTAAAGTCATTTATTACTCTCCAAGCAAAAGGTTTTATACAATTTAATACAGGTCAAGATGTGTGAAATCAAACCTATACAAGGAAGAACCCACAACAGCAATCAGATGTGCATAGGCTGGGGTGAAGCAGTAAGAAAACCATAGTATCACTGTACTCAATGGAAGGTTAATCTTGAAGATATGAAAGTGCTGTCAGCAGAGGTATATGCAATGTTTCAAAAACAGTAATGTATACAATGCAATATGAGCCAGTCTGGGGAACTTAACAGCTGTCTTATCCTGACTAACTATGCAATTTACAGAAATCTGTGATTATTTAAGAAATGTGGACAGCAATACCTATACTAGCAGGAGCGAATGGGATCATTTTAGCTAACTTGAAGATTTTCCTATCAAATTATCTCCAAAGAATGAAGAGAAATCAAATTTACGTAATTGAGTTCAGCATATAGGTATTTGAAACCAATTAAGGTTATTTAAATCCTTTGTGTCATTAATGAGCGGTTTCAGATAAGGAAAAGCTCTCTCAATGCACCATTAACAAGCCCAGCAACACTTGTGAAATGAGCTGCAGCTTGGACACACATCAGTGCATCAGGTCATACAGGAGGAGATGCCTTTTCAGAGCACATTTTGGCTGTTCTCACAAAACCAGTCAGAAAGCTCCCCATCTGTCTTCTCCAAAGGTATTTTTAGTATCCGAGACAAAGACTTGTTACAAAAGCCTATCAGAATCCTAACAGTTGATAATTGTGGGGTTATTTTATTTTATTAAGGTTATTATTTTTTGCTAGTTTCAGTGACTGAACTAAATGATCTTCATTAGTTTGCAAATATTAGGTCTTGTACCTAAGTGCATGTATTTGTAAGTATCCCAGTAGATATCTATGATACATGAGCACTGACAAGTTCCCATGAATGACAGTGCTTGGAATACCAAATTCATTCTTGCTTACATAAAGGATTTTTTCTAATTCTATTTGAATTATTCTAAATAATACACAATCTTTTCTGCTTGTTATATGGGTAAAAAGGCACGTCACTTGTAACCACTATGCTATTTTGCAATAGCATCTACGTCATCTCTGAAGTTTTGAAAACTTCAGATTCAAAAAGAAACTTCATCTCATCTCACATTACTTACATGCCAACCGTAACTGTTAAGTTGTTCTGAGTATCCCATAGCCAAAGAAAATGCAAATTTTGCATATTTTTCCTTTTCATACATTCTTCCTCAATTCTGAAAGGCATTTTCCATAGAATAACAGAGACTTTTGCGTTCAAGCAAGTCCATCTGTTAAAAGTTAGATAATTTAACAGATTCATCTTCTCAGGCTAAGTTTATACTCAGCAGCTTTCCAGGAGGAGTGCCCAAGTGATCATGACGGCCAAGTTCAAGGCTGGGCAAGCTGTAGTCAAGGTCTCTACCTACTGCAGTTTAACAGTCACATCAAGGCTGAATCAGTCCTTCATCCAGTGAATCAATATATTAAAGCTAGACTCAAACTACAGCAAATCTCAAACGCACAAATGCAGACTTCTGCTCCGACCTGCACAACATCTGAATGAATGCCACAGGGTAAGCGGGTTAGATACAAGTCCTACAAAACTCAAAAAATGAAAGACAACAGTCACAAATCACTCATAATGAATAGGCATACAAGAATTCTGAGAACCTTGATCTTGCCACAGTAAACTCAAGAGACTGGAAACTCTTAAAAAGCACCGTTGGGAAAGTTTTAACAATTCCATCAACAGCAAGACTGTTCCTGACTGCCTGATCAGATTGAAGCAGGGTAGCAATAAATCTCATCAGCTCAGGATGAAGAGGAGGTAGTACTGTCTGGACACCAAAGGAAAAAGAGGACTACATGGAAAAGTTTGCACTTCAATAAATGCCTGGGGAAAAAAAAAAAAAAAAAGAGGAAACGACCAAATCTGAGAATAAGGCACAGAGAGGAGTGAATACAGCTGAGATTCATCCAAGCAACAAACTTACGAATGAATCGGTGACGCTGGGGAGATGAAGTCAGCTATGCCACCAAACATTAAGATAGAGATGGTAAACAATACAGAAAACAGAATCAAATGAAACTAGACCTTTGACTTCTAAAACGTCCCCACATAATCACTGCTAAGCTTTCTTTGAGCAAACCTAGAACTATGCCTGCTTTCTTGTTAACCTAGGAAGAAATCAAAGCTCGTAGTCCAGAATAAAGTTTCAAGCCAAACTGGATTACCAAGGTAAAATCAAGAATCTGTAAACAAGGGGAGGAACATCAGATGAAAAGCCAGAAATGTAGTTAAAAGGCAGGCAGTGCCCAGGGATTTGAGATAAAGGGCACAGACTTCACCTACAGACCAGTTAATTGACACTGCACATGCTACTGCAACTGAAGAGCATGGGAAGCCTCCTCAGCCCTCTGACTACTATTAAATCTTGGTAGAGGAGATCCTAATAGAAAAGAAATTAGCTTCAAGCCAATTACAAATGAAAATCCTTTCATTCATCTGTGTTTGCCATGCTGTACACTGATATTCTCTTCCAAATAATAATAATTTGACATTAAATTGGTCTGCAAGGCCCATAATGTGACTTAATTGCATATTAGGACACAGATTTCCATTGCTCTGGCTCCACACCATCAGTTTGAGTCGTGTGCTAAATGCAGCATATTTCAGATCAAAAGCCAGGTGCCTTGACCATGCAACCCCTACCGTGAGTCTTTTACTGAACTCCATGAATCCATGTATGGCTGTAATGCACCCTGAGCCTTCTGAGTTCATAGGATGACACTGTTTAGGCATCTCATACTGCTGCTGAGACCTTCAGCTCCAATTCTATCTATCTGATCCATACTGAATCTTCTTCATTAATTTGTCAATCCATCACCAAGAAAAAGCCCAGTCCCTCTGCACACGGATGCAATAAGGGAGCCCCAGGTTATGAAGGCAATATTTACCAGATGATTTTCTATCCAGATGATTTTTCTCACTTTTACATAGGACCAGCCTGACTTCCTTGCTGGCATCGCAGACGTCACACTGCCAAGGCCTGTCACCTCTTCTGGAAAACACAACTGCATCAATGCTTCTTCCTTGACAGGAGGATAGGTAACAGAAGGAGGCCCTGGCCTTGCCCCATCATCAGTCACATAAGACCTCTACAGAGGAGTTGGGGCAGCTTTCTTGTCGGCTCTGTGGTGGTTGGAAACAGATCTAAACAGCTACAGTTAGAATTGTCTCAAGCTCTCAGGACAATTTCCTTCAAACTGCTCTCCCAAAAAAGCACTTCCACACAGTAAGCCTCAGTAACAGAAGAGGTCTGTCTTTTCAACAGAATTTCTGTTTCTTAGCTAAATGCCATAGCAGTACTCTTCAGAGCAGGAAATCTGCCATAGTGATTGTCTCCAAGCCACAAATACGATCAGGTAGAATAATGCCCTCTGATCTTTAACTTGACACAAAACTATTTACTTGTTGAAGTAGATAGGTAGGAAAGGAGCATTTCAGAAGACCCAGAGCCAGTCATTCACAACCTTTAAACGTGCATCTGCATAATCTGGAGTGTGCGAGCCACAAAAGAGTCGTAAATGGAACCTGCCTTCCAGGAAGAGATGGCAGTTTGACTCAATAAGTCACGCTGCAACTCTCAGCAAAACAGAGCATACACAGCTCAGTGCTCAACTCCTTTCCTGACATTAAAGGCTACAAGTGAACAGAACCAAACGGCTAGAACTGCCGTGGATCTCTGCTCTAGACATCATTCTCACCTGTTGATTCAGTACTGCAATCAAGTTTTAAGTTTCCTTCACAAAAACTCCAGCTCCCATTTAGTACCAGTGATTATGCCACATGGGTTATCCTGCCTTTGTCTAGAAGTACAGCAAAAAGCTGGCATGTTGGGAAATTATCCAAATGGGAGTACCCCTTCAAATAAGGGGTCTGCATAGTGTTGAGCATGGATCAGATGCTTCTTCGGTGCTGCATAACTTGGGGTTCTTAGCATCTAAAGGGACATCAGTTATTTATTATTCTGTCCTTATAGCATTCGATCTAATAAACAGCAGGTCAAATGGTATCTTACAGACTCTGAGTGCCTTTCATACCAGGATCCTAATGGACCAATACTCCCCCAGCACCAAACAAATACACCAGGAGTACAGGACAGAGCAGTTAAATTGTTATCTTCCTCAAAGTACATAAGACACCACATCCCAGAAAGAACAGTACCGCATGGAAGGATTTGCGTGCCTCCTTAAAATAGAATTTCTGCTCTCTAGAATCAGCCATCCAAAAATTAGACATATTATCTTAAGTTACTATTTACATTCCCTATATAAGAGAAAGGAGTGATTAAGGATAGCAACCCATACCCTTTCAAGACAGCCATCTGGGATGGGAAAGATTAAGCTTCCTCTGTAGATGCACTTAGAACGTCCACAGCAGCCAAATCTGATCTTCAGCCAGCTTAACTTCACACCTAACGGTTACAGGTTTGATGTCAAGTGAGATGATTTGTACCCCAGTTGGTACTGACAAGGAAGTCAGAACAGGCTGGAATCAAAGTATTTGAAGGGTGCTTAGGACAAGATAAGTAGAGCCATCTATATTGATACATAAAAATACGGGAATTTTAAGAAATACATACATCCATCTGGTACTGACGATCCATTATTTTGCTATGCCCTCAGTGCTCCACACAGTTCTGCTGGATTTTCTTCATCTTGTAATGAGCAACCCACCTGTTGACTCAAGACCAGAGAAATGTATTGGTAAGGACTGGGAACCAAAAAAATCCATTTTTGACTAGCTATTTCTATAATATTATAGGGATGTTTTAAATTCTTTCTTGCTATAACAGAGTGACTGAGTTACTGGCCCACCATTTTCTACTACCTGAGCATCTCCAAATATACTGCTATGCACACACAAGCATAAACAGAGATTATGTCAACCTCTTATTTAAATAAACTTGAATATAGGAACTCAAGAAAAATAATTTATGATTAATGTGGCATTGTAAGTATTTACAGACTCCTTCTCTAGCTTACTTTTAGAACAGAAATTCTTGCTGATGTTTTCATGATGTCCATTCTTACTTCTTGACTTCCATTTTGCCTTCTTGCTTTCAAGAAAACAAACGATAAAATATACTATTAAGCAATTAGTTCTCTGCTTAGATGCCTCTGCTTGCAAGTTGTTCTACTGCAGGATTTCTCTTTACTCCACAATACTACAGTTTGCCAGGTTTTCGTGTTTGCCCTAGATAATTCCCAACTGCAGTGAACACATGCTAGAAAACCTTAGTTATACTGTATAATCAATGAATACACAGACATTATAATTACAAAACACAAGAGAGTTTGGCTAAGCAGATTATTACATACACCAAAGAAAGAATAGATAAGAGTGCTTTCGCTTACCTGGGCTTGCTGTAAAACCCCAAAGAAGGGATCAACAGAAAAAGATCCTTCCCCACTGGTAGTCAGCTCTTAAATGGGTCTAGGAGAGGTGCAGCCAGGCTCCACTCCTTCCAGCAGCACAGCTGAATTGCCTTCACCTGTGCTCCCAGGGCTGACTCATTGCTCGCCTCAGGTGATCAATCAGAGGTTCAGGCCATTCTTCCCATACATATATACACCATAAAAATCAAACTACAGCTTCAGAAATACATGTAAGCACACTGCTTACACATCCTTGCTTCTCGGCCAGGATGCTGGGTTTTACCCAACCCGAGCTATTGCTCCCTTCTACTCTGTCCTTGTGAGGCCCCATCTGGAGTACTGCATCCCAGTACAGTAAGGATGTGGAGCTGCTGAAGCAGGTCCAGAGGTGGCCTTGGAGATGATGAGAGGACTGGAGAACATTTCCTGTGAAGAAAGGCTGAGGGAGCTGGGCTTGTGTAGTTTGGAGAAGAGAAGGCTCTGGGCAGGCCTTATTGCAGCCTCCCAGTACTTGAAGGGAGCTTACAAGTTTTTACACAGTCTGCTAGTAATAGGACAGGGGGAAATGATTTTAAATTAAAAAGGGGGCAATTTAAGTTAGATGTTAGGAGGAAATGCTGTACCCAGAGGTTGGTGAGGCGCTGGCACAGCTGCCCAGAGAAGCTGTGGTGCCCCATCCCTGGAGGCGCTCGAGGCCAGGCTGGATGGGGCCCTGGGCAGCTGAGCTGGTGGGGGGCAGCCCTGCACATGGCAGGGGTTGGGGCTGGGGGGGCCTGTAAGGTCCTTTCCAATCTAAGCCATTATATGATTCTATGATCTTCCAAAGGTATGTGAAGGTTGACGTGTTTTTGCACCTTTTTAATCATTATAAATTAAACCATTTCACAATGTTAGATTAAGGATGATACTTACTACAATGGTTGTGCAAGAAGTGCAGATATGAGATCAGCCAGGGGCTTTTATCCCTCACCAACTCTTGATTAAGGCGAATGCCAGGAAGTCCATGGAAAGCAGTGACTTCATAAGGTGACAGCCAAAAGCTAGACCCTCAAATAGGAAGGATCTGCATAATTCCTTCAAAAGACACAACAGTCTAGCTGAAGTTTTGGCCCTGAAAGCATTGCCCCAGCAATCTTTGTATTCAGATCTGCAGCAGTGAATTATGGCTATATATTTTTATATATAGTTAAATTATTAAGTTATTAAATTATAATTAATCAAATTAATTAAAAGTGATAGAATTTAGTGTGTTATCATGTACAAGTAAAAAATCCCAGTTGTTATATTCTTCCAGACAAAGATTTTTCACATGCTTTGAACCATTAAAACAAGGACATCCAGTGCTTCCAAGGACAATAACAGCATACACTACTGAGGGATATTTAAGAAAGTGTATAGGTTATTAAACCTTGTTCAAAGCATGCAATTAAACTTAGTGCTATTTTCTTTTCTACTCGGAACTTAATATTCAGATGAAAAACTAACTACCAAATCAAATTATTACATTTCTAGTATTTCTAATGAAGAAACAACTTTCTTTCAAACAACCAACACAGAAGTCTGTTTTTATATATTATCACTCTGAGTTACATTATCCAGTTAAAAATACCCCAGATGTAAGGGAATCTATTCCTTTGAACACAGAAAATAGGCAGTTATAACAATTCAAACAACAAAATGTTCCCTCACGTTACATAAGAAGACGTGAGAAACCAGCAGACCATCTGGCAAAAAAAAAAAAAAAAAAAGTGTACTTCACTAACTGTGAACTTGTGGAGGCTTTTTTTCTTAGCATAAAACCAGCCAGCATTCCTTTACCCATTAACTATTTTGAACATGCACTGGAAATCAAGGGCTGGCACTGAAGATAAACATGTCATTTTTCTACAAGGGAGACATTACAAAGAAGTTGTTCTTACATGGTAAATAATAGAAACTCACAGAAGAGCAGGATGAAATAGTGCAGTTCTTCCAGTACTTGGCTGTACAGCTGAATACGGACATCAATCTGCCAATCTTCTTTCTAACTTCTGAAGAAAACACAATGGCTCAGCTGTGAAAAGTTTCCTGGACTATCAAGTAACTGGAAGGGAAAAAAAAACAACAACAATGAAGACTGATAATGCTCTGTTTTACCTAACATAGTAATTATAACCTCATATGCTGTTTTATTCCCTCACAATTACTTGGCCCTGTGCAGATGTTTTCAATATATTGATATTACAGTGAAAAACAAGTAGACAAAACAAGGTTTTACCAACACACCTCTTTTAAAAGCCCTATTTATTAGTGTGCCATTTTCAAATTTAGTGATAACATATTTTGAGCTAGGAAGAGAGTCATTATCATGCTAATATCTATTAATCATTGTAATTATGAAAAAACAATTAGATACATGTTGCATCACCTGACTGAATATCCCTATGATGCATCTGTGGTTTACATCTACTGACTTTCTGATTAGCAAAAATAAACCAAATCAAGTAAGACCTCTCATCTGTGGCTTGGTTTCCAAATTATATTCAACACCTAGCACGTATATCTTCTGTTACTGCAGGTCTGTATTTGTGCTGTCTATTTTCATGTCACATCACCAAAACCTTTTTCCTTGAGCTTGTTTTTTTAAGTGTTAAAGATGATGCCTCAGTTAGATGGAGAGCCAGCTCCAGGCACAAGAGATGTACCAGCAGAACCAGAGATACTAGGGTAGCAAAGTACAGGACCCAAACCTCCAGACAACTGAATTCCGGCCATGCAGCATGCACGTAAATGCTGACCAACCAAGTCAAATACTTAGTTTTTAATGACAGTAAATCTTCATGTAGGTGTTCTTCAAGGTACTGTGACACTCGTTTCAAAACTGACTTGTTTCTACCTAATTCAACTCTGTGGCTATTTGTCATTCTGGTTGTCACACTGCTGCAGCACTCTAGTCACAGGCCATAACCTCAGTGACTAAGGACTGAACAAACAGGACACAAAGCTGCCAGGTGGCCTAGAGAAAATGAGTTTTCCTCTAGTCACAGCTAAATAGAGTGGATTGCTGAATGTTTGGAAGAGAGCGCCAAAGAGAGAAAACCAAGTTTTAATCTGCTTCTCTGTCTCAGAATTTGGAACTGACTTTGTTTCCTGACAAAGTTATCCACAGACAGTGTGGATAGAGACAAAAAATTTATCCAAAACCCAGAGGAAGTTAAAGGAATTGTCTTGCTCCTACCCCACCCCCCCCAAAACAAAACTGAAAAAAAAAAGTTGGAGAATAATGAGAGAAGCTCAGAGAGGATACAGTCCCTGAGGAAGGGCAAGAATTCAGTAAGAAAAGCCTGGTTAAATGTGAGGCAGGTGTCTGATAATTTGCAAAAGATAAGCATACTGATGTGGATCTGAGATTCAGCTGCAGTCAAAGGCTTTAGTGAGAGAAATTCTAGAGAGATGTCAAGGATGGAGGATGGATTGTTGCCATGATGAAATCAGAGGAGAGTTCAGAATACCAATAAGTTTAGGAATTGAATGCCTGGAAAGAAGTTAGAAGAGTGGGGGGAGGAAATGGTCACGGGTGGGTTTCCTTTGTGTAGGAAACAAAGAAGCTGAGTGCAAGAAAGGCATCTGAAGACACTAGAAGATTACATGGAAACAAAATAGAGAAAAGCAAATGTGATGTTTGTATTAGTGACAGGAGGAAAGGAAGAGTAAGTGGCAAGAGACAGAAATCAACACCAAGAGAGTGTGTATAGTGTCTTTTAACATAAAATCCTTAGGGTTGGAACAGACCTTTAGAAGTCATCTAGTCCAACTCCTCTGCAATGAACAGGGACATTTACATCTACATCAGGTTCCCCAGGGTCAGATCCAGCACACTGCCTTGAAAGTCACTAGGGACACAGCATCCACCGCATCTCTGGGCAATCTGTTCCACTGCCTTACCACCCTTACTGTAAAAAACTTTTTCCTAATATCTAACCTAAATCCATCCTTTTTAAGCTTGAAACCATTTCCCCTGGTCCTATCACAACAGACCCTGATAAAGAGTCTATCACCTTTGTTCCTGTAGCTCCCATTGAGATCCTGAAATGCCACAATCACCTCAGAGCCTTCTCTTCTCCAGGCTGAGCAGCCCCAGCTCTTTCAGCCTGTCCTCATAGGAGAGGTGCTTCACCCCTTGGATAATTTCTATGGCCCTCCACTCAATACAATCCAAGGGGTCTACGTCTCTCCTGCACTGAGGACTCCATATCTGGACACAGGATTCCAGGTAAGGTCTCACCAGCGCAAAGTAGAGAGGAAGGATCCCCTCCTTCACCCTGCTGGCCACACTGCTTTGGGTGCAGCCCAGCACACGGTTGGCTTTCCGGGCTGACTCATGTCCAGCTTCCCATCCACCAGCACTCCCAGGTCTTTTTCAGCAGGGCTGCACTCAATCCTTTCATCCCCCAGTCTGTACTGCTAATGGGTGCTGCCTCAGCCCAGGTGCAAGACCTTGCACTTGAATTTGCTGAGGCTCTCCCAGGCCGAGTGCTCAAGCCCGTCCAGGTCCATTTGGTGGCACCCCATCCCTCCGGTGTGCTGACCACAGCCCACAGCTCGGTGTCATCTACAGACCTGCTGAGGGAACACTCAGCCCCACTGCCAATCTCACGGACACAAAAGAACATCAGTCCCAGCAGCGTGCGACACCACTTGCCTCCGATCTCCAGCGAGACGTCGAGCCACTGAGCACCAGCCTCTGGGCACCGTCCTGCAGCCACTTCTTCGTCCAGGCTTCTCCTCACAGAAACCACCAAAGCCCTGCGCAGAGAGGGATGTGGGAGCAGGAGAAGCAACGCGGGAGCAGGAGAACACTCACACTGCAGAGGTGGATCTCTAGCACCTCATTTTCCCAGCAGAACCACCCACAGAAGACACAGCCTGGACTAACTGAGACAGCAGCCAGGTTCACACGAAGCGCCGCCATTTCACACAGCGGCCGCCGAGCACAGCAACGACGGAACAGCAGCCCTGCCTGCGTGTGGCAGCTGAGGCGCTTTCGCCGACACAACCCGCAGCTTCCATCTCCACAAGCCGCCCGGTCTGCCGGCGCCCAGCAGCACCCGGGGCTCCGCAGCTGCGGCGTCAGCCTTCCGCCGGGCGCGGCCGCGGCCACTCGGCGCCTCCGGAGCTGCGGCCGCCGGGCCGTCAACGGGAGCCGCGCACTCACCGCTCGCCCGGCGGCGCCGACGGCCGCCCTCGCCGCGCGGTCCCGCGTCCGAGCGGCTCGCGGCTTCTCCTCGTTAAAGCGGCCCGGGCGATCCTCGCGCCCCGCCGCCTCCGCTCCGCCCCCGAGGCTTTTTCCAGGCGAGCCCCGGCGACGTCCCCGCCGCGTCGGCCGCTCTCGCGAGAGCCGCCCGGCCGAGAGCCGCGCGGCCGCTCCGTCGCCTCGGGGAGCCGTGAGTGAGGGAAGCGGCCGGAACCGCGCCGCGCCTCGCGGGCCGTCGCTGCGCTTCTGGCGGGAACGGCTCCGAAGCGGCGAACCTCGGCGGTCGAGGCGTCCGCACTTCGCGGTGATGCCGGAGGACGTGCCGCAGTGTGGGAAGTCTCCACATAACGCTCTGGGACGGCGTCTCGGATAAAGCAGACGTTCTTCGCGGTTGCGGTGGCGGCCTCCTGCAAGCAGGAGAGCCCGAGAAAGCAGGGTTCCATCTTTCATCCCCTCTGCCCGACGCTGCTCTCTTTCTGCCCCGGTTCCTCACAAATGCAGGCAAACACAGGAAAAATGTATTTCTGCAGAGTTTAATGTCGCTACAGAAGAAGGCAGTACGTGACAAGTGGTTCATTTGTTCACATCTCACTCTTTCACTAACACTGCAAAATCCAGTGCTTTGTTTTCCAACTGCCGACTGCTCAACCCTGCCAAATACAGAAATGATGCACCGATCTGTAACATGAAACTTGGCTGGCAGTTATCCTGGTCAGCTTTTATCATTTCCACGTAGACTTCATGGGTTTCCTCATTGCTGCAGGTTAATCGTAGGCCTTGTCAGCAATCTGTGTCAGTGGCCGTACGTTCAGGTGTTGTGATGACAGATAATGATGAATGCCCGTGATATCAGAGGTGACTGTTGGTGGTACGGCAGCAGAGGCTGAACCTTCCTACAAATACTCCATTACGTTTTGTTGTCGTGCCAGCAGATGGCAGCAGAGCTGCAGTTTCCATCGAAATCAACAGCAGGCATTACTTTTGGAGCGACCTACATCGGAGTGTCCAAGTATCCGTATGCACTTGTGTACAGCAGTGAAAAAGTCATGGAAAAAGGCCCCTGCGAGGAATGCAGGGAGCATTGCCTTTGCCAACCCCTGAACAAAAGACTGCAGTGTTTTTCTCAGTAATGTCCCAGACGTTTCCAATGGGAGAGAAGGAATCTGTGGGACTGACGGTGGGAAATTCAGCCTCTTTTTTCATCCCCAACAGAGCTGAAATCTGGGCGACCAAAATTACCATGAGGTATCTTGGCAATATAGAAGCCAGTATCCTACACTAGGGTAACCCGTGAGTTCTGCCAAAACCCCAAAGCATTGACTGCAAAATGCTACAGTGGAGGAGTGGAAGAGTGGAGAAAATCTTGTTCCTGTGTCCTGGGAAACTCTAGCAGCTTTGTGCCATGGTGAGAGGCCCTTTCTCTAGTAAGATAAGGGCACACCAATTTTGCTGGAGAAGTAAGATCGTGCTTTCTTGGCAAGTAGAAGAAATACAGAAATAAATTTAAAAATTCCTCAGAAATATTTTTGGCTGAGACTTTTTCCACATCTTTAACCTTTTGGAACACTTTTAATTCTTCTATTTTTGTTGTTGTTGTTGTTTTGACATGGCTTTTTTTTTTTTTTTCATTCCCATTCAGCATTTTGGTCTCTTATCTTCTTATCTGTTGGTAAAACGTGTGAGTATTTCAAAAACATGTCTAAAGACAGAATTAGTTATGCCAAGGATGAATACACAGCAAGAAAGCTGGCTAAATTCCCAGGAGAATTAACTTTCTGTTTCTAATGATCAGTGAGAAATTAGCTGGTAACACATCTGAGGAGCTGCCAATCTGGGTTTGTCCAGCTAGCTCAGCACAGGTGATACCAGCAAGCAAGCAATGACATAAAAAATACTCAGCATGAAGTGCGTTTTGCAAAGAGTTGCCAGAGCATTTCAGATCAGCACAGACTGTTGGGAAGTTTCTATCAGTGCTGTACTATTTCATCAAGGATTAACGTAAGTGCAGTGCCATCATTGCCCTCCATTTACTGAAGGTGCCTCCACACATTCTGGTTGTTGGCAGACACTCAAAGATGTGGAAGGTTTGATAGGTAAAAGAGCAGCTCCCTCCTTTTCCATGACAGCTCTTTGTTCATTAAACATTTGTATGTGATGTGTTATACTTTTCAGACAGTCAAGAGAAAGTCAAAAGGGTTTTTTTTTCATTTTCAGAATATAGAGGTTGTTGGTGGGTTTTTTTGTTGTTTTGTTTTGGTTTGTTTTATTTTCCCATAACTGAATGTCTTAAAGAAACGCAAATAGTTTGAAGACCATTCTTCCCAGAATACATCTTCCAGTTGAGAGGAATAACATTTCTTACTTAGCCTGGAGCTTGAAAGGATGGATAAGGGAACTGGCAGCTCTACACTTTCTTATTTAAAAAAAAAAAAAGGAATCATGTAGTACTTAATGTAGCTATCAATATATCTGGGTGCTTTTTTTTTTTTTTTTTGGTCATTTATTGATCTTTCTTGTATTTCAGATTGATCAAGCAATCCACCAGCTTTGCAGAATTATGCCTACCCCGCAAGCCAGAAATGCTTCAAACCCATCAGAAGACATCTGTAAATACCTTGGCACAGCCCTTCTCCAGATCAGCCCAGTGAGGGCTGAAATAACTCATGATTCCAGCTGACAACGTGCTGCTTTCTAACAGACGTTTTGCAGGAAGGGTTCTTTCCTTTGTCATTTGGCACAAACCTTTTCCTGCAGAGAATTAAAAATAAATTTCACTGCCGGAAAGATGTGGAGATCATCAACACTGCGTTGCCATGCAGCTTTTGTTGCAGCTTGGCAATGTTCTAGCTCTGACATCAGCAGTTCCCTCGTAGATCTAACAGCCAGATGGGTGTGAAGTTGTGAACTACTGACTGAGCTGCTCTTGAAGTCATGCCAAGAGAGATCTCTGCAGGCACACATTCATTCTGCAGGGCAGTGCTGTAAGGTCACAGGAAGAACGAGGTCAGAAGTGCCTTGTCTGATGTTTCTGGGGTGTGCATTGGCTCGACTGGCTGCCCACAGTCTCTGAGCTGCAAACAGAAGAGGTGGGGATAATCATTCATAACAGGTCAGTTATCCATTCGGTTTTGGCATCTCTTTATGTTTGCAAATGGTCCACGAACAGACCCTGATTTTCCTGAATGCATTAGTTACTCAGAGTTATTGCTGACACAGGACACAAAGCACAGAAATGCTGGCTGGGGTCACCTTTCTCTGAGGCTGAGCAGGGCTGCCATCAGCTAGGCACTTCACATGAGGGCTGGTGAAAGAAAGGTGGCATAAAAAAAAAATCTGACACACAGCTCCTTCTCAGACATTGTATGGGTAATGTGAAGGTGAAAATACATTCATAATTTGAGCTGTTAAGCCATTCTGATTCACCCTTTGCATCCACAGCATACAGTTTTTTCCCACACTGCTGTTTCTATCCAGCAATGTGCATATGTGCAGTGGTACAGAGGTTGGTGGCCCTGCCTGTGGCAGGGGGTTGGAGATTCCTGATCCTTGAGGTCCCTTCCAACCCGGGCCATTCTGTGTGTGTGTGTGTGTGACTGGCTAAACACCAATTGTTGCTAGCTCAGCAGGTATACTGCTAATTATTGAACGTCTGACAGCTGCTTATCAACACTTGGCCACTATTTCTGGACACCTGCTCATCCCTGAATAGAGAGAAGTTTGGAAGGAGGACAGAGGGGAGTCTCTTCATGCCTGCCTGTTGCATCCCAACCTGCCACAGAGTGAGTCAGTTCGGCCTTGTGTGGAGGCCCTGGCTTCTTTGGAGTCTGTTTTTCTTTTGCTGAGCTTCTCCTATCCAAACAGAATGGCCTTACAGCATGCTTTCTGGTCCTTAATGCTATACCCATGCAATTTGTAACTATAACAGTGCTGTAAGTGAGAATTGATCACATGATTGAACAAGTGTATTTCTAAAATATGTTATGAAATAACTTCTTTTTACTAATACTAATAAAGTCTTTCTACTTTTTCAAACTGTTTCTAAGGGCAAATTACAAAACACATGGTGCTGTACTGCTTCTGACCAATCCCACATTTGATAGCCAGTGCAGAAACAACATTCCATCCTACAGCATTAGCTAGTTCAGAGGTACCAGACGTGTATCTGGATGTGGCTGTTGTGCATAACTGGGGCTGAGGGATCAGAAATGACAGCTCCACTCTTGGAGACCACAGAACTAAAATGGAAAGATAAAATAGTTGCAGGGCAATTGTTCTCTGTGCCTGAAGCAGGGACCGATTTATGGGGGAGAGATTTAACAGTTAAATGAGGACTACAGCTGCAAGTCTGTGAAACAGATGTCAGGGGTCAATGAATGTGTTAACAGCTGGTGATGAGAAGAAATGAATCCAAAGCTGTGGGCAGGGGAAGGAAATCGGGGTGGACTCACAATTTTCCCTTACAAAGAACTGCCCAAGGAGGGAGTGGAGCTGTGAAACAGCAACAATATCCCATAGCCTTAGAAGGGAGAGAGGGTCTAAAAGCTGTAACACAGACACTGGTTAAGGATGCTTCTGGAACCTTGTCTGTGGCCTTATAACACCCCAATCCTGTCGGCACGGAAGGCAGACGGCACGTATCGGCTGGTGCAAGACGTAAGGAAATGACTGAACCCGTTCTCAAAAGACAGCCTGTGGTTCCTAACCCCTATACCCTAATGAGTCAGATCCCACACGGACAGCAGTGGTTTGGTGTGAGAGACCTCAAAGATGCTTTCCGGACAGCCTTTGGACTCAGAGAGAAATGGCTGCGTTTGTATGAGGACACGTTGTAATCCTATCGTGATTCGTGATGATACTGTAGATACTGGAACTCGTGCTAATCTTTGTCTTTGCAGCATTTGAAGCAAGCAGGTGCTGCTGTCATGCAGAAAGCTCCCTTCCAACCACTCAGCAAGCATTTGGATGAGACAGCTTCCTGCTGGGAGCCCTCCGACATCACTGCTGCCTCCTCCAGAACCATACCTGCAGATGCTTCAGAGCTCTTCAGCATGGACTTCCTTCCTCCCATCAGCAGCTGCTCCTGCACTGACCTTCATTCACACTGGGATACCATCTGCTTCCAGCAGGAGCTGACCTGCGAGACAGAGAAAGGAAACGTGGGATGAGCACCAATGCAGAAGCACAAGGCTGTGTCACCACCACGTCTTGCAGCCTTGGGAAGTCAGCTGCAACTGCAGCCTTGGTCAGAATTACAACGGGCACCGTAAATTAAGTGTGACCTCTGAAGTTGTTGCCATGATCAGAAACAGACGCTGAAATCGCTCACATAACTGTCGGTGGTTCCCTCCAAATTCTTTTGCTTTGGGGAACAGATGGACTCGGAATGGAAGGACACGAGAAAAATGACATCTGTTTGAGCTCAGCAGACTTGAGAGGTGGGCCTGGGTGAACCTCATGAGGTTCAGCACAGCCAAGTGCAAGGTTTGGCATTTGGGCCGGAGGAATCCCAGGCATTCTTTTGTCATCGTGGTGGTTTCCAATAGACCCCAACAATGAGACATCAGGTCGCCGTGTGGGCTCCTGGGTGACACTGCCATTTCCCAGCCATTGCAGCCTAGGGGCAAATAAAGTAAAATACTTCAGAAAGATCTCACACTGATTGCATATTTTACTGTTCTTTTACACAAAACAGAAGGGGAGGGCAGCAGATGCATGCAGCTGCATCAACACCCAGGCTGCTAAAGGAATGGAAAGACAGAAACATCAAATATCAATGCCTTATTCTAATGCAAGGAGGGAAGCTTTTTTCGATGTTACTTTTTATCATTTAAAATAAGCAGTTGGCACTCTTACAGGAAAATCCTAGGCCCCAGATTCTGACAGTGTGGCAATCTGGACTCAGCTGTGAATGATCCAAACAGTCTGTTCCAGATTTTAACATCCCTTCTATGCATTCACAAGCTTTCTCTCTTGACTTCCCCTTACAGCCGTTAGATGCCAGCAAAACATCCCAGAAACACTCCTTAACTCTGTGCACACAGGCACCCATCCAACCAGAGCCATCAGTCATTCCCAGCCATGCGCTCTTCCTCCAATCATGGTCAGCATCACACGGCCGTCACGCAGCTCACTTGACTCAGTTTTTCTCTTCTTTCTGGAGGTGTCCTTGCTTCTCAGCCTTACCTTCTCGTGATGTTTATCTCGCTCTGCAGCTCCTGCTCTGAATAGGCTTTCTTGGATTCCCGCATGACAGGCACAAAATGCAGCCACAGCCCCTGCCACCAAGGTCAGCTCTTCAGCACACATTACCTGAGGAGCACTTGGCAACTCCTGCAACCTGAGCAGTGCCAGGAAGACTGTTTCACTTCTGCTTCTCCTGGCTCAGAAATTCATTTTCCTACCTAGAAAATGGAAAAAGAAAAGAAAGAAAAAAAATCCTGACATAAAGCAGACACAATTGATACCATGGAATTCTGGAAGGCATCTCTATGATGAGAAGTTGACTGCAAAGAACTCAGAAGAGCCATGACCAGGTTGTGAACTTGTGGGTAAAATTAGGAAGTGCAGCAGTGCAGGGCTTCTGGAGATGAGGGTCTGCTACAGCCGCCTGGAAAGAGAGCCTGTTGGTGGGAGCTGCTTACTGCAGCCAGCAGAAGCATCGCACTCACTGACTCTCATCCTGATGGGGGATTCCAGTCAGTCTGGGAAATCAGCATGGCTGGCTGCAAGCAGTCTGACAGACTCCTGGAGTGCAGTGAGAATCACTCTGTGGTGCAGGCATTGGGCACAGCAAGCAGAAGGGAAGCATTGCTGGACATGGTGCACACCAGGGGTTACGACAGGAGGCGGTCAGGGCTGCAGTGACCATGCCCTCCTTGAGTTGGTGATCTCAAGGAATGCGGGCCTGGCAGGAAGCAAAGGCAGGAGCCTGAACTTCAGGAGAGCCAGCTGCAGGCTGTTCCAGGAATTCTTGGACAAGATCCTCTGGACAACTGTTTGTAGGGGCAAAGGGATGGAAAAGAGCTGGTCACTTTCTCAGAAAAAAACTTGCTCAGGTTGCACGCTGAGCTGCAGGAGAGGAAGGGGAGGAGGTGCCAGCACGGCTCTGCACGATGCTCTGCCACACTGGGCAGCTTGATCATGGCTCAGCAGTGGGATCAGACGAGGAGAAGGGGAGAAGGAAATCAAGGATGGGAGGGAACCATCAGACACAGCCGGTGAGTGTCTGTGAAGTCTTGCAGACCCAGAGATTCCCAGGTTGTTTCTGCTTTCGTAGCATCTTTGTGCTGCAGGGTGAGCAAAAGGTTCTGCTGCTTGATTCTTCTGCAGGAGCCGCCTAAAAGGGAAATGGCCACTGAGCTGCAGACCAAGCAGTACTGCCTGACGTTGGCCAGGGGGAGCTTCTCCTGCCGCAGTGTGCTGATGACAGGTCTGGAGATGATCTGCACGGCCAGCTCGTAGGTGGGAGCCAGGAAAGGACACGATGGGAGGAGGGAGGTGTTAAGGAGCGGCCAAGGCATGAAAATGCATCAGAAAGCCCTGAAAAGCGTCACAAAGCCACAGCCAGGAAGCTTGGGAGTATCATGAGCAGCATCCAGGATGCGAGAGATTATTTGCTACCATGCCAAATGGTAGCAGAGCTCCCCCTGCAGACATCCCAAAGCCAGACAAAACAGGAACAAACCCGGAGCTGTGCTGCACGCACCCTACGGCCACAGCATTGCAAGCTGAGGTGCCTTGCTGTGTGCTGCATTCATCCCAATCTGTTTGAATGAAGGCACTGGAGGCAGTCAAGGCGTTGATTGAGCACAAGTGTGCTTTTATTATTGTATAAAGGACAGGAGGATGTGAGAGTTCCATGGTGAAGATGGGACTCATCCTGTCTTGTCATGGAGAGAGTGGCTCAGAGCTCTCAGTGCTGCTGTCCGGTGCCTGGGACTGGAGGCCTGATTGAAAGTCCTCCTGCAAGAGGCTCTGCTCCTCCTCCCTGACACTGACCTGCTCCTGCATGGAGGTGCTGCTGTCGGGGCACTCACACTGCTCTTGGGATGGGCTGCACTGCAGACACACTGGGTGACAGACTACACTTGTGACTGTGGTGTCTGGGAGGCACAGGTCAGCAACTTCAGCAGAGGCAGGTGTGATGAGAGCATGGACTTCGATGATCTCCTTCTCTCCATTAATGTTGTTAGATGGAAGGCTGCTGTTGGAACTGCAGCAGTTTGTGCTTCCTAAGAGCCCTCCACTGATCGAAGCACAGAGAGCATCCTCGCTGCTTGCCCTGGATCTTATGGGTTGGCAAGGGCTCGATTCACCTAGAAAGGATACACAGGGGTTAGTGTCAAACTTTCAGAAGCTGAATTACGACAGTGGTTCTTGATCAGGGGTGAAGATGCTAGGCAGGGGCTGGAATGCCAGAAGGAGATACAAGTGCACTGCAAGCTTGAATTCGATGTTCCTGAAAAGCAGGGATTTGGAAGCTGCATTTGCACCCTTACCTGCCAGGACTACCACTGCTGTTTCTGAGGGCTGCCTGGCATTGCGCTGCAGTTGGCGTTTGCTCCCAGAGGATGGCTTTCTGAGGCTGAAGCAGCAACACCAACTGCTAGCTGGTGATTCCTCATTCTTGCTGGGTGAATTTTGCCTGGAGAGAGAAAACAGCCAATGCAGTGAGTCGTGCGTGGTGCAGGGTGAGGGAAGAGCTGCACTGAGCTCTTGGCAGCAGTTGCTTGTTCCTAGCACTGCCTGGTTTCTGCAGAAAAACAGAAAAACCCACCCAAACGATGATGCTAGGTGCTGGAAAAGAAAGTCCTCTTTACCTTTCAGATGGAAAGTCGATGACAGTGTGGAATTTGCCCTGCCCAGCTGCAGGGCTTTCTTCCACTTCAATGTCGTGGCTGCTCTCTGTCACAGGGGGAGAGCTGCTGTGGCCTCGCCTCTGTACCTGTGCCTCCTCCAGGCTGAGCAGCTTTGTGGCAGCAGAAGAGACCCCCACAGACTTGGGCCATGGGAGAGAATTGTGCCCTGTCAGGGAAAACCACAGGTAAGAGCGAGGATCAGAAAGCAGCAGCACAGCCACCACGGTTCTGGGGGAGGTGCTGTATTTTTCTCAGGCTTGCTTATCCGAGCCACAGGAAGAAGAGGAGCCCAAAATAACCATGTGGGCAGAGGTGTGTTTATGGCAAAGGACACGGTCATCATTAAGAGCAGCTTACTGTATCAAAATAGGCAAGGAAAAACCCAAGGAAATGGGGGCAGGTAACTGAGAAATCTTCGCTGCCACACTTGCATCAAGCTTTTCCTGCATGCAAACCATAATAATGACAGTTTCCTCCTTGTAAAGTTTGGGCTTGGACATTCTCAGCATCCAGCAACAGGATGCCACACCCTAATGAAAGCCCAGAGGTCTGCTGTCCCCTTGATGGTAAAAGAGTATCTCAAAGGTCCTGGAGAAGGCCTGCATTTGATCAAGGTGTCAGGTCAAGATCAAGCTAATGGAGGAAGACACTCACCCGCTGCATCTGCAATGTCTGCTCTGGATTTGGAGCAGAAGAGGACGTCTGTGTGGTTGATGAGAAATTCCACCACATCCGACTGCGTCTGCAGCTCCATGCAGGCAGCTCTTCCGCTGGTGCAGGCAGACTCGTTCTGCTGTGATCTGTAGAAAAGGCAGATTTTAGAAGTCATTTCTCCAAGACCGTTCCCCCAGTCTGAATTGTTGCAGCCAAAAGCTGTCAGCTGAGGCTCTGGAGACTTCCGCAGTGGGCAATCAGTGATGCCACTGCAGAAATTCCCCTGGATGATCAAGGACACGTCAGTCCCATCTCAACAAGACTGCAGAAATTGTCACCTAGACATTGTGCCCGTGGGGTTGGAGAACAGCCCAGGCTCCTGCGCTTCTGTCAGCCACAGATTTTACAGGAGAAGAGCACATTTGATGGAGAAAAAGGGAGGACTGTTTTTCTTAACTGGAGAACAGAGGAAGTGTTGAAACAGAACCAGAAGTTTACCTTAAGAGGTTTGGAGCCCACACAATGGCTAGGTTCTTGGCATGCATGTTTGTGGTGGTGGAGCTCCCAGCCAGACACGCCAAGTGTCTCATCAGGAACTCCAGTGTCCTGGAAAACAAGAGAGGCAAACGTTCAGCACCAACGAGCATGCCGTGCTGCAATTCAGAAAGCAAACCTCCATTCATGCTACTTCTTGTGATTGCTACTGTCACCGAAGATGAAGTAGATCCAACTTGACTGAGTGCCACGCTGCAGCACCAAGCCCCAGCACAGCACAGCCGCAGCCATCAGCTGCACCAAGCGTGCCCCCGTGCCCAGGAACTGACCCCATAAAGTAACCCCATGGAGCCTTCAACCCTTCAGCATACACAGGCATCGTGTTGCCGGCGTGGGACAGAGCATGGAACCGCATCGTTGCCCTCTGCAATGCAGCAGGGCTGAGCTCAGCAGGCTGAGGGCAGCACTGACCTGTAGTGAGGAGCGGGCAGCTGCTGGATGACGTCCTGCATTCTGAGCAGCCGCTCCTCCTCTGTAGCGGCACCAACAGCATCCTGGAGTAGTGCAGAAAGGGAGCGAGACACCAATCAGGCTAGTACACCACTGCGAGTAAACCTCGTGGGGCTGACAGCAAAAGGGCCTCCGAGCTGGGGCACTGCTGCAGCCATCTGCCAAGAGGCCCAGGAAGAGGGAAATGAAAGATGTGGCCTTGTGCTTACCGAGAACTTGCCGTACAGCTGGTGGGTGAGCAGAGGGTTCGGGAGCTCCCTGAAGTACATCTTGCAGAGGGAGCTCACGCTGTGAATGTCACGGACGGTGAGCTCAGGAATCTGCTCCGACTCAAATTCCTGCCTGGAGAGAGGGACGCAAACCCGGTTGAGCGAGAGGAAGGCAAGCCCAAAGCCACACCAGATGCACTCAGGCTGTGTCAGTCGCAGCACTCTTACCGCAGTCTCTGGATGTTGGACGCGACGCCGGACAGGCGGTATATCCCCTGCACCACGCCGTGCTGCTCAATGAACTCAGCGCAGCTCTGGAGGACCTGGGGGACTGAAGAACACGTGCCAGCCGTCAGTGGAGCTCCTGATTCAGTCGTGCTGCAGGCTGTGCTTCACATCCCATCCACTAAGCCCAGCCAGGCTTGGCTGAAGCAAATGCAGATGTGCTTGTCTCTTAGGAGCATCCGCCTCACTTTATCCTTCAGCCATCAACTCCCATTACACGTGTCTCCAAGGCTATCAGCCTGCCCCCTGCTAGATATGAGCTCCCTTTCATCTTCTTTAGATGCCCAGCAGAGGAAGATCTCAGGAATGGGCAGCTCCTTACCATCACGACCGGAGTGGAGAAGATGCTCTCCCAGGTCACCGCCAAACACCCTTTCCTTCTCCACCTCCCGCTCGGTCGGTTTCTTTGGGCGGGCCTTCACCAAGGAACGAAGGAAGGTGAGGATCTTGCTGCGTTTCTTGGGCACTGCACAACAAAAGGAAGAAACCAGGTCATTTCAGGTCTGGCTCCGTTGGACGAGGCCGAGCACAGCACATTCTACAGAGCACGTCAGAACGGGAAGAACATTACCAACCAGTACATACAAAAAGGGATTTTCCCCATCTCTGGAGGAGCCCAAGGCCAGGTTGGATGGGGCCCTGGGCAGCCTGATCTAGTCTCACATTAACTGTGGGGGCTGGGAGACCATCCTGAGGCAGGAGGGTTGGAGCATGATGATCCCTGAGGTCCCTTCCATCCCAAGCCATTCTATGAAGATTCTATACTTTTCCCAAGTCCAATCATAAACACAGGAGGATTGGGCCAAATCTCTGCCCCATGGTGTGCATGAAGAATCATCAACCCAGAGGACAATGTGGCATGGATAAAGGAGGTATTAAACATGGAACACACCCCAAAAAAGACTCCCTTTTGCTTCCCCACACCATCAAATGTAACATCCCTACCTGGCTTTGGCACAGAGTTGATGAGTGCCTCAGGAATGTTCTTATTAATGAGTTCCACACACTCCCCTGGGAAAAATCCAACCTGTAACAAGAAGAGAAGCCAAATATTGCATGCAGCACTTCTCAGATCTGAACTGTTAAACCAAAAGCCACATAACATTTCCCTCGGAACGTGCTTGCCTGACGTTCCATAAGACTATCCAGCAGAAAATGGCCATAGTTCACAGCATAAAGGTAATAATTTTTCAACATTTGCAGCCAAAGGCAAGGTCCTCTGACACCGACACAGGGAAACTGTTTATGTCCACTAGGCGTCCTGTGCAGGCAGAGCAGCTCTAAGCTGAGATTCCTGCCTTTACTGAAGTTGCACTCTCCAGTCTGAAGCTTGTGCCTACCTGGAAGCCGAGCTTGCCTCTCCACCAGGGGGTCAGCTCCTTTGGTGGCATGTCGATGACACAGATGATGTCTCCCACCTGCAAGAGAGTGCAGTGTCAATCCCAGCTTCAGCACGGTTGGGAGGAAAGCACAGCTCAAATGACTGCATTCTTCTGCACTGCCAAACATCGCCGAGCATTAAAGCACTTGCACCAGTGCAGCTCTGAAGGCATTTGCCATTGTAAAATTGAGCAACAAGGAACGCCTTGAACTGCTTACCTCAAAGGAGAGTTCATCCGCTGCCTGGGCAACGTATCTCTTAATAGCATGGGCAGCAGCAATAGCTGGAACATTCACAGGTGCCACCTCATGGTCCAGCAGGGGCTTCCCCTTGTTCTCAGCCTGAAACAGAGAGCACAGGCCACGGTGAGGAGCTGGGAACCAACAAGGAGGATTTCAAGGTGAGGAGCACATCTGCAGAGAAAGCTGCAGGAAATGCACTCGGTCCTTATCATGGGCACTTCAGAAGGAACTGCAAGTCTAATAACGGCTGTTTCTCTCCCTGGTGTGCAGCAGGCACACGCCAGGCAATGCAAAGATGCATCTCTCCCCACCCAGACTAATCAGCAATGGCACTGACGCAGACAGGTGGCCTTGTCCATTTTGCCCCCTCCTTTCCTGCGCTCTTTGTGCAGGAAGGCTGACTGTTTCAGATGCTAGGAGACCGTGAAGAGGGAAACCAAAGCTACGGCTGCAGTTACAAGGTGCAAACAGTGCCACTGCAAGCACCAAGCAGCTCTCTTGAGCAGTCCAACCAACAGCGAGGCCAAACAGAGCAGAGAATGATTGTTGTTTCTGCAGCCATTTCAAGGGAAAAGTCAGTAGAGGACAAACACAACAGCCGAGATGGCTCTGGTACTTTTATAAACTTGCCACGCTTGCACTACTGTCTTGCCACAGAGGAGCTCTCTTGGAAAGCAGGAGAGCACATCTGCGGCTCACTCTGCTGGCTGCAGTCAGGGAACAAAGACCAATCAGAGCTTCATACTCTACCTCTGTCCATGCCAGGTCAGGCCCACAGCTGATCTCGCTGCACGCCACAGCCATCAGCGTAGGTGTGACAAGCTGGAACTGAAAAGAAACACACTTTTATTTTCTCTGTTCACATCTCTGCTGTGCTCCCTACAGCTGTCGGGCACACTCACACAGCCCAAGCACGCCTGCTGGTGTCCCTGGTGATGCTGTGCAGCTCTGCACAAGCTGGGGCTGGGACTCTTTGCCTAAGGGATTGCTTTCCATAAAACCAGCTGGTCACAGCACCACAGACAGCATCCTTCTGAGGGCTGAGCTGCAGAGCACGTGGAGAAAACCCACACGTGACCAGCGTCCCATCAAAGCTGGATGAGGCTGTGTTACTAAACACGGGGCGTCACGGGCTGCTAAAGCATGTGGGGGGACAAAGCATGGCAGGTACCTGGCAAGAGATCAGAACGAGGGAGAGAAATCTCTCGAATCCGCAGCCGTTCCTTGTCACTTTGCTCTGATCTTCCACGAGCAAAAGCTGCAGCAGGGAAGCAGGCAGAGGGTGGAGAGAGGAGAGAGAAAGAGCAGGTCAGTTTGCTTCCACGGTTTAGCAAAGACTACGAGGGAAAAACCAAAATCTGCCCTCCCTCAACTTAAAAACTCAAGTTTTCAACTTAAAACCATTTCCCTTGTCCTGCTGTTATCTACCCTTTCAAAGAGTTGGTTCCCTCCTCTTTTTAGGCTCCCTTTAGGTACTGAAGGCTGCCATGAGGTCACCCCACAGCCTTCTTTTCTCCAGGCTGAACAAGACCAGCTCCCTCAGCCTGTCTTTGCAGGGGAGGTGCTCCTGTCCCCTGATCATCTCTGTGGCTCGCCTCTGGACCCTCTCACACAGCTCCCTGTCTTTCTGGACACTGTACTGCAGCTGGGGCCTCACAAGAGCAGAGCAGGCGGGGACGATCACCTCCCTGTCCCTGCTGACCACCCCTCTGCTGATGGAGATAATGTGATCCTATGAGCTCCGCCAGCCAGCAGTTCTCAGCACTCACTGTCCCCCCGTCTCTCCCACACTGTCTCAGCTTACCTACAAGGTGCTGCACAGGACGGTGTGAAGACAAAGGGACGCAGTCGGTGCACAAGTGCAACAAGCGAGCTGCTCAGTCAGAGCTCCAGCGCTCCAATGAAGGGACGCAGCACGCACTGCTCCTCCCCTCATTCTAGCCCTTATGACATCACTGAGGGCCACCAGGCTGCTCCACCACGACGGACAGGGTGGGGAGGCAAGACCAGTCACAAGGGCAGAAGATTCCAACAGCCCAGCCCAACGTTCTGGAATCAGGGGCTGCTTGGAATTCTACCCCAGCCAAATCCTGGAGAAGCTGGCACGGGGTCGTCATGACCAAAGCGCAGGACCTGGCGCTTGCTCTTGTTGAGCCTCGCACAACTGGCCTCAGTGCATCCCTCTGGAGGGCCTTCCTGCCCTCAGCCAGATGGACGCTTCCTCCCAGCAGCGTACCTTGCAGTGCTGGGCCCATGTCAAATCCACACTAGAGTGGCTTTTGTTACATTCAAGGGCATGTTGCAGCACCCATCTATTTCACCTGGAAGGAAATAAAGCAGGAGATGGGAGAAACACAGAACTGCTGCCAGACTGCTTTATCCCTTTCTTAGCCCAACTTCCCTGCCTCATCCCCTACCCCAACTCCTGGATGATGCCCACAGGCTGATAGTTGGATCTCAAATCCATAGGAATCCTTTCACAGGACTCCATCAAAAAGGCTGTCACACTTGTTCCGTACACTCACACTGACCCAGCAGTGGTATCACAGTCACTTAACACACACACAACAACCAAACCCCGAGCATGCACATCCCTTCCTGCGTGACTGCAGCCCACAGCTCCCCTTCACACCTCCGTGGATCTCTGGTGTTTTACACGGATGCAGCCTCGCTGCAGCTCCGTGGCTGTCACACAAGGCCTGCAGGACCTCTTTCTCTGCAAACCCCGTCTGCAGGCATTGGTTCACGAGGTTCACCTCCTGCCCTCCTGAGCAAAAACAAGCACTAAGAACAAGAGCAAAGCACGCTGGACTCGACCTGGCTGGATCCCCAACCCTCAGTCCTGTCAGACGGACCCTGGTGTGGAGACTCATCCCCAAAGCCTGGCTGGACATCAGCACAGGCATCCTTCTTCAAACGCCCCATCCAAGCAGCAAGGGATCAAAGCGTTGGCACAGCTGAAACAGAAATGCTGTGTGAGTTTCCTGTTAGCACTGAGCAGGAACAAATCTACCGCTGAGCAGCAGGATGTGAGACAAGCAGCAGAAGACACCCAACCTGCAGAACCAGCTCGTTTGGGGTCGGTCCAGATGTTTGTCTGCTCCCTTCCCTGGCCCAGGCCAAGCTTGTGAGCTGCTCCTCCTTTGTGCAGGGGGAAATGGTGCAGATGCCATGTGGTGGCTATGCACAGCATGCCTTGGACTTGCTTTTCCTCTCTCCATCTGCCATTAGCAAACAGCATCTCCAGCCTCCAGAGATCACTGAGTCCAACCCCTGCACAACAGTGAAAAAAAAGATATGATAAGGGGTACTTAAAGCACAGCATCTGTAATCAGATCAGACTCCTGCACTGTGAAGACTTCCATGAGTATTCCTGCAGAGTGCATCACTTAGTCTCTCTTTAGCCTTGTGTTCATGGTTTTCCTGTAAGAGCTTGTCTAAACACTGCCTATAATCGTGGTTATGCTAGAAGCATTTGGATTTATTGATCCTTACTGTGATTTCAATAACAAATGCAGATGTTTTTTTGTTAGGGACAGCTTTCAATTTCTCAACTGAAATTTCAATATTGCAGTAGGTGTTGACAACCACGGGGCTGCAGTACAGAGAATTACAGGAAGATTAATTTCTCCATCTCCATGCTCCTAGACATTTATGATTACAGTGATGTAGTTATATACAAAGTTGCAAGATACCAAAGCTAGAATAAGCTCTTGGTGCAGCAGGATGTCTGGAGCCCAAGTGCAGAGTCTCAGTGTTGCAAAGCCTTGAAGAGGTGCACCGTATGTGCTGGGGCTGATGACACAGACCCTGGAGCAAGGCCAGTGTGATGTTAGAAACTTGACCAGCAGCTGGCCTGTTGTCAGCCATTTCTGGACACAAACGGGATCTGGTCGACTTAGGACATGACCTTTGGGCTGGAGAGCAACTCCCCGAGGAATCACACAGCCACTGCAGACCGTTTGCAAGAGCCCCATACCAAAACAGCTCATCTGCAATCAGTTTTTAATCTGTGCAGCAGTGATTGGAACAGGCGCATGCTCTCTGGAATTGCAGGAATGTTCACAAGTGGAATGTACATCACCTGTGTGCTCCAGCTCTTCTGTGTGCATGCTAGGAGCAGTGATCCCCCTGCACCCAGGGCTGCAATAAAGTCCTGTGGGCTTTCTAACCTGCCCACCAGCAGCCCAGGCTGCCCAGAGCCACATCCAGCCTGGCCTTGGATGCCTGCAGGGATGGGGCATCCACAGCCTCCCTGGGCAACCTGTTCCAGTGCCTCACCACCCTCTGGCTGAAAAACTTCCTCCTCACATCCAACCTAAACCTCAACACCCCCCGTCTCAGTTTAAAGCCATTCCCCACGTGTCCCATCACTGTCCACCCTCCAAAACAAAACACCTCGGCTGTTCAACACTGAAAGAGCAAAATAACCCACAGCTCTTACTTCCACTGTATGCATTTAATTCCAAACTTAAGGTCACAGGTTAATTACTCATGTGATCCTTCCTGACAGAAGAACTACTCGTAGTGATGTGTAGGAGTAAGGAACTGTTTGAAAAGGTCATGGACATATTAGAACTTGCAGCATTTATCTTAATAGATGCCTACATTGCAAAGCATTTTGTAAAACACACGTTACAAGTACTGTGCATTGGATTACACTATATCAAACTCTAAGTAACAATACAGGTTGCTTTTAAATCTACACTTACATGTTTTCTTCTAACTCCTTTTTTTTTTTTTAAATGGTGAGTGTACCATTAATTCAAGACAAGAATTTTGTTTGTAAGTCGATCTCTATAACTGTTCTTGGCATCATTCTGTAGGATGAACTAGATACATGGAATTTGGCACTGGCTCCCCAGGGCAGTGGTTTGGCACTGAGCTGACAAAGGCCAAAGAGCATTTGCACAATGCTCTCAGACACAGGGCTTGACCCATAGGAGGTCCGGTGTGGAACCAGGAGGTGGAATACATGATCCTCGAGGTCCCTTCCAAATAAAGATATTCCATCATCCTCTAATACTTATATTCCCAAGTCCTGTACACAGTGCTCAGATGCTTAATTGAAAGGTTCCATGAAACAGTGAGGTATCTATGTCCCTTTACCACTCAGTTATTCAATTTGCCACATGGATCTTTTATCCAGTCACATGAAAAAAGCACTCAAAGTATTTCCTTCAGTCTTCCATTCTGATAGAGCTTTCTGGAGCAAATAAAGAGTTGCAACTCAGAATGTCCACACCTCCCTTCCTGCACCCTGCATACTTTTTTCATTGTACTGTGATTACGTACCATTCCATTGTCACCCTCAATCTGTCATTATCTAGGCAGTTTACTGACATTAAATTTTCCAGCAACAGATGCCCACAAGTACAGCCAGCCTGGAAATATTTTGATTACTTACCTTTGTCCTGATGTCCTTGTAGGAGGTGGGACATTTCTCCATCTCAGCAGCAGAGGGCAGGAGGGGTCCAAGGTGAGGGCACGCTCTCCTCTATTTTTCTGGCACTCAAAGACAAAGGGAACAAGAAAACCAGACGTGTTTCCCTGCCCATGGCAAACACCAGCCTTTCCATCCTTACAGTCCTTCCTGCCATCAGCAGAGACATTTTGCTTTCTTGTGCCACTTCATCCCTTTAGCATCTGGCATTCTAAGAAAAAAGTACTTACATGGAATTTTAATATTTTCATATTAAATGTCAGAATTAGAACCATTATGTTTACCAAATATTTAAAACGTTCAACCCAGTGAGAAGTGAATTGATGTTGTATTTAGCATTCAGATAAGAACTTGTAAAGGAAGTAAACACAGCTGCTTTCATAGACTATAGTCTCATTGTCAAGCCTTGCACTGTCTCAGCAGATTATTACAGAATGTTCATTCAAGCAGGAATTAAGAGATGCGTCTGAATTGATAACAACAACGAGTAATTAAGAAAGCTTGACTGCAGTCTGCTTGAGGATTCCAGTCTGAAGTGTGTTCCACCTGATGACAACTGGGAATGTCTTTCTCTCACCATTAGAACCATTGCACCTCTGACTAAATACTGAACTAAAAACTCACCACTGAAAATTAACTACGTGTTGATTAACATTCAGAGAGATTGTGCAGGTGTCCTTTTAGGAACTGGCCTACTGTATGCTAAGAGGGATGGATGTGGGGACATTAGGATAACGTGCCCTCTGCCTTTTAAGACAGCCCCAGCAGAGCAGGTCAGCAGGCTGAAGAGCTGCGTGGGTCACCAGGGCTCAGAGACTTCACTCGGCCATCTGCAAGTTGAGGGACTTCAGCCCAAGCTGCCCTTTTCCATGCAGGCAAGGAGGCCAAGAGAAGGTGGATCGGCACGGTTCTGGTGCAGACAGGGGCTGCAGTGTGAGCAGGCCTACACAGACAAGGCTGTGCCCACACAGAGTGACAGCAGCTTTCGCTGTGAGCAGATTCCCAGGGGGCCTGAGCCATGGCAGTTCTTGATGGCAGCATGTTCCAATCAGCCCTGGAAGTCTTCTCTGGACGTCTGTCGCATTCTGGAATCCACACTGAGGACGCAGTCGCTGTGTCAGAGCAGCTGGCAGAGTCACGGGGAACCGTGACGTAGTTGGCCCAGGGAGCAACAACAAGGCCTGCACTGCTCAGCCAGCCCAGGCCAAAGGGGAGCACGAGAGAGAGCAGAGGAGAGAGGGGGGGAAAGAGGGCCAGGAAGGAAAGGCCTGTGCCTGAATGGACGTGTAGCAGCAGCTGCTGACAGCAAACTCGGTGATGGCAGGGGCACAGCAGAGCAGTGCAATGCTGGCAGCTTCCTGTGTCTTTCACACAGGCACTGCAGACATGGCCAGCACTGGGAGATCAGCAGAACTGCTGCACACCTCTGCCAGCCCAGGCCAGAGGAGTGCAGAACAGTGAGCTGCTGCTGAGGGGAGAGAGGATGGCCTGAGAGCTGACCTGAGAGGCAGGGCTGGCTGTGTTACAGCAGCCTCTGTGTCCTCCTCCTGTGTCTGTGAGGGCCAGAGGGCCAGAAGAGAACATGCCCAGACAACGAAGCCCTGCTGTCCTCTGCTGCTCAGCTGGAGAGATGTTCCGCCTTCCTGAAGGACGCTGATCCAAAGGGAAGGAATCAAAGGAAGTCCAGGCTGGCTGTCCTTGTGGGCATCAGCTGCTGGCAGCTGCCTCTGTGCTGCCATGGGCAGGGCACAGCACACACAGTGTTTGCAGTTCCCTGTGTGACACTGGCCCTGGTGACCTGACAGCCATAGGGAGACAAGAGAAAGAGCTGCCTCCCTCTGCCAGATGAGGCAAAGGTGAGAATCCCAGAATCACAGCATGGCCCGGGTTGGAAAGGAGCTCAAGGTTCATGAATCTCCAACCCTTGGCTCTCCAAGGGTGCACAGGGGGCTTTGTTCTCCCTGTGGTGCAGCTTCAGTGCCAACTCACAGCTGAGCTGGTTGGCACACTGTGACAGCCTGCCGCTCTGAAGCTCTTGGGGCAGTGCTCAGTTCTTTCTGAAGTACTCTGGAAAATGCTGCTTCTCCTTCACCAAATCAATGTCTGTTTCCAGACAGACGTCTTTTTCTCCTCTGTACACACAAACAGTATCTTGTAACTCCCTGGCACAGTGCTCAGAAGTGATACTTCTGGAAGCACGTCAGAGAAAAGTGGCCTTGTCCCAGTGGACTTTCAGAGCAGATGAGAACAAGTCTTGGTTGACGGCTTTCTTCAGCTTCTGGAACTGCACAGGCAGGTTGTGTGTTGTCATACTTTATGCCAGAGTGCCAAACTGAAGCAGTTTCTGCAACCTCTTTTTTTCATACTTGTCACTCTTTGCTATTTCTGAGACCTTAACTTAGTCATTTTTAATGCACTCTCATCTAAACTACTGTGTCCTCCAGTGTCAGTGTTGTATGAATCAGGACTGTGGGATTTCATCAGTGAAAGGATTCTGCTCTAATGACTGTCATTCTAAAGCTGATATTGTTTCTACCGCATCAGGCTTGCAGGAAGCATCTTTGATCAACAGAGAAATCAGAAAAATTGCTTTTCCTATTGCAGTTTCCTTTTAACTAGTGATGAAAGCTGTCAGTTTATTTTTGGCACCAGAAATCCTGGGATGCAACCAGGTTAGATAAGAAGTGAAACTGAGTGCACAGTAAAGGAACATAGATGAGATAGCATCACACAGCTCTGGAAAAGATGTTCCAGCTCTGTGTCTACCTACACCTTCAGGAGATGAAAAGTACTGGCTTACTGAGGTGTCCTGGGTTGCAGGTTCTGTTAATCTCCATTTTTGGAAGAGCTGCTTGCAATAAATACCTTGTAAGGTGAATGAGCTTGATAGAAGTAGGGTGTGAAAGAGATGGATTTGCTGTTTCCCTGAAGGTGCAGGAGTATTGCTGTGCCTACAGTCAGTAAACAAGGCAGAAATCACTGTGTTCCTCAGAATGAAAAGGAATAAAAATCTTTTTGTGAGTGACAGCACGCCTGAATGAAGCACAAATCTAAACATTTAAAATAAGGGCTAGTGTCAAAGGGACTTGCAGTAGTTCTCGTGAAGAAATATTTGATGCTTCTTTATGAAAGTCATCATAACAAAAGTGTACTGATGTCTTTGCTGAGGATTTCCTTGGTTCCAGCCTGAAGGTGTGCGCAGGCATGAGCAGGCAGTGCTGAGCTGCAGGTGAGTGCCTGTGTCCCACAGCAGGAAACCCGTGGATGTCTTCAGGGGTTTGAAATGGGCAGAGCAGTAAAACCTGCACGCTTTCACTGAAATTGTCCTCTGCTTTATTTTGTAATCTTAGTTTCACCAATGCTTTCCAATATTATTTTCGTATGAATGCAGATACATGGGATAGGATTTAAAGTTTTTATGGTGCTGCTGTATAGTTTTCTGTGGTCATCATAAGCCAATAAAAAAAATAAATGGTAATCAGGCAATCTATTAACAACCTGTGGCACGTGTAAAACAATGAAATTCCTTGCAGGAAGACAATATTGCCATATAATAATCTGGCTATCCAAAACTGTTAATTATACTTGATGAGCTGGAGATAATCCTGAAATGGGAAACTTTGATCTTAGCCAAGAATAATAAAACTTATTATCATTCTTAAATTGGCAGCTGCTATCAAAAGCCTGTGTCTTACTTCCCTTTTAGTAACACTGGCTAAATCAGAGAAACTGATAAAAGAATTTCATGATTGCAGCTTAGGGATTCTTTCCCACTTGACCAGAAGTAATCTATGTCCAAAAATGTCTGTAAATACTTTTTCTATCTTATTTTGCCAGATGTATTGATATTTGAGATGAATGGCAAAAACATTTTGCGTACATAGATAAGCAGTGCAAATTTGCAGGATTGTTTTAGAGAAAAAAGCTCCGGTTATCAGATCGTTTCCATACAGAAATAAGATTTACAGAAAAATTCTCCTTATTATTATTCACGCATGAATAAGTACAAAAAAGAGATGTGGGGGATGTTGTTTCAATTCCAGCTGATTGTAGGAAGGACTGTCAGGATGGAAAGGCTAGTGTCTGCCATGGGCAAAGAAACACTTCTGGTTTTCATCTTCTCTTTGCCTTTGAGTGTAAGAGGCCATGAGGAGAGTGTGCCCTAAACTTGGACCCTTTTTGACCATTGCAGCAGAGATGGAGAAGTGTTCAACCTTCTAGAAGGACTTCAGGACAAAGATATGTAATGAAAATAAGTCCAGGCTGGCTGTCCTTGTGGGCATCAGCTGCTGACATCTGCATAGTTGTTGCTATGGGAATGGCAGAACAGCTGGAATGTTGCATTTCCTTGTGTGACACAAGCACTGGTGAATTCAAAGCCAGAGGGGTATAATAGAAAGAGAATCACCTCCCTTCCAGATTAGGCAAAGGTGAGTGGGATGTTGTTTCAATTAGTGCTGAAGTCAGGAAGACTGTAAGGATGGAAAGGCTGGTGTTTGCCATGGGCTGGGAAACACATCTGGTTTTCATTTTCTCTTTCTCTTTGTGTGCCAGAAAAAGAGGAGAGTGTGCTCTCACCTTGGACCCCTCCTGCCCTCTTCTGCTGAGATGGAGAAATGTTCCAGCTTCTAGAAGGACATCAGAACAAAGATGTGTAATGAAAATAAGTCCAGGCTGGCTATCCTTGTGGGCATCAGCTGCTGGCATCTGCATTGCTGCTGCCATGAGCATGGCACAGCAGGTAAAAGATTGCTTTTCCTTGTGTGACACAGGAGCTCTTGACTTGACAGCTAGAGGGATGCAATAGAAAGAGCTGCAACCTCTGCCAGACATGGCAAAGGTGAGTGGGATGTTGTTTCAGTTGCTGCTGATGTCAGGAAGGACTGTAAGGATGGAAAGGCTGGTGTTTGCCATGGGCAGGGAAACACATCTGGTTTTCATTTTCTCTTTCTCTTTGAGTGCCAGATAAACAGGGGAGAGTGTGCCCTCACCTTGGAACTCTCCTGCCCTCTTCTGCTCAGAGGGAGAATGGCCAAGCTTGTAGAAGGACATCAGGACAAAGATATGTAATGAAAATAAGTCCAGGCTGGCTGTCCTTGTGGGCATCAGCTGCTGGCATCTGCATTGCTGCTGCCATGAGCATGGCACAGCAGGTAAAAGATTGATTTTCCTTGTGTGACACAGGAGCTCTAGACTTGAAAGCTAGAGGGATGCAATAGAAAGAGCTGCAACCTCTGCCAGACATGGCAAAGGTGAGTGGGATGTTGCTTCAGTTGCTGCTGATGTCAGGAAGGACTGTAAGGATGGAAAGGCTGGTGTTTGCCATGGGCAGGGAAACACATCTGGTTTTCATTTTCTCTTTCTCTTTGAGTGCCAGATAAACAGGGGAGAGTGTGCCCTCACGTTGGAACTCTCCTGCCCTCTTCTGCTGAGATGGAGAAATGTTACAGCTTGTAGAAGGACATCAGGACAAAGATATGTAATGAAAATAAGTCCAGGCTGGCTGTCCTTGTGGGCATCAGCTGCTGGCATCTGCATTGCTGCTGCCATGAGCATGGCAAAGCAGGTAAAAGATTGCTTTTCCTTGTGTGACACAGGAGCTCTTGACTTGAAAGCTAGAGGGATGCAATAGAAAGAGCTGCAACCTCTGCCAGACATGGCAAAGGTGAGTGGGATGTTGTTTCAGTTGCTGCTGATGTCAGGAAGGACTGTAAGGATGGAATGGCTGGTGTTTGCCATGGGCAGGGAAACACATCTGGTTTTCATTTTCTGTTTGTCTTTGAGTGCCAGATAAACAGGGGAGAGTGTGCCCTCACCTTGGAACTCTCCTGCCCTCTTCTGCTGAGATAGAGACATGTTCCAGCTTGTAGAAGGACATCAGGACAAAGATATGTAATGACAATAAGTCCAGGCTGGCTGTCCTTGTGGGCATCAGCTGCTGGCATCTGCATTGCTGCTGCCATGAGCATGGCAAAGCAGGTAAAAGATTGCTTTTCCTTGTGTGACACAGGAGCTCTTGACTTGAAAGCTAGAGGGATGCAATAGAAAGAGCTGCAACCTCTGCCAGACATGGCTAACTTGAGTGGGATGTTGTTTCAATTAGTGCTGATGTCAGGAAGGACTGTATGGATGGAAAGTCTGGTGTTTGCCATGGGCAGGGAAACACATCTTGTTTTCATTTTCTCTTTCTCTTTGAGTGCCAGATTAAGAGCAGAGTGTGCCCTCACCTTGGACCCCTCCTGCCCTCTTCTGCTGACATGGAAAAATGTTCCAGCTTCTAGAAGGACATCAGGACAAAGATATGTAATGTAAATAAGTCCAGGCTGGCTGTCCTTGTGGGCATCAGCTGCTGGCATCTGCATTGCTGCTGCCATGAGCATGGCAAAGCAGGTGAAAAGTTGCTTTTCCTTGTGTGACACAGGAGCTCTTGACTTGAAAGCTAGAGGGATGCAATAGAAAGAGCTGCAACCTCTTCCAGACATGGCAAAGGTGAGTGGGATGTTGTTTCAGTTGCTGCTTATTTCAGGAAGGACTGTAAGGATGGAAAGGCTGGTGTTTGCCATGGGCAGGGAAACACATCTGGTTTTCATTTTCTCTTTCTCTTTGAGTGCCAGATAAAGAGCAGAGTGTTCCCTCACCTTGGACCCCTCCTGCCCTCTTCTGCTGAGATGGAGAAATGTTCCAGCTTGTAGAAGGACATCAGGACAAGGATATGTAATGAAAATAAGTCCAGGCTGGCTGTCCTTGTGGGCATCAGCTGCTGGCATCTGCATTGCTGCTGCCATGAGCATGGCACAGCGGGTAAAAGATTGCTTTTCCTTGTGTGACACAGGAGCTCTTGACTTGACAGCTAGAGGGATGCAATAGAAAGAGCTGCAACCTCTGCCAGACATGGCAAAGGTGAGTGGGATGTTGTTACAATTAGTGCTGATGTCAGGAAGGACTGTAAGGATGGAAAGGCTGGTGTTTGCCATGGGCTGGGAAACACATCTGGTTTTCATTTTCTCTTTCTCTTTGACTGCCAGATAAACATGGGATAGTTTGCCCTCACCTTGGAACTCTCCTTCCCTCTGCTGCTGAGAGGGAGAAATGTTCCAGCTTGTAGAAGGACATCAGGACAAAGATATGTAATGTAAATAAGTCCAGGCTGGCTGTCCTTGTGGGCATCAGCTGCTGGCATCTGCATTGCTGTTGCCATGAGCATGGCACAGCGGGTAAAAGATTGCTTTTCCTTGTGTGACAGGAGCTCTTGACTTGAAAGCTAGAGGGATGCAATAGAAAGAGCTGCAACCTCTGCCAGACATGGCAAAGGTGAGTGGGATGTTGTTTCAGTTAGTGCTGATGTCAGGAAGGACTGTAAGGATGGAAAGGCTGGTGTTTGCCATGGGCTGGGAAACACATCTTGTTTTCATTTTCTCTTTCTCTTTGAGTGCCAGATAAAGAGGACAGTGTGCCCTCACCTTGGACCCCTCCTGCCCTCTTCTGCTGAGATGGAGAAATGTTCCAGCCTCTAGAAGGACATCAGAACAAAGATGTGTAATGAAAATAAGTCCAGGCTGGCTGTCCTTGTGGGCATCAGCTGCTGGCATCTGCATTGCTGTTGCCATGAGCATGGCACAGCAGGTAAAAGATTGCTTTTCCTTGTGTGACACATGAGCTCTTGTCTTGAAAGCTAGAGGGATGCAGTAGAAAGAGCTGCAACCTCTGCCAGACGTGGCAAAGATGAGTGGGATGTTGTTTCAATTATTCCTGAAGTCAGGAAGATTGTAAGGATGGAAAGTCTGGTGTTTGCCATGGGCTGGGAAACACATCTTATTTTCATTTTCTATTTCTCTTTGAGTGCCAGATAAAGAGCAGAGTGTGCCCTCACCTTGGACCCATCCAGCTCTCTGCTGCTCAGAGGGAGAAATGTCCAAGCTTCTAGAAGGACATCAGGACAAATATGTAATGAAAATAAGTCCAGGCTGGCTGTCCTTGTGGGCATCAGCTGCTGGCATCTGGACTTCTGCTGCCATGAGCATGGCAAAGCAGGTAAAAGGTTGCGTTTCCTTGTGTGACACAGGAGCTCTTGACTTGAAAGCTAGAGGGATGCAATAGAAAGAGCTGCAATCTCTGCCAGACATGGCAAAGGTGAGTGGGATGTTGTTTCAATTAGTGCTGATGTCAGTAAGGACTGTAAGGATGGAAAGGCTGGTGTTTGCCATGGGCTGGAAACACATCTGGTTTTCATTTTCTCTTTCTCTTTGAGGGCCAGATAAACAGGGGAGAGTGTGCGCTCACCTTGAACCCATCCTGCCCTCTTCTGCTGAGATGGAGAAATGTTACAGCTTGTAGAAGGACATCAGGACAAAGATATGTAATGAAAATAAGTCCAGGCTGGCTGTCCTTGTGGGCATCAGCTGCTGGCATCTGCATTGCTGCTGCCATGAGCATGGCAAAGCAGGTAAAAGATTGCTTTTCCTTGTGTGACACAGGAGCTCTTGACTTGAAAGCTAGAGGGATGCAATAGAAAGAGCTGCAACCTCTGCCAGACATGGCAAAGGTGAGTGGGATGTTGTTTCAGTTGCTGCTGATGTCAGGAAGGACTGTAAGGATGGAAAGGCTGGTGTTTGCCATGGGCAGGGAAACACATCTGGATTGCATTTTCTCTTTCTCTTTGAGTGCCAGATAAACAGGGGAGTGTGTGCACTCACCTTGGAACTCTCCTGCCCTCTGCTGCTCAGAGGGAGAATGGCCAAGCTTGTAGAAGGACATCAGGACAAAGATATGTTATGAAAATAAGTCCAGGCTGGCTGTCCTTGTGGGCATCAGCTGCTGGCATCTGCATTGCTGCTGGCATGAGCATGGAAAAGTAGGTAAAAGATTACTTTTCCTTGTGTGACACAGGAGCTCTTGACTTGAAAGCTAGAGGGATGCAATAGAAAGAGCTGGAACCTCTGCCAGACATGGCAAAGGTGAGTGGGATGTTGTTTCAATTAGTGCTGATGTCAGGAAGACTGTAAGGATGGAAAGGCTGGTGTTTGCCATGGGCCGGGAAGCACATCTGGTTTTCATTTTCTCTTTCTCTTTGAGTGCCAGATAAACAGGGGAGAGTGTGCCCTCACCTTGTAACTCCCCTGCCCTCTTCTGCTGAGAGGGAGATATGTCCCAGCTTCTAGAAGGACATCAGGACAAAGATATGTAATGAAAATAAGTCCAGGCTGGCTGTCCTTGTGGGCATCAGCTGCTGGCATCTGCATTGCTGCTGCCATGAGCATGGCACAGCAGGTAAAAGATTGCTTTTCCTTGTGTGACACAGGAGCTCTTGACTTGAAAGCTAGAGGGTTGCAATAGAAAGAGCTGCAACCTCTGCCAAACATGGCAAAGGTGAGTGGGATGTTGTTTCAATTAGTGCTGATGTCTGGAAGGACTGTAAGGATGGAAAGGGTGGTGTTTGCCATGGGCTAGGAAACACATCTGGTTTTCATTTTCTCTTTCTCTTTGAGTGCCAGATAAACACGGGACAGTGTGCCCTCACCTTGGAACTCTCCTTCCCTCTGCTGCTGAGAGGGAGAAATGTTCCAGCTTGTAGAAGGACATCAGGACAAAGATATGTAATGAAAATAAGTCCAGGCTGGCTGTCCTTGTGGGCATCAGCTGCTGGCATCTGCATTGCAGCTGCCATGAGCATGGCAAAGCAGGTAAATGATTGCTTTTCCTTGAGTGACATAGACTCTGTTGACTTGAAAGCAAGAAGGATGCTATAGAAAGAGCTACAACCTCTGCCAGACATGGCAAGGTTGAGTGTGATGTTGTTTCAGTTGCTGCTGATGTCAGGAAGGACTGTAAGGATGGAAAGGCTGGTGTTTGCCATGGGCAGGGAAACACATCTGGTTTTCATCTTCTCTTTGTGTGCCAGAAAAAGAGGAGAGTGTGCCTGCAACTTGGACCCCTCCTGCCCTCTGCTGCTCAGAGGGAGAAATATCCAAGCTTCTAGAAGGACATCAGGACAAAGATATGTAATGAAAATAAGTCCAGGCTGGCTTTCCTTGTGGGCATCTGCTGCTGGCATCTGCATTGCTGCTGGCATGAGCATGGCACAGCAAGTTAAAGATTGCTTTTCCTTGTGTGACACAGGAGCTCTTGACTTGAAAGCTAGAGGGATGCAATAGAAAGAGCTGGAACCTCTTCCAGACATGGCAAAGGTGAGTGGGATGTTGTTTCAATTAGTGCTGATGTCAGGAAGGACTGTAAGGATGGAAAGGCTGGTGTTTGCCATGGGCAGGGAAACACATCTTGTTTTCATCTTCTCTTTGTGTGTCAGAAAAAGAGGAGAGTGTGCCTGCAACTTGGACCCCTCCTGCCCTCTGCTGCTCAGAGGGAGAAATGTCCAAGCTTCTAGAAGGACATCAGGACAAAGATATGTAATGAAAATAAGTCCAGGCTGGCTGTCCTTGTGGGCATCAGCTGCTGGCATCTGCATTGCTGCTGCCATGAGCATGGCACAGCAGGTAAGGGATTGCTTTTCCTTTTGGGACAGCTGTTAAGCCATTCTCATTCACCCTTTGCATCCACATCATACAGTTTTTTCCCACACTGCTGTTTCTATCCAGCAATGCGCATATGTGCAGTGCTACAGAGGTTGGTGGCCCTGCCTGTGGCAGGGAGTTGGAGATTCCAGATCCTTGAGGTCCCTTCCAACTCTGGCCATTCTGTGTGTGTGTGTGTGTCTGGCTAAACACCAATTGTTGCTAGCTCAGCAGGTATACTGCTAATTATTGAACTCCTGACAGCTGCTTATCAACACTTGGCCACTATTTCTGGACACCTGCTCATCCCTAAAGAGAGAGAAGTTTGGAAGGAGGACAGTGGGGAGTCTCTTGATGCCTGCCTGTTGCATCCCAACTTGCCCACAGAGTGAGTCAATTCGGCCTTGTGTGGAGGCCCTGGCTTCTTTGGAGTCTGTTTTTCTTTTGCTGAGCTTCTCCTAGCCAAACAGAATGGCCTTACAACATGCTTTCTGGTCCTTAATACTAAACCCATGCAATTTGTAACTATTACAGTTCTGTAAGTGAGAATTGATCACATGATTGAACAACTGTATTTCTAAAATATGTTATGAAATAACTTCTTTTTACTAATACTAATAAAGTCTTTCTACTTTTTCAAACTGTTTCTAAGGGCAAATTACAAAACACATGGTGCTGTACTGCTTCAGAGCAATCCTACATTTGATAGCCAGTGCAGAAACAACATTCCATCCTACAGCATTAGCTAGTTCAGAGGTACCAGGCGTGTATCTGGATGTGGCTGTTGTGCATAACTGGGGCTGAGGGATCAGAAATGACAGCTCCACTCTTGGAGACCACAGAACTAAAATGGAAAGATAAAATAGTTGCAGGGCACTTGTTCTGTGTGCCTGAAGCAGGGACCGATTTATGGGGGAGAGATTTAACAGTTAAATGAGGATTACAGCTGCAAGTCTGTGAAACAGATATCAGGTGTCAATGAATGTGTTAACAGCTGTGATGAAGAAGAAATGAATCCAAAGCTGTGGGCAGGGGAAGGAAATCGGGGTGGACTCACAATTTTCCCTTACAAAGAACTGCCCAAGGAGGGAGTGGAGCTGTGAAACAGCAACAATATCCCATAGCCTTAGAAGGGAGAGTGGGTCTAAAAGCTGTAACACAGACAGTGGTTAAGGATGTCTTCTGGAACCTTGTCTGTGGCCTTATAACACCCCAATCCTGTCAGCACGGAAGGCAGACGGCACGTATCGGCTGGTGCAAGATGTAAGGAAATGACTGAACCCGTTCTCAAAAGACAGCCTGTGGTTCCTAAGCCCTATACCCTAATGAGTCAGATCCCACACGGACAGCAGTGGTTTGGTGTGAGAGACCTCACAGATGCTTTCCGGACAGCCTTTGGACTCAGAGAGAAATGGCTGCGTTTGTATGAGGACACATTGTAATCCTATCGTGATTCGTGATGATACTGTAGATACTGGAACTCGTGCTAATCTTTGTCTTTGCAGCATTTGAAGCAAGCAGCTGGTGCTGCTGTCATGCAGAAAGCTCCCTTCCAACCACTCAGCAAGCATTTGGATGAGACAGCTTCCTGCTGGGGAGCCCTCCGACATCACTGCTGCCTCCTCCAGAACCATACCTGCAGATGCTTCAGAGCTCTTCAGCATGGACTTCCTTCCTCCCATCAGCAGCTGCTCCTGCACTGACCTTCATTCACACTGGGATACCATCTGCTTCCAGCAGGAGCTGACCTGCGAGACAGAGAAAGGAAACGTGGGATGAGCACCAATGCAGAAGCACAAGGCTGTGTCACCACCACGTCTTGCAGCCTTGGGAAGTCAGCTGCAACTGCAGCCTTGGTCAGAATTCTTTTGCTTTGGGGAACAGATGGACTCGGAATGGAAGGACACGAGAAAAATGACATCTGTTTGAGCTCAGCAGACTTGAGAGGTGGGCCTGGGTGAACCTCATGAGGTTCAGCACAGCCAAGTGCAAGGTTTGGCATTTGGGCCGGAGGAATCCCAGGCATTCTTTTGTCATCGTGGTGGTTTCCAATAGACCCCAACAATGAGACATCAGGTCGCCGTGTGGGCTCCTGGGTGACACTGCCATTTCCCAGCCATTGCAGCCTAGGGGCAAATAAAGTAAAATACTTCAGAAAGATCTCACACTGATTGCATACTTTACTGTTCTTTTACACAAAACAGAAGGGGAGGGCAGCAGATGCATGCAGCTGCATCAACACCCAGGCTGCTAAAGGAATGGAAAGACAGAAACATCAAATATCAATGCCTTATTCTAATGCAAGGAGGGAAACTTTTTTCAATGTTACTTTTTATCATTTAAAATAAGCAGTTGGCACTCTTAAAGGAAAATCCTAGGCCCCAGGTTCTGGCAGTGTGGCAATCTGGCACAGACTCAGCTGTGAATGATCCAAACAGTCTGTTCCAGATTTTAACATCCCTTATATGCATTCACAAGTTTTCTCTCTTGACTTCCCCTTACAGCTGTTAGATGCCAGCAAAACATCCCACAAACACTCCTTAACTCTGTGCACACAGGCACCCATCCAACCAGAGCCATCAGTCATTCCCAGCCATGCGCTCTTCCTCCAATCATGGTCAGCATCACACGGCCGTCATGCAGCTCACTTGACTCAGTTTTTCTCTTCTTTCTGGAGGTGGCCTTGCTTCTCAGCCTTACCTTCTCGTGATGTTTATCTCGCTCTGCAGCTCCTGCTCTGAATAGGCTTTCTTGTATTCCCGCATGACAGGCACAAAATGCAGCCACAGCCCCTGCCACCAAGCAGCACACATTACCTGAGGAGCACTTGGCAACTCCTGCAACCTGAGCAGTGCCAGGAAGACTGTTTCACTTCTGCTTCTCCTGGCTCAGAAATTCATTTTCCTACCTAGAAAATGGAAAAAGAAAAGAAAGAAAAAAAATCCTGACATTAGCAGACACAATTGATACTATGGAATTCTGGAAGGCAAGGGATTTGCCCTCTATGATGAGAAGTTGAGTGCAAAGAACTAAGAAGAGCCATGAGCAGGTTGTGAACTTGTGGGTAAAATTAGGAACTGCAGCAGTGCAGGGCTTCTGGAGGTGAGGGTCTGCTACAGCCGCCTGGAAAGAGAGCCTGTTGGTGGGAGCTGCTTACTGCAGCCAGCAGAAGCATCGCACTCACTGACTCTCATCCTGATGGGGGATTCCAGTCAGTCTGGGAAATCAGCATGGCTGGCTGCAAGCAATCTGACAGACTCCTGGAGTGCAGTGAGAATCACTCTGTGGTGCAGGCATTGGGCACAGCAAGCAGAAGGGAAGCATTGCTGGACATGGTGCACACCAGGGGTTACGACAGGAGGCGGTCAGGGCTGCAGTGACCATGCCCTCCTTGAGTTGGTGATCTCAAGGAATGCGGGCCTGGCAGGAAGCAAAGGCAGGAGCCTGAACTTCAGGAGAGCCAGCTGCAGGCTGTTCCAGGAATTCTTGGACGAGATCCTCTGGACAACTGTTTGTAGGGGCAAAGGGATGGAAAAGAGATGGTCACTTTCTCAGAAAAAAACTTGCTCAGGTTGCAGGCTGAGCTGCAGGAGAGGAAGGGGAGGAGGTGCCAGCACGGCTCTGCACGATGCTCTGCCACACTGGGCAGCTTGATCATGGCTCAGCAGTGGGATCCGACGAGGAGAAGGGGAGAAGGAAATCAAGGATGGGAGGGAAACATCATACCCAGTCGGTGAGTGTCTGTGAATTCTTGCAGACCCAGAGATTCCCAGGTTGTTTCTGCTTTCGTAGCATTTGTGTGCTGCAGGGTGAGCAAAAGGTTCTGCTGCTTGATTCTTCTGCAGGAGCCGCCTAAAAGGGAAATGGCCACTGAGCTGCAGACCAAGCAGTACTGCCTGACGTTGGCCAGGGGGAGCTTCTCCTGCTGCAGTGTGCTGATGACAGGTCTGGAGATGATCTGCAGGGCCAGCTCGTAGGTGGGAGCCAGGAAAGGACATGATGGGAGGAGAGAGGTGTTAAGCAACATCCAAGGCATGGAAATGCATCAGAAAGTCCTGAAAAGCATCACATAGCCACAGCCAGGAAGCTTGGGAGTATCATGAGCAGCATCCAGGATGCGAGAGATTATTTGCTACCATGCCAAATGGTAGCAGAGCTCCCCCTGCAGACATCCCAAAGCCAGACAAAACAGGAACAAACCCGGAGCTGTGCTGCACGCACCCCACGGCCACAGCATTGCAAGCTGAGGTGCCTTGCTGTGTGCTGCATTCATCCCAGTCCGTGTGAATGAAGACTCTGGAGGCAGTCAAGGCGTTGGTTGAGCACAAGTGTGCTTTTATTATTATAGAAAGGACAGGAGGGTGTGAGAGGTCCACGGTGAAGATGGGACTCATCCTGTCTTGTCATGGAGAGAGTGGCTCAGAGCTCTCAGTGCTGCTGTCCGGTGCCTGAGACTGGAGGCCTGATTGAAAGTCCCCCTGCAAGAGGCTCTGCTCCTCCTCACTGATGCTGACCTGCTCCTGCATGGAGGTGCTGCTGTCGGGGCACTCACACTGTGCTTGGGATGGGCCGCACTGCATGGACTCCTGGTTACAATCCAGGCTGGCGACTGTGGTGTCTTGCAGGCCCAGGTCAGCAACTTCAGCAGAGCCAGGTGTAATGAGGGCATGGACTTCGATGAGCTCCTTCTCTCCATCACTGTTTTCATGTGGAAGGCTGCTGTTGGAACTGCAGCAATTTGTGCTTCCTAAGAGCTCTCCACTGATGGAAGCACACAGAGCTTCCTCGCTACTTGCCCTGGATCTCATGGCTTGGCAAGGGCTCGATTCACCTAGAAAGGATACACAGGGGTTAGTGTCAAACTTTCACAAGCTGAATTATGACAGTGGTTGATCAGAGGTGTACTGAAGACGTTAGGCAGGGGCTGGAATGGCAGAAGGAGATACAAGTGCAGAGCAAACTTGAATTCTATGTTCCTGAAAAGCAGGGATTTGGAAGCTGCATTTGCACCCTTACCTGCCAGGACTACCACTGCTGTTTCTGAGGGCTGCCTGGCATTGCGCTGCAGTTGGCATTTGCTGCCAGAGGATGGCTTTCTGAGGCTGAAACAGCAACACCAACTGCTAGCTGGTGATTCCTCCTTCTTGCTGGGTGGATTTTGTCTGGAGAGAGAAAACAGCCAATGCTGTGAGTCGTGCGTGATGCAGGGTGAGGGAAGAGCAGCACTGAGCTCTTGGCAGCAGTTGCTTGTTCCTAGCACTGCCTGGTTTCTGCAGAAACACAACTTAGAAACTCGCTCTGTTTCCAGCAGTTGAGGATGGCTCCGTTCTACAGCTCAGCCCTGAAGTCTTGCTGGCTAAATTCCCCTCAACTCTGTCAAGCAAGATGCAGAGCATGTGAGCAAAGGCTCCACAGCTGTACAGCACAGCATCTGAGGGATGGCTTTGATGGAGCTGGCAGGTGTAACTGCTTTCTGAGGAACCGTGCAGCCATAAAGGAAGTTCAGAAGCATCTCTGACTCTTACATTAGCACCTCATCGGCCTCATCTCACTGCCATGTTTAATTTCTAGTGCCAGCAAGTCTGACCAACTGCTCTGCTTAGAGGAGAACTGGATTTGGTTTCAGGCACGTGGCCCTGACATCTGGAAAATCCCACCTTAGCCTAACTTACTTTCAGCAACTTTTGGCACTAGAAATACTGGGAAAAAAAACCCACAAAAACCCTCCCAAACAATGATGCTAGGTGCTGGAAAAGAAAGTCCTCTTTACCTGTCAGATGGAAAGTCGACGACGGTGTGGAATTTGCCCTGCCCAGCTGCAGGGCTTTCTTCCACTTCAATGTCGTGGCTGCTCTCTGTCACAGGGGGAGAGCTGCTGTGGCCTCGCCTCTGTACCTGTGCCTCCTCCAGGCTGAGCAGCTTTGTGGCAGCAGAAGAGACCCCCACAGACTTGGGCCCTGGGAGAGAATTGTGCCCTGTCAGGGAAAACCACAGGTAAGAGCGAGGATCAGAAAGCAGCAGCACAGCCACCACAGTTCTGGGGGAGGTGCTGTATTTTTCTCAGGCTTGCTTATCCGAGCCACTGGAAGAAGAGGAGCCCAAAATAACCATGTGGGCAGAGGTGTGTTTATAGCAAAGGACATGGTCATCATTAAGAGCAGCTTACCCCTAGATAAAAGGGGCAGGGAACTGAGAAAGCTTCGCTGCCACGCTTGCATCAAGCTTTTCCTGCATGCAAACCATAATAATGATGGTTTCCTCCTTGTGAAGTTTGGGCTTGGACATTCTCAGCATCCAGCAACAGGATGCCATACCCTAATGGAAGCCCAGAGGTCTGCTGTCCCCTTGATGGTAAAAGAGTATCTCAAAGGTCCCAGAGAAGGCCTGCATTTGGTCAAGGTGTCAGGTCAAGATCAAGATAATGGAGGAAGACACTCACCTGCTGCATCTGCGATGTCTGCTCTGGATTTGGAGCAGAAGAGGACGTCGGTGTGGTTGATGATGAATTCCACCACATCCGACTGTGTCTGCAGCTCCATGCAGGCAGCTCTTCCACTGGCGCAGGCAGACTCGTTCTGCTGTGATCTGTAGAAAAGGCAGATTTTAGAAGTCATTTCTCCAAGACCGTTTCCCCGAGTCTGAATTGTTGCAGCCAAAAGCTGTCAGCTGAGGCTCTGGAGACTTCCGCAGTGGGCAATCAGTGATGCCACTGCAGAAATTCCCCTGGATGATCAAGGACACGTCAGTCCCATCTCACCAAGACTGCAGAAATTGTCACCTAGACATTGTGCCTGTGGGGTTGGAGAACAGCCCAGGCTCCTGCTCTTCTGTCAGCCACAGATTTTACAGGAGAAGAGCACATTTGATGGAGAAAAAGAGAGGACTGTTCTTTTTTAGTGGAGAACATATGAAGCGTTGTGTTGAAACAGAACCAGAAGTTTACCTTAAGAGGTTTGGAGCCCACACAATGGCTAGGTTCTTGGCATGCATGTTTGTTATCGTGGAGCTCCCAGCCAGACACGCCAAGTGTCTCATCAGGAACTCCAGTGTCCTGGAAAACAAGAGAGGCAAACGTTCAGCACCAACAAGCATGCCGTGCTGCAATTCAGAAAGACAAAGTCTGGAACCGCATCGTTGCCCTCTGCAATGCAGCAGGGCTGAGCTCAGCAGGCTGAGGGCAGCACTGACCTGTAGTGAGGAGCGGGCAGCTGCTGGATGACGTCCTGCATTCTGAGCAGCCGCTCCTCCTCTGTAGCGGCACCAACAGCATCCTGGAGTAGTGCAGAAAGGGAGCGAGACACCAATCAGGCTAGTACACCACTGCGAGTAAACCTCGTGGGGCTGACAGCAAAAGGGCCTCCGAGCTGGGGCACTGCTGCAGCCATCTGCCAAGAGGCCCAGGAAGAGGGAAATGAAAGATGTGGCCTTGTGCTTACCGAGAACTTGCCGTACAGCTGGTGGGTGAGCAGAGGGTTCGGGAGCTCCCTGAAGTACATCTTGCAGAGGGAGCTCACGCTGTGAATGTCACGGACGGTGAGCTCAGGAATCTGCTCCGACTCAAATTCCTGCCTGGAGAGAGGGACGCAAACCCGGTTGAGCGAGAGGAAGGCAAGCCCAAAGCCACACCAGATGCACTCAGGCTGTGTCAGTCGCAGCACTCTTACCGCAGTCTCTGGATGTTGGACGCGACGCCGGACAGGCGGTATATCCCCTGCACCACGCCGTGCTGCTCAATGAACTCAGCGCAGCTCTGGAGGACCTGGGGGACTGAAGAACACGTGCCAGCCGTCAGTGGAGCTCCTGATTCAGTCGTGCTGCAGGCTGTGCTTCACATCCCATCCACTAAGCCCAGCCAGGCTTGGCTGAAGCAAATGCAGATGTGCTTGTCTCTTAGGAGCATCCGCCTCACTTTATCCTTCAGCCATCAACTCCCATTACACGTGTCTCCAAGGCTATCAGCCTGCCCCCTGCTAGATATGAGCTCCCTTTCATCTTCTTTAGATGCCCAGCAGAGGAAGATCTCAGGAATGGGCAGCTCCTTACCATCACGACCGGAGTGGAGAAGATGCTCTCCCAGGTCACCGCCAAACACCCTTTCCTTCTCCACCTCCCGCTCGGTCGGTTTCTTTGGGCGGGCCTTCACCAAGGAACGAAGGAAGGTGAGGATCTTGCTGCGTTTCTTGGGCACTGCACAACAAAAGGAAGAAACCAGGTCATTTCAGGTCTGGCTCCGTTGGACGAGGCCGAGCACAGCACATTCTACAGAGCACGTCAGAACGGGAAGAACATTACCAACCAGTACATACAAAAAGGGATTTTCCCCATCTCTGGAGGAGCCCAAGGCCAGGTTGGATGGGGCCCTGGGCAGCCTGATCTAGTCTCACATTAACTGTGGGGGCTGGGAGACCATCCTGAGGCAGGAGGGTTGGAGCATGATGATCCCTGAGGTCCCTTCCATCCCAAGCCATTCTATGAAGATTCTATACTTTTCCCAAGTCCAATCATAAACACAGGAGGATTGGGCCAAATCTCTGCCCCATGGTGTGCATGAAGAATCATCAACCCAGAGGACAATGTGGCATGGATAAAGGAGGTATTAAACATGGAACACACCCCAAAAAAGACTCCCTTTTGCTTCCCCACACCATCAAATGTAACATCCCTACCTGGCTTTGGCACAGAGTTGATGAGTGCCTCAGGAATGTTCTTATTAATGAGTTCCACACACTCCCCTGGGAAAAATCCAACCTGTAACAAGAAGAGAAGCCAAATATTGCATGCAGCACTTCTCAGATCTGAACTGTTAAACCAAAAGCCACATAACATTTCCCTCGGAACGTGCTTGCCTGACGTTCCATAAGACTATCCAGCAGAAAATGGCCATAGTTCACAGCATAAAGGTAATAATTTTTCAACATTTGCAGCCAAAGGCAAGGTCCTCTGACACCGACACAGGGAAACTGTTTATGTCCACTAGGCGTCCTGTGCAGGCAGAGCAGCTCTAAGCTGAGATTCCTGCCTTTACTGAAGTTGCACTCTCCAGTCTGAAGCTTGTGCCTACCTGGAAGCCGAGCTTGCCTCTCCACCAGGGGGTCAGCTCCTTTGGTGGCATGTCGATGACACAGATGATGTCTCCCACCTGCAAGAGAGTGCAGTGTCAATCCCAGCTTCAGCACGGTTGGGAGGAAAGCACAGCTCAAATGACTGCATTCTTCTGCACTGCCAAACATCGCCGAGCATTAAAGCACTTGCACCAGTGCAGCTCTGAAGGCATTTGCCATTGTAAAATTGAGCAACAAGGAACGCCTTGAACTGCTTACCTCAAAGGAGAGTTCATCCGCTGCCTGGGCAACGTATCTCTTAATAGCATGGGCAGCAGCAATAGCTGGAACATTCACAGGTGCCACCTCATGGTCCAGCAGGGGCTTCCCCTTGTTCTCAGCCTGAAACAGAGAGCACAGGCCACGGTGAGGAGCTGGGAACCAACAAGGAGGATTTCAAGGTGAGGAGCACATCTGCAGAGAAAGCTGCAGGAAATGCACTCGGTCCTTATCATGGGCACTTCAGAAGGAACTGCAAGTCTAATAACGGCTGTTTCTCTCCCTGGTGTGCAGCAGGCACACGCCAGGCAATGCAAAGATGCATCTCTCCCCACCCAGACTAATCAGCAATGGCACTGACGCAGACAGGTGGCCTTGTCCATTTTGCCCCCTCCTTTCCTGCGCTCTTTGTGCAGGAAGGCTGGCTGTTTCAGATGCTAGGAGACCGTGAAGAGGGAAACCAAAGCTACGGCTGCAGTTACAAGGTGCAAACAGTTCCATTGCAAGCACCAAGCAGCTCTCTTGAGCAGTCCAACCAACAGCGAGGCCAAACAGAGCAGAGAATGATTGTTGATTCTGCAGCCATTTCAAGGGAAAAGTCAGTAGAGGACAAACACCACAGCCGAGATGGCTCTGGTACTTTTATAAACTTGCCACTCTTGCACTACTGTCTTGCCACAGAGGAGCTCTCTTGGAAAGCAGGAGAGCACATCTGCGGCTCACTCTGCTGGCTGCAGTCAGGGAACAAAGACCAATCAGAGCTTCATACTCTACCTCTGTCCATGCCAGGTCAGGCCCACAGCTGATCTCGCTGCACGCCACGGCCATCAGCGTAGGTGTGACAAGCTGGAACTGAAAAGAAACACACTTTTATTTTCTCTGTTCACATCTCTGCTGTGCTCCCTACAGCTGTCGGGCACACTCACACAGCCCAAGCACGCCTGCTGGTGTCCCTGGTGATGCTGTGCAGCTCTGCACAAGCTGGGGCTGGGACTCTTTGCCTAAGGGATTGGTTTCCTGTAGACCAGCTGGTCACAGCACCACAGACAGCTTCCTTTTGAGGGCTGAGCTGCAGAGCACGTGGAGAAAACCCACACGTGACCAGCGTCCCATCAAAGCTGGATGAGGCTGTGTTACTAAACACGGGGCGTCACGGGCTGCTAAAGCATGTGGGGGGACAAACCATGGCAGGTACCTGGCAAGAGATCAGAACGAGGGAGAGAAATCTCACGAATCCGCAGCCGTTCCTTGTCACTTTGCTCTGATCTTCCACGAGCAAAAGCTGCAGCAGGGAAGCAGGCAGAGGGTGGAGAGAGGAGAGAGAAAGAGCAGGTCAGTTTGCTTCCACGGTTTAGCAAAGACTACGAGGGAAAAACCAAAATCTGCCCTCCCTCAACTTAAAAACTTAAGTTTTCAACTTAAAACCATTTCCCCTTGCCATGAGGTCTCCCCACAGCCTTCATTTCTCCAGGCTGAACAAGCCCAGCTCCCTCAGCCTGTCTTTGCAGGGGAGGTGCTCCTGTCCCCTGATCATCTCTGTGGCTCGCCTCTGGACCCTCTCACACAGCTCCCTGTCTTTCTGGACACTGTACTGCAGCTGGGGCCTCACAAGAGCAGAGCAGGGGGGGACGATCACCTCCCTGTCCCTCATGGCCACCCCTCTGCTGATGGAGATAATGTGATCCTATGAGCTCCGCCAGCCAGCAGTTCTCAGCACTCACTGTCCCCCCGTCTCTCCCACACTGTCTCAGCTTACCTACAAGGTGCTGCACAGGACGGTGTGAAGACAAAGGGACGCAGTCGGTGCACAAGTGCAACAAGCGAGCTGCTCAGTCAGAGCTCCAGCGCTCCAATGAAGGGACGCAGCACGCACTGCTCCTCCCCTCATTCTAGCCCTTATGACATCACTGAGGGCCACCAGGCTGCTCCACCACGACGGACAGGGTGGGGAGGCAAGACCAGTCACAAGGGCAGAAGATTCCAACAGCCCAGCCCAACGTTCTGGAATCAGGGGCTGCTTGGAATTCTACCCCAGCCAAATCCTGGAGAAGCTGGCACGGGGTCGTCATGACCAAAGCGCAGGACCTGGCGCTTGCTCTTGTTGAGCCTCGCACAACTGGCCTCAGTGCATCCCTCTGGAGGGCCTTCCTGCCCTCAGCCAGATGGACGCTTCCTCCCAGCAGCGTACCTTGCAGTGCTGGGCCCATGTCAAATCCACACTAGAGTGGCTTTTGTTACATTCAAGGGCATGTTGCAGCACCCATCTATTTCACCTGGAAGGAAATAAAGCAGGAGATGGGAGAAACACAGAACTACTGCCAGACTGCTTTATCCCTTTCTCAGCCCAACTTCCCTTGCCTCATCCCCTACCCCAACTCCTAAATGATGCCCACAGGCTGATAGTTGGATCTCAAGTCCATAGGAATCCTTTCACAGGACTCCATCAAAAAGGCTGTCACACTTGTTCCGTACACTCACACTGACCCAGCAGTGGTATCACAGTCACTTAACACACACACAACAACCAAACCCCGAGCATGCACATCCCTTCCTGCGTGACTGCAGCCCACAGCTCCCCTTCACACCTCCGTGGATCTCTGGTGTTTTACACGGATGCAGCCTCGCTGCAGCTCCGTGGCTGTCACACAAGGCCTGCAGGACCTCTTTCTCTGCAAACCCCGTCTGCAGGCATTGGTTCACGAGGTTCACCTCCTGCCCTCCTGAGCAAAAACAAGCACTAAGAACAAGAGCAAAGCACGCTGGACTCGACCTGGCTGGATCCCCAACCCTCAGTCCTGTCAGACGGACCCTGGTGTGGAGACTCATCCCCAAAGCCTGGCTGGACATCAGCACAGGCATCATTCTTCAAACGCCCCATCCAAGCAGCAAGGGATCAAAGCGTTGGCACAGCTGAAACAGAAATGCTGTGTGAGTTTCCTGTTAGCACTGAGCAGGAACAAATCTACCGCTGAGCAGCAGGATGTGAGACAAGCAGCAGAAGACACCCAACCTGCAGAACCAGCTCGTTTGGGGTCGGTCCAGATGTTTGTCTGCTCCCTTCCCTGGCCCAGGCCAAGCTTGTGAGCTGCTCCTCCTTTGTGCAGGGGGAAATGGTGCAGATGCCATGTGGTGGCTATGCACAGCATGCCTTGGACTTGCTTTTCCTCTCTCCATCTGCCATTAGCAAACAGCATCTCCAGCCTCCAGAGATCACTGAGTCCAACCCCTGCACAACAGTGAAAAAAAAAGATATGATAAGGGGTACTTAAAGCACAGCATCTGTAATCAGATCAGACTCCTGCACTGTGAAGACTTCCATGAGTATTCCTGCAGAGTGCATCACTTAGTCTCTCTTTAGCCTTGTGTTCATGGTTTTCCTGTAAGAGCTTGTCTAAACACTGCCTGTAATCGTGGTTATGCTAGAAGCATTTGGATTTCTTGATCCTCAGTGTAATTTCAATAACAAATCCAGATGTTTTTTTGTTAGGGACAGCTTTCAATTTCTCAACTGAAATTTCAATATTGCATTAGGTGTTGACAACCACGGGGCTGCAGTACAGAGAATTACAGGAAGATTAATTTCTCCATCTCCATGCTCCTAGACATTTATGATTACAGTGATGTAGTTATAGACAAAGTTGCAAGATACCAAAGCTAGAATAACCTCTTGGTGCAGCAGGATGTCTGGAGCCCAAGTGCAGAGTCTCAGTGTTCCCAAGCCTTGAAGAGGTGCACCGTATGTGCTGGGGCTGATGACACAGACACTGGAGCAAGGCCAGTGTGATGTTAGAAACTTGACCAGCAGCTGATCTGTTGTCAGCCATTTCTGGACACAAACGGGATCTGGTCGACTTAGGACATGACCTTTGGGCTGGAGAGCAACTCCCCGAGGAATCACACAGCCACTGCAGACCGTTGGCAAGAACCCCATACCAAAACAGCTCATCTGCAATCAGTTTTTAATCTGTGCAGCAGTGAGTGGAACAGGCGCACGCTCTCTGGAATTGCAGGAATGTTCACAAGTGGAATGTACATCACCTGTGTGCTCCAGCTCTTCTGTGTGCATGCTAGGAGCAGTGATCCCCCTGCACCCAGGGCTGCAATAAGGTCCTGTGGGCTTTCTAACCTGCCAACCAGCAGCCCAGGCTGCCCAGAGCCACATCCAGCCTGGCCTTGGATGCCTGCAGGGATGGGGCATTCACAGCCTCCCTGGGCAACCTGTTCCAGTGCCTCACCACCCTCTGGCTGAAAAACTTCCTCCTCACATCCAACCTAAAAATCAACACCCCCTGTCTCAGTTTAAAGCCATTCCCCACTTGTCCCATCACTATCCACCCTCCAAAACAAAACACCTCGGCTGTTCAACACTGAAAGAGCAAAATACCCCACAGCTCTTACTTCCACTGTATGCATTTAATTCCAAACTTAAGGTCACAGGTTAATTACTCATGTGATCCTTCCTGACAGAAGAACTACTCGTAGTGATGTGTAGGAGTAAGGAACAGTTTGAAAAGGTCATGGACATATTAGAACTTGCAGCATTTATCTTAATAGATGCCTACATTGCAAAGCATTTTGTAAAACACACGTTACAAGTACTGTGCATTGGATTACACTATATCAAACTCTAAGTAACAATACAGGTTGCTTTTCAATCTACACTTACATGTTTTCTTCCAACTCCTTGATAAAATTCTTTACTACCTTCAGTTTTACAGCCAAAGCAGTGTTTGAGCTGGTAATGTACTCTTGAACAGCACTGTTGCCTTTAACATTTGTATGTTTAGATCTGAAGAGAGAATTTGGTCATTATTTCATGATGAGAGAATCTTATATGACAAAACAGAATTACAAAAATCTGACAATACTGTAAAATGCCAGCGTAAGAATGTGGCTTTGATTTTTTTTCTTTTTTTTTCCTCTTTTTTCTTTTCTTTTTTTTTTTTTCTTTTTTTTTTTTAAATGGTGAGTGTACCATTAATTCAAGACAAGAATTTTGTTTGTCAGTCGATCTCTATAACTGTTCTTGGCATCATTCTGTAGGATGAACTAGATACATGGAATTTGGCACTGGCTCCCCAGGGCAGTGGTTTGGCACTGAGCTGACAAAGGCCAAAGAGCATTTGCACAATGCTCTCAGACACAGGGCTTGACCCATAGGAGGTCCGGTGTGGAACCAGGAGGTGGAATACATGATCCTCGAGGTCCCTTCCAAATAAAGATATTCCATGATCCTCTAATACTTATATTCCCAAGTCCTGTACACAGCGCTCAGGTGCTTAATTGAAAGGTTCCATGAAACAGTGAGGTATCTATGTCCCTTTACCACCCAGTTATTCAATTTGCCACGTGGATCTTTTATCCAGTCACATTAAAAAACCCCTCAAAGTATTTCCTTCAGTCTTCCATTCTGATAGAGCTTTCTGGAGCAAATAAAGAGTTGCAACTCAGAATGTCCACACCTCCCTTCCTGCACCCTGCATACTTTTTTCATTGCACTGTGATTACGTACCATTCTATTGTCACCCTCATTCTGTCATTATCTAGGCAGTTTACTGCCATTAAATTTTCCAGCAACAGATGCCCACAAGTACAGCCAGCCTGGACTTATTTCCAATACTTACCTTTGTCCTGATGTCCTTGTAGGAGCTGGGACATTTCTCCATCTCAGCAGCAGAGGGCAGGAGGGGTCCAAGGTGAGGGCACGCTCTCCTCTATTTTTCTGGCACTCAAAGACAAAGGGAACAAGAAAACCAGATGTGTTTCCCTGCCCATGGCAAACACCAGCCTTTCCATCCTTACAGTCCTTCCTGCCATCAGCAGAGATATTTTGCTTTCTTGTGCCACTTCATCCCTTTAGCATCTGGCATTCTAACAAAAAAGTACTTACAAGGAATTTTAATATTTTCATATTAAATGTCAGAATTAGAACCATTATGTTTACCAAATATTTAAAACGTTCAACCCAGTGAGAAGTGAATTGATGTTGCATTTAGCATTCAGATAAGAACTTGTATACGAAGTAAAAAGTGCTGCTTTCATAAACTATAGTCTCATTGTCAAGCCTTGCGCTGTCTCAGCAGATTATTACAGAATGTTCATTCAAGCAGGAATTCAGAGATGCGTCTGAATTGATAAGAACAACGAATAATTAAGAAAGCTTGACTGCAGTCTGCTTGAGGATTCCAGTCTGAAGTGTGTTCCACCTGGTGACAACTGGGAATGTCTTTCTCTCACCATTAGAACCATTGCACCTCTAACTAAACACATAGCTAATCACCACTGAAAACCTAGATGCAATTTCTGCAGTGCACAGACCGACTACATGCTGATTAACATTCAGAGAGATTGTGCAGGTGTCCTTTTAGGAACTGGCCTACAGTATGCTAAGAGGGATGGATGTGGGGACATTAGGATAACGTGCCCTCTGCCTTTTAAGACAGCCCCAGCAGAGCAGGTCAGCAGGCTGAAGAGCTGCGTGGGTCACCAGGGCTCAGAGACTTCACTCGGCCATCTGCAAGTTGAGGGACTTCAGCCCAAGCTGCCCTTTTCCATGCAGGCAAGGAGGCCAAGAGAAGGTGGATCGGCACGGTTCTGGTGCAGACAGGGGCTGCAGTGTGAGCAGGCCTACACAGACAAGGCTGTGCCCACACAGAGTGACAGCAGCTTTCGCTGTGAGCAGATTCCCAGGGGGCCTGAGCCATGGCAGTTCTTGATGGCAGCATGTTCCAATCAGCCCTGGAAGTCTTCTCTGGACGTCTGTCGCATTCTGGAATCCACACTGAGGACGCAGTCGCTGTGTCAGAGCAGCTGGCAGAGTCACGGGGAACCGTGACGTAGTTGGCCCAGGGAGCAACAACAAGGCCTGCACTGCTCAGCCAGCCCAGGCCAAAGGGGAGCACGAGAGAGAGCAGAGGAGAGAGGGGGGGAAAGAGGGCCAGGAAGGAAAGGCCTGTGCCTGAATGGACGTGTAGCAGCAGCTGCTGACAGCAAACTCGGTGATGGCAGGGGCACAGCAGAGCAGTGCAATGCTGGCAGCTTCCTGTGTCTTTCACACAGGCACTGCAGACATGGCCAGCACTGGGAGATCAGCAGAACTGCTGCACACCTCTGCCAGCCCAGGCCAGAGGAGTGCAGAACAGTGAGCTGCTGCTGAGGGGAGAGAGGATGGCCTGAGAGCTGAGCTGAGAGGCAGGGCTGGCTGTGTTACAGCAGCCTCTGTGTCCTCCTCCTGTGTCTGTGAGGGCCAGAGGGCCAGAAGAGAACATGCCCAGACAACGAAGCCCTGCTGTCCTCTGCTGCTCAGCTGGAGAGATGTTCCGCCTTCCTGAAGGACGCTGATCCAAAGGGAAGGAATCAAAGGAAGTCCAGGCTGGCTGTCCTTGTGGGCATCAGCTGCTGGCAGCTGCCTCTGTGCTGCCATGGGCAGGGCACAGCACACACAGTGTTTGCAGTTCCCTGTGTGACACTGGCCCTGGTGACCTGACAGCCATAGGGAGACAAGAGAAAGAGCTGCCTCCCTCTGCCAGATGAGGCAAAGGTGAGAATCCCAGAATCACAGCATGGCCCAGGTTGGAAAGGAGCTCAAGGTTCATGAATCTTCAGAGCCTGCCGCTCTGAAGCTCTTGGGGCAGTGCTCAGTTCTTTCTGAAGTACTCTGGAAAATGCTGCTTCTCCTTCACCAAGTCTGTTTCCAGACAGACGTCTTTTTCTCCTTTGTGCACACAAACAGTATCTTGTAACTCCCTGGCACAGTGCTCAGAAGTGATACTTCTGGAAGCACGTCAGAGAAAAGTGGCCTTGTCCCAGTGGACTTTCAGAGCAGATGAGAACAAGTCTTGGTTGACGGCTTTCTTCTGCTTCTGGAACTGCACAGGCAGGTTGTGTGTTGTCATACTTTATGCCAGAGTGCCAAACTGAAGCAGTTTCTGCAACCTCTTTTTTTCATACTTGTCACTCTTTGCTATTTCTGAGACCTTAACTTAGTCATTTTTAATGCGCTCTCATCTAAACTACTGTGTCCTCCAGTGTCAGTGTTGTATGAATCAGGACTGTGGGATTTCATCAGTGAAAGGATTCTGCTCTAATGACTGTCATTCTGAAGCTGATATTGTTTCTACCGCATCAGGCTTGCATGAAGCATCTCTGATCAACAGAGAAATCAGAAAAATTGCTTTTCCTATTGCAGTTTCCTTTTAACTAGTGATGAAAGCTGTCAGTTTATTTTTGGCACCAGAAATCCTGGGATGCAACCAGGTTAGATAAGAAGTGAAACTGAGTGCACAGTAAAGGAACATAGATGAGATAGCATCACACAGCTCTGGAAAAGATGTTCCAGCTCTGTGTCTACCTACACCTTCAGGAGATGAAAAGTACTGGCTTACTGAGGTGTCCTGGGTTGCAGGTTCTGTTAATCTCCATTTTCGGAAGAGCTGCTTGCAATAAATACCTTGTAAGGTGAATGAGCTTGATAGAAGTAGGGTGTGAAAGAGATGGATTTGCTGTTTCCCTGAAGGTGCAGGAGTATTGCTGTGCCTACAGTCAGTAAACAAGGCAGAAATCCTTGATTGCCGAGGATCGCCGCTTCGGAGCTGGTCCAGCCAGAAGCGCAGCGACTGATCGCGAGGTACAAGGGGGTTTCGGTCGGTTCCCTCACTCAGGGATCCCCGAGAGAGCAGAGTAGCCGGGCAGCTCTCGGCCGGGAAGTTCTCGCGAGAGCGGACGTCGCGGCGGGGGCGTTGCCAGGGCAACGGTTCCGCACCCACCCCTTCTTGCTTTAAAAAGCCTCGGGGAGGGCAGCGACGTGTCGCTGCCCACCAGAGAAGGTGTGTGGGAAACACCTGGGCTTATCTGTCGAGGAGAATCAGTAAGCCACTCCTGCACGGAACTCCCCAGCCTAGGACGGTTGACATTGCCAGGGTGAGTGATAAGTGGGGGGGCTCCTGTTAACGACCCGGCAACGGTGCGGGGGCAGCGCCAGCACTACCGGCAGCAGGGCGGGCCTGATCAGGCACACCCCGTTAAGGCTATCTAATAGTGTTGGTGTGCCTGCTGGTTGGCAATGCCTGCACCCCGGAGGAAGGCTAATAGCACAAGAATTGTGGAGTCCCAGGTGGAAGTCCCATGCTCCCGCAGAAAAAAGGCTGCGGCCATAAAGAGTGTGGAGACTCAGACTGAGGCCCCAACGCGAGATGCTAGTACACAGGTCGCTGGCTGTTATGAGTGCCAGAGCCTGGCCTTTGCAGTGCTGGGTGATGACAGTGGTAGATGTATAAGATGTGACCAACTGCATGACTTACTCAGCCTTGTGGTTGACCTGAAAGAGGAGGTAGAGAGGCTGAGGACCATAAAAGAGTGTGAGAAGGAGATTGACTGGTGGTGCCAGTCCCTATCGGCCCCGAGATCTGGGCGCATAACTGAGGCATCATGTGGAGCTTGTCACCCCCCCCTGCCTCATAAACAGGTGGGAGAGGGGAAGCGGCACGTGGGTGCAGGGAGCCGGCGGGCTGACGGTGCTGCAGTGAGCCTCCTGTCCTCTCCTCCTCCTAAGAACAATTCAAGAAAGGGGGATGAGTGGAAACATATACCGGCTCGACAAAGTAGGCGTCCCCCATCCCGACCATCCTCGGCTCCCCAGGTGCCTCTGAGTAATAGGTTTGAGGCCCTGGAACTCGAGGGAGAGGTGAGTGAGGATGTAGGGGGAGGTCAACCTGTGAGGTTGCCTCGGGAAAAGCACTTGGCCCCACGCCTCAAGACTGCCTCTGCCCGGAAGGACAGAAGAGTGGTTGTTGTAGGAGACTCCCTGCTGAGAGGAACAGAAGGTCCCATATGTCGGCCTGACCCTACCCGCAGGGAGGTGTGCTGCCTCCCTGGGGCACGGGTCAGAGACATTTCTAGGAGACTTCCTGGTCTGATTCGCCCTTCCGATTATTACCCATTATTGATAATCCAGGCTGGCAGTGACGAAGTTGCAGAGAGGAGTCTCAGAGCTATCAAGAAAGACTTCAGGGGACTGGGGCGGGTAGTCGAGGGAGCGGGTGTGCAGGTGGTGTTTTCTTCCATACCTTCAGTGGCAGGGCGGGATACCGAGAGATACCAAAAAACACACCTCATAAATAAATGGCTCAAAAGTTGGTGCAAATCCAGGGATTTTGGGTTTTTTGACCATGGGGAAACTTACTCAGCACCTGGCATGATGGCAGCAAATGAAAGTAGTCTGTCTCTGAGGGGGAGGAGGATCTTAGCTGAGGAACTAGCAGGACTCATTGACAGGTCTTTAAACTAGGTATGAAGGGGGAAGGGAGCAAAATCAGGGATGTTGAGCTTGAGCGAATCATTCCAGGGCTCGTACCAAACCTGCTGGGCGACGACAGTCAAGTACGAAGGGATGGACTGGGGCAGGGGGGTGTTGGGGATGCTGCTGTTCTAGGGGAACCTAGACCATCTATAAAGGCGGTGCGACGGAAAGCCGAGCTGAAGTGCCTTTATACTAATGCACGCAGCCTGGGAAACAAGCAGGATGAGTTGGAAACCGTGATGTGCTTAGAAAATTACGACCTTGTTGCTATCACGGAAACGTGGTGGGATGATTCCCATAACTGGAATACCACCATTGAGGGCTATCGGCTCTTTAGAAGAGATAGGCTAGGTAGGAAGGGTGGGGGAGTAGCCCTCTATGTCAAAGAGTGGATAGACTGTGAGGAGCTTCCTCTGAGAAACAGTCATGATCAGGTTGAGAGCCTGTGGGTTAGAATTAGGAATGGGTCTAACAAAGGCCAGCTGGTGATAGGAGTATACTATAGGCCACCTGATCAAGGGGAGACTGTTGACGAGGCTTTCTTGCTTCAGATGCGGGAGGCTTCGTGCTCACGGGCTCTTGTCCTGATGGGGGACTTCAACCATCCGGATATCTCCTGGATAGATCACACGGCGAGTTGCAAGAGGTCCAGGAGGCTCTTGGAATGTGTTGATGATAACTTTCTGGTCCAGGTGTTGGACAGACCGACCAGAGGTGAAGCGCTGCTGGACCTGCTGCTCACCAATGTGGAGGAAATAATTAATGGTGTTAAGGTCGGAGGCAGCCTGGGTTGCAGTGACCACGCTCTGATTGAGTTTGTGATCTCGAGAACTGTGGGCCTGGTGAAGAGTGGCATCAGGACCCTGAACTTTGGGAGAGCAAACTTTAAGCTGTTCAATGGACTGTTGGCCGAGATCCCCTGGGATGCTCTCTTTAAAAACAAAAATGCTGAAGAGAGCTGGTTACTCTTCAAGGATGCCTTCCTAAGAGCGCAAGAACTCTCTGTCCCACTGAACAAGAAAGCGGGCAGAGGAGGGAGGATGCCAGCGTGGCTCAGTAAGGACCTGCTGAGAGAGCTGAGGGCGAAGAAAGGTGTGTACAAACTCTGGAAACAAGGGCATGCCACCTGGGAAGAATACAGGGATGTTGTCCGGACTTGCAGATGTGGGATCAGGAAAGCCAAGGCGCAGGTGGAACTGAACTTGGCGAGGGACGTGAAAAACAACAGGAAGACTTTCTATAGGTACATTAGCCAGAAGAGACAGGCCAAAGCGAGTGTACCTCCTTTGGTAAACGTAAAAGGAGAACTGGTTTCAACGGACGAAGAGAAGGCCGAGGTACTGAATGAGTTCTTTGCCTCGGTCTTCACTGGCGGCCAGGACTCCAGTACTCCTTCCGTCCCTGTGCCCTGCATCCCTACACCTCTGGGTGGGGACTGGGGTGGTAAATCCCCCCCTGCTGTGAGGACAGAGCAGGTCCGAGACCGCCTCATGAGACTGAATGTGTACAAGTCTATGGGGCCGGATGGCGTGCATCCCAGGGTTCTGAAGGAGCTGGCTGAGGTGGTTGCCGAGCCGCTCTCCATCATATTTGAGAAGTCGTGGCTGTCTGGTGTGGTCCCGGATGACTGGAGGAAGGGTCACGTCACTCCCATTTACAAGAAAGGGAGCAAGGAGGACCCTGGGAACTACAGGCCGGTGAGTCTCACCTCTGTGCCTGGGAAGATCATGGAACAGATCATCCTGGATGACATGCTTGATCACATGAGGAAAGGGCGTGTGATCCGTGACAGCCAGCACGGCTTCACCAGAGGAAGGTCATGCTTGACCAATCTGGTGGCCTTTTATGATGGAGTGACGGCATCGGTGGACAAGGGAAAGGCGACCGATGTCATTTACCTGGACTTGAGCAAGGCCTTTGACATGGTCCCCCACCACATCCTTCTCTCCAAACTGGAGGGATGTGGATTTGATGGGTGGACCACTCGATGGATAAGAAACTGGTTGAAAGGCCGCAGACAGAGGGTGGTCATCAATGGCTCCATGTCCAGGTGGAGGCTGGTAACGAGCGGCGTCCCCCAGGGGTCTGTCTTGGGACCGGTGCTCTTTAACATCTTTATCAATGACATTGATGACGGAATTGAGTGCACCCTCAGCAAGTTTGCTGACGACACCAAGCTGAGTGGTGTGGTTGACACAGTTGAAGGACGGGATGCCATTCAGAGGGACCTCGAGAGGCTAGAAAGGTGGGCCAGGGTGAACCTGATGAGGTTCAACACGGCAAAGTGCAGAGTTTTGCACTTGGGCCGGAGGAATCCCAAGCATCCCTACAGACTGGAAGGAGAGGTCCTTGAGAGCAGCCCTGTGGAGAAGGACCTGGGGGTCTTGGTAGACGAAAAACTTAACATGAGCCAGCAGTGTGCCCTTGCGGCTCGGAAGGCAAATGGGATCCTGGGCTCCATCAGAAGAGGGGTGGCCAGCAGGGACAGAGAGGTGATTGTTCCCCTCTACTCTGCTCTTGTGAGGCCCCATCTGGAGTACTGCGTCCAGGTCTGGAGCCCCCAGTACAAGAAAGACAGGGAGCTGTTGGAGAGGGTCCAGAGGAGGGCCACAAAGATGATCAGGGGACTGGAGCACCTCCCCTATGAGGACAGGCTGAGGGAGCTGGGCTTGTTCAGCCTGGAGAAAAGAAGGCTGCGGGGTGACCTCATTGCAGCCTGTCAGTACCTAAAGGGAGCCTACAAAGAGGAGGGGAATCAACTCTTTGAAAGGGTAAGTGACAGCAGGACAAGGGGAAATGGTTTTAAGCTGAGGGAAGGGAGATATAGGTTGGATGTCAGGGGGAAATTCTTTACGGAGAGAGTGGTGAGGTACTGGAACAGCTGCCCAGGGAGGTTGTGGATGCCCCGTCCCTGGAGGTGTTCAAAGCCAGATTGGATGGGGCCCTGGGCAGTCTGGTCTAGCATTAGGTGGAATGGTGGTGGCCCTGCATGTGGCAGGGGGGTTGGAGATTCATGATCCTTGAGGTCCCTTCCAACCCTGGCAATTCTGTGATTCTGTGAAATCACTGTGTTCCTCAGAATGAAAAGCAAAAGAATAAAAATCTTTTTGTGAGTGACAGCACGCCTGAATGAAGCACAAATCTAAACATTTAAAATAAGGGCTAGTGTCAAAGGGACTTGCAGTATTTCTCGTGAAGAAATATTTGATGCTTCTTTAGGAAAGTCATCCTAACAAAAGTGTACTGATGTCTTTGCTGAGGATTTCCTTGGTTCCAGCCTGAAGGTGTGCGCAGGCATGAGCAGGCAGTGCTGAGCTGCAGGTGAGTGCCTGTGTCCCACAGCAGGAAACCCGTGGATGTCTTCAGGGGTTTGAAATGGGCAGAGCAGTAAAACCTGCACGCTTTCACTGAAATTGTCCTCTGCTTTATTTTGTAATCTTAGTTTCACCAATGCTTTCCAATATGATTTTCGTATGAATGCAGATACATGGGATAGGATTTAAAGTTTTTATGGTGCTGCTGTATAATTTTCTGTAGTCATCATAAGCCAATAAAAAAAATAAATGGTAATCAGGCAATCTATTAACAACCTGTGGCACGTGTCAAAACAATGAAATTCCTTGCAGGAAGACAGTATTGCTATACAATAATGTGGCAATCCAAAACTGTTAATTATACTTGATGAGCTGGAGATAATCCTGAAATGCGGGACTTTGATCTTAGCCAAGAATAATAAAAGTTATTATCATTCTTAAATTGGCAGCTGCTATCAAAAGCCTGTGTCTTATTTCCCTTTTAGTAACACTGGCTAAATCAGAGAAACTGATAAAAGAATTTCATGATTGCAGCTTAGGGATTCTTTCCCACTTGACCAGAAGTAATCAATGTCCAAAAATGTCTGTAAATACTTTTTCTATATTATTTGGCCAGATGTATTGATATTTGAGATGAATGGCAAAAACATTATGCGTACATAGATAAGCAATGCAAATTTCCTGGATTGTTTTAGAGAAAAAAGCTCCGGTTATCTGATCAGACTCCTGAGATTTACAGAAGAATTCTCATTACTATTATTCATGCATGAATAAGTTCAAAAAAGAGATGTGGGGGATGTTGTTTCAATTCAAGCTGATTGTAGGAAGGACTGTCGGGATGGAAAGGCTAGTGTTTGCCATGGGCAGGGAAACACATCTGGTTTTCATTTTCTCTTTCACTTTCAGTGCCAGATAAACAGGGGAGTGTGTGCCTGCAACTTGGACCCATCCTGCCCTCTTCTGCTGAGATGGTGAAATGTTCCAGCTTCTAGAAGGACATCAGGACAAAGATATGTAATGAAAATAAGTCCAGGCTGGCTGTCCTTGTGGGCATCAGCTGCTGGCATCTGCATTGCTGCTGCCATGAGCATGGCAAAGCAGGTAAAAGATTGCTTTTCCTTGTTTGACACAGGTTCTGTTGACTTGAAAGCAAGAGGGATGCAATAGAAAGAGCTGCAACCTCTGCCAGACATGGCAAAGGTGAGTGGGATGTTGTTTCAGTTGCTGCTGATATCAGGAAGGACTGTAAGGATGGAAAGGCTGGTGTTTGCCATGGGCAGGGAAACACATCTGGTTTTCATTTTCTCTTTCTCTTTCAGTGCCAGATAAACAGGGGAGAGAGTGCCCTAACCTTGGACCCCTCCTGCCCTCTTCTGCTGAGATGGAGAAATGTTCCAGCTTCTAGAAGGACATCAGGACAAAGATATGTAATGAAAATAAGTCCAGGCTGGATGTCCTTGTGGGCATCAGCTGCTGGCATCTGCATTGCTGCTGCCATGAGCACGGCAAAGCAGGTAAAAGATTGCTTTTCCTTGTGTGACACAGGAGCTCTTGACTTGAAAGCTAGAGGGATGCAATAGAAAGAGCTGCAACCTCTGCCAGACATGGCAAAGGTGAGTGGGATGTTGTTTCAATTAGTGCTGATGTCAGGAAGGACTGTAAGAATGGAAAGGCTGGTGTTTGCCATGGGCAGGGAAACACATCTGGTTTTCATTTTCTCTTTGTATTCCAGAAAAACAGGAGAGTGTGCCCTCACCTTGGACCCCTCCTGCCCTCTTCTGCTGAGATGGAGAAATTCTCCAGCTTCTAGAAGGACATCACGACAAAGATATGTAATGAAAATAAGTCCAGGCTGGCTGTCCTTGTGGGCATCAGCTGCTGGCATCTGCATTGCTGCTGCCATGAGCATGGCACAGCAGGTAAAAGATTGCTTTTCCTTGTGTGACACAGGAGCTCTTGACTTGAAAACTAGAGGGATGCAATAGAAAGACCTGCAACCTCTGCCAGACATGGCAAAGGTGAGTGGGATGTTGTATCAATTATTGCTGAGGTCAGGAAGACTGTAAGGATGGAAAGGCTGGTGTTTGCCATGGGCAGTCAAACACATCTAGTTTTCATCTTCTCTTTGTGTGCCAGAAAAAGAGGAGAGTGTGCCCACAGCTTGGACCCCTCCTGCCCACTTCTACTTAGATGGTGAAATGTCCCAGCTTCTAGAAAGACATCAGGACAAAGATATGTAATGAAAATAAGTCCAGGCTGGCTGTCCTTGTGGGCATCAGCGGCTGGCATCTGCATTGGTGTTGCCATGAGCATGGAAAAGCAGGTAAAAGGTTGCTTTTCCTTGTGTGACACAGGAGCTCTTGACTTGAAAGCTAGAGGGATGCAATAGAAAGAGCTGCAACCTCTGCCAGACATGGCAAAGGTGAGTGGGATGTTGTTTCAGTTGCTGCTGATGTCAGGAAGGACTGTAAGGATGGAAAGGCTGGTGTTTGCCATGGGCAGGGAAACACATCTGGTTTTCATTTTCTCTTTGAGTGCCAGATAAAGAGCAGAGTGTGCCCTCACCTTGGACCCCTCCTGCCCTCTTCTGCTGAGATGGAAAAATGTTCCAGCTTCTAGAAAGACATCAGGACAAAGATATGTAATGAAAATAAGTCCAGGCTGGCTGTCCTTGTGGGCATCAGCTGCTGGCATCTGCATTGCTGCTGCCATGAGCATGGCACAGGAGGTAACAGATTGCTTTTCCTTGTGTGACACAGGAGCTCTTGATTTGAAAGCTAGAGGGATGCAATAGAAAGAGCTGCAACCTCTGCCAGACATGGGAAAGGTGAGTGGGATGTTGTTTCAATTAGTGCAGATGTCAGGAAGGACTGTAAGGATGGAAAGGCTGGTGTTTGCCATGGGCTGGGAAACACATCAGGTTTTCATTTTCTCTTTCTCTTTGAGTGCCAGATAAAGAGCAGAGTGTGCCCTCAACTTGGACCCCTCCTGCCCTCTCCTGCTGAGATGGAGAAATGTTCCAGCTTGTAGAAGGACATCAGTACAAGGATATGTAATGAAAATAAGTCCACGCTGGCTGTCCTTGTGGGCATCAGCTGCTGGCATCTGCATTGCTGCTGCCATGAGCATGGCACAGCAGGTAAAAGATTGCTTTTCCTTGTGTGACACAGGAGCTCTTGACTTGAAAGCTAGAGGGATGCAATAGAAAGAGCTGCAACGTCTGCCAGACATGGCAAAGGTGAGTGGGATGTTGTTTCAATTAGTGCTGATGTCAGGAAGGACTGTAAGAATGGAAAGGCTGGTGTTTCCCATGGACAGAGAAACACATCTGGTTTTCATCTTCTCTTTGTCTTTGTGTGCCAGAAAAAGAGCAGAGTGTGCCCTCACCTTGGACCCCTCCTGCCCTCTTCTGCTGAGATGGAGAAATGTTCCAGCTTCTAGAAGGACATCAGGACAAAGATATGTAATGAAAATAAGTCCAGGCTGGCTGTCCTTGTGGGCATCAGCTGCTGGCATCTGCATTGCTGCTGCCATGAGCATGGCACAGCAGGTAACAGATTGCTTTTCCTTGTGTGACACAGGAGCTCTTGACTTGAAAGCTAGAGGGATGCAATAGAAAGAGCTGCAACCTCTGCCAGACATGGCAAAGGTGAGTGGGATGTTGTTTCAATTAGTGCAGATGTCAGGAAGGACTGTAAGGATGGAAAGGCTGGTGTTTGCCATGGGCAGGGAAACACATCTGGTTTTCATTTTCTCTTTCTCTTTGAGTGCCAGATAAAGAGCAGAGTGTGCCCTCACCTTGGACCCATCCTGCCCTCTGCTGCTCAGTGGGAGAAATGTCCAAGCTTCTAGAAGGACGTCAGGACAAAGATATGTAATGAAAATAAGTCCAGGCTGGCTGTCCTTGTGGGCATCAGCTGCTGGCATCTGCATTGCTGCTGCCATGAGCATGGCACAGCAGGTAAAAGATTGCTTTTCCTTGTGTGACACAGGAGCTCTTGACTTGAAAGCTAGAAGGATGCAATAGAAAGAGCTGCAACCTCTGCCAGACATGGCAAAGGTGAGTGGGATGTTGTTTCCATTGCTGATGATTGCAGGAAGGACTGTAAGGATGGAAAGGCTGGTGTTTGTCTTGGGCTGGGAAACACATCTTGTTTTCATTTTCTCTTTCTCTTTGTGTGCCAGATAAAGAGCAGAGTGTGCCCTCACCTTGGACCCATCCTGCCCTCTTCTGCTGAGATGGAGAAATGTTCCAGCTTCTAGAAGGACATCAGGACAAGGATATGTAATGAAAATAAGTCCAGGCTGGCTGTACTTGTGGGCATCAGCTGCTGGCATCTGCATTGCTGCTGCCATGAGCATGGCACAGCAGGTAAAAGATTGCTTTTCCTTGTGTGACACAGGAGCTCTTGACTTGAAAGCTAGAGGGATGCAATAGAAAGAGCTGCAACCTCTGCCAGACATGGCAAAGGTGAGTGGGATGTTGTTTCCATTGCTGATGATTGCAGGAAGGACTGTAAGGATGGAAAGGCTGGTGTTTGTCATGGGCTGGGAAACACATCTTGTTTTCATTTTCTCTTTCTCTTTGAGTGCCAGATAAAGAGCAGAGTGTGCCCTCACCTTGGACCCATCCTGTCCTCTTCTGCTGAGATGGAGAAATGTTCCAGCTTGTAGAAGGACATCAGTACAAGGATATGTAATGAAAATAAGTCCACGCTGGCTGTCCTTGTGGGCATCAGCTGCTGGCATCTGCATTGCTGCTGCCATGAGCATGGCACAGCAGGTAAAAGATTGCTTTTCCTTGTGTGACACAGGAGCTCTTGACTTGAAAGCTAGAGGGATGCAATAGAAAGAGCTGCAACCTCTGCCAGACATGGCAAAGGTGAGTGGGATGTTGTTTCAATTAGTGCTGATGTCAGGAAGGACTGTAAGGATGGAAAGGCTGGTGTTTCCCATGGACAGAGAAACACATCTGGTTTTCATCTTCTCTTTGTCTTTGTGTTCCAGAAAAAGAGCAGAGTGTGCCCTCACCTTGGACCCATCCTGCCCTCCTCTGCTGAGATGGAAAAATGTTCCAGCTTCTAGAAAGACATCAGGACAAAGATATGTAATGAAAATAAGTCCAGGCTGGCTGTCTTTGTGGGCATCAGCTGCTGGCATCTGCATTGCTGCTGCCATGAGCATGGCACAGCAGGTAAAAGATTGCTTTTCCTTGTGTGACACAGGAGCTCTTGACTTGAAAGCTAGAGGGATGCAATAGAAAGAGCTGCAACCTCTGCCAGACATGGCAAAGGTGAGTGGGATGTTGTTTCAATTAGTGCTGATGTCAGGAAGTACTGTAAGGATGGAAAGGCTGGTGTTTGCCATGGGCAGGGAAACACAGCTGGTTTTCATCTTCTCTTTCTCTTTGAGTGCCAGATAAACAGGGGAGAGTGTGCCCTCACCTTGGAACTCCCCTGCCCTCTTCTGCTGAGATGGTGAAATGTCCCAGGTTCTACAAGGACATCAGGACAAAGATATGTAGTGAAAATAAGTCCAGGCTGGCTGTCCTTGTGGGCATCAGCTGCTGGCTTCTGCATTGCTGTTGCCATGAGCATGTCACAGCAGGTAAGGGATTGCTTTTCCTTGTGGGACAGCTGTTAAGCCATTCTGATTCACCCTTTGCATCCACAGCATACAGTTTTTTCCCACACTGCTGTTTCTATCCAGCAGTGTGCATATGTGCAGTCGTACAGATGTTGGTGGTCCTTCCTGTGGCAGGGGCTTGGAGATTCCTGATCCTTGAGGTCCCTTCCAACCCAGGCTATTCTGTGTGTGTGTGTGTGACTGGCTAAACACCAATTGTTGCTAGCTCAGCAGGTATACTGCTAATTATTGAACGCCTGACAGCTGCTTATCAACACTTGGCCACTATTTCTGGACACCTGCTCATCCCTGAAGAGAGAGAAGTTTGGAAGGAGGACAGAGGGGAGTCTCTTGATGCCTGCCTGTTGCATCCCAACCTGCCCACAGAGTGAGTCAGTTCGGCCTTGTGTGGAGGCCCTGGCTTCTTTGGAGTCTGTTTTTCTTTTGCTGAGCTTCTCCTATCCAAACAGAATGGCCTTACAACATGCTTTCTGGTCCTTAATACTAAACCCATGCAATTTGTAACTATTACAGTTCTGTAAGTGAGAATTGATCACATGATTGAACAACTGTATTTCTAAAATATGTTATGAAATAACTTCTTTTTACTAATACTAATAAAGTCTTTCTACTTTTTCAAGCTGTTTCTAAGGGCAAATTACTAAAGACATTGTGCTGTACTGCTTCAGAGCAATCCCACATTTGATAGCCAGTGCAGAAACAACATTCCATCCTACAGCATTAGCTAGTTCAGAGGTACCAGACGTGTATCTGGATGTGGCTGTTGTGCATAACTGGGGCTGAGGGATCAGAAGTGACAGCTCCACTCTTGGAGACCACAGAACTAAAATGGAAAGATAAAATAGTTGCAGGGCAATTGTTCTGTGTGCCTGAAGCAGGGACCGATTTATGGGGGAGAGATTTAACAGTTAAATGAGGATTACAGCTGCAAGTCTGTGAAACAGATATCAGGGGTCAATGAATGTGTTAACAGCTGTGATGAGAAGAAATGAATCCAAAGGTGTGGGCAGGGGAAGGAAATCGGGGTGGACTCACAATTTTCCCTTACAAATAACTGCCCAAGGAGGGAGTGGAGCTGTGAAACAGCAACAATATCCCATAGCCTTAGAAGGGAGAGTGGGTCTAAAAGCTGTAACACAGACAGTGGTTAAGGATGGTCTTCTGGAACCTTGTCTGTGGCCTTATAACACCCCAATCCTGTCGGCACGGAAGGCAGACGGCACGTATCGGCTGGTGCAAGATGTAAGGAAATGACTGAACCCGTTCTCAAAAGACAGCCTGCGGTTCCTAACCCCTATACCCTAATGAGTCAGATCCCACACGGACAGCAGTGGTTTGGTGTGAGAGACCTCAAAGATGCTTTCCGGACAGCCTTTGGACTCAGAGAGAAATGGCTGCGTTTGTATGAGGACACATTGTAATCCTATCGTGATTCGTGATGATACTGTAGATACTGGAACTCGTGCTAATCCTTGTCTTTGCAGCATTTGAAGCAAGCAACTGGTGCTGCTGTCATGCAGAAAGCTCCCTTCCAACCACTCAGCAAGCATTTGGATGAGACAGCTTCCTGCTGGGAGCCCTCCGACATCACTGCTGCCTCCTCCAGAACCATACCTGCAGATGCTTCAGAGCTCTTCAGCATGGACTTCCTTCCTCCCATCAGCAGCTGCTCCTGCACTGACCTTCATTCACACTGGGATACCATCTGCTTCCAGCAGGAGCTGACCTGCGAGACAGAGAAAGGAAACGTGGGATGAGCACCAATGCAGAAGCACAAGGCTGTGTCACCACCACGTCTTGCAGCCTTGGGAAGTCAGCTGCAACTGCAGCCTTGGTCAGAATTACAACAGGCACCGTAAATTAAGTGTGACCTCTGAAGTTGTTGCCATGATCAGAAGTAGACGCTGAAATCGCTCACATAACTGTCGGTGGTTCCCTCCAAATTCTTTTGCTTTGGGGAACAGATGGACTCGGAATGGAAGGACACGAGAAAAATGACATCTGTTTGAGCTCAGCAGACTTGAGAGGTGGGCCTGGGTGAACCTCATGAGGTTCAGCACAGCCAAGTGCAAGGTTTGGCATTTGGGCCGGAGGAATCCCAGGCATTCTTTTGTCATCGTGGTGGTTTCCAATAGACCCCAACAATGAGACATCAGGTCGCCGTGTGGGCTCCTGGGTGACACTGCCATTTCCCAGCCATTGCAGCCTAGGGGCAAATAAAGTAAAATCCTTCAGAAAGATCTCACACTGATTGCATATTTTACTGTTCTTTTACACAAAACAGAAGGAGAGGGCAGCAGATGCATACAGCTGCATCAACACCCAGGCTGCTAAAGGAATGGAAAGACAGAAACATCAAATATCAATGCCTTATTCTAATGCAAGGAGGGAAGCTTCTATCAATGTTACTTTTTATCATTTAAAATGAGCAGTTGGCACTCTTAAAGGAAAATCCTAGGCCCCAGGTTCTGACAGTGTGGCAATCTGGACTCAGCTGTGACTGATCCAAACAGTCTGTTCCAGATTTTAACATCCCTTCTATGCATTCACAAGTTTTCTCTCTTGACTTCCCCTTACAGCCGTTAGATGCCAGCAAAACATCCCACAAACACTCCTTAACTCTGTGCACACAGGCACCCATCCAACCAGAGCCATCAGTCATTCCCAGCCATGCGCTCTTCCTCCAATCATGGTCAGCATCACACGGCCGTCACGCAGCTCACTTGACTCAGTTTTTCTCTTCTTTCTGGAGGTGTCCTTGCTTCTCAGCCTTACCTTCTCGTGATGTTTATCTCGCTCTGCAGCTCCTGCTCTGAATAGGCTTTCTTGGATTCCCGCATGACAGGCACAAAATGCAGCCACAGCCCCTGCCACCAAGGTCAGCTCTTCAGCACACATTACCTGAGGAGCACTTGGCAACTCCTGCAACCTGAGCAGTGCCAGGAAGACTGTTTCACTTCTGCTTCTCCTGGCTCAGAAATTCATTTTCCTATCTAGAAAATGGAAAAAGAAAGGAAAGAAAAAAAATCCTGACATAAAGCAGACACAATTGATACTATGGAATTCTGGAAGGCAAGGGATTTGCCCTCTATGATGAGAAGTTGAGTGCAAAGAACTAAGAAGAGCCATGAGCAGGTTGTGAACTTGTGGGTAAAATTAGGAAGTGCAGCAGTGCAGGGCTTCTGGAGGTGAGGGTCTGCTACAGCCGCCTGGAAAGAGAGCCTGTTGGTGGGAGCTGCTTCCTGCAGCCAGCAGAAGCATCGCACTCACTGACTCTCATCCTGATGGGGGATTCCAGTCAGTCTGGGAAATCAGCATGGCTGGCTGCAAGCAATCTGACAGACTCCTGGAGTGCAGTGAGAATCACTCTGTGGTGCAGGCATTGGGCACAGCAAGCAGAAGGGAAGCATTGCTGGACATGGTGCACACCAGGGGTTACGACAGGAGGCGGTCAGGGCTGCAGTGACCATGCCCTCCTTGAGTTGGTGATCTCAAGGAATGCGGGCCTGGCAGGAAGCAAAGGCAGGAGCCTGAACTTCAGGAGAGCCAGCTGCAGGCTGTTCCAGGAATCCTTGCACGAGATCCTCTGGACAACTGTTTGTAGGGGCAAAGGGATGGAAAAGAGCTGGTCACTTTCTCAGAAAAAAACTTGCTCAGGTTGCACGCTGAGCTGCAGAAGAGGAAGGGGAGGAGGTGCCAGCACGGCTCTGCACGATGCTCTGCCACACTGGGCAGCTTGATCATGGCTCAGCAGTGGGATCTGTCGTGGAGAAGGGGACAACGAAATCAAGGATGGGAGGGAGCCATCAGACACAGTCGGTGAGTGTCTGTGAAGTCTTGCAGACCCAGAGGTTCCCAGTTTTTTTCTGCTTTCGTAGCATTTGTGTGCTGCAGGGTGAGCAAAAGGTTCTGCTGCTTGATTCTTCTGCAGGAGCCGCCTAAAAGGGAAATGGCCACTGAGCTGCAGACCAAGCAGTACTGCCTGACGTTGGCCAGGGGGAGCTTCTCCTGCCGCAGTGTGCTGATGACAGGTCTGGAGATGATCTGCAGGGCCAGCTCGTAGGTGGGAGCCAGGAAAGGACATGATGGGAGGAGGGAGGTGTTAAGCAACATCCAAGGCATCAAAATGCATCAGAAGGCCCTGAAAAGCATCACAAAGCCACAGCCAGGAAGCTTGGGAGTATCATGCGCAGCATCCAGGATGCGAGAGATTATTTGCTACCATGCCAAATGGTAGCAGAGCTCCCCCTGCAGACATCCCAAAGCCAGACAAAACAGGAACAAACCTGGAGCTGTGCTGCACGCACCCCACAGCCACAGCATTGCAAGCTGGGGTGCCTTGCTGTGTGCTGCATTCATCCCAGTCCGTGTGAATGAAGACTCTGGAGGCAGTCAAGGCGTTGATTGAGCACGAGTGTGCTTTTATTATTATATAAAGGACAGGAGGGTGTGAGAGGTCCACGGTGAAGATGGGACTCATCCTGTCTTGTCATGGAGAGAGTGGCTCAGAGCTCTCAGTGCTGCTGTCCGGTGCCTGGGACTGGAGGCCTGATTGAAAGTCCCCCTGCAAGAGGCTCTGCTCCTCTTCACTGATGCTGACCTGCTCCTGCATGGAGGTGCTGCTGTTGGGGCACTCACACTGTGCTTCAGATGGGCTGCACTGCAGAGACTCTGGGTTAAAATCCACACTTGTGACTGTGGTGTCTGGGAGGCTCAGGTCAGCAACTTCAGCAGAGCCAGGTGTAATGAGAGCATGGACTTCGATGAGCTCCTTCTCTCCATTAATGTTGTTAGATGGAAGGCTGCTATTGGAACTGCAGCAATCTGTGCTTCCTATGAGCTCTCCACTGATGGAAGCACACAGAGCATCCTCGCTACTTGCCCTGGATCTTATGGCTTGGCAAGGGCTCGATTCACCTAGAAAGGATACACAGGGGTTAGTGTCAAACTTTCACAAGCTGAATTACGACAGTGGTTCTTGATCAGGGGTGAAGATTTAGGCACGGGATTGAACGCTAGAAAGAGATACATGTGCAGAGCAAGCTTGAATTGTATGTTCCTGAAAAGCAGGGATTTGGAAGCTGCATTTGCACCCTTACCTGCCAGGACTACCACTGCTGTTTCTGAGGGCTGCCTGGCATTGCGCTGCAGTTGGCGTTTGCTGCCAGAGGATGGCTTCCTGAGGCTGAAGCAGCAACACCAACTGCTAGCTGGTGATTCCTCAGTCTTGCTGGGTGGATTTTGTCTGGAGAGAGAAAACAGCCAATGCTGTGAGTCGTGCGTGGTGCAGGGTGAGGGAAGAGCAGCACTGAGCTCTTGGCAGCAGTTGCTTGTTCCTAGCACTGCCTGGTTTCTGCAGGAAAACACAAAAACCCACCCAAACAATGATGCTAGGTGCTGGAAAAGAAAGTCCTCTTTACCTGTCAGATGGAAAGTCAACGACGGTGTGGAATTTGCCCTGCCCAGCTGCAGGGCTTTCTTCCACTTCAATGTCCCTGCTGCTCTCTGTTACCACAGAAGAGGTGCTGTGGCCTCGCCTCTGTGCCTGTGCCTCCTCCAGGCTGAGCAGCTTTGTGGCAGCAGAAGAGACCCCCACAGACTTGGGCCCTGGGAGAGAATTGTGCCCTGTCAGGGAAAACCACAGGTAAGAGCGAGGATCAGAAAGCAGCAGCACAGCCACCACAGTTCTGGGGGAGGTGCTGTATTTTTCTCAGGCTTGCTTATCTGAGCCACTGGAAGAAGAGGAGCTCAAAATAACCATGTGGGCAGAGGTCTGTTTATGGCAAAGGACACGGTCATCATTAAGAGAGCTCACCCCTAGATAAAAGGGGCAGGGAACTGAGAAAGCTTCGCTGCCACACTTGCATCAAGCTTTTCCTGCGTGCAAACCATAATAATGACGGTTTCCTCCTTGTGAAGTTTGGGCTTGGACATTCTCAGCATCCAGCAACAGGATGCCATACCCTAATGGAAGTCCAGAGGTCTGCTGTCCCCTTGATGGTAAAAGAGTATCTCAAACATCCTGGAGAAGGCCTGCATTTGGTCAAGGTGTCAGGTCAAGATCAAGCTAATGGAGGAAGACACTCACCTGCTGCATCTGCAATGTCTGCTCTGGATTTGGAGCCGAAGAGGACGTCGGTGTGGTTGATGATGAATTCCACCACATCCGACTGCGTCTGCAGCTCCATGCAGGCAGCTCTTCCGCTGGCGCAGGCAGACTCGTTCTGCTGTGATCTGTAGAAAAGGCAGATTTTAGAAGTCATTTCTCCAAGACCGTTTCCCCGAGTCTGAATTGTTGCAGCCAAAAGCTGTCAGCTGAGGCTCTGGAGACTTCCGCAGTGGGCAATCAGTGATGCCACTGCAGAAATTCCCCTGGATGATCAAGGACACGTCAGTCCCATCTCAACAAGACTGCAGAAATTGTCACCTAGACATTGTGCCCGTGGGGATGGAGAACAGCTCAGGCTCCTGCTCTTCTGTCAGCCACAGATTTTACAGAAGAGCACATTTGATGGAGAAAAAGGGAGCACTGTTTTTTTTTTTAATGGAGAACAGATGTAAGCGTTGTGTTGAAACAGAACCAGAAGTTTACCTTAAGAGGTTTGGAGCCCACACAATGGCTAGGTTCTTGGCATGCATGTTTGTTATACTGGAGCTCCCAGCCAGACACGCCAAGTGTCTCATCAGGAACTCCAGAGTCCTGGAAAACAAGAGAGGCAAACGTTCAGCACCAACGAGCATGCCGTGCTGCAATTCAGAAAGACAGAGCCTGGAACCGCATCGTTGCCCTCTGCAATGCAGCAGGGCTGAGCTCAGCAGGCTGAGGGCAGCACTGACCTGTAGTGAGGAGCGGGCAGCTGCTGGATGACGTCCTGCATTCTGAGCAGCCGCTCCTCCTCTGTAGCGGCACCAACAGCATCCTGGAGTAGTGCAGAAAGGGAGCGAGACACCAATCAGGCTAGTACACCACTGCGAGTAAACCTCGTGGGGCTGACAGCAAAAGGGCCTCCGAGCTGGGGCACTGCTGCAGCCATCTGCCAAGAGGCCCAGGAAGAGGGAAATGAAAGACGTGGCCTTGTGCTTACCGAGAACTTGCCGTACAGCTGGTGGGTGAGCAGAGGGTTCGGGAGCTCCCTGAAGTACATCTTGCAGAGGGAGCTCACGCTGTGAATGTCACGGACGGTGAGCTCAGGAATCTGCTCCGACTCAAATTCCTGCCTGGAGAGAGGGACGCAAACCCGGTTGAGCGAGAGGAAGGCAAGCCCAAAGCCACACCAGATGCACTCAGGCTGTGTCAGTCGCAGCACTCTTACCGCAGTCTCTGGATGTTGGACGCGACGCCGGACAGGCGGTATATCCCCTGCACCACGCCGTGCTGCTCAATGAACTCAGCGCAGCTCTGGAGGACCTGGGGGACTGAAGAACACGTGCCAGACATCAGTGGAGCTCCTGATTCAATCGTGCTGCAGGCTGTGCTTCACATCCCATCCACTAAGCCCAGCCAGGCTTGGCTGAAGCAAATACAGATGTGCTTGTCTCTTAGGAGCATCCGCCTCACTTGATCCTTCAGCCATCAACTCCCATTACACGTGTCTCCACTGCTGTCAGCCTGCCCCCTGCTAGATACGAGCTCCCTTTCATCTTCTTTAGATGCCCAGCAGAGGAAGATCTCAGGAATGGGCAGCTCCTTACCATCACGACCGGAGTGGAGAAGATGCTCTCCCAGGTCACCGCCAAACACCCTTTCCTTCTCCACCTCCCGCTCGGTCGGTTTCTTTGGGCGGGCCTTCACCAAGGAACGAAGGAAGGTGAGGATCTTGCTGCGTTTCTTGGGCACTGCACAACAAAAGGAAGAAACCAGGTCATTTCAGGTCTGGCTCCGTTGGACGAGGCCGAGCACAGCACATTCTACAGGGCACGTCAGAACGGGAAGAACATTACCAACCAGTACATACAAAAAGGGATTTTCCCCATCTCTGGAGGAGCCCAAGGCCAGGTGGGATGGGGCCCTGGGCAGCCTGATCTAGTCTCACATTAAATGTGGGGGCTGGGAGACCATCCTGAGGCAGGAGGGTTGGAGCATGATGATCCCTGAGGTTCCTTTCCATCCCAAGCCATTCCATGAGTATTCTATAGTTTCCCCAAGTCCAATCATAAACACAGGAGGATTGGGCCAAATCTCTGCCCCACGGTATGCATGAAGGATCATCAATCCAGATGACAATGTGGGATGGATAAAGGAGGTATTAAGCACGGAACCACACCAAAAAAGACTTCATTTTGCTTCCCGACACCATCAAATGTAACATCCATACCTGGCTTTGGCACAGAATTGATGAGTGCCTCAGGAATGTTCTTATTAATGAGTTCCACACACTCCCCTGGGAAAAATCCAACCTGTAACAAGAAGAAAAGAGAGGCCAACTATTGCATGCAGCACTTCTCAGATCTGAACTGTTAAACCAAAAGCCACGTAACATTTCCCTCGGAACGTGCTTGCCTGACGTTCCATAAGACTATCCAGCAGAAAATGGCCATAGTTCACAGCATAAAGGTAATAATTTTTCAACATTTGCAGCCAAAGGCAAGGTCCTCTGACACCGACACAGGGAAACTGTTTATGTCCACTAGGCATCCTGTGCAGGCAGAGCAGCTCTAAGCTGAGATTCCTGCCTTTACTGAAGTTGCACTCTCCAGTCTGAAGCTTGTGCCTACCTGGAAGCCGAGCTTGCCTCTCCACCAGGGGGTCAGCTCCTTTGGTGGCATGTCGATGACACACACGATGTCTCCCACCTGCAAGAGATTGCAACGTCAATCCCAGCTTCAGCACCGCTGGGAGGAAAGCACAGCTCAAATGTCTGCATTCTTCTGCACTGCCAAACATCGCCGAGCATGAGAGCACTTGCACCAGTGCAGCTCTGAAGGCATTTGCCATTGTAAAATTGAGCAACAAGGAACGCCTTGAACTGCTTACCTCAAAGGAGAGTTCATCCGCTGCCTGGGCAACGTATCTCTTAATAGCATGGGCAGCAGCAATAGCTGGAATGTTCACAGCTGACTCCCCATGGTCCAGCAGGGGCTTCCCCTTGTTCTCAGTCTGAAACAGAGAGCACAGGCCACGGTGAGGAGCTGAGAACAAGCGAGGAGGACTTCAAGGTGAGGAGCACATCTGCAGAGAAAGCTGCAGGAAATGCACTCGGTCCTTATCATGGGCACTTCAGAAGGAACTGCAAGTCTAATAACGGCTGTTTCTCTCCCTGGTGTGCAGCAGGCACACGCCAGCAAAGATGCATCTCTCCCCACCCAGACTAATCAGCAATGGCACTGACGCAGACAGGTGGCCTTGTCCATTTTGCCCCATCCTTTCCTGCGCTCTTTGTGCAGGAAGGCTGACTGTTTCAGATGCTAGGAGACCGTGAAGAGGGAAACCAAAGCTACGGCTGCAGTTACAAGGTGCAAACAGTGCCATTGCAAGCACCAAGCAGCTCTCTTGAGCAGCCCAACCAACAGCGAGGCCAAACAGAGCAGAGAATGATTGTTGTTTCTGCAGCCATTTCAAGGGAAAAGTCAGTAGAGGACAAACACAACAGCCGAGATGGCTCTGGTACTTTTATAAACTTGCCACGCTTGCACTACTGTCTTGCCACAGAGGAGCTCTCTTGGAAAGCAGGAGAGCACATCTGCGGCTCACTCTGCTGGCTGCAGTCAGGGAACAAAGACCAATCAGAGCTTCATACTCTACCTCTGTCCATGCCAGGTCAGGCCCACAGCTGATCTCGCTGCACGCCACAGCCATCAGCGTAGGTGTGACAAGCTGGAACTGAAAAGAAACACACTTTTATTTTCTCTGTTCACATCTCTGCTGTGCTCCCTACAGCTGTCGGGCACACTCACACAGCCCAAGCACGCCTGCTGGTGTCCCTGGTGATGCTGTGCAGCTCTGCACAAGCTGGGGCTGGGACTCTTTGCCTAAGGGATTGCTTTCCATAAAACCAGCTGGTCACAGCACCACAGACAGCATCCTTCTGAGGGCTGAGCTGCAGAGCACGTGGAGAAAACCCACACGTGACCAGCGTCCCATCAAAGCTGGATGAGGCTGTGTTACTAAACACGGGGCGTCACGGGCTGCTAAAGCATGTGGGGGGACAAAGCATGGCAGGTACCTGGCAAGAGATCAGAACGAGGGAGAGAAATCTCTCGAATCCGCAGCCGTTCCTTGTCACTTTGCTCTGATCTTCCACGAGCAAAAGCTGCAGCAGGGAAGCAGGCAGAGGGTGGAGAGAGGAGAGAGAAAGAGCAGGTCAGTTTGCTTCCACGGTTTAGCAAAGACTACAAGGGAAAAACCAAAATCTGCCGTCCCTCAACTTAAAAACTTAAGTTTTCAACTTAAAACCATTTCCCCTTGTCCTGCAGTTATCTACCCTTTCAAAGAGTTGATTCCCCTCCTCTTTTTAGGCTCCCTTTAGGTACTGAAGGCTGCCATGAGGTCACCCCACTGCCTTCTTTTCTCCAGGCTGAACAAGCCCAGCTCCCTCAGCCTGTCTTTGCAGGGGAGGTGCTCCTGTCCCCTGATCATCTCTGTGGCTCGCCTCTGGACCCTCTCCAGCAGCTCCCTGTCTTTCTGGACACTGTACTGCAGCTGGGGCCTCACAAGAGCAGAGCAGGGGGGGACGATCACCTCCCTGTCCCTCATGGCCACCCCTCTGCTGATGGAGATAATGTGATCCTATGAGCTCCGCCAGCCAGCAGTTCTCAGCACTCACTGTCCCCCCGTCTCTCCCACACTGTCTCAGCTTACCTACAAGGTGCTGCACAGGACGGTGTGAAGACAAAGGGACGCAGTCGGTGCACAAGTGCAACAAGCGAGCTGCTCAGTCAGAGCTCCAGCGCTCCAATGAAGGGACGCAGCACGCACTGCTCCTCCCCTCATTCTAGCCCTTATGACATCACTGAGGGCCACCAGGCTGCTCCACCACGACGGACAGGGTGGGGAGGCAAGACCAGTCACAAGGGCAGAAGATTCCAACAGCCCAGCCCAACGTTCTGGAATCAGGGGCTGCTTGGAATTCTACCCCAGCCAAATCCTGGAGAAGCTGGCACGGGGTCGTCATGACCAAAGCGCAGGACCTGGCGCTTGCTCTTGTTGAGCCTCGCACAACTGGCCTCAGTGCATCCCTCTGGAGGGCCTTCCTGCCCTCAGCCAGATGGACGCTTCCTCCCAGCAGCGTACCTTGCAGTGCTGGGCCCATGTCAAATCCACACTAGAGTGGCTTTTGTTACATTCAAGGGCATGTTGCAGCACCCATCTATTTCACCTGGAAGGAAATAAAGCAGGAGATGGGAGAAACACAGAACTGCTGCCAGACTGCTTTATCCCTTTCTTAGCCCAACTTCCCTGCCTCATCCCCTACCCCAACTCCTGCATGATGCCCACGGGCTGACAGTTGGATCTCAAATCCATAGGACTCCTTTCACAGGACTCCAGCAAAAAGGCTGTCACACTTGTTCCGTACACTCACACTGACCCAGCAGTGGTATCACAGTCACTTAACACACACACAACAACCAAACCCCGAGCATGCACATCCCTTCCTGCGTGACTGCAGCCCACAGCTCCCCTTTACACCTCCGTGGATCTCTGGTGTTTTACACGGATGCAGCCTCGCTGCAGCTCCGTGGCTGTCACACAAGGCCTGCAGGACCTCTTTCTCTGCAAACCCCGTCTGCAGGCATTGGTTCACGAGGTTCACCTCCTGCCCTCCTGAGCAAAAACAAGCACTAAGAACAAGAGCAAAGCACACTGGACTCGACCTGGCTGGATCCCCAACCCTCAGTCCTGTCAGACGGACCCTGGTGTGGAGACTCATCCCCAAAGCCTGGCTGGACATCAGCACAGGCATCCTTCTTCAAACGCCCCATCCAAGCAGCAAGGGATCAAAGTGTTGGCACAGCTGAAACAGAAATGCTGTGTGAGTTTCCTGTTAGCACTGAGCAGGAACAAATCTACCGCTGAGCAGCAGGATGTGAGACAAGCAGCAGAAGACACCCAACCTGCAGAACCAGCTCGTTTGGGGTCGGTCCAGATGTTTGTCTGCTCCCTTCCCTGGCCCAGGCCAAGCTTGTGAGCTGCTCCTCCTTTGTGCAGGGGGAAATGGTGCAGATGCCATGTGGTGGCTATGCACAGCATGCCTTTCACTTGCTTTTCCTCTCTCCATCTTCCATCTTCCATTAGCAAACAGCATCTCCAGCCTCCAGAGATCACTGAGTCCAACCCCTGCACAGCAGTGAAAAAAAAGATATGATAAGGGGTACTTAAAGCACAGCATCTGTAATCAGATCAGACTCCTGCACTGTGAAGACTTCCATGAGTATTCCTGCAGAGTGCATCACTTAGTCTCTCTTTAGCCTTGTGTTCATGGTTTTCCTGTAAGAGCTTGTCTAAACACTGCCTGTAATCGTGGTTATGCTAGAAGCATTTGGATTTCTTGATCCTTAGTGTGATTTCAATAACAAATGCAGATGTTTTTTTGTTAGGGACAGCTTTCAATTTCTCAACTGAAATTTCAATATTGCATTAGGTGTTGACAACCACGGGGCTGCAGTACAGAGAATTACAGGAAGATGAATTTCTCCATCTCCATGCTCCTAGACATTTATGATTACAGTGATGTAGTTATAGACAAAGTTGCAAGATACCAAAGCTAGAATAACCTCTTGGTGCAGCAGGATGTCTGGAGCCCAAGTGCAGAGTCTCAGTGTTGCAAAGCCTTGAAGAGGTGCACCGTATGTGCTGGGGCTGATGACACAGACACTGGAGCAAGGCCAGTGTGATGTTAGAAACTTGACCAGCAGCTGATCTGTTGTCAGCCATTTCTGGACACAAACGGGATCTGGTCGACTTAGGACATGACCTTTGGGCTGGAGAGCAACTCCCCGAGGAATCACACAGCCACTGCAGACTGTTGGCAAGAACCCCATACCAAAACAGCTCATCTGCAATCAGTTTTTAATCTGTGCAGCAGTGATTGGAACAGGCGCATGCTCTCTGCAATTGCAGGAATGTTCACAAGTGGAATGTACATCACCTGTGTGCTCCAGCTCTTCTGTGTGCATGCTAGGAGCAGTGATCCCCCTGCACCCAGGGCTGCAATAAAGTCCTGTTGGGTTTCTAACCTGCCCACCAGCAGCCCAGGCTGCCCAGAGCCACATCCAGCCTGGCCTTGGATGCCTGCAGGGATGGGGCATCCACAGCCTCCCTGGGCAACCTGTTCCAGTGCCTCACCACCCTCTGGCTGAAAAACTTCCTCCTCACATCCAACCTAAACCTCAACACCCCCCGTCTCAGTTTAAAGCCATTCCCCACCTGTCCCATCACTGTCCACCCTCCAAAACAAAACACCTCGGCTGTTCAACACTGAAAGAGAAAGAAAATAACCCACAGCTCTTACTTCCACTGTATGCATTTAATTCCAAACTTAAGGTCACAGGTTAATTACTCAGGTGATCCTTCCTGACAGAAGAACTACTCGTAGTGATGTGTAGGAGTAAGGAACTGTTTGAAAAGGTCATGGACATATTAGAACTTGCAGCATTTATCTTAATAGATGCCTACATTGCAAAGCATTTTGTAAAACACACGTTACAAGTACTGTGCATTGGATTACACTATATCAAACTCTAAGTAACAATACAGGTTGCTTTTCAATCTACACTTACATGTTTTCTTCCAACTCCTTGATAAAATTCCTTACTACCTTCAGTTTTATAGCCAAAGCAGTGTTTGAGCTGGTAATGTACTCTTGAACAGCACTGTTGCCTTTAGCATGTGTATGTTTAGATCTGAAAAGAGAACTTGATCATTATTTCACGATGAGAGAACCTTGATCTGACACAACAGAATTACAAAAACCTGACAATACTGTAAAATGCCAGTGTAAGAATGTGGCTTTGATTTTTTATTTATTTATTTATTTATTTTTTAAATGGTGAGTGTACCATTAATTCAAGACAAGAATTTTGTTTGTAAGTCGATCTCTATAACTGTTCTTGGCATCATTCTGGAGGATGAACTAGATACATGGAATTTGGCAGTGGCTCCCCAGGGCAGTGGTTTGGCACTGAGCTGACAAAGGCCAAAGAGCATTTGCACAATGCTCTCAGACACAGGGCTTGACCCATAGGAGGTCCGGTGTGGAACCAGGAGGTGGAATACATGATCCTCAAGGTCCCTTCCAAATACAGATATTCCATGATCCTCTAATACTTATATTCCCAAGTCCTGTACACAGTGCTCAGATGCTTAATTGAAAGGTTCCATGAAACAGTGAGGTATCTATGTCCCTTTACCACTCAGTTATTCAATTTGCCACATGGATCTTTCATCCAGTCACATTAAAAAAACACTCAAATATTTCCTTCAGTCTTCCATTCTGATAGAGCTTTCTGGAGCAAATAAAGAGTTGCAACTCAGAATGTCCACACCTCCCTTCCTGCACCCTGCATACTTTTTTCATTGCACTGTGATTACGTACCATTCTATTGTCACCCTCATTCTGTCATTATCTAGGCAGTTTACTGACATTAAATTTTCCAGCAACAGATGCCCACAAGTACAGCCAGCCTGGACTTATTTCCAATACTTATCTTTGTCCTGATGTCCTTGTAGGAGCTGGGACATTTCTCCATCTCAGCAGCAGAGGGCAGGAGGGGTCCAAGGTGAGGGCACGCTCTCCTCTATTTTTCTGGCACTCAAAGACAAAGGGAACAAGAAAACCAGATGTGTTTCCCTGCCCATGGCAAACACCAGCCTTTCCATCCTTACAGTCCTTCCTGCCATCAGCAGAGATATTTTGCTTTCTTGTGCCACTTCATCCCTTTAGCATCTGGCATTCTAACAAAAAAGTACTCTAACACAGGAATTTTAATATTTTCATATTAAATGTCAGAATTAAGGAACCATTATTATTACCAAATATTTAAAACATTCAACCCAGTGAGAAGTGAACTGATGTTGCATTTAGCATTCAGATAAGAACTTGACATTTCTCCGGGAAATTCTGTAATCATCATAGTGTTTCACAGTTTTCAGTTTATGAATACTAGTTAAGTCTTCACTAATACATTATCTTCTTCCCCCTTTATGCTTTCTATATTGCTTCTGAAGCAGACTTACCTCATGATTGAATAAATGTATAGTAACGTCCAAGGTGCTTGGATTGAACAAAAATAATCCCAGTATGGGGTTCAGTCAGACTTCTATAGAATAGGTGAATCTTATGCACTGGTGCCAGAGATTTCCAATAGACGACAGGAAGTTCAACAGATGAAAAGTGCACCTAAGTAAAAAGTGCTACTTTAATAAACTATAGTCTCATTGTCAAGCCTTGCGCTGTCTGAGCAGATTATTACAGAATGTTCATTCAAGCAGGAATTAAGAGATGCGTCTGAATTGATAACAACAACGAATAATTAAGAAAGCTTGACTGCAGTCTGCTTGAGGATTCCAGTCTGAAGTGTGTTCCACCTGATGACAACTGGGAATGTCTTTCTCTCACCATTAGAACCATTGCACCTCTGACTAAACACATAGCTAATCACCACTGAAAACTAACTACATGTTGATTAACATTCAGAGAGATTGTGCAGGTGTCCTTTTAGGAACTGGCCTACAGTATGCTAAGAGGGATGGATGTGGGGACATTAGGATAACGTGCCCTCTGCCTTTTAAGACAGCCCCAGCAGAGCAGGTCAGCAGGCTGAAGAGCTGCGTGGGTCACCAGGGCTCAGAGACTTCACTCGGCCATCTGCAAGTTGAGGGACTTCAGCCCAAGCTGCCCTTTTCCATGCAGGCAAGGAGGCCAAGAGAAGGTGGATCGGCACGGTTCTGGTGCAGACAGGGGCTGCAGTGTGAGCAGGCCTACACAGACAAGGCTGTGCCCACACAGAGTGACAGCAGCTTTCGCTGTGAGCAGATTCCCAGGGGGCCTGAGCCATGGCAGTTCTTGATGGCAGCATGTTCCAATCAGCCCTGGAAGTCTTCTCTGGACGTCTGTCGCATTCTGGAATCCACACTGAGGACGCAGTCGCTGTGTCAGAGCAGCTGGCAGAGTCACGGGGAACCGTGACGTAGTTGGCCCAGGGAGCAACAACAAGGCCTGCACTGCTCAGCCAGCCCAGGCCAAAGGGGAGCACGAGAGAGAGCAGAGGAGAGAGGGGGGGAAAGAGGGCCAGGAAGGAAAGGCCTGTGCCTGAATGGACGTGTAGCAGCAGCTGCTGACAGCAAACTCGGTGATGGCAGGGGCACAGCAGAGCAGTGCAATGCTGGCAGCTTCCTGTGTCTTTCACACAGGCACTGCAGACATGGCCAGCACTGGGAGATCAGCAGAACTGCTGCACACCTCTGCCAGCCCAGGCCAGAGGAGTGCAGAACAGTGAGCTGCTGCTGAGGGGAGAGAGGATGGCCTGAGAGCTGACCTGAGAGGCAGGGCTGGCTGTGTGACAGCAGCCTCTGTGTCCTCCTCCTGTGTCTGTGAGGGCCAGAGGGCCAGAAGAGAACATGCCCAGACAACGAAGCCCTGCTGTCCTCTGCTGCTCAGCTGGAGAGATGTTCCGCCTTCCTGAAGGACGCTGATCCAAAGGGAAGGAATCAAAGGAAGTCCAGGCTGGCTGTCCTTGTGGGCATCAGCTGCTGGCAGCTGCCTCTGTGCTGCCATGGGCAGGGCACAGCACACACAGTGTTTGCAGTTCCCTGTGTGACACTGGCCCTGGTGACCTGACAGCCAGAGGGAGACAAGAGAAAGAGCTGCCTCCCTCTGCCAGATGAGGCAAAGGTGAGAATCCCAGAATCACAGCATGGCCCGGGTTGGAAAGGAGCTCAAGGTTCATGAATCTCCAACCCTTGGCTCTCCAAGGGTGCACAGGGGGCTTTGTTCTCCCTGTGGTGCAGCTTCAGTGCCAACTCACAGCTGAGCTGGTTGGCACACTGTGACAGCCTGCCGCTCTGAAGCTCTTGGGGCAGTGCTCAGTTCTTTCTGAAGTACTCTGGAAAATGCTGCTTCTCCTTCACCAAGTCTGTTTCCAGACAGACGTCTTTTTCTCCTCTGTACACACAAACAGTATCTTGTAACTCCCTGGCACAGTGCTCAGAAGTGATACTTCTGGAAGCACGTCAGAGAAAAGTGGCCTTGTCCCAGTGGACTTTCAGAGCAGATGAGAACAAGTCTTGGTTGACGGCTTTCTTCTGCTTCTGGAACTGCACAGGCAGGTTGTGTGTTGTCATACTTTATGCCAGAGTGCCAAACTGAAGCAGTTTCTGCAACCTCTTTTTTTCATACTTGTCACTCTTTGCTGAGACCTTAACTTAGTCATTTTTAATGCGCTCTCATCTAAACTACTGTGTCCTCCAGTGTCAGTGTTGTATGAATCAGGACTGTGGGATTTCATCAGTGAAAGGATTCTGCTCTAATGACTGTCATTCTAAAGCTGATATTGTTTCTACCGCATCAGGCTTGCATGAAGCATCTTTGATCAACAGAGAAATCAGAAAAATTGCTTTTCCTATTGCAGTTTCCTTTTAACTAGTGATGAAAGCTGTCAGTTTATTTCTGGCACCAGAAATCCTGGGATGCAACCAGGTTAGATAAGAAGTGAAACTGAGTCAACAGTAAGGGAACACAGATGAGATAGCATCACACAGCTCTGGAAAAGATGTTCCAGCTCTGTGTCTACCTACACCTTCAGGAGATGAAAAGTACTGGCTTACTGAGGTGTCCTGGGTTGCAGGTTCTGTTAATCTCCATTTTTGGAAGAGCTGCTTGCAATAAATACCTTGTAAGGTGAATGAGCTTGATAGAAGTAGTGTGTGAAAGAGATGGATTTGCTGTTTCCCTGAAGGTGCAGGAGTATTGCTGTGCCTACAGTCAGTAAACAAGGCAGAAATCACTGTGTTCCTCAGAATGAAAAACAAAAGAATAAAAATCTTTTTGGGAGTGACAGCACGCCTGAATGAAGCACAAATCTAAACATTTAAAATAAGGGCTAGTGTCAAAGGGACTTGCAGTATTTCTCGTGAAGAAATATTTGATGCTTCTTTATGAAAGTCATCATAACAAAAGTGTACTGATGTCTTTGCTGAGGATTTCCTTGGTTCCAGCCTGAAGGTGTGCGCAGGCATGAGCAGGCAGTGCTGAGCTGCAGGTGAGTGACTGTGTCCCACAGCAGGAAACCCGTGGGTGTCTTCAGGGGTTTGAAATGGGCAGAGCTGTAAAACCTGCAGGCTTTCACTGAAATTGTCCTCTGCTTTATTTTGTAATCTTAGTTTCACCAATGCTTTCCAATATAATTTTCGTATGAATGCAGATACATGGGATAGGATTTAAAGTTTTTATGGTGCTGCTGTATAATTTTCTGTAGTCATCATAAGCCAATAAAAAAAAAATAAATGGTAATCAGGCAATCTATTAACAACCTGTGGCACGTGTCAAAACAATGAAGTTCCTTGCAGGAAGACAATATTGCTATACAATAATGTGGCTATCCAAAACTGTTAATTATACTTGATGAGCTGGAGATAAACCTGAAATGCGGGACTTTGATCTTAGCCAAGAATAATAAACCTTATTATCATTCTTAAATTGGCAGCTGCTATCAAAAGCCTGTGTCTTATTTCCCTTTTAGTAACACTGGCTAAATCAGAGAAAGTGATAAAAGAATTTCATGATTGCAGCTTAGGGATTCTTTCCCACTTGACCAGAAGTAATCTATGTCCAAAAATGTCTGTAAATACTTTTTCTATATTATTTTGCCAGAAGTATTGATATTTGAGATGAATGGCAAAACCATTTTGCGTACATAGATAAGCAATGCAAATTCGCAGGATTGTTTTAGAGAAAAAAGCTCTGGTTATCAGATGGTTTCCATGCAGAAATAAGATTTACAGAAAAAAATCTCATTATTATTATTCATGCATGAATAAGTTCAAAAAAGAGATGTGGGGGATGTTGTTTCAATTCCAGGTAATTGTAGGAAGGACTGTCAGGATGGAAAGGCTGGTGTCTGCCATGGGCAAAGAAACACTTCTGGTTTTCATGTTCCCTTTCTCTTTGAGTGCAAGAGGCCACGAGGAGAGTGTGCCCTAAACTTGGACCCTTTTTGACCATTGCAGCTGAGATGGAGAAATGACCCACCTTCTAGAAGGACATCAGGACAAAGAGATATAATGAAAATAAGTCCAGGCTGGCTGTCCTTGTGGGCATCAGCTGCTGGCATCTGCATTGCTGCTGCCATGAGCATGGCACAGCAGGTAAAATATTGCTTTTCCTTGTGTGACACAGGAGCTCTTGACTTGAAAGCTAGAGGGATGCAATAGAAAGAGCTGCAAACTCTGCCAGACATGGCAAAGGTGAGTGGGATGTTGTTTCAATTTAGTGCTGATGTCAGGAAGGACTGTAAGGATGGAAAGTCTGGTGTTTGCCATGGGCAGGGAAACACATCTGGTTTTCATCTTCTCTTTGTGTGCCAGAAAAAGAAGAGAGTGTGCCCTAACATTGGACCCCTCCTGCCCTCTTCTGCTGAGATGGTGAAATGTTCCAGCTTGTAGAAGGACATCAGGACAAAGATATGTAATGAAAATAAGTCCAGGCTGGCTGTCCTTGTGGACATCAGCTGCTGGCATCTGCATTGCTGCTGCCATGAGCATGGCAAAGCAGGTAAAAGATTGCTTTTCCTTGTGTGACACAGGAGCTCTTGACTTGACAGCTAGAGGGATGTAATAGAAAGAGCTGCAACCTCTGCCAGACATGGCAAAGGTGAGTGGGATGTTCTTTCCATTGCTGCTGATGTCAGGAAGGACTGTAAGGATGGAAAGTCTGGTGTTTGCCATGGGCAGGGAAACACATCTGGTTTTCATCTTCTCTTTGTGTGCCAGAAAAAGAAGAGAGTTTGCCTGCAACTTGGACCCCTCCTGCCCTCTTCTGCTGAGATGGAGAAATGTTCCAGCTTCTAGAAGGACATCAAGACAAAGATATGTAATGAAAATAAGTCCAGGCTGGCTGTCCTTGTGGGAATCAGCTGCTGGCATCTGCATTGCTGCTGCCACGAGCATGGCAAAGCAGGTAAAAGATTGCTTTTCCTTGTGTGACACAGGAGCTCTTGACTTGAAAGCTAGAGAAATGCAACAGAAAGAGCTGCAACCTCTTCCAGACATGGCAAAGGTGAGTGGGATGTTGTTTCAATTAGTGCTGATGTTAGGAAGACTGTAAGGATGGAAAGGCTGGTGTTTGCCATGGGCAGGGAAACACATTTCAGTCTGGAGAAGAGGAGGCTCAGGGGAGACCTTATTGCTCTCTATAACTACCTGAAGGGAGGTTGTAGCGAGCTGGGGGTCGGCCTCTTCTCTCGTGTAACTGGTGATAGGACTAGAGGGAATGGTTTCAAGCTTCGCCAGGGAAGATTCAGGCTGGATATTAGGAAATACTACTTCTCTGAAAGGGTGGACAGGCACTGGAATGGGCTGCCCAGGGAGGTGGTGGAGTCACCGACCCTGGAGGTGTTCAAAGAACGTTTGGATGTTGTGTTGAGGGATATGGTTTAATGAGAACCATTGGTGACAGGTGGATGGTTGGACTGGATGATCCTATAGGTCTTTTCCAACCTTAGTGATTCTGTGATTCTGTGATTCTGTGACATCTGGTTTTCATCTTCTCTTTGTTTTCCAGAAAAAGAAGAGAGATTGCCTGCAACTTGAACCCCTCCTGCCCTCTTCTGCTGAGATGGAGAAATGTTCCAGCTTGTAGAAGGACATGAGGACAAAGATATGAAATGAAAATAAGTCCAGGCTGGCTGTCCTTGTGGGAATCAGCTGCTGGCATCTGCATTGCTGCTGCCATGAGCATGGCACAGCAGGTAAAAGATTGCTTTTCCTTGTGTGACACAGGAGCTCTTGACTTGAAAGCTAGAGGGATGCAATAGAAAGAGCTGCAACCTCTGCCAGACATGGCAAAGGTGAGTGGGATGTTGTTTCAATTAGTGCTGATGTTAGGAGGACTGTAAGGATGGAAAGGCTGGTGTTTGCCATGGGCAGGGAAACACATCTGGTTTTCATCTTCTCTTTGTTTTCCAGAAAAAGAGGAGAGTGTGCCTGCAACTTGGACCCCTCCTGCCCTCTTCTGCTGAGATGGAGAAATGTTCCAGCTTGTAGAAGGACATCAGGACAAAGATATGTAATGAAAATAAGTCCAGGCTGGCTGTCCTTGTGGGAATCAGCTGCTGGCATCTGCATTGCTGCTGCCATGAGCATGGCACAGCAGGTAAAAGATTGCTTTTCCTTGTTTGACACTAGAACTCTTGACTTGAAAGCTAGAGGGATGCAATAGAAAGAGCTGCAACCTCTGCCAGACATGGCAAAGGTGAGTGGGATGTTGTTTCAATTAGTGCTGATGTCAGGAGGACTGTAAGGATGGAAAGGGTGGTGTTTGCCATGGGCAGGGAAACACATCTGGTTTTCATCTTCTCTTTGTGTGCCAGAAAAAGAGGAGAGTGTGCCTGCAACTTGGACCCATCCTGCCCTCTGCTGCTCATAGGGAGAAATGTCCAAGCTTCTAGAAGGACATCGGGACAAAGATATGTAATGAAAATAAGTCCAGGCTGGCTGTCCTTGTGGACATCAGCTGCTGGCATCTGCATTGCTGCTGCCATGAGCATGGCAAAGCAGGTAAAAGATTGCTTTTCCTTGTGTGACACAGGAGCTCTTGACTTGACAGCTAGAGGGATGTAATAGAAAGAGCTGCAACCTCTGCCAGACATGGCAAAGGTGAGTGGGATGTTCTTTCCATTGCTGCTGATGTCAGGAAGGACTGTAAGGATGGAAAGTCTGGTGTTTGCCATGGGCAGGGAAACACATCTGGTTTTCATCTTCTCTTTGTGTGCCAGAAAAAGAAGAGAGTTTGCCTGCAACTTGGACCCCTCCTGCCCTCTGCTGCTCATAGGGAGAAATGTCGAAGCTTCTAGAAGGACATCAGGACAAAGATATGTAATGAAAATAAGACCAGGCTGGCTGTCCTTGTGGGCATCAGCTGCTGGCATCTGCATTGCTGCTGCCGTGAGCATGGCACAGCAGGTAAAAGATTGCTTTTCCTTGTTTGACACTAGAACTCTTGACTTGACAGCTAGAGGGATGTAATAGAAAGAGCTGCAACCTCTGCCAGACATGGCAAAGGTGAGTGGGATGTTGTTTCAATTAGTGCTGATGTCAGGAGGACTGTAAGGATGGAAAGGCTGGTGTTTGCCATGGGCAGGGAAACACATCTGGTTTTCATCTTCTCTTTGTGTGCCAGAAAAAGAGGAGTGTGTGCCCTCACCTTGGACCCCTCCTGCCCTCTTCTGCTGAGATGGAGAAATGTTCCAGCTTGTAGAAGGACATCAGGACAAAGATATGTTATGAAAATAAGTCCAGGCTGGCTGTCCTTGTGGGCATCTGCTGCTGGCATCTGCATTGCTGCTGCCATGAGCATGGCAAAGCAGGTAAAAGATTGCTTTTCCTTGTGTGACAGAAGAGCTCTTGACTTGAAAGCTAGAGAAATGCAACAGAAAGAGCTGCAACCTCTGCCAGACATGGCAAAGGTGAGTGGGATGTTGTTTCAGTTGCTGCTGATGGCAGGAAGGACTGTAAGGATGGAAATGCTGGTGTTTGCCATGGGCAGGGAAACACATCTGGTTTTCATCTTCTCTTTGTTTTCCAGAAAAAGAGGAGAGTGTGCCCTCACCTTGGACCCCTCCTGCCCTCTTCTGCTCATAGGGAGAAATGTCCAAGCTTCTAGAAGGACATCAGGACAAAGATATGTAATGAAAATAAGTCCAGGCTGGCTGTCCTTGTGGGCATCAGCTGCTGGCGTCTGCATTGCTGCTGCCATGAGCATGGCACAGCAGGTAAAAGATTGCTTTTCCTTGAGTGACACAGGCTCTGTTGACTTGAAAGCTAGAGGGATGTAATAGAAAGAGCTGAAACCCCTGCCAGACATGGCAAACTAGAGTGGGATGTTTTTCAGTTGCTGCTGATGTCAGGAAGGACTGTAAGGATGGAAAGGCTGGTGTTTGCCATGGGCAGGGAAACACATCTGGTTTTCATTTTCTCTTTCTCTTTGAGTGCCAGATAAGCAGGGGAGAGTGTGCCCTCACCTTCGAGCTCTCCTGCCCTCTGCTGCTCAGAGGGAGATATGTCCCAGTTTCTAGAAGGACTTCAGGACAAAGCTATGTAATGAAGATAAGTCCAGCCTGGCTGTCCCTGTGGGCAGCAGCTGCTGGCATCTGCATTGCTCTTTCCATGAGCATGGCACAGCAGGTATAAGATTGTTTTTCCTTGTTTGAAACAGGCTCTGTTGACTTGAAAGCAAGACGGGTGCAATAGAAAGAGCTGAAAGCTCTGCCAGACATGGCAAAAGTGTGTGGGATATTCTTTGAATCAGTGCTAATGGCATGAAGGACTGTAAGGATGGAAAGGCTGGTGTTTGCCATGGGCAGGGAAACACATCTGGTTTTCATGTTCTCTTTTTTTTTGACTTCCACAGGCCAGGAGGAAGCCTGGTTCCATGGACCTGTAGTAGGCGTGGCGAGGACACGGTGTGTGACGGGGTCAGGTCCCCTATGCTCAGGGCTTGCCAGGTGCTGTCCCACGATAGGACAGCGTGAATGCAAGGGGTGTAGACAAAGCGGGACGAGAATATTTAAGTGCCTGCTACATTTTAATAAACGCCATTTTGCTTCACCTATACTTGGGGTCTGTGTGAGCATTTGGCCCCGACCTGGTATGGGGTCGGTTTCGCTGGCAAAGCAGCACCTTATGGGGTGGAAAACGAGTGTTGCAGAGAGAACGGCAACAAATGGTGACCCCGACGTGATTCACCCTGTGAGTAGTAGCTGCCCGGCGTGCCCGTAAGGCGGTGGAACCTGTGAGGTGGCGGCAGGTCGCCTACAGAAGACACACTGCGGTGGAACCTGTGAGGTGGCGGCAGGTCGCGTGTGTAATTATGGATCAAGTAATTAAGGTACTTTTATATTTTTGTAAAACTTATTGCGGTAAGACCGTTCCTTCTAAGAAGGAGATCGCGGCCGTGTTATCGCGGCTAGAAAAGGAGGGTGAGCTGGACTCCCCTAAACAGGTGCTCGATTCAAATAAGTGGGACTCACTCACTTCGGCGCTGTGCCAGCGCGCCATGTTCGACCAAAAAGCCTCAGAGCTTAAAACGTGGGGCTTGATACTTGAGGCTCTTAAAGCGGCAAAGGCAGAAGGAGGGTTCGGGGAGGACCGGAGCGCGACGGGGGCTGCCGGGAGCGGGTCTTTGCTTTCTCATAGATCCAGCGAGGCAAAGATGGCGCCGACGGCGGAGAGCGGAGGCGGAGAGACGGAGAAGAAGGAGTCGCCGAGTCAGTCATGTGAGCCGACAGCCCCGCCCTTGCCTTACCCTGCTCCGTCTTTATGCCCTTCTTTGGACAAAACGTCACAGCCAGAACCGCCCCTTGAAGAACGCGATAGGGCGGTAGGCGGAGCGCGCCGGTGTGGGAGCCCGCACCCGGGAGGGAGCCCGCGCCGGTGGGGGGGCCCGGTTACTGACTGGGCTAAAATTAAAGAGGCAGCAGAAGAAAAGGGCTTAGCGAATCCAGCTGCGTTTCCGGTTGTAGCCTCAGAAGACGGCCCAATTTGGGTTCCTCTAGACCCGAAAGGGATCACGAGGGTGCTTGAGGCAGTTGAGAAAAAGGGTTTGAAATCCCCCTTGACAATGAATGCCCTCGAGAACCTTACCGCACAGGGGCCTCTCTTGCCCTATGATATAGAGAATTTGATGCGTATGGTTTTGAAGCCGGTGCAGTATACATTGTGGAAGGAGGAGTGGCAGGCCCGGCTCAGACAATTATTGGTTACAGCGCAAAACGATCCAGCGAACGTATTACATAACTCCGACCTTCAGAGATTGATGGGTAGCGCACCAGGTCTGTTAACTGCCCAGGCACAAGTTACCAACCTGAGACCTGGGGAATTAATTGCTACATCTGACGCCGCTTTAGAGGCGTTTAGAAGGCTCGCAAGGAATGCAGAGCCATCTACTCCGTGGACAGAAATTACACAGGGCCCCACGGAGTCATTTCAGGATTTTGCAAATAGGCTGATAAAAGCTGTAGAAGGGTCAGACCTTCCTAGGGCGGTCCATAGCCCTGTTATTCTGGACTGCCTTTATCAAAAGTCGAACGGGGACGTACGTGCTTTGCTGAGAGCGGCGCCGGAAAAGTTTCACACCCCCGGTGAGGCCATCAAGTATATCGTAGAGAAACAAAAGTCAAATCCGTCTGTGGCAGGCGAGGTTGCTGCCGCAGTGACTGGAGTGATGATGGCGCACGGGGGCTTTGGTTATCATCACCCCGGCTATCCGGCAGTGGATCAAGAGGCTCAAGGCCCATGTTTTAGGTGCGGCCAGTGGGGTCATATCAGGGCCCAGTGTAGGGCCAGAATAGGCAGCAACGAAAGTCCAGTATGCCAGTTGTGTGGGAGAAGGGGCCACAAGGCGCCGCAGTGTAGAGCTCGGAGTAGACCGCAGCAGCCTAATAGATCGAGAGGGAGACCGCGTTCGACCGGGGACCTCCCTGTCCGCTTGCAGTTGGGAGACCTGAGCCAGCCTATGGTTGCTTTGTCTTTGGGTTGTGAGGAGCGCCCTCTAGTGAGGGCCACTATTACGATCACTGATCTCCCACCTGATTCAGCGGGGCCACGGTCCATCTTTGTCACTGCATTGATAGACTCTGGCGCAGATGTGACGGTTATTGCGGAATCTGATTGGCCCTCTACATGGCCTACAGGGGCGGCACAGATGATAGCGGGAGTGGGAGGAACAACACCCACCCGGAGGTCCGCCCAGAAGATTGAGGTTATCGTAATCAACAGGGATGGCTCCCTGGAAAGGCCTGTTCTGCTTACCCCGTTAGTGGCGCAGGTGCCAGGAACCCTCTTAGGGAGGGACTTTCTGCGGGGTGTGGCAGCACGCATAACAAATTTATAGTGGGGGCCACGATCTGCCAATTGTCAGAGCAGTATGCGATCCCACTGCGCTGGAGACAGGAAGTGCGACCTGTCTGGGTGGATCAGTGGCCCTTACCGACAGAAAAGCTTGTAGCGCTTCACGCATTAGTACAGCAAGAGCTTCGCTTAGGTCATATAGAACCCTCTCTTAGTCAATGGAACACTCCTGTATTTGTGATAAAGAAGCGGTCAGGATCCTATCGCTTGCTGCATGACTTGCGCGCAGTTAACGCTCAGTTAGTGCCTTTTGGTGTAGTTCAGCAGGGTGCGCCCGTACTATCCGCCGTGCCTGCAGGCTGGGGGGTTGTTGTTATCGATTTGAAGGATTGCTTTTTCTCCATACCCCTGGCTGAGCAAGACAGGGAGGCTTTTGCCTTTACGGTTCCTGTCCGTAATAACCAAGGCCCGGCTCGTCGGTATCACTGGCGAGTGCTCCCACAAGGGATGGCGTGCTCTCCCACGATCTGTCAGATAGTGATTGACAGAGTCCTGAGTCCGGTCCGACAGTCCCCTAGGCAGTTCCTCCTGCTGCACTATATGGATGATCTACTGCTATCATCCCCGACCCCATCGGGGCTCCAGTCATTAGAAGCCCAAGTGGTGACACTCCTGACATCAGCCGGCTTCACTATTTCTGCTGAAAAGATCCAGAGAGGATCGGGGGTTCAGTTTTTAGGATATCGGCTGGGAGACAAAACTGTCCACCCAGTCGGGGTTGACATCAAACCCCGGATACGCACGCTATGGGATGTGCAGAAGCTAGTAGGAGCCCTACAATGGATTCGAGGGGCACTGGGGATCCCTCCTCGCCTCATGCAGCCATTTTATGAGCAGCTTAAGGGCTCGGATCCGAACGAGGCGCGTTCCATCACGCCCGAAATGGCAGAGGCATGGAAGGAAATAACAGAATCCTGTTGTCAATCGGCTCTGTCTCGATATGATCCTGGAAAGGAGCTAGAAGTAGCTGCCTGTAAATGCGAGAGTGGGGCGGCTGCTGTTATAGGCCATGACTTGGGAGCCAAACCGCAACCATTGTGGTGGCATTTTTCCGTTCAGCCCACGCGTGCGTACTCCTCCTGGCTGGAAATATTGGCTAGGCTTCTTCGTAAGTGCCGTCATACAGCTGTCAGAACCTTTGGACAAGAACCTTCTATTATCTATCTCCCTACATCATTTCGTGATTCTTTACCGCTCCCAGAGCCCATCTTGCTTGCTGTGGAAGGGACGTCAGCTTCCCTCACATTTGCGGACTCGCCCCCTATTTTCGAACTGGCGAGACCATTGCAGCTGTCGTTACGGTGCAGGGTGCAAGACTCGCCCGTGGAAGGGCCTACCCTGTTTACCGATGCATCATCATCAACGGGGCAAGGGGCAGTAGTGTGGGAAACAAATGGTCGCTGGGAATCCATAATCTTCACAGATCCGGGCGCCAGCGTTCAGATGCTCGAGGTCAGGGCTGTTGCGATGGCGATTGTTTATTGGCCCTCCCTTCCCTGTAACATAGTCACAGATTCTGCTTTTGCAGCTAAGCTCGCTTTGAAAATGGGCCAAGAAGGCATCCCTAGTACGGAAGCAGCGCTTATCTTAGAAGATGCTTTGTGCACCCGAGTAGAGCCTGTAGCAATTTTACATGTAAGAAGTCATTCGGATGTACCAGGATTCTTTTCAGAGGGCAACGCAGCCGCAGATGCGGCTGCAGGGTCCCGTGTCCTGACGATCCGAAAGGCCAGAGACCTTCACTCCACGCTTCACATAGGCGCCCGGGCACTCGCTCGAGCCTGTGGTATTTCCATTACAGCTGCAAGGGATGTGGTGCAGGCTTGCCCTCACTGTAATTCAGCTCCTGCTATTGGGGCGGGGGTCAACCCCCGCGGCTTAGGGCCGCTGCAGATATGGCAGACGGACTTTACGTGGGAGCCGCGAATGTCACCTCGGTCGTGGTTGGCAGTTACTGTTGACACAGCCTCCACGATGATCGTGGCTACCCAACACGGAAAAGCTAATTCTACCTCGGCCCAGGCCCACTGGGCTGTAGCTATTGCGGTCCTTGGCTTGCCAGTGCAGATTAAAACGGACAATGGCTCATGTTTTACATCACGGTCTACCAAGAATTGGTTAGAGGCCTGGGGAATTCAGCACACTACGGGTATTCCGGGAAACTCACAAGGACAGGCCATTGTTGAAAGGGCTAACCGCCTCCTCAAAGAAAAGATCTATGTTCTTGGGGAGGGGGAGGGATATAACGACAGAATCCCAATAGCAAGACAAGGAGAGATACTGGCCAAAGCTCAGTTTGCCTTAAATCACTATGAAAGAGGGGATGCCAGCAGGGCACCAGTAGAAAAGCATTGGCGACCCAGAATTCTAGAGGAAGGCCCTCTAGTCAAAATAAGAACGGAGGCAGGAATATGGGAGTCAGGATGGAGGATTTTAGTATGGGGTAGAGGGTATGCTGCTGTAAAACATGTCAGTACGGGAAGTGTCATGTGGATCCCGGCGAGAAAGGTCAAACCAGATCTGATGAAAGAGAACAGTAACGAGGGACTCTGAGTTTTGCAGGTATGGCTCCTGTGAACACCGAAGAAGAAGGAGACAGCCCAGGAACCCCGAAAGAAGGCCGGGAGAAGCGTGGAGGAAGACTCAACCGTTGCTGCCAACGAGAAAACGCGTTTCTATCAGGCGAATGCTATGTTTAGTGTGTGTGGTGGTTATTGCTTTATCACAGGGAGCGAGGGAATTCACCTTTTGTCACTGTCAGGGAATTCACCTTTTGTCACTGTCAGGGAATTCACCTTTTGTCACTGTCAGGGAATTTACGGGTTACTTAGGTAAATAAGACGAGCCAAAACAACTTTTGCTTTAGTTTGCAATCGGCTACCTCACTCTTTTGCACTTGCCTAATGGGCATCCCTCAATACACGTTAGAAGCCTTTGCGAGGTACACTACAAACCATTCCAGCTGCCGTAACAACACCGATCTAGCTAGCCAAACGGCATGTTTGATAAAATCTCTGAACGACCCTGGGGTTGCTGCAGCACAGGGCTTGGCTCAGATAGAACGCCTAGCATGTTGGTCAGTTAAGCAGGTGAATTTAACAACATTAGTATTGAATGCGATGCTAGAGGACACAAACAGCATTCGGCATGCGGTGCTGCAAAACAAAGCAGCCATCTACTTCTTGCTCCTGGCACAGGAGCATGAATGTGAAGACCTAGAAGGAATGTGTTGCTTCAATCTTAGCGACCACAGCGTATCCATCCATAAAGCGCTGAAAGCCCTGCGAGACCATACGGAGAGGATCCAGGTGGACAACGACCCCATCGGAGACGGGTTCAAGAAGACGTTTGGCAACTTCGGGAGTTGGATTGAGAAGATCATTAAGGACATAGTATTAGCACTTTTAGTAATTGTGTGTATTGCCACTATTCTGCCGTGTGTGATTATGTGCTTTCAGAATTGCTTGCTAAGGATTATGTAGTAGCTTAGGGACCAATGCATAGAGTATAGAGTATCACAGGTATCGGGAACAATTGTAGCGTTTGCGTTCGCGCTGTTACGGGATATTACTGAGCATAGGGAGGGGGAGATGTAGTAGGCGTGGCGAGGACACGGTGTGTGACGGGGTCAGGTCCCCTATGCTCAGGGCTTGCCAGGTGCTGTCCCACGATAGGACAGCGTGAATGCAAGGGGTGTAGACAAAGCGGGACGAGAATATTTAAGTGCCTGCTACATTTTAATAAACGCCATTTTGCTTCACCTATACTTGGGGTCTGTGTGAGCATTTGGCCCCGACCTGGTATGGGGTCGGTTTCGCTGGCAAAGCAGCACCTTATGGGGTGGAAAACGAGTGTTGCAGAGAGAACGGCAACAGGACCATCAGCAAATTGTCTGTCACTTGGGAATTCACACGTTCTTATGGACCTTGAAAAACCACCTGACAGTTGGCCAATGTTTCAAACTAGAGAATCACAGACTGAAGAAACACTCAGGTTTCAGAAGGTGCTACTCAGGTTTCACTTTGTTCCTCTCTTCCAGGCTGCATGACATCTCTGGAATATTACCAGAGAGGGAAATAAAATGTTGTGGATTAACTCAAAATTTAAGTGTTCCTGATATCTCCTCATAAGATGCCCATAATCAGTCAGCAAGTCCTGCAGTACTCCAGAAGAAACACTGCAGTTCATTTAATTCAGCCAATTATTCCGTGCACTCTGTTGCTACCAGGCTACTTAGTCCTCTACAGCTGCTGGTCTTCTGAAAAACATCAGTGTTTGGTTATTCATTTGGAAGCTCAGTGTTACATCCTGTAATCTCTCTAGATTTCTCCATGAGAATATGTAGAAATCTGTAAAGCTCTGAAGTCTGGTCTGGACGATCAAGTAGTGAGCTGGACTGTGAACCAGCTAAAGGAAAGAAGCCAGAGAGTTCTGGTCAGTGGAACAGAGTGAGTCTAGTTGCTGATGACACAAAACTGTGAGTGGCTGACATGCCTGAAGGCTGTGCTGCCACCCAGCGAGACCTAGACAGGCTGGTGAGTTTGGCAGGGAGAAACGTAATGAAATATAACAAGGGCAAGTGCAGAGACTTGCGTCTGGGTAAGAACAGCTCCCCAGGTACCAGAATAGGTTGGGGACTGACCTGTTGGAGAGCAGTGTAGGAGAAAGAGACTTGGGGGTCCCAGTGAACAGTGGGCTGACCGTGAGCCAGCATTGTGCCCTTGTGGCCAAGAAGACCAATGGCATCCTGGGGCAGACTAGAAGGGCTGTGATTAGCAGGTCGAAAGAGGTTCTCCTTCCCTTCTACTCTGCCCAGGTGACCGCAACTGGAGTATTGTGTCCAGTTCTGGGCCTCTCCGTTCACAAGAAGGACAGGGAACTGCTTGAGAGAGTCCAGTGCAGAACTTCTTTACGGTGGGGGCGACAGAACACTGGAACAGGCTGCCCAGAGAGGCTGGGGGGACTCCTTCTCTGGAGACATTCAAAACCTGTGTGGATGCGTTCCTGTATGACCTGATCTAGGTGTTCCTGCTAGGGCAGGGGGATTGGACTAGATGATCATACAGGGTTCCTTCCAATCCCCAACATTCGGTGATTCTGTGATTCCGTAACTGGTGTGGAGAAGAGATAGCAGCTATTAAAATGAAGACTTGGTAAAAAAAACCCTTTTCACATCTTAGCCAGGATTCTGGTATTTAATTTATTTAAATAAATAATACATTTCTAAGCTCATCTTTTCTCTTCTCTTCCTCTTCTATCCTCTTCTTTCCACTTCTCTCCTCTTCCTCTTCTCTCCACTTCCCCTTCCTTTTCTCTTCTCTCCTCTTCTCTCCTCTTCCTCTCCTTTTCTCTTCCTCTCTTCTTCCTCTTCTCTTCCTCTTCTCTCCTCTCCTCTTCCTCTTCCTCTTCTCTCCTCTTCCTCTTCTCCTCCTCTTCTCTCCTTTTCCTCTTCTCTCCTCTTCCTCCTCTCCTCCTCCTTTTCTCTTCCTTCTCTCCTCTTCCTCTTCCTTTTCTCCACTCCTCTTCCTCTTCTCTCCTCTCCTCTTCCTCTCCTCTTCTCTTCTCTCCTCCTCCTCTTCTCTCATCTTCTTCCCTCCTCTTCCCCTTCTCTCCTCTTTCTTTTCCTCTTCTCCTCTCCTCTCTTTCCTCTTCCCTTCTCCTCTTCCCTTCCCTTCTCTTCCATTCCCTTCTTCCCTTCTCTTCCCTTCCCTTCCCCTCCTTTTCCTTCCCTTCTCCCTTTCCTTCTTCCCTCCCCTCTCCTTCTGCCCCCTCCCCTCTCCCCAATCTCCCCTTCCTTCTCCTCTTCTCCTCTCCTTTTAAATTTCCCTTTTTCATTCCCTTTCCCTCTCCTCTTCCCTCCTCTCCTCTCCTCTCTTTCCTCTTCCCCTTCCCTTCCTCACTTTTTTCCTCCCTTCTCCCTTCCCTTCTTACCTTCCTCTCCCCACCCACTCCCCTCACCCATTCCCCCTGCTTGTCCCCTCCCCTCCTCTCCTCTCAAATTTCCCTTTTGATTCCCTATTTCATTTCCCTTCCTCCTTGCCTTGCCTTCCCTTCCCTTCCCCTCCGTTTCCTTCCCTTCCCCTCCGTTTCCTTTCATTTTTCCTTTCCTTTCCTTTTTTGTTTCTTTCCCTTTCCTTTCTTTTCCTTTCCTTTTTCATTTCTTTCCCTATCTTTCTCTTTCTTTCCCTTTCTTTCCCTTTCCTCTTCCCATCTTTTCTTTCCTTTTCTTTTCTCTTTTTCTTGTTGCCTTTCTCTTCTTTGGTCTACTGGCTCCACCGTCGAAGACAGAACTCTCTCATTCTTCTCCACGTCTCACTAGAAAAAGGAGAGTCTCAAGTTGTGAGTGAGTTCTTTTCACCTCAAACAGACTTTGAGAGGGAAAAAGAAAAGCCGCTTTGTCCCGGGATCCCCAGCTACAAGTTTGACCGCAGCAACAGCAAAGGCAGGAGAGCAGATACCTGTCTGTGGGCCCAAGCAGCCGACGGAAGTTGTCGATCACGACTTCTGCGTGACAGCGGGTGAGGATGATCACCGCCTGGCACAGGAAGGGCACGACTGCGCTCTGCTGCGTGGATGATGCGCAGCTGCGCAAGATGTACAGGATTAGTGGAACCTGAAAGAGGAAGGGGAGAAGGAACAACTTGCTGCATCCTTGACTCTGCAGGGAGTGACCGTGGACATTCAGCGCAGGAGCAGTGCCCGCTCCCTTGACATGCTGTCAAGGCCTAAGCCTAAATGTCACGCCAGCCCCCCTGTCTAAGCCCTGGCTCTGCACTCAGGCTGTGCTTCTTTCGCACAAGAAGCAAATGGCACAAGGCATCATGCAACAGCCAGAAAAAGTCCAAGACACGTGGAAGAAAGTCTCTTACGTCCCGACAGATGTCCTTTCTGTACATCTGCAGAAAGGTGATCATCCACTTCCCAGCAGCACGCACGCGCATTCCTTTGGCTTTCTTGAATGCCTCCTTGATGGCCATCATGAAGTCGACGGCGCGTTCCACGGGGAAGTTTCTGCAGACCATCTGCAGAGAAACGAGAAGCAGGAGAGATCCCATCACTGCTCTGCGGCAGCTCTTCAAAACATAAAGCAGTCTGGAGGGCACTCAGGCAGCCATCACAACGCTCCTGCTGTCCGTACCCTGCTATTTTTACGGAAGGCAGTTGAGCCTTCTCTCAGCTTCTCCACCCATGGCGTCTGCTTACATGCAAAGCCTACCTCCCAGCAGCCACAGTCACACATGCAAACAAACACACACAGTCAACATACACACAAATGCACATCATACAGTCAGCTCCTTGCACTGGGCACCTGAAGGCCAGACATAGCTGGGGGCAGCTTAGGGTCATGCAGAAGCCTACGCACTGAGATCCCACCGCCCCTTTTTGGGCCCACTTACCCTTGCGATTTTGGATGAGGTCTGGAACTGCAAGGTGGTGCTGCAGGCATGCAGCCCCTCGCACAGGCTCCTGATGTCTCCCATCTCGATGACTGTGTCGGTCTCCTTGGCTAGAAAGAGCACGGAGAGAAAAGGAAAGTCATGCTTCTGGAAACAGAACTGCTTTCCTTGGGGCAGAGACAAAGGATGGGGTGGGGACGAGAAGAGAGCTGCGCACAGTGCCTCTCCCTCCTGTAAACAGGGCCTAGGGGAGGAGAGAAGAGGGCTGGTGCACACCCATTCTACTTGCCTTGGATTCGGAGAAGGGAGCTCAGACAGGAGACAGCCAACTGGCGGGATGCGGGCATGGGGTCGCACGTCAGAGGCGCCAGCAATCCCACCAGGGAGCCAAAGTGCTTGCAGGCATCTCCTCTCTGCAGGGGCAAGAGGCAGGAAAAAAGCTGTAGGCAGCCCCAGCTCTCACTAGCTACTTCCAGCTGTGCCTTCCCCACAGTGTCCCCACGGTGTCCCCACACGGTGACACAGCATGCACAGCTGGGAGGAGCTCGCCTTCCAGCTCAGGGGCTCTGGGGAGGGAGCAGGGGGCATGCGGTGGGGCTCTTTACTCACTCGAAGCTCTTCAGAAGCAGCCAGCAGCTGGGAGCAGGTCTGCAGGGCCCTCTTGCGCTCCCACACATCGTCTGAGGTGATTGATTTCTGCAGGACCTGGGGCAAGGCATCTGTCTCACTGCGGACATCTTTTCTTTCCTGCCACCCCTCTCCCTGTCCCTCCTTTTCCAGCACTTTTCCTCAGGACCTGCTGCCCTGTGGCTCCATGCAGCCCCTCCTCTTCCCCCCCCCGCACAGCTGTCCCTGCTCTCTGCAGATGTTCCTGCCTCCTAAACTGGGAGCTGTGACCTGCCAGGGCTGGCTCCTGCCTTTCCCCCTGCAGGGCCCATTTCTCTGCCCGTTTCTGAGCTCACAGCGAGCTGGCATATCAGCAGGAGATTCATCCCCCGCTGACCATCCTCTCATTCGCCAGATCTCTGTCCCTGCTATCCACAGGCATCACACTTTCTCCCTTGCCCCACATGTACTCACTTGGACTATGTTCTGGAAGAAGTCACAGCTGGGCTCTGTCTCGAGCAGGACCACCATGAGCCGGCCCAGAGCGTTCAACGATGTTTGCTGAAGCTGAAAGCAGAAGAGGAGATTGAGGTGTGGCATCACGGCTTCTGCCAGAGCATAGGCTGTGTGTGCTGAGGTAGGGCTCCTGCTGAGAGGTGGCCAGGAAAGTTACGGCAGGTTACCTGCAGGTACTGCGCTGCGTGCTGTGACTTCCTGATCTTCAGCATCATCTTTGCTGAAGGGTGCGTCACGATGTTCTTGCAGCACAGAGTCAACATCTCTCGCATGTCCTTGTTTCCAAAAGTGGGCTTCAGCTTGCTGACAGGAGGAAAAAAGGAAGAGAAAGCAGAAAGGGCCTTTAGCAGCGCTCTCCAGACTGGTTCAGACAACATCCGAGGTTCTCCTTATCGACAGCTACAAAGTAAACACCCCCAGCTCCTGCTGCTGAGCACTGTCTTCAGTTCCAGCAGTGCCCGCCTCCTCCCTGGCAGCAGTGAACCACCTCCCTCTCTGAAGGGAAGGAGACCCCTTCGCTTCCCCGCCACGGGACGGGAGCACCAGGGCCGTTCTCTCCTCACCCCCTGCCCCCTCCAGGCCTTCGGAGCTACCCAGAAGGTGGAGCACCATCCTGTTTTGCGATCCCAGAGGCTCGCGCCCTTACCTCAACTGCTCCAGGGCCAGAACCACCTTGAGGGGCACTGGGGAGACAGGGGCGCCCAAGTAATACTTCTTCAGCAAGTCCTGCAAGTCCCAGAGAGACACTGTCAAAGCGGGCAAGAAGCACGCGAGAGCTGTTCCACCCAGCCCAGAGACAGACACAACTGCCACGCGCCAGCCCCATCACTCCCACATTTCCCACTGCAGGATGCAGCAGCTCCACAGCTGCTGGACCTAGCCCGCTGCACAGCTGCTGCCTGCCAGCACCTGAGGCTCCCACCAGCTGGAGACGTGTGTGCCTCCAGGGAAGCGAGCCTCGTGGCACAGCCCAAAACTCCACTGCAGGCAGCTCTGGCTCTAGGCACTCACCATCAGGATCTCCAGCAGCTTGCCCTTCAAGGAGGGGTTAAGGCTGGCGGAATCACCCACGGTTTGGAAGGCAGAGCTGGAGTCGGTGATGCTCTGCACCAGTGCAAGGTTGTTCCGCAAGTCCTGAGGCCCAAGAAAGAAGAACATACTGTGAACTGCGGGAAGGGCCGAGGGCTGCAAGGGGGACACGTGGGGGCGATGCTAAGGGAAGGCTTGGGTCTTCATCTGGGCACAAACCGTTCCCCAGGGGACCTTCAGAAAGAGAAGGCCCATCTCAGCATCTCCCCAGAGGAGGGGCTGCGGCTGGGCACAGACACCCTGGCACGTTTCAAGCTCTCACCCGGCAGCTGCAGCTGTACAGCAGCAGGATGTTGCCCACAATGTCTACCTCCAGGCGGGCGAGCAGCTGCTCCTTGCTGGCACGCAGTGCCAAGCGGCCATAGGCGAGCATGAGAGCGCTGCGTGTGGCATGAGCTCTCGTGCTGTCCAGCTCCATCTGTGTGGGGAGAAGTGCTTTGAGAACTTGCTCAGCGGCCCCCAGTGCCCAACAGTGCAGCTGGGCTCCCAAGGCAGGAGCTGCTGTGAAAATAAGGCAGAAGAAAGCCAAAGTGGAAACCCGTAATGCTTTACCTTCTTGCTCCTGGCAATCCTTCCATTCCGGCCCTTGCACAGCCTGGACGAAAACATGATGAGTGTGTCCAGGACTGGGTGGAAGTTGCCCTCAGCAGCATGGCTGACAAGAGAGATCATTCCCTGCACAAAAGAACAAGGGGCAGTTGGCGCAGGCGTGACCTTACTGGTGCAGCCAAGCACAGTGGCTGGGCCAGTCCTCGCCTGAGGGAAACGGCAGCAGTGAGGAGATCAGAAAGGTCCGGAGCAGGGCTAGAAGACAGACTGGGGACGCTCACAGAAGCTGCAGGAGGGGAGAGCTCACCTGGGCCTCAGAGGGCTCCTCCGCGTTTGCTTCCGTCAGATGTTGCAGCAGCTTCTCTTGGACGTGAATGTGGAGGACTGCCTTACAGGCTCCCAGCACTGTCCCCAGCGCCTTGTACAGGAAAGGCTGCATGGGAAGGGAAGGGAAGGGAAGGGACGGAAAAGGAAGTCAGAATCTGAGATGTAGCAGCAGCCTGACCTGTTGGCAGAGGACCAGGTGGGAAGGGAGCACCCACGCTCCCTGGGAGTCGCTGAGAGCAGCCGCAGGCCGAGCTTTAGCCGGTCCCCGGGCAGCTTGCAGGGAAAGGCCCTCTGGGGGACATGGGCTGGGGAAGCAGCATGAGCGGGACGAGTGGGCAGAGCACCAGCCGCAGCCCCAGCCCCAGTTGGACACCTGCAGCTGCACCGCTGGGTAGAGCCCGGGGGAAAACCCACCTTTTCTGCAGAGCTGCTGGCAGAGCTGCCCAGCCAGCGGCTCAGCTCACAGCTCAGGCCCTTTGTCCAGGCGTCATCCTCCATCGTCTCCAGAGAAGCCCTCAGGAACTGTTGGAGAACAGAAGAAGCCAATGTTCCCTTGCCCTTTGCCTCTTCCCCCATTTCCAAGTTGCTGCAGCCTTCTGGGGAGAGGTGTCTGGAAGAACAGGCCCTCTCTCAGCTGCCCCCAGCATCCCCTCCATTAAAGCCACCTGCAGCTCTTCTCCTAAGAGCCGCCTTGGGCTTGGGACGAATGGGAAGAGGCAGTGCTGCAAAGGCATGCGGCCGCTCTGCAGCAGCATTTTAGAGGTTGTTCCTGTCCTGCGGGGGCTCATATGAGAGCAGGTCACCTTTAGGCAGGCAAGCACTGCTCTGCACCACGCCTCCTGGCAATGCTGTACCTTTAGTAGATGGTGCTCCCACTCTGCAGTGTCCGGGAAGCTCTCCGATTTCCCTGCACAGCAATAGGAAGCAAAAGACCTTTGCTTGGGATCAAGCCACAAAAGAGCTGCCGCAAACCTGGTTTGGCCTGGGCACTGGGCAAAGCTGGGACCTGCGCCCCCTCCACAACGACCTGTCCCTCCCCACAAACACTTTCCCAGTAGGAACACAGAACTGCTCCAGGACTGCTGCCTGAGGGGAGGTGAAGGGCCCATCCATCTCCTGGAATGGGTAGACCCCAAGGGGAAAGGTTCCTGGGCCTCAGTGCCGTATCCCTGAAATGGGAACTGCAGTAGAGCAAGCAGTGGGCCACAGGTTGTATTTTCATCCCTCCCCTCCCTTCCCCACCCTTCCCTTCCCTTCCTTTCCCTTCCCCTCCCTTCCCTTCCCTTTCCTTACCCACCCGTCTGCTCCCCTCCCCTCCCCTCCCCTCCCCTCCCCTCCCCTCCCCTCCCCTCCCCTCCCCTCCCCTCCCCTCCCCTCCCCTCCCCTCCCCTCCCCTCCCCTTCCCTTTCCTTCTTCCGCCTCTCCCTCCCCACCAGCACTTTACCTTCAAGGCACTGCAGCAGCAGGGGGATCTCAGCTGCCCACATGGCCCCCACAGCTCTGTGGATCCTGCTGTGGAGGTTTCGCATGAGCAGCAAGGCAGCAGCTTGGAGTTCGCTGCCTGCAAAAGGGCTCCCTGCCAGCACCTGAGCGAGAGCAAGGAGAAGCAGGGTCACTTCTGCAGCAAGAGCAGCGGCTTCTCCCAGGAGGGAAGCAGCTCGGCTCTGCCCTGGCGGGCAAGGAGCAACCAACAACTTTTCCCATGGTGCTGCGAGCCTGGGAAGAGAATGGCAGCCCCAGGGCTCAGGTGGACACTGGCGCTCTTGGCCATGCTGCTTCCTCCTCGGGGCTTGTGACACCGGCCCCTGGAGCATCTACTCACCAACAGGCGCACCAGCAGCGTCTGGGGAGTCAGCAGGGGGCCTGCGGGGAGAAAGGTGTGCTGAGTGCCCTGCCACATGTCCCTCCGCTGTCCCTTCTGGGTGCTAATACGGGTCAGCAGAGCTCCCTGGGGGAGTTTCTGCTCCTACCTTGAAACACGGAGCTGAGGAAGTGTGGATCCAGCTCTCCTACCTCCCGCGCTGCCAGGTCCTCTCTCTCAGCCAGGCTTTGGATGCAGCGGGAGATCGGGATCAGCATGCCCGTGTACTGAGCTGGAACCACATAGAGCAGCAGCCGCGGCCACAGGAGCTGTAGGGAACGAAGCAGTTGAGCGTGTCAGCATTCCTGCCTCCGCTCAGAGATGAAGAGGACTCTGTGAATTTCCCTGAGTTTTGTGTGCTTCAGAGCACGCTGGAGGAGAGACCTGGGGTGCTGCAATGGGACAAGGAACACGTGGTGCGAAGGCGAGGAGCGGCAGCAGGGCAGAGTGTGACTTACTTTGGTCATCCCTCTCACTGAGAAATCCAGCGATCCCAGGATGCTCATGCACTGCTCTTGCAGAGCTCCTTCTTCCTGGGCCTCCTGGGCAGAAAGGACTCCAGCTGCCTGCACAACATTGTTGTTGAAACACCAGTTACTCTCAGTTCTCAGGAGCCTCTCAGCTGGCTCAGGTGTGGTCCCACTGGTGCTTCTGTGCCAGCCTTTGAGCAGCAAAGGCCTTCCAAAAGAAGATGCAGCCCCCTGTCCTTACCCTTCTTCCCGTGCTGCGGCTGAACTCATTGAAGATATGCCCCACTACGTCCCAGGATGAGCAGCTCTGGGCATCGGTGCTGAGCAGGTCCCCGATGAAACGCAGAATGGCCTTCCTCACCTGCCAGGGGTCAGTTATGGGTTTGATTTTCCAGGTCAGAAGGCAAAGGGAAGCTACGTGCTCATTGGGACAGCCCTTTGGGCACGAGCAGAGACAGCGAGAGCAGAGGACAAGCCTTGGCTCTTGAGGTGAGGGCCAGGCCGTAGCACCAGGCGGTGCGCCTTCCAAGTGCAGCACAGGGACCTGCCTGCTCCACTCTGCCTGCTCTCCCCACAGGAGCCATCGCGACCCTGTGGTCAATGCCCCAGCACCTGTCTAGTCACCCCAGCCCTGCCCGTCACCACTCCGACAGAGCTTTCTTTTCCCAAAGCAGCTCACCTGGATCCTGGGGTCGCTGCACACGCACTGCAAAGCCTCTGCGACCTGGGGCAGCTTCTCCGTCATCACAGGCTCTGCAAGAGATGTGCAGAAGCATGCATGGAGACACAACCCTGATGGCAAAAGGGATCCCTGGAAATAGCGACCCATGGTACTGACCATCAGAGCAAGCTAGAGCACTGAGCAGACCCAGGGCTGCCACGCGTCCAGCCTCCCTCTCATCGCCCAGCTGCAACCGCAGAAACAGGACTGCTTCCTCTGGGCAGATCCGGGCTGCAGAGAGAAAATCCCGTGCTGTGTTAGCAAGAAACACACGCCCATTCCTGAGGTTGGCGAGAAAGGTTTTGGCCAGGGCACTGCCAAGCATTGCCAAAGCTCCTCTCCTTACCCTGCAGCAGGATGCAGCGGGTCAGCTCTGTGCTATCAGCCTCGCTGTGCTGCCTGGTGTCATCAGAGAGCTGTGGGAACAAGGTCCGTTTTAGAAAATCGCATCAGCACTGAGGACAGGAAAGAAACTGTGCTGCCAGCTCTCATCTCCCTGGGCACTCTCAGGGAGAGGACATGCAGACAAAACCCGGCCTGCCCCACAGCATCCCTGGGGGCACACGCATGGCTCTGGAGGAGCCTCAGGCATGCAGGAGCTACAGCTGAGCACCTGTCAGAGGCTCAGAGCTCTGCAGTCCTCCTGAGACTTGGACAAGAGGAAAACTGCTGTGGGTGCAAGGATAGGCTCCCCTTACCTGGTAGAACATGGCACTGGTAATGGCCAGAAACTTGTCCTTGGGGATGATGGTCTGAACCCCCTCTAAGGCCTCCAGGAAGATAGTGAGGCTCTGTAAGAGACCAGGAGAGGAAAAAAGCGCTGCAGCCACATCTAGCCACTTGGGAGCGGAGAAACTGTTTTCCAATGGTTTCTCCACTGGGGGAAGCTCCTGCACACTGTTTGGCATTCTTGTTTGTCCCCCAACTCTCAGCAGCACCCAAAGTCTCTCTGCTTTCAACCGAGCCCTGTTGGCATCGTTTGCAAGCATTTCCCACCCAGCATCCCTCTTCTCCCTCATCAGATGCAGCTAAACGTGGTCTGCCTGGTTGTTAGCACAGAGCTCCTCAGGCACTCAGAGCCCCACGGTGGTGGTTGTGAAGCCTCCCATCCCCAGAAGATGGGCCCCACTGACTCCTGGCTCCCTCCTGGTTCCTGTCCCCATTGTTCTTCCCTTGACGGAAGAGCTCAGGAAGCCTCAGACCTCCCTTGATCACCTGTTCCTTCTTTCTCCAAGGGTTCCCCACCTCCTCCCCGCATCCCCCTGACCCCTCGTGGCATTTGCATGGGCCCCACATCCACCCTGAGCCCTGCACAACATCTCACCTTGGTCACTCTGCAGATGTCTTGGACCTCCTGATAGGGGCGCACGAGCCAGAGGAGCTGCTCCCAGACGTGCTCTCGGTGCAGCTCCTCTTGCAGGAGGACAGCCATCATGGCAGTCACAGCCCCGAAGACAGCCTGCTTGTCCTGGAGAGGAACGGCAGAGGCCCGGCATCAAAGACTGAAGGTCTGCTCTTCCGACAGAGAGGGCTTTCTCTTTTCCTTCCCCTTCCCCATACCCCCTTGCCCAGCAGGAGATGAGCTTGCTCTGGACAGCAGGGAGATTTTCCCCACACCCTCGTCCCCAGCACTCCCTGCCACAGTGCTGTGATATGCAGCTGCTTCCTGGCACGGAGATGCAGCCCCGAGCGCAGTTTGGGGCCCTTTGCAGAGCCAGCCCACTCCCTCTCATCACCCCTCTGCTCTCAGCCCACCGGGCACAGACAGAGCTGCTGACACGGAGGTCCCTGCTGCCATCCTGGGCTGGGAATGCAGCAGTGCTCACCTCTTCCTCCTTGCAGTCCTGCCAGTTTGTCAGCACGGAGAAGAAGAGCCGGTGCAGATTCTCGTAGATTTGTTCTTTCTGCACGGCAGGCCGGGGGCATTGCTTTCCAGAGCAGAAGTGAACCCGGACTCCTTCTGACCATTGTTTCACAACTGAAAAAACAAAATGAAACAACAAAATAAACGAAGAATTAATTTTAAAAGAAAAAACAAACAAAACCAAACCAACAAGAGAAAAGGGAGCCTGTGAGAGTCTACAGGGCAGGATGCAAGGGCTGTCCTGAGACCCCCTGCTCTGGAGCCAGCACTCACCAGCACAAGCGAGGCGCAGGGTCCGGCCGCTCCTCACCTGGCCCACCACACTGCGCAGGCCAGCCAGCATCAGCCACGTGAAGGGGATGCACTGTGGAGCTGCGAGGAGAAGGAGAGGTCCACAGTCAGAGCCCTGGCAGCAACAGAGGAGGGGGCGAAGCCCTGCATCCCCCAGAGAGGAAAGACCCCTTTCCCCACTTGTCATAGGTGTAGGGTGGCTGAGAGCACTCTACCGTAGATGCCGAACAGTTTGCTGAGGGTGATGAGCACGAAATCCTTGGGTATCTCCCCGATGGCCTTCAGCTGGCCCTGGAGCTCAGCCATCACCAAGCTGAAATGCATCCGGGCCAGAGCCACCAGGACGTTGCTGGCAGCCGTCCTCACGTTGTCCCTGACACCCTGAAAAGGAGTCACTGGTGACACACCGTCCAGGAGACTGCCTGAGACCCCGGGAGGGGCTGAGCCACCGCCGTCCACCAGCACAACACCAGCACGGGCAGCGGCTCCCTTTGCCTTTGGCTGTAACCCCTCACCTGGGCTGCCGTCAGGTCCCGGGACACCTCTGCCAGCAGCCGGTTCACCACTCCGCACGGCGGGCGGCTGTCGTCTTCCCACAGGGCGCCCTCCAGCTCGCGGTACACCTGTGCTCGATCACCCTGGGGACAGGGACCAGTCATGCTTTGCTTTGCCCTTGCTCTCGGGGAGCCGCCCACTGCCACCCATCACCGTGCCGGTGTGGTGCCGCGGCCCGGCACCCACAGGACCACGGCACTGCGCCACGGCAAGGATTCACGGCCGGACGTCCCCAGCTCACCTCCCGGTCTTGCAGGCGCTGTTGCAGCACAGTCACAGCGGAGACAGGGACAGGGCTCGGCACCCTGCTTCTCTCCCTGCGACGCGTACGTCTGGGCACGCAGCCCACACAGGCAAAGAGACCTGGAAGCAAAGAGCGGAGCAGCTGCCGCCGGTGTCGCTCGGAGCCAGGGCCGAGCATCCGGCCGGCTCTGGGAGGAACGCTCCTCCAGCCCCACGGTTGGCGGGGACGGGGGAGGGAGCTTTCCCCTTGCTGGGGTGCCGGGGAAACCACGGCGGGCAGCTGCGCTCAGCAGAGCGAGGACGGTGCTGCCGGCGCGGCCTGAACTGACTCTGGAGGCACACGTGCGCTCGGGCGGCGTCACGGCGTGCGGAGAGGTGGAGGGACTCACCTCGAAGGGCTCTCAGCCGCTCCATGACAGCAGGAAATCTCCAGGTAGACGCAACGCTCTCTCTGGTTCCGCTTCCTGCGGGTCCCACAAGCGGACTGAGCCACCGCTCCCACCGCTGCCACGAGGGCGCACGAGGTACCACTGTGACATCACAGCGCAGTGTCACCTCACAGGGAATGGCTGGGGACCAGGCAGCACGCAGGGCAGCCCTGCAGGCCCCCAAACGCAGCATCTTCTGTGATGCACTCGGCTCTGGGGTTCCGGTTCCATGCGGAATTCCTTCCATGAAGTTGTAATAAAGACATTTTACTGGCTTAATAAGTAGGACCTGAACTGGTAAAGTACTTCACGATGGCTTAATTTTAAGATTTAGGTCTCAGAAGGAGCCCTCGGTTACCAAACCCCAGCAGTTTAGCAATACTGGTGCACCAGCACATTAGCACTATCCTAATGGATACCACGGTTACTGTAGAAATTCCCTGTCTCACTGTAGAAACTAAAACATACTCCTGGATGATTACAATAATTTTCTGTCCATTCTGATGCTCTGAAACAATAAATGTGCATAGCTCAATTACATTTGATGCATAGAATGTCAGCAATCAACATAGTTTAATAACTTTTCTGAGAGTGAAGGGATTTTCACTATTTTTGAAAAGAATCCATAATTGCACACTCACTCGTGTAAAATGAGTTCATCTTGTTAGAGAGTGGTTCTTACTGGAATGAAATGTGCCGTGCTAAGTAAACAGCTACAGTCAGATTGGCACAAAACCCAAACACATTCCAAGGAGAAATGTTTATAACAAATAAAATGAATTGAACACATCTTATGAGTGCTTTTAGAAACGTGCTCCTGTTACTCGTTACAAAACAAATGGCTGCAACATACATAAAGTGAAGGAAAACACCAAACAAATAAGGCAGGAACAGGCTCAAAGTGTTACATGAGCAAGAAGAAAAACTATGAAAAATCAGGCATGCTTCAGCAGGAAGGTATTTGTGAAGAAAATGCTGCCAAATATAAGGCACGTATTTATTCTGTGCTGAGTAACTGAAGAGCCGCATCTACTTCACGGAGATGTGCTGCCAGAGCTGCACAATCAGCACAGAGTTTGAAAGCAGAATGCATGTCTCTGAAGACAGGTATGCAAAGCCATAAAACCAATGGCTGAATGATGCAGAACAGCATCTCTAAAAGCATCTCACCTTTCTGGAATGGCTGCTGTTCCTATGTGATATGGGTTCTTTCAAACTGCACGTCAGACCTGACACCTCTGTGTGAGCTCCCAACCCAGTTCTGAAAGACAACACTGAACATTTTGGGTGGGCTTTGGCTTGCAATGTGGCTCTATGTGAGCTAAGCCCCCATTATGGTCTGCATAGACGTAATCAAAACAACTGCAGCCTGAAGAGGAGTTCAGCTCATCCTATCTCTGGATAGCTAAACATCTCACAGGCTCCATAGGCTGCACTGCTGTATAGGCAAATGGATACAGTGAAATAAAGGAGACTGCTTAACAGAATTGGAAACTCCACTGCACTGCCTTTTATTACTTGGTCTTATCATTCTGTCTGTTTGGTAAAGGGGAGCTGTATCTTTGGGAAGCCTTGACCTGGTCCAGTTGAAACATGTAATTCCCAGAGGCTCATCAGAACAACACATCATGGTACAAGGTGATGTAAATGTCCAGCTGAACCCAGCCCCAAAGCTTTCTCTGCAGGAATGCGATTGATGTTGGTGTGGAGCTGTGACAGCCAACTCACAGCCCATGAAAGGACATCTTGTTAATGCTCCAGAAGAGGGGAAAGATAAATAGCTCTCTAAGTTCTGTACTTCATATACCAGCCACAGTTACGGCTCTTCATAAATATTTTCAGAGAGACATCAATCAGAAATGCCACTTTATTTCTTCCCACACCTGAACCTGTGAGGTTTTATTTTGGGAAATTAAATCTACCTACTGCACACAGACAGACTGTTCCCTGGATACCACGGAATGAACGCAGTAAAGTGATCTCTGGGCTGTGCCAGGGCTGGGAACGCTCTCCGACGTGTGCATCCTCTTGCCCTTACAGGACAGAAGAGCCTGAAACGCTGGAAGGCAAACTGAACAGCTCTGAATATTTGACAGCCACCTTTGTTCGTATCTCACCCTTCTGCAGTGTTGATCTTACAGGCACTGGGCATGAAGTACGAATTGCAGAACACAGGTTTCCTCTTCCTCCATTCAGCATGTGCTGTGCTGCAGAGCTACGGAGTCTTTCCATCTGTCGGCCGAGTCAGATATATTGTAAAAGGTTTCTTGGGCTTGGCTACAAATGTTGCCCTGATCTGTTGGACTCGTCCATCAGTACAAGTGCTTACAAAGCACACAGAGGATACGAGGCCTTGCAGAAATTGAGTAAAACGTGGAATCATACAAGGGACAAACATCAGAGTTGCAGCAGCACACAAAAGAGCTATTTGTGTCAGCTGCTTTCCCCACCCAGGAAGTCCCAGTGTGAGCCAGGATCCGGATGGGAATTCTTCAGTGGAGGTTGTGGTGTTGATGAACAGCCACACAGCATCACACTTCAGCCAGTTCACCAAAAGCCCATCCAGTCCAAATGGACAAGATGTGGACTGGCCACGTAATGTTTGCTAAGATGGCTGAGTGTCCTGAGAACTCTCTACTTGAGCATTGCCAAAGCAACTCAAATGCTGGCAGATGTAAATACTAATTTGACAAGACCACAGAACTTGTCACAGGACAGCGTGTGCAGGACAGCCCTCAGTACAAACCAGCAGAGGTAATCCCAGAGACACACACATCTCTCACCAAAACTTAGGCACTTTCCAGCAGCGAGGAGTTTTGTATACCTATAGGTTTTAACGACTCTGGAAGCCCCCTAACTACAGCAGTCATTCTCTCAGGATCAGCGGGCATCATCAGAGGTGATTCATGCTGTGGCTGCAGCTTTCTATCACACATCACACAAATAAGACATCTCCACTTTTCATGCTGGCGATGCTGTCACTCATTTTTCAATACAACAAAAGACCTACACCAAGGGAGGAGGGGGTGCACGTATTCAAAAGCCCAGGCAACTCCTTACCTCCCCAGCTCGGTTCGTAGTTCAGCCACTGATCTTCAGTAGCAGTGGGTCATCGGGTGTTGCTGTTCTGTTGACAATGACTGCAACAGTGACCATGGCGATGATGGCTCCTTTTCAGTGCTTTCCAAGTGGTCGAGTCAGCTGTCTTTGGAGTGACAGCTCAAATCCACAGTGGTCGAGTCAGCTCTCCTTGCAGTGGCAGCTTCTGGCTCTGGGATCTCAGCAGCACCTCCTTGGTTCCCATCTTCTGGGCCCTGCCAGCAGATAAGAGGGAGCAGGGATGCCCACCTGCATCCTGTTTTCACAGGACACGAAGGTATCATTCCCAGCTTTCCCAGACCGAGCTGGAGCTATTTAGTCACAGGCAGATCTCCTCCAGTAAACACTCCTGAGCACTCTCTTCCGGAGGCAAGCGGCTCTGGAGGAAGGGCTTTCAAATGTCCACAGAGTGATGTCGATTGTCCTTATTTCTTGTGTCCCACACTGAAGTTAGCTTTTCCCTTCCCACCAAGGGCCGCAGTCTTTGATTCTCTCCATCTTCCCCCATCTTGCTCCCTTGTCCGTCACAGGAAAGCTCTACTTTCTAAAGTGCACACGATGCCTTGTTTACCTGCTGCCATGCTGCTCAGTGCCGTCTCTTCTCCTGCTCTGTGCTGGAATACATTCAGACACAGCCTGATTTTCCAAGAAATCAAGCTCACAGTTCTGTTCCGACCATTACTGGATTGTGGAAGGATGCTCCCAGCAATATGCCATTCAGCAGGTAGAGCTTGTTGCTGGGAGGATGGTAAGATTTGACTCAGAAAGAAGGCTGTCACTGCAGCCAAAACCTTGTCAGAAGAGAGACGTGAGCTTGTCATTTGTCCATTGCATTCCTTGCAGGTTTGATATAGCACATGAAGATTTCGGTACATCAGCAGTGAGCTTTCACCATTCTCATCTTCACTTGTGATTGCTTGGGTGATTTACATACCAGCAGCACAAGGAGCCTTTATACTTCTTCTTCCTTTGTTTTCTTATTGGAAAATCACTGTGAGACATTAAAAACCAAAGTCCAGTGTCTTTGCTGCATACCAAGGCAGATAGAAAAAGAATTAACACTGATTGTGGCCTTCTGTTCTGGGCAGATGAGAAGTGCTTGAAGAGATGCTTCAAATGGCCGTTTGTAGCTCATTCTCCAGTGCTGCAAGCTCTCTTGGTTTGGACTCTGGCTTGGAAAACAGCACTGGAGAGGAACTCAGCCTTCCTCATTGCTGCACAGCCTCAAGGCCCTTCTTCCCCTGATGGATTTCTGCCAAGGTTCAGCTGTGAGACACTCATTTTTAGCAGCTAAGTACAGAATTCTGCACTCTGGAGAACCATGACACCAACTTCTTTCATTTTATGTTAAGAGTGTGAATGTGAGTGTGTTGATGAAGCAATGTACCATAGAAGTGCTGTGACCTTTTAGTCATGTCAGCATGTTTTGGGAGCAAGAGGCAACGCAGTGTTGATGATCTCCACATCTTTCTGGCAGTGAAATTTACTTTAAAATTTCTGCAGGAAAAGGTTTGTGCCAAATGACAAAGGAAAGAACCCTTCCTGCAAAATGTCTGTTAGAAAGCAGCACGTTGTCAGCTGGAATCATGAGTTATTTCAGCCCTCACTGGGCTGATCTGGAGAAGGGCTGTGCCAAGGTATTTACAGATGTCTTCTGATGGGTTTGAAGCATTTCTGGCTTGCGGGGTAGGCATAATTCTGCAAAGCTGGTGGATTGCTTGATCAATCTGAAATACAAGAAAGATCAGTAAATGACCAAAAAAAAAAAAAAAAAGCACCCAGATATATTGATAGCTGCATTACATACTACATGATTCCTTTCAGCTATATATATATATATATTTTCGTTAAATAAGAAAGTGTAGAGCTGCCAGTTCCCTGTTCCATCCTTTCTAGCTCCAGGTTAAATAAGAACTGTTATTCCTGTTACCTGGAAGATGCATTCTGGGAAGAATGGTTTTCAAACTATTTGTGTTTCTTTAAGACATTTAGTTATGGGAAAAACAAACAGACAAACACAACCATCAATCTCTACAATCTGAAAAATAAAAAATAAACATCTTAAAAGTGTAACACATCACATACGAATGTTTAAGGAACAAAGAGCTGTCATGGAAAAGGAGGGAGCTGCACTTTTACCTATCAAACCTTCCACATCTTTGAGTGTCTGCCAACAACCAGAATGTGTGGAGGCACCTTCAGTAAATGGAGGGCAATGATGGCACTGCACTTACATTAATCCTTGATGAAATAGTACAGCACTGATAGAAACTTCCCAACAGTCTGTACTGATCTGAAATGCTCTGGCAACTCTTTGCAAAAGGCACTTCATGCTGAGTATTTTTATGTCATTGCTTGCTTGCTGGTATCACCTGTGCTGAGCTAGCTGGACAAACCCAGATTGGCAGCTCCTCAGATGTGTTACCAGCTAATTTCTCACTGATCATTAGAAACAGAAAGTTAATTCTGCTGGGAATTTAGCCAGCTTCTGCATCTCTTCCTTCTCCTGATCTCTGTTCTGCCTCCGTTTGACACAGATACACATTCAGGCTAATTAGTGAAATTTACTTTGACTCAGCACGAAAAGGAGAGCAAAAGGAAGGGCAAAATGAATGAAATAGCAACACAAGTTACCCAGCTGTTATGTTGGAAAGACCATTTTTAAGCCAAAAGAACTTTTTTAAGCAGAAAGAAGGAACGGATGGATTTCCTGGAGCATCTAGTTCTCCAGGTGCCTACAAGAGGCTGCCTTTCTGCATGTGGGACACAGAGCAGATCCCCTCTGATGTTCGGCACAGGGATGGATGGTGCTAAAAGCAGGTTTGTGTTTACCTGCAGGGCCCATTTGTTGGTTTGTTTCCATGTACAGAGAGCCCATAGGAGGTATCAAAACCATCTCACAGTTTGTGCTTGTAGGTTCAGTGTTTGGGAGCACTGACCTTCTGAACAGCTGAAACCAAAATCTGCAATTCAAAACCTGTAAGTAATATTCACATAATAATGAATTAAGAAATGCAATAGATAAACCTTTCACACCTGGAGCTCAGCTGCCATCACAGACCATTGCAGTGACTGCCCATGCATTAATTCTGTGTTGATAGTATCACTGGTGTCTCTCTTCTAGAGATGGATCCAAGCTGAAATGTGACTGCTGGTCGAGTTTCCACCTTAGCAGCTCCTCTACTGCTGCTGTCACGACTGCATTGTCCACCTGAACTGCGGGGTTGGATGTGACCTTGTGAGCAGCAGTCTGCTGGCAGACTTGTGAGTATTTTCCAGTATGTAGTTATCCCTGGTCAGTAGAAGGAGGAGAGAATTAATGCATATATGCATATATTACAAATACATTAATTAAATAATTATGTAAATCACATAAATTATATATAATTACATATTATAAATCCATGAAATAGACATGAATACATACAAACAATTAAAAATCCATAAACATTTTTGTGCATATTTAAATGTAGGAATGCATTCTATTAGAGGCATTGATAAGCAGGCATTTAAGCACACCTTGCTTTGCTGTTTAAGCAGGTCTGCACCAGAATCCTGACTGTAAGTGACATCTGTGAATGTCTTGAAAAGGACAGCTCAAATCTCAGGTCATGCACGAGCATGGAGAAGCTGATTTCCTCTTGGTTAATCCTTGATTGTTCAGTGCATAGTGGTCAGATGGAAGACAACATGTAGTCCAAATGTACTGATTTGAGAAAACAGCTGCTCTGGGTACTAGGAAACGGAGAGAAAATGGAGAAACAGACACTGCCAGAACTCTGCTGTGAGCACTTGTCTCATGAAGGATGTATCATAACAAGCCCAAAACTAATGGAGGAAGAAATAGGCTTTCCAGCTGTGTATTCATCCTTGGCATAACTAATTCTGTCTTTAGACATGTTTTGGAAACACTCACACGTTTTACCAACAGATAAGTAGATAAGAGACCAAAATGCTGAATGGGAATGAAAAAAAAAAGCCATGTCAAAACAACAACAACAACAAAAATAGAAGAATTAAAAGTGTTCCAAAAGGTTAAAGATGTGGACTGAAAAAGTCTCAGCCAAAAGTATTTCTGAGGAATTTTTAAATTTATTTCTGTATTTCTTCTACTTGCCAAGAAAGCACGATCTCACTTCTCCAGCAAAATTGGTGTGCCCTTATCTTACTAGAGAAAGGGCCTCTCACCATGGCACAAAGCTGCTAGAGTTTCCCAGGACACAGGAACAAGATTTTCTCCACTTTTCCACTCCTCCACTGTAGCATTTTGCAGTCAATGCTTTGGGGTTTTGGCAGAACTCACGGGTTACCCTAGTGTAGGATACTGGCTTCTATATTGCCAAGATACCTCATGGTAATTTTGGTTGCCCAGATTTCAGCTCTGTTGGGGATGAAAAAAGAGGCTGAATTTCCCACTGTCAGTCCCACAGATTCCTTCTCTCCCATTGGAAACGTCTGGGACATTACTGAGAAAAACACTGCAGTCTTTTGTTCAGGGGTTGGCAAAGGCAATGCTCCCCGCATTCCTTGCAGGGGGCTTTTTCCATGACTTTTTCATTGCTGTACACAAGTGCATACGGATACTTGGACACTCCGATGTAGGTCGCTCCAAAAGTAATGCCTGCTGTTGATTTCGATGGAAACTGCAGCTCTGCTGCCATCTGCTGGCACGACAACAAAACGTAATGGAGTATTTGTAGGAAGGTTCAGCCTCTGCTGCCGTACCACCAACAGTCACCTCTGATATCACGGGCATTCATCATTATCTGTCATCACAACACCTGAACGTACGGCCACTGACACAGATTGCTGACAAGGCCTACGATTAACCTGCAGCAATGAGGAAACCCATGAAGTCTACGTGGAAATGATAAAAGCTGACCAGGATAACTGCCAGCCAAGTTTCATGTTACAGATCGGTGCATCATTTCTGTATTTGGCAGGGTTGAGCAGTCGGCAGTTGGAAAACAAAGCACTGGATTTTGCAGTGTTAGTGAAAGAGTGAGATGTGAACAAATGAACCACTTGTCACGTACTGCCTTCTTCTGTAGCGACATTAAACTCTGCAGAAATACATTTTTCCTGTGTTTGCCTGCATTTGTGAGGAACCGGGGCAGAAAGAGAGCAGCGTCGGGCAGAGGGGATGAAAGATGGAACCCTGCTTTCTCGGGCTCTCCTGCTTGCAGGAGGCCGCCACCGCAACCGCGAAGAACGTCTGCTTTATCCGAGACGCCGTCCCAGAGCGTTATGTGGAGACTTCCCACACTGCGGCACGTCCTCCGGCATCACCGCGAAGTGCGGACGCCTCGACCGCCGAGGTTCGCCGCTTCGGAGCCGTTCCCGCCAGAAGCGCAGCGACGGCCCGCGAGGCGCGGCGCGGTTCCGGCCGCTTCCCTCACTCACGGCTCCCCGAGGCGACGGAGCGGCCGCGCGGCTCTCGGCCGGGCGGCTCTCGCGAGAGCGGCCGACGCGGCGGGGACGTCGCCGGGGCTCGCCTGGAAAAAGCCTCGGGGGCGGAGCGGAGGCGGCGGGGCGCGAGGATCGCCCGGGCCGCTTTAACGAGGAGAAGCCGCGAGCCGCTCGGACGCGGGACCGCGCGGCGAGGGCGGCCGTCGGCGCCGCCGGGCGAGCGGTGAGTGCGCGGCTCCCGTTGACGGCCCGGCGGCCGCAGCTCCGGAGGCGCCGAGTGGCCGCGGCCGCGCCCGGCGGAAGGCTGACGCCGCAGCTGCGGAGCCCCGGGTGCTGCTGGGCGCCGGCAGACCGGGCGGCTTGTGGAGATGGAAGCTGCGGGTTGTGTCGGCGAAAGCGCCTCAGCTGCCACACGCAGGCAGGGCTGCTGTTCCGTCGTTGCTGTGCTCGGCGGCCGCTGTGTGAAATGGCGGCGCTTCGTGTGAACCTGGCTGCTGTCTCAGTTAGTCCAGGCTGTGTCTTCTGTGGGTGGTTCTGCTGGGAAAATGAGGTGCTAGAGATCCACCTCTGCAGTGTGAGTGTTCTCCTGCTCCCGCGTTGCTTCTCCTGCTCCCACATCCCTCTCTGCGCAGGGCTTTGGTGGTTTCTGTGAGGAGAAGCCTGGACGAAGAAGTGGCTGCAGGACGGTGCCCAGAGGCTGGTGCTCAGTGGCTCGACGTCTCGCTGGAGATCGGAGGCAAGTGGTGTCGCACGCTGCTGGGACTGATGTTCTTTTGTGTCCGTGAGATTGGCAGTGGGGCTGAGTGTTCCCTCAGCAGGTCTGTAGATGACACCGAGCTGTGGGCTGTGGTCAGCACACCGGAGGGATGGGGTGCCACCAAATGGACCTGGACGGGCTTGAGCACTCGGCCTGGGAGAGCCTCAGCAAATTCAAGTGCAAGGTCTTGCACCTGGGCTGAGGCAGCACCCATTAGCAGTACAGACTGGGGGATGAAAGGATTGAGTGCAGCCCTGCTGAAAAAGACCTGGGAGTGCTGGTGGATGGGAAGCTGGACATGAGTCAGCCCGGAAAGCCAACCGTGTGCTGGGCTGCACCCAAAGCAGTGTGGCCAGCAGGGTGAAGGAGGGGATCCTTCCTCTACTTTGCGCTGTTGAGACCTTACCTGGAGTCCTGTGTCCAGATGTGGAGTCCTCAGTACAGGAGAGACGTAGACCCGTTGGATTGTATTGAGTGGAGGGCCATAAGAATTATCCAAGGGGTGAAGCACCTCTCCTATGAGGACAGGCTGAAAGAGCTGGGGCTGCTCAGCCTGGAGAAGAGAAGGCTCTGAGGTGATTGTGGCATTTCAGTATCTCAGTGGGAGCTACAGGAACAAAGGTGATAGACTCTTTATCAGGCTCTGTTGTGATAGGACCAGGGGAAATGGTTTCAAGCTTAAAAAGGATGGATTTAGGTTAGATATAAGGAAAAAGTTTTTTACAGTGAAGGTGGTAAGGCAGTGGAACAGATTGCCCAGAGATGCGGTGGATGCTGTGTCCCTAGTGACTTTCAAGGCAGTGTGCTGGATCAGCCCCTGGGGAACCTGATGTAGATGTAAATGTCCCTGTTCATTGCAGAGGAGTTGGACTAGATGACTTCTAAAGGTCTGTTCCAACCCTAAGGATTTTATGATAAAAGACACTATACACACTCTCTTGGCCTTGATTTCTCTCTCTTGCCACTTACTCTTCCTTTCCTCCTGTCACTAATACAAACATCTCATTTGCTTTTCTCTATTTTGTTTCCATGTAATCTTCTTGTGTCTTCGGATGCCTTTGGATGCACTCAGTTTCTTTGTTTCCTACACAAAGGAAACCCACCCGTGACCCCTCCCTCCCCCCACCCTTCTAACTTCTTTCCAGGCATTCCATTCCTAAACTTATTGGTATTCTGAACTCTCCTCTGATTTCATCATGGCAACAATCCATCCTCCATCCTTGACATCTCTCTAGAATTTCTCTCACTAAAGCCTTTGATGACTGCAGCTGAATCTCAGATCCACATCAGTATGCTTATCTTTTTCAAATTATCAGACACCTGCCTCACATTTAACCAGGCTTTTCTTACTGAATTCTTGCCCTTCCTCAGGGACTCTATCCTCTCTGAGCTTCTCTCATTATTCTCCAACTTTTTTTTTCCAGTTTCATTTTGGGGGGGGTGGGGTAGGAGCAAGACAACACCTTTAACTTCCTATGGGTTTTGGATAAATTTTTTGTCTCTATCCACGCTGTCTGTGGATAATTTTGTCAGAAAACAAAGTCAGTTCCAAATTCTGAGACAGAGAAGCAGATTAAAACTTGGTTTTCTCTCTTTGGCGCTCTCTTCCAAACATTCAGCAATCCACTCTATTTAGCTGTGACTAGAGGTAAACTCATTTTCTCTTGGCCACCTGGCAGCTTTGTGTCCTGTTTGTTCAGTCCTTAGTCACTGAGGTTATGGCCTGTGACTAGAGTGCTGCAGCAGTGTGACAGCCAGAATGACAAATAGCCACAGAGTTGAATTAGGTAGAAACAAGTCAGTTTTGAAACGAGTGTCACAGTACCTTGAAGAACACCTACATGAAGATTTACTGTCATTAAGAACTAAGTATTTGACTCGGGTGTTCAGCATTTGCGTGCGTGCTGCATGGCCTGAATTCAGTGCTCTACAAAAGTTTCTGTTGTTTGGCATAAAAGAGGTCTGGATCCTGTACTTTGCTACCCTAGTATCTCTGGTTCTGCTGGTACATCTCTTGTGCCTGGAGCTGGCTCTCCATCTAACTGAGGCATCATCTTTAACACTTAAAAAAACAAGCTCAAGGAAAAAAGGTTTCGGTGATGTGACATGAAAATAGACAGCACAAATACAGACCTGCAGTAACAGAAGATATACGTGCTAGGTGTTGAATATAATTTGGAAACCAAGCCACAGATGAGAGGTCTTACTTGATTTGGTTTATTTTTGCTAATCAGAAAGTCAGTAGATGTAAACTACAGATGCATCATAGGGATATTCAGTCAGGTGATGCAACATGTATCTAATAGTTTTTTCATAATTACAATGATTAATAGATATTAGCATGATAATGACTCTCTTCCTAGCTCAAAATATGTTATCACTAAATTTGAAAATGGCACACTAATAAATAGGGCTTCTAAAAGAGGTGTGTTGGTAAAACCTTGTTTTATCTACTTGTTTTTCATTGTAATGTGAATATATTGAAAACATTTGCACGGGGCCAAGTAATTGTGAGGGAATAAAACAGCATATGAGGTTATAATTACTATGTTAGGTAAAACAGAGCATTATCAGTCTTCATTGTTGTTGTTGTTTTTTTCCCTTCCAATTACTCGATATTCCAGGAAACTTTTCACAGCTGAGCCATTGTGTTTTCTTCAGAAGTTAGAAAGAAGATTGGCAGCCATGCAGCCAAGTACTGGAAGAACTGCACTATTTCATCCTACTCTTCTGTGAGTTTCTATTATTTACCACATAAGAACAACTTCTTTGTAATGTCTCCCTTGTAGAAAAATGCCATGTTTATCTTCAGTGCCAGCCCTTGATTTCCAGTGCATGTTCAAATAGTTAATGGGTAAAGGAATGCTGGCTGGTTTTATGCTAAGAAAAAAAGCCTCCACAAGTTCAGTTAGTAAAGTACACCTTTTTTTTTTTGCCAGATGGTCTGCTGGTTTCTCAAGTCTTCTTATGTAACATGAGGGAACATTTTGTTGTTTGAATTGTTATAACTGCCTATTTTCTGTGTTCAAAGGAATAGATTCCCTTACATATGGGGTAGAGAAGTTGCTTGTTCATTAGAAATACTAGAAATGTAATAATCCCATTTAGTAGTTAGTTTTTCATCTGAATATTAAGTTCTGAGTAGAAAAGAAAATAGCACCAAGTTTAATTGCATGCTTTGAACAAGTTTCAATAACCTATACACTTTCTTAAATATCCCTCAGTAGTGTATGCTATTATTGTCCTTAGAACCCCTGGATGTCCTTGTTTTAATGGTTCAAAGCATGTGAAAAATCTTTATCTCGAAGAATATAACAACTGGGATTTTTTACTTGTACATGATAACACACTAAATTCTATCGCCTTTAATTAACTTGATGCCATAATTCACTGCTGCAGATCTGAATACAAAGATTGCTGGGGCAATGCTTTCAGGGCCAAAACTTCAGCTAGACTGTTGTGTCTTTTGAAGGAATTATGCAGATACTTCCTATTTGAGGGTCTAGCTTTTGGCTGTCACCTTATGAAGTCACTGCTTTCCATGGACTTCCTGGCATTCGCCTTAATCAAGAGTTGGTGAGGGATAAAAGCCCCTGGCTGATCTCATATCTGCACTTCTTGCATAACCATTGTAGTAAGTATCATCCTTAATCTAACATTGTGAAATGGTTTAATTTATAGTGATTAAAAAGGTGCAAAAATATGTCAACCTTCACATACCTTTGGAAGATCACAGAATCATATAATGGCTTAGATTGGAAAGGACCTTACAGGCCCCCCCAGCCCCAACCCCTGCCATGTGCAGGGCTGCCCCCCACCAGCTCAGCTGCCCAGGGCCCCATCCAGCCTGGCCTCGAGCGCCTCCAGGGATGGGGCACCACAGCTTCTCTGGGCAGCTGTGCCAGCGCCTCACCAACCTCTGGGTACAGCATTTCCTCCTAACATCTAACTTAAATTGCCCCCTTTTTAATTTAAAATCATTTCCCCCTGTCCTATTGCTAGCAGACTGTGTAAAAACTTGTAAGCTCCCTTCAAGTACTGGGAAGCTGCAATAAGGCCTGCCCAGAGCCTTGTCTTCTCCAAGCTACACAAGCCCAGCTCCCTCAGCCTTTCTTCACAGGAAATGTTCTCCAGCCCTCTCATCATCTCCAAGGCCACCTCTGGACCTGCTTCAGCAGCTCCACATCCTTACTGTACTGGGATGCAGTACTCCAGATGGGGCCTCACAAGGACAGAGTAGAGGGGAGCAATAGCTCAGGTTGGGTAAAAGCCAGCATCCTGGCCGAGAAGCAAGGATGTGTAAGCAGTGTGCTTACATGTATTTCTGAAGCTGTAGTTTGATTTTTGTGGTGTATATATGTATGGGAAGAATGGCCTGAACCTCTGATTGATCACCTGAGGCGAGCAATGAGTCAGCCCTGGGAGCACAGGTGAAGGCAATTCAGCTGTGCTGCTGGAAGGAGTGGAGCCTGGCTGCACCTCTCCTGGTCCCATTTAAGAGCTGACTACCAGTGGGGAAGGATCTTTTTCTGGAGATCCCTTCTTTGGAGTTTTACAGCAAGCCCAGGTAAGCGTAAGCACTCTTATCTATTCTTTCTTTGGTGTATGTAATAATTTGCTTAGCCAAACTCTCTTGTATTTCGTAATTATAATGTCTGTGTATTCATTGATTATACAGTATAACTAAGGTTTTCTAGCATGTGTTCACTGCAGTTGGGAATTATCTAGGGCAAACACGAAAACCTGGCAAACTAGCATTGTGGAGTAAAGAGAAATCCTGCAGTAGAACAATTTGCAAGCAGAGGCATCTAAGCAGAGAACTAATTGCTTAATAGTATTTTTTTATCGTTTGTTTTCTTGAGAGCAAGAAGGCAAAATGGAAGTCAAGAAGTAAGAGTGGACATCATGAAAACATCAGTAAGAATTTCTGTTCTAAAAGTAAGCTAGAGAAGGAGTCTGTAAATACTTACAATTCCACATTAATCATAAATTATTTTTCTTGAGTTCCTGTATTCAAGTTTGTTTAAATAAGAGGTTGACATAATCTCTGTTTATGCTTGTGTGTGCATAGCAGTATATTTGGAGATGCTCAAGTTAATGGTGGGCCAGTAGCTCAGTCACTCTGTTATAGCAAGAAAGGGATGTTTTAAATTCTTTATTTATTAAATATTTAATTATAATATAATATATATATATATTAATATTTTATTTAAAAATTTAAATAAAATTTAGATATTATAGAAATAGTTGCTAGTCAGAAATGGATTTTTTTGGTTCCCAGTCCTTACCAATACATTTCTCTGGTCTTGAGTCCACAGATGGGTCGCTCATTACAAGATGAAGAAAATCCAGCAGAACTGTGTGGAGCACTGAGGGCATGGTAAAATAATGGATCGTCAGTACCAGATGGATGTATGTATTTCTTAAAATTCCGTCTTTTTATATAGCAATATAGATGGCTCTACTTATCTTGTCCTTAGTGCACTTCAAATACTTTGATTCCAGCCTGTTCTGACTTCCTTGTCAGTACCAACTGGGGTACAAATCATCTCACTTGACATCAAACCTGTAACCGTTGGGTGTGAAGTTAAGCTGGCTGAAGATCAGATTTGGCTGCTATGGACGTTCTAAGTGCATCTACAGAGGAAGCTTAATCTTTCCCATCCCAGATGGCTGTCTTGAAAAGGTATGGATTGCTATCCTTAATCACTCCTTTCTCTTTGCTGAATATGTAGGGAATCTAAATATTGATTTAAGATGATATGTCTAATTTTTGGATGGCTGATTCTAGAGAACAGAAATTCTATTTTAAGGAGGCACACAAATCCTTCCATGCAGTACTGTTCTCATAGATAGAGTGTAGTTCTTGTAGGCCTGGGATGTAGGTACTTACGTATTTTGAGGAAGATAACAATTTAACTGCTCTGTTCTGTACTCTTGGTGTATTTGGTGCTGGGGGAGAACTGGTCCATTAGAATCCTGGTATGAAAGGCACTCAGAGTCTGTAAGGTACCATTTGACCTGCTGTTTATTAGATTGAATGCTAAAAGGACAGAATAATAAATAACTGATGTCCCTTTAGATGCTAAGAACCCCAAGTTATGCAGCACCGAAGAAGCATCTGATCCCTGCACAACACTATGCAGACCCCTTATTTGAAGGGGTACTCCCATTTGGATAATTTCCCAACATGCCAGCTTTTTGCTGTACTTGTAGACAAAGGCAGGATAACCCAAGTGGCATAATCACTGGTACTAAATGGGAGCTGGAGTTTTTGTGAAGGAAACTTAAACTTGATTGCAGTACTGAATCAACAGGTGAGAATGATGCCTAGAGCACAGATCCACAGCAGTTCTAGCTGTTCGGTTATGTTCACTTGTAGCCTTTAATGTCAGGAAAGGAGTTGAGCACTGAGCTGTGTATGCTCTGTTTTGCTGAGAGTTGCAGCGTGACTTATTGAGTCAAACTGCCATCTCTTCCTGGAAGGCAGGTTCCATTTAAGACACTTTTGTGGCTCACACACTCCAGATTATGCAGACGCACATTTAAAGGTTGTGAATGACTGGCTCTGGGTCTTTTGAAATGCTCCTTTCCTACCTATCTACTTCAACAAGTAAATAGTTTTGTGTCAAGTTAAAGATCAGAGGGCATTATTCTACCTGATCGTATTTGTGGCGTGGAGACAATCACTGTGGCAGATTTCCTGCTCTGAAGAGTACTGCTATGGCATTTAGCTAAGAAACAGAAATTCTGTTGGAAAGACAGACCTCTTCTGTTACTGAGGCTTACTGTGTGGAAGTGCTTTTTTTTGGGAGAGCAGTTTGAAGGAAATCGTCCTGAGAGCTTGTGACAATTCTAACTGAAGACAGAGCTGTTTAGATCTGTTTCCAACCACCACAGAGCCAACAAGAAAGCTGCCCCAACTCCTCTGTAGAGGTCTTATGTGACTGATGATGGGGCAAGGCCAGGGCCTCCTTCTGTTACCTATCCCCCTGTCAAGGAAGAAGCATTGCTGCACTTGTGTTTTCCAGAAGAGGTGACAGACCTTGGCAGCGTGACGTCTGTGATGCTAGCAAGGAAGTCAGGCTGGTCCTATGTAAAAGTGAGAAAAATCATCTGGATAGAAAATCATCTGGTAAATATTGCCTTCATAACCTGGGGTTCCCTTATTGCATCCATGTGCAGAGGGACTGGGCTTTTTCTTGGTGATGGACTGACAGATTAATGAAGAAGATTCAGTATGGATCAGATAGATAGAATTGGAGCTGAAGGTCTCAGCAGCAGTATGAGATGCCTAAGCAATGTCATCCTATGAACTCAGAAAGCTCAGGGTGCATTACAGCCATACATGAATTCATGGAGTTCAGTAGAAGACTCACGGTAGGGGTTGCATGGTCAAGGCATCTGGCTTTTGGTCTGAAATATGCTGCATTTAACACACGACTCAACCTGATGGTGTGGGGCCAGAGCAATGGAAATCTGTGCCCTAATTAAGTCAAATTATGGGCCTTGCAGACAAGTTTAATGTCAACAGAAAGATCAGAATTTCCCTTCTCCTATTAGAAGCTTTTAGTAGAAAAGAAAATAAAGCTTGAAATCATACTTTTTTAAAAATTATTATTATTTGGAAGAGAATATCAGTGTACAGTGTGGTAAATGCAGCTGAATGAAAGGATTTTCATTTGTAATTGGCTTGAAGCTAATTTCTTTTCTATTAGCATCTCCTCTACCAAGATTTAATAGCAATCAGAGGGCTAAGGAGGCTTCCCATGCTCTTCAGTTGCAGTAGCATGCGCAGTGTCAATTAACTGGTCTGTAGGTGAAGTCTGTGCCCTTTATCTCAAACCCTGGGCACTGCCTGCCTTTTAACTACATTTCTGGCTTTTCATCTGATGTTCCTACCCTTGTTTACAGATTCTTGATTTTACCTTGGTAATCCAGTTTGGCTTGAAACTTTATTCTGGACTATGAGCTTTGATTTCTTCCTAGGTTAACAAGAAAGCAGGCATAGTTTTAGGTTTGCTCAAAGAAAGCTTAGCAGTGATTATGTGGGGACGTTTTAGAAGTCAAAGGTCTAGTTTCATTTGATTCTGTTTTCTGTATTGTTTACCATCTCTATCTTAATGTTTGGTGGCATAGCTGACTTCATCTCCCCAGCGTCACCGATTCATTCCTAAGTTTGTTGCTTGGATGAATCTCAGCTGTATTCACTCCTCTCTGTGCCTTATTCTCAGATTTCGTCGTTTCCTCTTTTTTTTTTTTTTTTTTTTCCCAGGCATTTATTGAAGTGCAAACTTTTCCATGTAGTCCTCTTTTTCCTTTGGTGTCCAGACAGTACTACCTCCTCTTCATCCTGAGCTGATGAGATTTATTGCCACCCTGCTTCAGTCTGATCAGGGAGTCAAGAACTGTCTTCCTGCTTATGGAATTGTTAAAACTTTCCCAACCGTGCTTTTTAAGAGTTTCCAGTCTCTTGAGTTTACTGTGGCAAGATCAAGGTTCTCAGAATTCTTGTATGCCTATTCATTATGAGTAAAAACAATGTTTTTCATCTGTCAACTGAAGACATGCTCAGAGTGCTAAGTAAACATGCTACAACAAACAGCAAGAAGGCTAAGCCTTTAAAATCCCCTTTATTTGCTGTGATTTGTGACTGTTGTCTTTCATTTTTTTGAGTTTTGTAGGACTTGTATCTAACCCGCTTACCCTGTGGCATTCATTCAGATGTTGTGCAGGTCAGAGCTGAAGTCTGCATTTGTGCGTTTGAGATTTGCTGTAGTTGGAGTCTGGCTTTAATGTATTGATTCACTGGATGAAGGACTGATTCAGCCTTGATGTGACTGTTAAACTGCAGTAGATAGAGACCTTGACCACAGCTTGCCCAGCCTTGAACTTGGCCGTCATGATCACTTGGCACTCCTCCTGGAAAGCTGCTGAGTATAAACTTAGCCTGAGAAGATGAATCTGTTAAATTATGTAACTTCTAACAGATGGACTTGCTTGAACACAGAAGTCTCTGTTATTGTATGGAAAATGCCTTTAGAATTGAGGAAGAATGTATGAAAAGGAAAAATATGCAAAATTTGCATTTTCTTTGGCTATGGGATACTCAGAGCAACTTAACAGTTAAGGTTGGCATGTAAGTAATGTGAGATAAGATGAAGCTTCTTTTTGAATCTGAAGTTTTCAAAACTTCAGAGATGACGTAGATGCTATTGCAAAATAGCATAGTGGTTACAAGTGACGTGCTTTTGTACCCATATAACAAGCAGAAAAGATTGTGTATTATTTAGAATAATTTAGAATAATTCAAATAGAATTAGAAAAAATCCTTTATGTAAGCAAGAATGAATTTGGTATTCCAAGCACTATCATTCATGGAAACTTGTCAGTGCTCATGTATCATAGATATCTACTGGGATACTTACAAATACATGCACTTAGGTACAAGACCTAATATTTGCAAACTAATGAAGATCATTTAGTTCAGACACTGAAACTAGCTAAAAAGAATAACCTTAATGAAATAAAATAACCCCACAATTATCAACTGCTAGGATTCTGATAGGCTTTTGTAACAAGTCTTTGTCTCAGATACTAAAAATACCTTTGGAAAAGACAGATGGGGAGCTTTCTGACTGGTTTTGTGAGAACAGTCAAAATGTGCTCTGAAAAGGAATTTCCTCCTGTATGACCTGATGCACTGATGTGTGTCCAAGCTGCAGCTCATTTCACAAGTGTTGCTGGGCTTGTTAATGGTGCGTTGAGAGAGCTTTTCCTTATCTGAAGCTGCTCATTAATGACACAGAGGATCTACATAACCTTAATTGGTTTCAAATACCTATATGCTGAACTCAATTACGTAAATTTGATTTCTGTTCATTCTTTGGAGATAATTTGATAGGAATATCTTCATCTTAGCTAAAATGATCCCATTTGCTCCTGCTAGTATAGGTATTGCTGTCCACATTTCTTAAATAATCACAGATTTCTGTAAATTGCATAGTTAGTCAGGATAAGACAGCTGTTAAGTTCCCCAGACTGGCTCATATTGCATTGTATACATTACTGTTTTTGAAACATTGCATATACCTCTGCTGACAGCACTTTCATATCTTCAAGATTAACCTTCCATTGAGTACAGTGATACTATGGTTTTCTTACTGCTTTACCCCAGCCTATGCACATCTGATTGCTGTTGTGGGTTCTTCCTTGTATAGGTTTGATTTCACACATCTTGACAGTATTGACCTGTATTAAATTGTATAAAACCTTTTGCTTGGAGAGTAATAAATGACTTTACCCCGGAAAGAACAGAAATATTCCTTCCCTCCTTCCTTCCTCCCTCACTTACTGCTTTGGCTTATTGTTGGAAATGCAAAACTCCTAGAGATCTGATTTCAAGTGTTTCAAATATTCTCTACAATACTTGTCATTAATTTCTGTTATTGCTTTTTTGCCCACATTCTATTTATTATATGGAGCTGGCCTCAGTATGAACCTTGAGAGGTTACCATCCAGGAGCATTAAAGAGATTTAAATCCCTTAATGTTCAATGCATTAAGAACTATTTTATGATATGGCAATTAAAAATGACATGCTGTGGAAAGTAAGAGGATCCCACAGAGTATGTTACAGGTATGGATCATCAGAAAATGAGCAGTATGTCCAACTTCTCCCCTTGGCCTCTTCTTATCTCATAAAAACTGTAACTTTCAAAACATAAAGGAAGCAGTACAGATCTCTACTGGGTTGAAGGATGATGTTTTGTTGCAGAATGGAAAGTTGCAAGTTATTAGAAAGAAATGACCATTGAAAGTGGTCAATTTATGGTGCAGGAAATCTAATTTCTTGGAGCTGTGTGTGCATGTATGTTCTCACTTCATCCCTGTTTCCAGATGATGGGGCTACAGACTCAGGCAGTAACCATCATCAGTCATCATTAGTCTCAAAGTTCAGATCTTCTTTCTGACTTTTTAGAGATCATTTGATGTTTGTAGCAATGGTCATGGCATTCTTTGTTTGGCTGCAGCTCTGACTAAATGGAATAGAATGATGAAGGAAAACACAGAAGCTGATATTCCCTGGGCAAACCTGCATGCCAAATGTACCTTTCGCAGAAAAAGATGTAATGTTTTAGAGCTCAGGAGAGCTGTAGCCACACGCTGCAGGCATATTTGATGAGCTTGCATTCCCCTTCTGTTGAATCAAAAATCTGGGCTAAGCAGGGACTTTGTAGGGAAAAGAAGATAGAATGTGTTCCTTTCCAGGCTCGCTAGGGAAATGTCAGGTCTTTCTAAAGGCACCATTCAGCCACCGGCCTTTTTTGCCAAAAAGATAACAAGACAGCCAGCACTGCAGAACTGAGTGTTCTCCATGTATTTACTCATAGCCTGAAATAGACTATGGCAGTTGTCTTTAAGATCATCAATATACAGTTAAGAAGTGAGCAGCTGACAAAGGTAAGGGCATACCAATGAGTCTTTCCATTTTGAAAGATTTTCATGTAGACCTTAACTCTAAGTATTAAAGATTGATCACAGTCACAAATCCCATCTTTCATCCCAAACCTATTAAGCTATTGCAAATTGACCTTATCTGAGCCCTGTTCTTTTTTCTTTTTTTAACTTAACTGCTTATTATGTATTCATTTTATGTATCTCTTATTTTTGCCTTGCCTCGAGCTGGAAGTCACTTTAAGAAAGCCATCTAAAAAACTCTCTATATCTCTATTTAGTATGTAAGTAAATCTTGGTGTGAATTGCAGGGTATGCGTATCTTTGGTTCATCTCCTGTACTGCATAATGTGGCAGTATGGCTTTACTCTTTCCAAGACAAGCCTTCTCAGAAAGCACTTCACTGACAGCTGAAGCTGTTCCTGTTTTTTTTTTTTTTTGAAATGTAAGGGGGATAAGAAATGCCATGTGGCAGCAGCAGCTGTGCTGGCTGCATCTCCTCTGTTGTCTGGGGGAACATCTGATAAGGTGCCCATCTTGCACCTTATCTGTGGCTCCAGTGGAATGTGTAGCAAGGCAGAAGCAAAAGACTTGACCTTTGCAGCTGCGAAGAAAACCTACAAAATAAGACAGTTACTCACAGCTTGAGATAAAAGTGACAGATGTGAATGATGAAGAAGTCCGTGTGATATCTAACCTTCTTCCTCATCTTCCTCAAAGCAGAGATTCACTGTCAGACAGGCTGCTTCAGACATTGATCTCGTATTATCACACATCTGGAGCAATGACAGCCTTTGCTTCCTGCTTACAGGGAGACCTCTAGGGTAAATGCACACACAAGTGTACAAGGAGAGTTAGCAGTTGTCACTCTTCCCAAATGCACTGTGACATGGGATGTGTTCAAGGTAACAGACTTGCTGGAGGGGCAGATTTCCTTGCAGCTTTATAGGAAACCTGAGAGCTCAGTGCAGAACTCTGTGATAAGACACCTTTAGTAAAATCTATTTAAGAGGTGAATCCTCCTGGTTTCCATGAAGTTTGGGACTCCCTAATAATGAAATTGAAATTTGCACGATTGGAAATTATATGTTTGGTTCTTTTGATCCCACTGGACTTTAGTTTTAATATTTACCTTCCTGCCTATTGGGGTACTTGAGTAATTTTAATCTGCCACAATATTATGCAGCTCCTCTCTTTAACAGAGTGGTGTAGGCTGTTACCAACTTGGCTGAGGGAGCTGGCATTGTTCAATCTGCTGGAGAGGAAGCTCAGGGGAGACGTTATAGCTCTCTCTACCTACCTGAAGGGAAGTTGTAGCCAGCTGGTCTCGGCCTCTTCTCCCATGTAACTAGTGACACGACTGGAGGAAATGGCCTCGAGTTGCACCAGGGGAGCTTCAGGTTGGACATTAGGAAATAGTACTTCTCTGAAAGAGTGGGCAGGCACTGGAATGGGCTGCCCGGGGAGGTGGTGGAGTCACCGACCCAGGAGGCATTCAAGGAACGTTCAGATGTTGTGTTGAGGGACGTGGTTTATTGAGAAATATTGGTGATGATCTTGCAGGTCTTTTCCGCCCTCAGTGATTCTATGATAGCAGGAGAAATAGTTATTGCATATCCTTTTTTTTCTATTCTACGTCACTTTGTATTTGGGCTGCTGCTTGGGATCTGCTCAGGATCACAGATTATCTTAAGTACTTTTGATCTATAAAGATGAAAATAAGAATGAAGATGGGGTGGATTTTAATATTAGCTTTTGGGTGAATACCAATTAAGGTCAACTAACCCTAACCCTAATTAAGGTCATTAATGAAGATAGACAATGTTGGTCCTGATGTTGTCCCCTGGCACACTTGTTGTGGTTTCAAGATTTTTGCTATTGATATTCCACATCATAACATCAGGTAATGCACGGGGAGTTAAAGAGTTAAGGCTTCAGTTCCATGGATTGTTGATAGTTCCAGGTACATTTCACAGAAGAGAAAGAATGAACTGTATCTCCCAGAATACCTCACTGTTCCATTTCCATTTTGTGTTTAAAGGAAAAGAGAAAACTGGGAGTCATGAGACTTCTTTTTCTGCTTGGCTCTGCAGTGTATGCTCCCTAGCTGTCTCACCTTCAACATTAGAGTAAGGCCTGTCTCTTGTTTATTTAATGTATCAGCTACAATTCCAATTGTATTGTGTTCTATTGCATTCTCTGACACTGTGCTCTAATGCTTAGTGAATTAATTTTCTCCCTTAGCTCGTTGCTGCTGTTTTGTTTTTAGACCCATCACAGGGTCCCCCTGTGCCATTTAGTCAGGGAACCAGGTTGAACCAGGCCAGCACTGTGACAGTGCTGTATCTGAATAACTGGGTAAAAGGCACGAGGTGCACTGAGTAGGACTTCTGCTCCACCATACGTTTTTGTTGAGTTTGTAATATAGAGCTGGTTGTATTGAAGTGGAGCTTAATTGTAACTTTCCTAAAATCAGAACGCTGTACTGTTGTAATTCCAAAGATGTTCACTATATGTTTCCCATTTACAAGTATTTATAGCTGACCTACTGTTACTGATTCCTCACTAATGTTGTATTTACTTTTATTCTTTGAGAGATATAACTGTGAGGTGAGAAGATGAAAAATTCATTGCACTCTGCGGAGAAGAAAGACAGTTTTCTTTGTATGAATGGCAGAACAGCCCCATGGCAAGACTTGTAGGGTGAGTTAATACCTTTTTCTGGAGTAACTGAAGAACCATAGAGAAGACATGAAAGCTGCTTGCAGTTCTGAAATGGGGGATGTATGGCAGAATAATTAGTATTGACCTCCAAAGGTACATCCAGACTGAGAACAGTTGTAATGACTGCAACTGCACAATATTGCTCAGTTAAGGAAAAATTAAATGTAACGCAGTGGAGAACAGGAGAAAGAAATGAAAATTTTAGTGTTCAGATCACATACACGGAGCCAAAAATTTCTATATATCATGTGTGAGATGCCTCTGCTAAGTGAAAAAGCATCATTGATTTTTACCCCTACAGACTAAAGCACCATGGATTTCTACCAAACGCTGTGAGTATGCTTGCTTCATCACATTTTTTCCACTCTCTGTCAAGACTAGTGGGGTAAGAATCCTCCACGAGGGAAACACTGGGGCAAAAGTACTAAGAGAATCTGCTGGGAAAAGGTGAAAAGGAATTGGGGGGTGTTGTCTGTAAGAGTGGATGTGATGATGCCCCAAATTGCAGGTGTATTTTGGATGTTGGCAGCAGTATTTTCTTTGCATAACTCTGCTTCATGGTATGAGTGGTGAGAGGCAGTCAGAAAGCTCACCTGGCTGTCTGCTCAACAGGGATCACACTGAACCTCTATTTCAGTAGCGAAAGAATGGTGAATATATGATGTCTGTCTGACTGCTAGCAGTCAGTTTGGGTATGCAATTTCTGTGGGAAGAATGGTGGAACTGAGCAGACAGCTGGCCTTCTAGTTGTCCCTGAAAAGCAGCTTATGCTACCATGGCTTAGAATCACAGAATCATGGAATCATAGAATGGCCTGGGTTGGAAGGGGCCTCAAGGATCATGAAGCTCCAACCCTCATGCCACAGGCAGGGCCACCATCCTCCAAATTTAGTACTAGACCAGGCTGCCCAGGGCCCCATCCAACCTGCCCTTGAACACCTCCAGGGATGGGGCATCCACAACCTGGAAGATCTGGGCATTCACTTAGGGACTACCTGAGTTCAGTAACTCCTCTGCTACCCATAGAAGTACATGGAAATTGTGAGTAAATGATACTACAGCACATCAACCAATATTAATACTGCTGCTAATGCTGATGGACGTAAATGAATAGATGTAAGAAAAACTGGGAAGTTAGAAGACACAAAGTTCTCCTAAAACATTTGCTGAGAGTTTTACTCACGTAAGTGTTTCCATGTGTTAAAGTGGGACTGTTCATGTACATGAATACATCTTTGAAGGATTCACTCGTTAGCAACGTCATCTTTTTCACTTTAGAAGATTTTAATGTGACTGTTGTACTTTCTTGAAAAAAACAAACAGATATTTTACTGTAGTATTCTTTTCTTCTACATCTTTTTAGTTGTTTTACATAAACTGTTTTACATATTTGATTTTTTGAGACCTTTTATGCTTCTCTTACTGTATGATTGTCAATTTCTATAATGACTTTTTAAATTGTAATACATTCTATTGGTTATATTGCAATGAGTCACAAATATGTCTCATGCTCAGTTTCCTCTCATTCCCTTTGATCACTCTGTATGACTGATTTCTCAATACTGGTGTGCTGTCTTTCATGGTTTTTGTCTTTTCCTTTTGCAGAAATTGCTGACCTTCACACAATCACCATTCATCCATACTCTGTTCTCATCAAAGTTAGTATAACCACAAGCTTTAGGCTTCTTTTTTTAGCTTTACTCTTTCTCATTTATCATAGATGAGCTGCATTTAAGCTACAGCCAACAATACCTCCTTGCAGGTCCACGCACTGGAGATAATGGAGGTCCTTGCTGTGAAGAAAGGGGAATAGAGATGCAAGGGAATGATGGAGCTGAAAAGAAGTACAATAAGAGACTTTGGCAAACTTTTTTCACAGGACAATGATTGATCAGTTTGCTCTCTTCTATTTATAAGTCATCTGGAAGTGGGCTTTGCCACAGTGTATGCTCGATCTGTGAGTTGCTTTTGAGTTAATTACTATGACTATCAGCCTTTCTATTAATTTGTAATGTGTAATAATCCAAATCACCTGTGTGATGTCTTTTCCTTGGTTCAGAGATTCATTAATCCCACAAATGGCTTTCACTATAAATGTGAGTACGTTGATATAACTTTCTGTTCACAAATCTATGTTCAGAGAATAGAAGTAGTCCTATCTTAATTTTTTTTCCGCTTACAAACTGCCATAGAGTGAGCTTTCAAATTTACATGAAAAGAACATGAACAATGTGTTGAAGGAGAATTTACAGACATACAGATATCATTGTGCAATATTTGCCCACGTTTAAAGTGTTTGTATAAGTACCAAACATGAGGAAGAATCAGAAACTCATTAACAGAATTTCATGTACATTTAATGTAAACACTATCTACTAAAGTCTCCAGTTAGGAAAGCATAACATGGTTAATGTATGTGACTGAGCTTTATCCCAGTGTTAAACGTGCTGTGATTAAGTAATGGATGGCTTTTGGGAAATGAATTGATGGTCTCAGGCTTGTTCCTGCTGGACATTTACCACTGTCCTACAAATGAAATTGTTATCCTATTGCTTTACAAGCTAAGGAGAAGGATAATGAACAGGATAGATAAAGCAGCAGAACTATTCCTTGTCCTTAAAACATTTAAGTGGCATTTAATCATCTGGATGATATGGTAGTAACTTATATTGCCACTGGCCTTGCTGAAATCTTTGTGGCAAAAAATATAACTTCCAAGGTCTCTAAATCTTTCTTATCAGTGACATCTCAGATGTAAATGTTCACGCAGGTTCCTACATCAGGTTGCTTTCTACTGTCAGAATTTTACACAGAAAGTTTTCTAAAAGCTTTACTACTTACTGGGAAATGAGTCCTCACGTGGAAGGAACCCAACCCTTGAAAACCAAAATGTTGGTTAAAATAAAGCAAAATAACAATATGCAGTAATGCAACATTAATTAAATAACTTTTCTCGGGGAAAAAGTTCATAAGGTATTTTTCATCAGCTCACAAGTGTTCGAGAGGAGTCCATTCTGTTAAAAAGAGCTCAGATACTTCCAGTACTTAAAGCTGAAGATAGATATTATGAAGTATGAAATGTCAGGAGATGCCTTAAGGTACCGTCTACTCCATCAGTGCCTAGAAAGACAGGATCAACCACAGATGTATGTCATTCTTTACCACTGTCTAACTTGTTATTGAAGCTCTCAGATGACGTAGATCCTGTTTGTTGAACCAACAGTGCATCACATTGTTTAATTAGCTCTGTTTATTCTTCCTCATGTCTGCTAGGATTCTTCTGTACTTCAGTTTAAGCCATGTTTTGTCTTACTGTCAATGGATTTATGTAATCCATACGTAATATGTATGTATGATGCCATGGGCTTCTCCTGCCCTATTCCCTACAAGGCTTTCTCCTCTCTATCGTGTAAGCCAGTTGTGAAGATTCTCTTTAAATCCTAATGATTAATATTTTTCTTTTTCATCAAGAGGCATAAAGGAGGAAATATGCAGAGCAAATGTGGAAGTTTCATGTGAGATTATCTTCTCCTCTTTTACCAGACCACCACTAGATTAATTCTGATGTCTTTTGCTGACAGGTTTACAAAATTACCTCATTATTTCCTGTGAGTGTACATTCTTCCACTCAGTGAACAAATAAGCAAAGACAAAAGCAAAACCAAAAATCACAGCAGGCTGGAATTCCTACACTAAGTACGGGTCAGGCAACACAGCTATATGATGAAAGGAATTCACACAACAGAACTGATCCAAACCAAACCAAAAACACCTTGGTGAAGGCTTTTAGTTAGAGGTATCTGGTTCAGCTTGTTATTGGAGTAATATATTGATCAGCATTATTGTCACATTTTCCTGGACCCCATAGGCATTCTGCATTGACACTAATTGCTACTGAAATATTTCCTATTTTTCTGTAATTTTCTATGTTTCTCTAATTTTCTTTCAGAATTATGTTCCTACTAAAAAATCCAGCTTTATACAAGCACTGTTGTTAAGTACTATATGTTAAAAATATAGGTACATAATATATTTAAAATTTAAAACAAAGGGTATAATTATACCCTTTTTCAAAGTGATAAAATTAACCCTTTTCATTGATAGGAATATTTGAATACTGTCTATTTATTGACTACTTACAAATCATCTTATTTCTAGATGAGCAAAACTATTTTTGGAACGTGATGTTGCATGTGTCCTTTTTAAAAGCTAGAAACTATGCAACACTTCATAAAGTCTTACAGGTCTTACAATCCATGCTTGCAGTATTTAGTTTTGAGGCATGTGGCTTTTAAAGCTCATCTCCTTAATGTCGTTTGTGTGCCAAGTTTACAGCTTGGCTTCCAGACTGGGATTCTCTTCTTTGTTCTAACAACTGTGAATGCCTAAAGCCCTAGCAATGTGTCTGAAGAATTTGTTTCCAATAGCTGCTCATATGGAAATTAGTGAGCTACTTTGACACTTGTGAAATACACGGATCACTTCTTAGAGCTTAAACATGGCTTTTTTTTTTTTTTTTTTGAGGAATTGAAGTTGAATAAGGTAAAGTGGGATAAAGATTAAAAAAGACTGTGGACAGCTTAGAAAGTAGGTGGAAGGGAAATTTTCAGGACTCTACTAAGAGTGCACAAATCACATAGGAATGACAGAGAACAGAGGCTCATGGAACAGAGGCTGAATAAATTACAGAAAATATCAGATATTATAACTGAAGTAAGATGCCTGTAGGTGGAAATTCCACACCTAAGTAGGTAAGCAGAGCATGAAAGCCATGCAACTACCTGCCTCTCTTTATCCAGGTGATGCCAGTGACTATGGAGAGCAAGTGACCATGAGATGCTACTACCTCACAGTAATCTGATTGGAAAGGGGCTTCAGGAAGTCTCTGTCCCACCGTAGGACAAGCTTTGGGGTCAGACCAAGTTGCTCAGGGCTTTGTTCATTTGAGTATCTAAAGCCATCATAGCCATATCATTTGCATAGTGATGCCAACACATGTCAGGGCAACCTGCTCCACTTTTCCAGGATAATTAAGAGGCCTTACCATGAGCAGCTCCCTTCACTAGGTGCATCCCATCAAGTTCCTTGGGCTCACGTCCTATTCAAATGCATCCTGACCTGATTGTCCTCTGCTCAGGATAGGCCTTTATTTGGCTTCTGACCTTCCCTCTTTTCTCAAGGGTCAGGAATTCCTGAAGACCGGTCTTACCAGGAAAGACTGAGGTAAGAAAGGCACTGAATACCTCATTCTTTTCAGTGTTCTGCAAAGGGTTCCTTCTTCATTCAGCATTGAGCCCTTATTTTCCCTAGTTTTCATATTCCTGCCTGAGTACCTGTAGAAGTCTTTCCTGTTGCCTTTTATGTCCCTCACCAGATTCACCTCCAGATGGACTTTGGTTGGAATAATGACTCTGTGTTTGTCCTGGGTCATCTGTTGCTGCTTACATTTGAGTTTAGTCAGGATATCTACACTTGATCTTTTGATCACCTGTGTCAGGATCATCAGTGCACTCCAGAAATCTGGATTGTTTCTGATTGTGCTGGAGTGCGTTGTCTGTCTTGCATTTATTAGGCTGTGCAAACAAGAGGTTTCTTCCAGTTATCTAATAGGCTCTAATTATGTGAGCTATCCCACTGCATTCTGATGAAGTCATAGCCTTTTCCCTGCATACAGGCCTCCATTTCATGCTTTTGTTCCCATGACGTGGGCATTAGTGTAGAGCACTTCAGCGAGTCACAGAGATGTGCTGGTTTTCCAGAAAGAGTGTGAAAGCCTTCCCCACGTGCTGAGGAGACCTTTTCAGGAGACTGAGGCAAAACAGAAAACAGATGAATAATGTCAGATATTTGTAACTTCACTAGACCACTTTTGATTCAGAAAAGTTATATTACTAGGATGTACTTGTTATGTATTCAAGTAACATTACCTCTGCTCCTTAGAGCACGTTGTCCTGCAGGCAAAAACAGCTCATGACTTAATTATAGAATCAGAGAATTGTTTGAGTTGGAAGAAACCTGTAGAGGTCATCTTGTCCAACACCCCTGCAATGATCTGGTGCTCAGTGCCCCATCCAGCCTGACTTCGAGTGTCTGCAGGGACGGGGCAGCCACCTCCTCTCTGGACAACATGTTCCAGTGACTCACTACTATTATTGTAAAAATCTTTTTCCTTATGTGCAATCTAAATCTCTCCTTTTAGTTTAAAACTCCCCCTGTCCTATCACAGCAGGTACTGCTAAGGAGTCTGTCCTCTTCTTTCTTATAGTCCTTGTTTAGATATTGCTAAAAATGACAGTGCCATTATCAGTTTCGTCACGCTAATTATTCACCTAGATAATTTATTTCGATGTAAAATGAAAGATGAGTCAGACTGAGCATTACAAATCTTTCTGTGTTCCCTACCTGTCTCGTGTTAGCACTTTCACTCAGTGGAGCAGTGTGGAAATCAACCAAGAAAAGAATATTTTCTTTCTTTCCAGTATCTACAACTAAAAGATCAATCAATTTGTTTTGCTTATGTATATATAGGCATTTATACATATTCTTGGGATATCTGTTCCCAAATTAGATGATAGTTATTTGATTGATATATTTGATTTTTATTTGGGTTGTTTCTTTTTTTCCCCCCTGAAAGCATCAGTTTGTGCGCTCTTCTCTGTGAATTTTCCCTTCTTGTAGCAAGCTGGGGAGAATTTTCTTGCCCTTCTCAAAACTCACTGGCCCTGAAGTGTGATACCTGTGGGCTGGAGTATCATCTGGTCTGCTTGGGTTAGCATGCATTCTACTTTGCTGAGCATAAATGTTAGCATCTTTGATAAAGCAAGAAGGTGCCTGCCTGGAGGCATGTACTGATACAAATAGGGAAAAACCCCACTCTTAGAAAACCTTTGACAGCACTGATAACCTGAAAATGGCTTTCATTGCTAGCTGAGAGCAACATATAAAAAAACGTAGACTTGATGTTCATGGAGAATGAAATAATCAGGTACAGTTCTTGTTCATAACACCCAAACATTCCTGAGTCTTTTTCTCTAGGAGCAACAAAATTGGTTTAGCTTATTCACATCAGCAGAAAGTTTCATTAGGGAAGTTTAATAATTTTTAATAATGTCATGGCATAATATTATTAAACTGTATCTCACGTATTAGAGTCTTTCAGTCAAAATAAAATACAATAAACTATTTCTTTTGTAAGTCTAATGACTAGTAACAAGGTTACTGATTACCTTTCCTACACAAAGGGAGACTTGTCTCTGTGAAGAACTGATTGTCTTCAGATGCTTGTTGGCAGCAGGCAACGTAGGGTGTTCAGGTATTCAGCAAGTATTCTTGTCCAAAAAAGCCTCATGGCCTTGCTATGTTCTGCCCTCAGAATGAATCTGTACCTGTTCTGCAAAGTGGAAGGCTGCACGGGAGTTCTCAAACAACTTTACACATGCAATTTGTCAAGGACAAAAGCCACCAATCCCCAAGAAGCTGATAAAGGAGTGGGAAGTTCATTCTTTGGCTTTGTCTCTGTCTTATTTGCACCTGTTCTGTTTATATCCAAAACTGTGCTGAATCTTACAGATATTGCTGTCTTATACAGGGTATGAGGACTCTGGGGAGCCAGATTTGCTATGTTATGATCCCACAGATGGAAAAAATTCTGCCAATTTATTTAAGTAAGAGGCATAATTCACTACATCTTTATTCTAGGAAACCAGACTTTGTGTGATAGTAAGTTTTCAAAAGCACTGAAATTATATTTCAGCTATTTTTTATGTCACCAGTTGTGTAGACTTCCTATTTATTGTTTCTTTTGATGCTATTGGGAAGGAACCAGTCTTTATCTCTTGCTTGTCCTTTACTTTGAGCTGCAGGGAGCCAGGGCAGTACCTTCTTAATTTGTATATACACATTCCAGTCCATGGGTCCATGTAACAGTCAGAACAATTACTAAAGGGAACAGAAGTGATTTCTGTCACACAGAATACGGTCTGACATTGCTGACTTAGTGTCTTTCAGAAGTGGTGTCTACAGAGTCTTTCCTGACCAGTGACTAGGATCCCTGCCTCTTTTGTAATGTTATCCTTGCTTCTTATATGCCAGTACTGTGGGGATTTGGAGATGCAGAAATGTTATTTAGTCATGCACCACCAGACTAAACTCAGTCACCATAAAGTGACCCAGCCCAGATCCATAGAGTGGTGTCTAAATTTGTCATTTAATAGCAGGTGTTTGGACATGGTAGGAGTAATAAGGGTATCTGACAATCTGTGCAGTTTTGGTACGGTTTCCTTCTCCAGAGAGACTTCTCCTATCTTTTTGTATCTTCTGTGGGAATGAGCTCTGCATAAGCCTCAATGGAGTTAGTCTGGTTCCAAAGGAGAAATAGAAAAATGTTGCCTTTCATACATAGTCTAGCTCTTAATACATGTAAGAGTACAGGAAGAATTTCTAAGTATTTCAAGAATCCATGAAGGAAAAGGAAGCAATCCAAATTTATTTGCTCTCAGAATATCACCCAATAACAGAAAGTCTCTGTGCCTACATTTTCCTACCTCTGAGTCTCTAACCTATAGAGAAGAGTAGTGATACAGCTTGAAACATCACCTTAGGAACAAGGTCTAACTGGAGATTAAACTGAGGATGTTATCAAGATGAAATGAGCAATAGATGGGGCCCTGCACAGCCTGAGCTGGGGGGGGCAGCCCTGCCCACGGCAGGGGTTGGGGCTGGGTGGGCTTTGAGGTCTCCTCCAATCCAAACCATTCTGATTCTATGATTCCAACATCTCTACTAATCTCTACTCTAATTCAGGGATTTCCAGTAGTGGAAGTGTAACAGCAGAACTTCCTCTGTCTATTCTGTGATTATAAGCTCTTGTCACATGTGCCCAGGGTTTCCAGGCTCTCTCTTCTGCGACTGTGGGACTGGGAGACTGGGTTTGGCAGGGCACGCAGCAAAATTCCTGTCTGTATGCCAGCATCGATGGGAACAAGGGATATAGCTGTTATAGCTGCATAAGGTAAACCAAGAAAAAAACAACAACAAAGCTATTTCTGTGCCAGATGAATGTCATGTTTATTTTTTACTGCTTTATGACTTACTATCCCACTACAGTATAAAATAAATATCCCTGTGGACCTGTGAATCAGCCTTGCCCTTGTTTTAATATAGGGGATTGTATTTATGTTTGTGAGTATAATAACTTGTCCTCGACTGAAGGAGCTCTGTGATTTTTCTTGCTCTTTGTTAAATTTATTTTTGAGAGGTGCACTTGCTGCTATTTTGATACTTACATTTTCTTTTAGCATTGTGCTGAATTCAACCTGATAGCAGTGAGAGCCCTAGGCAGAAAATACCAATTTTATGATTGTATGGTAGGCTTATGACACCTGAGTAAAATTTCTTAATTTGCTATTGCTAGTGTCATACACTGCTACAACTGAGCAAAAGTACTTTAGATGTTCATTGTGCATTCTTACTAATAAGACTTTCTTGCCTCTGAGCCCTTGCAAATCCAAAGTTGATCAGTAGGAGATAAAAGGAAATATCAGAAAGGGATATTCTTAGGCAAGTTCTACAAGATTATAGGAATTTTTCTCACTAGGAAAACAGACCATACGTTTGGCAAATTACTAGGTTTTTTTCCCTATGTTCAAAAGTTTTTATGAAAAATAGTCAAAATAAGCCTGAAGACAAACAGCAAGAAGAGTACTCTTCTTTTCCAGTGGAGATAGTTCAGCTTTTGATTTTCACTTTTCAAATACTGTTAGCCATGAGAAAGCTATGGAAAAAACAGAATCTGATGACTACGTGCAGTGATTAATGTAATTGCCTGCAGGACTAGGCCCCAGATATGTCTCCTATTTTCATCTTGTGGGCACTGTTGGTTTAGGAAAGCTATCAGATATGTGGGTTTCTCCTCCAGGTGCCTATTAGAACCACAAAATTATATAGGATGTAAAGGACCTCTGGAGTTCATTTAATCTAATGTCCTGTTCAAAATCAGGTACAGGCTAGATCTGGGTGCTGAAGGCTTAACCAGTCAAGCTCTGAGTATCTTCAAGGATGGAGGTCTCACAACCTTTATGAAAGAACCTGTTCTAGATTTTGACTACAATGTTTGTTACAAGATTTTTTTTCTAACATCCAATCATAATTCTTCTTCTTGCAAGCAGTGTCTGTTGTCCTTTGTCTTTTTCTCTATGAATCTTCAAGAAGTGATGAGTCTTGTTCTGCTAGCCTCCCACTAGCCAGTTGAAGATACGGTCTGTCCTCCTTCCACATCCCAACACTGAACAAACACAGTTCTGTCAACCTCTCCCACGTGTTTCTGTAGACAATGGCATAAAAAATAAAAGAAAGGGATTTGGGAAATATGTGGTAGAAGGGAGAAAGGTCATTGATGGGCTGCCCAATATTAGATCAGAAATATCCTTAACATATATTAACTTGTATCCTGAACACTAAAAATGTCAATATGTGTTGAGTGCAGGTTTAATTTTTCATTTGTTAAAAGTCTGTAGGAAAGAGAAGGGCTCTTCAGCCACAGTGCAGCCCAATGGAATACAGATTTTCATGTCTCCTGGTATGTGTTCATATCTTCCAGGTTCCCACAATCACAGTGCTTTATGTATCAATGTTGCACTGCAAGCAGATAGCTATTTTGATCTTCAGGCACAAATTGGAATATTTTTACCCTACATATTTTAAAATATTCCAAACAAATGATATTTCTGTTTTGAGTTATTCTCCCCAGAGACATCAGTCTACATATTTAAAATCTAACCTCTTTTTTTTTTTTTTTCCATTTCTCAGTCTTCTAGATTCCTTTTCCCTCTATTTCATTAGAGACTACAATCTTTTCTATTTGAATAGAACTTGCAGCACACTATTGACCCTTTCATCAAGTTATGGAGAAGTCAATTGGGCAGTCTTTCCTGTACTCAACAAGAACATCCCTCTGCACTGTGCTGGTCTATCGTGACATCCTGCCAGCATTGCTCCTCTCTGCTTATAGCCCTTCACTGAGTTCATTACTGCTCTAACCTGCCATTCCATGCAAAACAAACTGCAGTACATTTCACTCTTCAAATAAACTATTAACCTGTATTCTTAGAGAGGGAAACTTTTCGAGCTGTGTCCTACAGTATAGATTGAGAATATCAGTAGAAATGAGCTCAAAGAAGTGTGAGGAAATATTACCAAGAAGTTAGGAATTAATGTTAAAGCATTACATGTCCTCTCCAGATTGATGCAGCTATATCCCACTTAAAATGTCAGTGCATATGCAGACACCATCTTCAGAGAACTTCTACTATATGCATACACGTATATATAAAGTTATGTTAATAAGATCAGCCATTTCTGTCTTTGCTCTGAATACTTTTGAGAAAGTGTAGGTGGTTTTCTGTAGTATGATGAATATCTTTTCAGATTAAGAGACTGTAAAAAGAGAACATTGACCTAAGAAGGGCCATCAAATGATATCGACAAAACAGTGAATGACTGCATTTCTTTGTGCATGGTTACTTCTTTTCCCTGTTTTTCAAGATACCTTGCTGTTTGTTTAAAAATCCCACTAGTAGAGTTTTTCTGTTAAACAGACAGGAACAGCCATACTGGATTGGACAGAAGATGCCCTAGGGTTAAGTCTTTATTGTCTTTTGAGATAAGCCTTAAAGCAACCTTACAGCCAGTGTGCTATGCCACATGGACTCACTCACGCTCAGCCACAGGCACATCAATCACACATCAGTCTTTCAGGGACATGCAGGCAAACTCCGAGCATGCCTCTGGATCCTGCTCTGCTCACTCATTTAGAACAGGCTTTGGGATCTAAAGATGTGTAAAGCAGTTGGTATCCCATCTCTTATGCAGTTGGGGGTTAGATGCTTCAAAGGAAGATTCCTGGCTATACTAATGGTGAAGAATTTTGAAATCAATTAGAATCATAGAATCATTGAATTATTTAGGTTGAAGGAGACCTCTGGATGCCATCTAATGCAGTCTGTTGCTCAGAGAGGGTCTGATTATATCAGTTTGCTCAGGGAGGTTTCTAATTGAGTGTTCAACAACTCCAAGGCTGGAGATCCCAAAAGCTGCCTGAACACGTTCCAGTGTTTGACTATCCTTATAATGAGAATATTTTCCTTATATCTAATTGGAATTTCCTGTGCTCCAAACTCTGCCCACAGCCTTTTTTCCCCCTGCTGTTCTGCCCATCTATTAAGAATTTTGCTCAGCCTGGCTCCATCTGCTCTGAGTCTTCTGTTCAGGTACCAACTTGGTTGTTCCTCCTAATCTAGTGTTGTCTGCAGACTTGCTGAGAATGCATATTGTCCTGCCATTGGGGTTAATAATGAGGACATTAAACAGTATGAACTTCAGTGTCAGCCCCTGAAGGGTGCTGTAGTTTCTGGCTGCCAGTTGGACTTTGCACCGCTGATCACAACATTTTGCTATGTTGTTTTCGCAGGGACTGAACTGAGACTGACCAGCCTTTAAGTGACCTGGATCCTTACGCCTGCAATTCCTGAAGCTGGATGAAGACCTGCTGAAATGTTCTTGCCCTGAGGCTCCTGTGGTTAACAATTATTTTATTCTTTATAGGTAAGAACTTACAAACCTCAAAGATAGTGTATCTAGACTTCCATTAAATAACAAATGCTGCAGATTTCTTGGCTCTAAGAGTAAATTGGGTTAGCAAATTCATGGGTCTGAAACTGTTCCTGTCGATTGTTGTTCCTGAATATGAGCCAGTACCAATTTTTAGAAGTTCTACTTCTCACTAACACATCTTTATTAGGTTCCTTCAGAATCCCTTGCAATCTTCTCTGATCTTGCCAAATGAAATAATTTTCAACCATCTGCAAAATTAATTGACTGACTCACTGTTCACATTTTTTTTTCTCAGTGATTGTACTCATACAAAACACATGGGGTTCTATCAGACGTTGGTCCTATCATGTTCCCTGAGATGTTTTAAAAGACTATTTTTATTTAAATTTTACAAGATTAACTTATACTGAAATAAAACTCTATGATCTGCGTTTCTCCAGTTCCCTACCTTTTCTTTTTTCCTTTCTTTTCTTTTTAATAGCTGGAACAGATGTTACCCTGCAGGTCTCCAGTGGAGCTGCTGATTTTAACCAGAGATTGAATATTTTGATAGCTGTTAAATCCTTTCTGTCTTCAGCATCTGCAGAGCTTTGGAGAGGTACCAGCTAGTCCTAGGGAGTTGTTGTTTGCCAGTTTGTGCCAGCCTTGTTTGCTGTATACTTTTCATCTTCAGTCTCTGTTTGAGGCCCATCTTCATTACTTGAAATTACTGATCCTGGAAGGGTGAATGAATACTTTTGTTGTGACATGGTGGGAAGGGATTATTCAAAGAAGTTTATTTGCTTTTTTGTTGTCTTTTAGTTCGTGGTCGTCTTGGGCTTGGAGATAACTAATTCACTTCTGACTTCCTGCTTCTGTAATACCTAGAAAGTTTCATTGGGTTTGTTGTATCCTGTGCAGTTCTTCTCCAAATTCCTGCTTTGCTCTTCTAACTTCTTTTCTGCACACTGTCACTAATGATTTTCCCTTTCCTGTTGACTTCTCTTCTCTTGGGTCAGATTTCTTTCTTCTCAGTGAGATTAAGTGCACGTCAGTAGATTTTTAACTTTTTTTACTTATCTAGCTAACTTCCTCAGCTACTGGCTTATATTTCATATTAGTCTTTCTTACATATATATATATATACATGAGATTCATTGTATCATTTTTCCCACAAAGTAAAACTTCTAAGATACTTCTGTTACTGCACAAAAAAATCCAGCTTTAAATAATGTTTTGTGGAAAACCCAGCTAATCATGAAATCTTTGGCTGTCAAGAAACGTGTTGCTCAGTCCAGTAAAGCTACTTCTGTTAATTCAGGATTCCGTTAATTAAGCATTCACTTCATCAATGGAGACCACAGTGGAAATGTCAGGAGATGAGGAAGTGGGAGATTTTCCAGCAAGAAACGTTTAAAGCAGTAACCCTGAAGTCAGCTTTAACAGTAACCAGAGAGCAAAAATTTCAAAGCGCTTGACAGTGGCCTTTAAGGTGAAGGATGAATACTGATCACAAATCAAGTTATCTTTTATTCTCTTGGAAAAGCTTTTGTAGCTACAAAAGCTAGTGGACAGCTCATCCCTCCTACTAGCCTTCAATTCAGTTGACACCTGTGCCACTGGGTCTACCCTGAGGTCAAGTTGAGTTCAAGCTGGGTTTTCACCCTTCTAATTTTCTCCCTGCATATCCTAAGAACTTCTCTGTACTCTCCCTGAATTTCCCATCCCTTCTTCCACAGGAATAAGGTTCTTCTTTTCTCTTGGAGCTTCAGGAAAAGCTCCCTGTTCATCCACGCCGGTGCTCTCCCCCACAGACTCATCTTGCAGCTCAGGGGGATGGGCTGCTTTTGCACCTTCCAGACTTCCTTCTTGAGGAGGGACCAGCTTTTCTGGACCCCTTTACCTTTCAGGAAATAATCCAGGTATGTATGGGGAGGCCTCTCAAACTATGCGAAACACAGTTTGATTTCACTGCAAAGGAAAGCGTGCAGCATGCTTCACAGCTGGAAGGATCGCATTTCCTTCCTCAGTGGGTGAAGCATTCAGAATTAGATGTGGTGCCAAGGACAGCATCCGGACAGGGAGAGCTGGGTGAGGAGTCTTACAAAACGCATGCAGTGCTGCTTGTAATGATGCTGAGTTTGGTCTGTGGTGCAGCTCAAAGTGGTGGCTGCAAAACATATGAGGCAAATTAATGGGGAATTTAAGCAACAATTACCAAATCAGAAATGGATAATTCCAGACAGCTGATGAAAGAGGGTTTCATACACACAGTTCACCTCATCTCATGCTTAATGGTTGGGCTTTGATGTTAGTGTATTTTTTCCTCCTTTGCCTAACAATTATTTATATTAATACTGAGATGATACTGCAGTCGTGTTTCTGAATCTTCCAACCAAATCCTTGTTTAATGTCATAGGCAGTGTTTCAGCCAGGTTTTCTCAAGAGAGTAGCTCTATTTCATGAAACAATTAAATTTAGATTTGCTTGGTGACCTAAAAGTCCTCAACTGGATTTCAAGCTTGTAAACACAGTGGGAGGTAAATGATTCCTGAGAAATGAGAACGGAGTCAAGCTGGGGATAAATACTCTGAATGGTAATCTCAGCCACAAATCCTGTTTCAGGAGCAGAGAGAATGCAGGCAAGGTGGTGATCCAGACTGAGAAGACATGAAACTGCAGTACTGGTTTATTAAGTCTAGCACAAGCATGTTAATCAAAGTCAGTGAAAGAAAAAAGGAGTTGCTGGACTGAAGTGATAAAATCAGATACAAAATCTGATCTGCTAAAACAATCTGCAAGAGGCAAAATTTCATTGTAGGGAGCACGGTCACAAAAAGGTAGAGAGTGCTGTGCTCACTTACACTGAAGCAAAAAGCTGTGTAACAGTGAGGGAGAAAATCAGTATCATATAGGAATAAACAAAAAGAGTATGTGCCAGCAGTAAGTCCTTTCATTCTGTTTGAACTCTAGGAAGCTGTGGGGACTGCACTGGGATCTGAATGCTAACTGCATTGCAACTCTTCTCAGGTTAAAGGTAAGGATCACCCCCAGACTGTCTGATTTTCCACTACATTCACATCAGTGCATATAAAAGTAGTTGTGCAAGATAAGAGCTATGCCTGAATCATAGAAACATATAATCGTTAAAAGGTTGGAAAAGACCACTAAGATCATCTGGTCCAACCATTCACCTACCACCAGTTAAACTATTCTTGGATATTCTATTTTAGGAGAGCCTCAGTCAATGTCTTGCTAGTTCATACTTGCCTTCTGCAACACTTTTTGAACAAACAGTTTAGTAATACATTCTGATGGGGGGACATAGCTCTGGTCTTTGGCACTATGTCTGACATTTTCCTTAACTTGCTAGCAGTACCTTACTCCCCTCCCATATACTTACTCTACCAAGCTTTCTCCCTGCTCTGATCCAAAGGATCACTGCATTTTCTGTTGTACGTGGCCCAAATCTTGGTCTTCAGCAAAATAAATATTTCTGTGTAGATGTTCACTGTTCCAATTGGTCTTTTCCATGGAAAGGATGACTAGGTTCAAGTGAAAACAGATTGTTGTAAAGTTTTTTTCCATGCCATATTTTGTCCCATGGAAAGGATGGAATAATGCTGCTCCACTGCCACACTTGTGCTGCTTTTGAGTTGTGTCAGGGAAGATATGCTGCCACAGTGAGACCCGGTGTGAAGGGCTCTTGCCAGTGCAGTGGCTGTTTCCTGAATGCAGTCCCTGTAAAGATGGGAAACAGATCTGACTGTCAATTCTTTTTCTGCTATTTTGTGACTGCTGGAACTTTTACTATTTGATGCAGATGCTCTTACTAAAACCTCTGTCAGTTGCCATCCCTAGGGAAGTGCTGATACTTGGCTGAGAGTAGAAAAGGGAAACCTCAGTTAGAGAAAGCGAGAAGCCTGGGGCAGGGAGCAGGGGGAGCACCCACCTTAGATTTTCCTGCTGGAACTAGCAGGGAAAGGCTTCATGCACTTCTCTTTCTGCTCCCTCTTTGCTGAGTGGGAGGCAGAACACTTCTCCCCAGACATCCCCTGGTGCCTTCTGACGTGTCCTGTGCGGCACCTCTGAAGCACACAGCAGTCCCTGCAGATGAGAGAGCTGTCCTTCCATGCTTTCCTGGGGACGTTCGAGCAGATTGCATTCTTCAGGGTGGTTACTTTTTGTCCTAATTACCAAGAACAGCTTTACAAGGTTACTCAAACAGTGGTCTATCCAGAGGAAGTTGTGTAACTTGTGACCTGATGGCACTGTGACTGACTCAGATGGGTTTTGAACGTTCAGATCTGGTGTTATTGGCTTTTGTTGTCCAATACAGTTTCTTTTCAACATGGGCAGAGTGTTGAAATATTTCTTCAGTACACTGCATCTTTAACATCACACAGGCAAACAAGAGCCTCACAGCTCCTCCCTTCAAATTCATGACAATTATTGAAATACCAAAAGAAACATCACCAGAAGGATTGTATTTTTCTTTCTTTTTTTTTTTTTTTAATATATATATTTTTTCTCTGTTTACAGCCTTTAAATTTGTGGCTATAATGGGTTGACTCCAAGTGGCAGCTAAGTCCCCACTCAGTTTCTCACTCCTTACCTGCAGTACTTGGGAGAAAAAATTGGAAGAGCAAGAGTAAGAACAGGTTATGGTTCAAGACAAAGACAGTGCATGTATCCCCAGCTTTTATGGTTGAGCATGACGTCATATGATATGGAATTTTGTTCAGCTGGAGTCAGCTGTCCCTCCCAGCTTCTTTTGCAGCCACAGCATCCTCACTGGCAGGGCAGTATGGGAAGCTGAAAGTCCATGACTTGGTGTATGCACTGCTCAGCAGCAGTCAAAACACTGCTGTGCTATCAACATTATTTTCACCCCAAATTCAGAACACAGAACCACCCCAACTGCTATAATAACTCTGTGCTACCTGAGACCAGGACACCTCCCAACCCTTCCCTTCTCTCCAGCCTACTTTCAGTGGGGCCAGAAAGGGAAAAAAAGACAAGGCCTATATACCGTGCAAGCGCTGCTCAGCAAAAGCTGGAACACCAGTTTGTTATCACCACTCTCTTGGCCACCAATCTAAAGTAAAGCCCCAGAGGAGCTATTACGAACTCCAGCCTAGCTGGACTCAGTTCAGTCTCTGCCCCTTTTTCCATGTCATTTACATCATGGTCAGGAATGCCCCACTATCTAATGCCTCTTTGTCAGCCACACCTCTCAACCTCACCTTCAGCACATCTACCCATTCCGTGTGTAACATCTGTAAAATGTACAGCAAATATCCACCAGGTTCATTCAACTCTGCCTGTCCATGCCCACCCCTGGGCCTTCCCTTGCCCAAGCCCAGGCCCCCACACCATCCTGGGGCTGTGGTCCCTTTCCCAGCAAGACAACAGCAGGCTGGGCTTCGGCCCTTCACAGCCCTGCCAGGTCAGCCCTTTGCCCAGCTGAGCCCACCTGTGGCCCAAACCCACCCCAACTTGTGTGCCTGTCCCCCCCCAAGGAGACTCCACACCCAAGGTCTGCACCACTGTCCCTGACCGCCTTCCTGTGCTTGGGAACACAGGATGGGATCAGGTTGCCAGGGCCTGCCCTGAACTGCCCATGGGGACCCCCAACACTCTTGTCTTACAGGGTGCCCCTGGCCCATCTTCCCATGCTGTGTCACTGAGTGGCAGAGAACTCTTCCATCCTTTTAAAAAAATTGTTGCTGTTTTCAGCTTTTGTTTGTTTCTTACTTTCTGCATCCAAGCTGTGTTTCTTGCCCAAGCGTGAACCTTAGAGATGAATCTTTCAAAACAACAGAAAATAAAACCATACTTCACAGCAAAGTTGTGTTTGCACTTGTGAATATGTTGACAGAAAGGCCAACTTTCAAGACAGAAAGAAATTCAAGGGAACACAAGAGACACAGGAATAGTCTGTAGACAGAAATATGGCCTGCCCTTACGTATGAATGGGAAAATACTTCTTCTAATGTAATATGTAAATAATTGTAGATGACAACCCCTAAGAAATATCTTAGAAACAGTTGCTTTTTCCAACACCTTCTATTTGGTTTGGTTCAGGTTGTTGTATTTTATTCAGTTTTTGTGTCTCCTGGGCTGGATCTTATTGCCTTCTCTGGGCTGAACAGTTGAAACCTATCATTAAAATATTCCTTCTGCTAGATCTTTGAGAGCGAGCACTCAACCTCTGCAAATGCCCATTAGTTCTATATTTTAAGTTGCTGTGGAAGTTTGTTCTGCCGTGTCACATGCACAGTGTGCAAAGTGCAGTGTGAAGGGTCAGGCTGTGTCAGGTGGAATTCCCAGTCCGAACTGAACGTTGCTCAATTTTCCCACTGCCCAGAAGCATTTTGAGAAATGCCCTTTCAGTCATGCTTTTAAGCAGGAATCTTCAGACTGTCCGACTTGATCCACCAGCCCTCACAACATGGGTATATGAAAGTTGGGGCCAGGACTTTATTCCAGACTACAGGATATTTCAGTACTGCTCATCAAAGCCCCTGGTTACTCTTACCAGTGTAGTGCACTCCATGTTCTTAGAGAACATACTTCTAAACAACTTAGCTGGCCTTTCAGCATGTTCTGCTTCTCACCTGAGTTAACCATTAAAGAAGGCTGAACAAAGGACATTATCTTCCTACTGATGGCAAACAAATCCAAAGAGAATGATACGGTAGAATTGACAAAGCAGCATGAAATAGAAAGAAGGAGAGCTCTGACACTGATGACTCAAAACCAGCAAATACTCCAAATTTCAAAGCCAGCGTAATTTGAAAACTGTGATGAAATCATAGGAGTATGTTTAGCAAAAAACACTGTGATTACCTCTTTCTTGACAGTCTGCTGCTTCATGGATACTTGATTGATATTATGTGCATTCATAGCAGTACATAGGTTGAGCAAGTGAGTTTCAAAGTACAAAGCTAAATGTTTTCGTAATTCAGTATTTTAGGATGAACATCGTGCAGGTGTGACCTAGAAAATCAGTTCTCTAGAAACATAGTCCATTTCTTTTGTTACATTTTGGCTTATTGAAGGATACAGGTAAGATTGCATGTTACAGTTATCATTGAAGCACATATTTTACATAGCATGTCTATTTAAGTTTAAAAAACATTTTACTTTTTTTTTTTTTCAATATTGAAAAGATATTATGCTGATTTGTGGATTCTGGGCTATCATTTATTCACACTTTTATGTACCTCTGACTGCAATTCCTGCATATATTAATTCTCTCTTTAGCAGCTTCATCTGCAGGAAGAAAAATGGCAGCACAAGAGTTGTCCGATCTGCAGATTTTGCTCCTTGCAAACTCTGAAAAACATTTCAATACAGTTTTCCTTGTGCGACATCTAATACTGCTAAAAGCTGTGTTTTGTTCCCATTTCTAGAGATTTATTTACAGTATAAGGGAACCATCAGCTGCACTTCCTATCTCTTGTAATTTTTACTCCTTGATTGAAGTTGCTGTTACATGGCTTCTCCTGGAAGCTGTTGGCACTGTCTGTGGTCTCTACCAGCACCATGATTTGGAAGGTACGACATTTCTGGCTCAATGGAAAGAAAGTACATGTAGTAGATGTAGAAAGTCATGCTTCCATGTTCTGACAGCACTTGGGTACAGGACGGCAGCCCTTTGGCACTGTGCAGCTGGGGGTGATTTAGAAAGAAGTTTGCCGAGGCATCTCCAGACAGTGTGGGAAATTCAGTTCACCAAGGGCTTAGAAATGAAGGATGTATATTCCTGTGCCCTTTTTCTGTTGCTGTGCTTTTTCTTGGCAGTGTGAAAGTAGGAAACAGTAACGGAAGGAACAGAAACCTGCAGATGATGTTCTTGCAAACAAAGTACGCTCATGTTACTCTTGAGATTTTCTCCTTGCAGATCGCTGAGTAGAATTCAGGTGCTTATGCATGAATGGCTACAACTATTTTAGATGCCTTGGGACACCTGAAACATTCAGAAGCCTGCAAACATGCCATGGATCCTACAGAAGATGTGTATCCTTTTGGAGAGAAAGTTACAGGCCAAGAGAAAAGCTGGGGAGGCTTAATTGGTGTTAGATGTCCTGTGCTTATTTGAAAGATTCCTGTCTACACTGCGTCTCAGGTGAGTGTCCTGTGTCTGAAAGGAGAGGGCAAAGAGTGGAGAAGGGAGGTTCACATGTATGTATTGGTAGAACATGTTCTGTAGATTGTAGACAAATTGGCTCTTATCTTCATCACTGCTAATAAGAAAACTATTTTGCATTGTATAGCATTGCATGAGTGTGCCTAAACTGTGTTACAAATACTGATGAAATGATTTAATCTTCTTCATTCATACAAATACAATTAAACCACTTTTCTCCACTCTTCCCTCTAATCCTCACATTGACACAGAGTCAGTGGGACAGTTGTTATTCTGGGGTTTGCTATCTGATAGAACAAAAAAATAAAGGACTTATTCATTACAGAATGGTTTATGGTCAGTGAAGCTCTGACTACCTGTTCTCTTTAGCTGTACTGTATTATCATGTCAGGAATGAGAAAATACAAATTTGTCCTTTTCATCTCTCTTTTGGGAACAAAAAAAGTTGTAGCAATTTTTGTTTGGACACGTGGTAATTTTTCTTCCTGATTTAGGACAGAATGGTTTGGAAATGGCTTTAACAGAGTGCTTTGGAAACTGTTCCCAGCTAATGAAAGCTATTAAGTAGCCAGATCTAGCTGAAGGAGGATGGCTTTGGTAACCTGTGCAGAGCAACATGCTGGTTTTGCTTTGCAGTATAATTAGTCCCTGGATGAGGCACCCTGCTTTTATTTTAAAAGTAAAATATACGTGTGGTTTATGAAAACCAAGCATCTGCCACAGAGACACTAAAATATGTACCCTAAAATATCTTCTGCTAATACACTGCTAAGTACATTAAACAAATTAACAACGATCCAAACGGACATTTTAACACTGAAATTATGGTTACCTGTCACTTAACTCATGTATCTTCCCATTAACTATACTTCTGATATACAAAAATATATCTTCCATGTTTCTGAATCATCTTTTCATCTACTGACCACAAGACTTGCTTCATTCCCAGAATGAGCAGATCTCATACCTTTTTCTTCTCAATTCTTTTCTTCTTAATTTCTTCTTAATTTCCTCCTTAATTCTATAGGATTGCTTCCTCTTTATCATTGCGCAGTGATGTCTACCCTAGAAAAACAGAAGACCAGTTTGTCACCTGTCAGATGCTGGCAGAATAAGAGACACTGATTGATGGAACGATGACTTGAATCTCCCCACATATGCCGAAACTGCCCTAAATATTCCTTTGGCCGTGGTATTTACAGGAAAAAATGCTGGAATGTGGCAATAAAGGAAATGAATATGAAGGGCAGACTGACTTTTCTGCTGGTGGTTTTCGCTACACAAAAACTTAACTCCCAGGCGGTGACACCTTGTACTAATGAGAAGCACCGTTATCCAGGGTCTTTCTTAACAGCACAGGAAGCTTACTTGAAGTTTCAGCTTTCTCTCCCCTACTAATAGAAACTAGAAAACACAACTAATGCATTTGATAATTAAACTGCCAAGTTACTTCATGGGAAACCGCTCACACCACTTCAGCTTGTGTTCAAATCAGCAACCGGCTGGAGAAACGTGGTGTCTTTTCATCATTCTGTTGTCAAAGGGCAAGCTTGGAAAACAAACTGAAACATGCATGCTGGCTTTCTGTCACTGAAGAGGCGGTAGCAAAAAGTGAATGCTGACACGGACTTAAAGATTGGAGATCCTGAAAGTGAGGGAGGCAAGTTTTCCTAAGATTTCATTAGAACTCTCTGATAAGGTAAGGCAAGGCTGCACTTACAGGCACTGAAATTGTTGAGAACAGAAATAATTTCTGTTGAGAGTCAGCGTTGTAGTTCATGGGAGGAACTACTCTTAAAATCACCTCGTCTGAATGCAGTTTGATAGCTGGATAAGCTAATGGTGTGAATTAAGTTTCTGTCTGTACATTCCCTTTTATTTATTTGTTGATTTGTTTAGTTTGCTTTTCAGGGAGGAAGAGGCAGTAGGACAAGACCAGCTGTTTTAACATCAGGCTGTGAAAAACAGCCACCAAATAATGCAATAAATTATTCCTCTTGTCCAGTGAGCAGCACTATGGAACCACCTTCAGTGAGAAAATAGAGATTCGTCAATACAGAACATTTCACAAGGATTGTATTAAGAAATCTTTGAAAATAATTTGTTTCAACTTCATTTAGAATAAAAAATGTGTGCATTTTTTATGCTGCATGTTGGTGGTAAACTTGAGACACACACAAAATGAACATACTTCTACATGTATAATAAGCCATGGTGCAAATGAGAAATCTTTTTTAAAAGAAATAGGTTGTTTTTCACTGAGGGCATTCTGAGTCTTCATTCTGGAAAACTATGGCTCTCATTTCAGTACGATTTTAATTGCAAAGTCTCTTTCAGCAGAAAAACAATGAACTGCTGGACAGGTAGATGAAGGTACGTGATTAATGGAGTTGTTACCTGGAAAGGGAAATATTCGGCCACATTAGAAGTCCAGCCTGTTTCTGTTTGCATATTTGGCAGCCTTAAAAAAAAAGACATTAACCAGTACTGCTGTGTCAGTGGGGTTATGTCATATTGTGTGGGGACACCAGTGGTTCTTCCCTATATGATATTCTAAGGTTAAAAAGGAGAGGGAGAGAAAAAAAAAGGAAAATAAAAAGAAATCAAAATCAAAACCAAGTTGTTCATTTTTGCTGTTGTTTCTTTTAGTGCATAAATTAAAACATAGTTTTATGATGCTTTAAGACATGCGACCTTTGTCTGTGAATAAAATGTATCAGAGAATCATAGAATCACAGAATAGCCTGGGTTGAAAGGAACAGTGATCACACAGTTTCAACGCCCCTGCTGTGTGCAGGGCACCAAGCACTCAACCAGGCTGCCCAGAGCCACATCCAGCCTGGCCTCGAATACCTCCAGGGATGGGCATCCACAGCCTCCTTACTCTTCTCCAGTGTGAGAAATGCTGTTGCTGGGCTACCTTGGAGTTTGTTCTGTGTCCTCACGATGTTCTAGTGAGGCCAAACATCTGCCAACCTGTCTAATTGAGCGTGGCTGACAGCTGCTTTTGCTTCTGGAAGTCTGTAAACCCACTGAATCTAACTAGGAGCACAGCGTAGTTGTGAGAGATGTGTGAACTTGCAGCCTAATTCCCCCCTTAGCTGTGCAGCCCATCTGCCACTGCTGAGAGTGGCTTCTATTACTGTTGGTTCACATTTCATGCTGTTGCCAAAATAATGCAAATTATTGTGTGAATATTTCCAGATTTGCTGCCAAGATAAGCAGAGCTAGCAGATAAATACCTCTTTGGCATCTGAGTTGCCAAGAGACATTGCTGAGCTTTGAACGAGCGTCAGCCACTCAGTGAGGAACCACCCACAGCTCCAACATGGACCAGATTCTCTCAGTGGTACTCATGTCTGACTGCACAACTGAGGAGCCTCCAAATTTAAGGCGTCTGCAGCAACTACATTTGAGTGTCTAAATGTAAGTGTCTGAATCTAGAGCTGAGCTACACAGCTTCTGGTCTGAAAGACTGTTAAAATTAAAGCCTGCCACCAAGCACTATCTGCCAACATATTATGACACACTTTGTCATAGATGCTAGGGATGTGAGGAATTTAAGGGGGAAAAAGAGACGTGTAGATGTGTCCTAGTTTCATGAGAGACACATGCACTTAGACTGCTGAGGTAAACTTGTACAGTTCATAGCTCAACTAGTTTTTCAATTCTGAAGGCCACTCAGACTTTCAGACCCTTCAGTAAGGGTGATGGAGCACTGGAGCAGGTTGCCCAGAGAGGCTGTGGGTCTCCTTCTCTGGAGACATTACTCAAAACCTGCCTGGATGCGTTCCTGAGTGACCTAATCTAGGAGTTCTGCTAAGGCAGGGGATTGCACTCGATGAGCTTCCCAGGTTCCTTCAGCTATAAATAGGAAGACTGCTAAAAAAATACCCTTTTCACATCTCAGCCAGGATTCTCGCATTTATTTATTTATAATAAATGATACAATCTTCTCCTCTTCTCTTCTCTTCTCTTCTCTTCTCTTCTCTTCTCTTCTCTTCTCTTCTCTTCTCTTCTCTTCTCTTCTCTTCTCTTCTCTTCTCTTCTCTTCTCTTCTCTTCTTTCTCCTCTCTTCTTTCTCCTCTCTTCTCTTCTTTCTCCTCTCTTCTCCTCTCTTCTCTTTCTTTCTCCTCTCTTCTCCTCTCTTCTCCTTTCCCCTCCTTCCCTTTTTCCTTCCCTTTTCCTTTCCCTTTCTCCTTCCATTTTCCCTTCCCTTTTTCTTCTACTCCTCTCATTTTAAATTTCTTTTTCATTCCCTTTTTCCTTCCCTCTCTGTTTCCTCCTCATTCCCTCTCCTTTCCCTTTTCCCTCCTCTCCCTTCTCCTCCCCTTCTCTCTTTTCATTTTCTTTCCTCTCCTCTCTTCCCCTCCCCACTCCTCCCCACTCCTCCCCACTCCTCCCCTCTCCTCCCCTCTCCTCCCCTCTCCTCCCTTCTCTTCTCTTCTCTTCTCTTCTCTTCTCTTCTCTTCTCTTCTCTTCATTTCTATTTTTTCTCTTCTCTCCTCCTTTCCCCTCCTTCTCTTTTTCCTTCCCTTTTTCCTCTCCTCTCCTCTCCTCTTTTCTCTCCTCCTTTCCCCTCCTTCCCTTTTTCCTTCCCTTTTTCCTTCCCTTTTTCCTCTCCTCTCCTCTCCTCTCCTCTCCTCTCCTCTCCTCTCCTCTCCTCTCCTCTCCTCTCCTCTCCTCTCCTCTCCTCTCCTCTCCTCTCTTCTCCTCTGCTCATTTTAAATTTCTCTTTTTCATTCCCTTTTTCTTCCCTCCCCTTTCCTCTCATTCCTCCTCATTCCCTCTCCTTTCCCTTTTCCCTCCTCTCCCTTCTACTCCCCTTCTCATCTTCTTCTCTTTTTTTCTTTTTTCTCTTCTTTCATTTTCTCTTTTTCCTTTCGTTTCCTTTTCTTTTTCTTCCTTTTTCTTCTACTGGCTCCACCGTTGAAGGCAAAACTCTCTTATTCTCTTCCACGTCTCACTAGAAAATGGAGAGTCTCAAGTTGTGACTGAGTAATTTCCACCTCACACAGACTTTGAGAGGAAAAAAGAAAAGCTGCCTCCTCCCTGGATCCCTCTGGCAGAGGCAAGCTACAACAACAGCAAAGGCAGGAGTGCCAGTACCTGTCTGTGGGTCCAGGCGGCCGGGAGAAGTTGTTCATCACGGCCTCAGTGTGACAGCGGGTGAGGATGACCACCGCCTGGCACAGGAAGGGCACGAACGTGCTCTGCTGCGTAGATGACGCGCAGCTGCGCAGGATGTAGAGGATGGGTGGCACCTGGAAGAAGAAGGGGAGAAGGAATGACTTGCTGCATCCTGGACTCTGCAGGGCCTGACCATGGACATTCAGCGCGTGAGCAGTGCCTGCTCCCTTGACATGCTGCAACGCCTAAGCCTAAATTTCAAACCAGCCCCCCTGTCCAAGCCCTGGCTCTGCGCTCAGGCTGTGCTGCTTTAGTACCAGAGCAGACGGCACAGGGCATGGTGCAACAGCCAGAAACAAACCAAGACACGTGGAAGAAAGAAAGTCTCTTACGTTCCAACAGATGTCCTTCCCATGCATCTGCAGAAAGGTGGTCACCCACTTCCCAGCAGCACGCACGCGCACTCCTGTGGCTTTCCGGATGGTCTCCTTGGTGGCCATCATGAAGTCGACGGTGCGTTCGACGGGGAAGTTTCTGCACACGATCTGCAGAGAGATGAGAAGCAGGAGAGATCCCATCACTGCTCTGCGCAGCTCTTCAGAGCACAAAGCAGGCTGGAGGGCATTCTTAGCTCAGTGGCTTGCCGGCCATTCACAACGCTCCTGCTGTCCGTACCCTGCTATTTACACGGAAGGCGGCTGAGCCTTCACTCAGCTTCTGCACCCATGGTGTCTGCTGACATGCAAAGCCTACCTCCCAGCAGCCACAGTCACACATGCACACAAGTGCGCACACACACACACACACACACATCATGGAGTCAGCCCCTTGCACTGCGTGCCTGAAGGCCAGCCATAGCTCAGAGCCTCCTGCTGCTTGCTGAGAACAGCGGTCTTAGGGTGACAGCTCATTTTGGAAACGGTGTGAAAGGCTGGGAGCAGCACAGAGTCGTGCAGAAGCCTCCGCACAGAGATCCCACCACCCCTTTCTGGGTCCACTTACCATGGCCATTTTGGACGTGGTCTGGAGCTGAGAGACAGTGCTGCAGGCATGCAGTCCCTCAGACAGGCTCCCGATGTCTCCTGGCTCCCTGTTGGCTGCTTTGGCTGGAAAGAGCCCAGGGAGAAAAGGGAAGTCATGCTTCTGGAAATGGAACCGCTCTCCACGGGGGAGAGACAGAGGACAGGGTGGGGACGAGAAGAGAGCTGTGCACGGTGCCTCTCCCTCCTGTAAACAGGGCCCAGCCCATGGGGTCTGGCAGTGCCACGGAGGAGGGCAGAGGGCTGGTGCAACCTGCTCTGCTCACCTTGGATTCGGAGAAGGGAGCTCAGACACGTGGCAGCCAACTGGCGGGATGCGGGCATGGGGTCGCACGTCAGAGGCGCCAGCAATCCCACCAGGGAGCCAAAGTGCTCGCAGGCATCTGCTCTCTGCAGGGGTGAGAGGCAGGAAGAAAGCTGTAGGCAGCCCCGGCTCTCCCTGGCTTCTCCGCCTGTGCCTTCCTCACGCCGTGGCACAGCATGCACAGCTGGGCGGAGCTCGCCTTCCAGCTCAGGGGCTCTGGGGAGGGAGCAGGGGGCATGCGGTGGGGCTCTTTACTCACTCGAAGCTCTTCACAAACAGCCAGAAGCTGGGAGCAGGTCTGCAGGGCCCTCTTGCGCTCCCACACGTTCTGCGACACCAAGGATTTCTGCAGGACCTGGGGTAGAGCATCTGTCTCACTGAGGACATCTATCTTTGCTTTCCCTCCTGCCACCCCTCTCCCTGTCCCTCCTTCCCCAGCACTTTCCCCCAAGGCTGCCCTGTGGCTCCACGTGGCCTCCAGCCTCACTGAGCGCCGGCACTGCTGCCCCCGCTCTCTGCAGTCATCCTGCCTGCTAACCCGGGAGCTTTTCCTCGGCTGTGGCCTGCCAGGGGCTGGCTCCTGCCTTTCCCCTGCAGGGCCCATCGCTCTGCCCATTTCTGAGCTCGCAGTGAGCTGGCACGTCAGCAGGAGATTGCTCCCCTCTGATCACCCTCTCAGTCCCCAGATCTGCCCCCACTGCCGACAGGCACCATGCTTTCTCCCTTGCCCCACACATACTCACATGCACTATGTTCTGAAAGAAGCTGCCGGTGGGTTCTGTCTCGAGCAGAACCGCCATGAGCCGGCCCAGAGCTTTCAGGGACGTTTGCTGAAGCTGAAAGCAGAAGAGGGCAGTGAGGTTTAGCATCACAGCTGCTGCCAAAACATAGGCTGTGTGTGCTGAGGTCGGGTTTGACCGAGAGGTGGCCGGGAAAGTTACGGCAGGTTACCTGCAGGTACTGCGCTGCGTGCTGTGACTTCCTGATCTTCAGCATCATCTCTGCTGAAGGGTGCGTCACGATGTTCTTGCAGCACAGGACCAACATCTCCCGCATGTCCTTGCTTTCAAAACAGGGCTTCAGCTTGCTGACAGGAGGAAGAAAGGAAGAGAAATCAGAAAGGGCCTTTAGCAGTGCTCTCCAGTCTGGTTCAGACAGCATCTGACTTTCTCCTAATCGACAGCTACCAAGCCAATACCCCCAGCTCCTGCTGCTGAGCACTGTCTTCAGTTCCAGCAGCGCCCACCTCCTCCCCGGCAGCAGTGAACCAGCTCCCTCTCTGAAGGGAAGGAGACCCCAACTCTCCCTTCTCTTCCCTGCCAGGGGACAGGAGCACCAGGGCCTTTCTCCCTGCCCAGAACCTCAGCTCTGCTGGGCACAACAGCCCAGTCTTCACTCCTATAGATGCGGCTCCTCGCCCCCTACCCCCTCCAGACCTTCAGGAGCTACCCAAAATGGGGACCTTACCTCAACTGCTCCAGGGCCAGGACCACCTTGAGGGGCACTGGGGAGACAGGGATGCCCGAATAATATTTCTTCAGCAGGTCCTGCAAGTCCAGAGAGACACTGTCAAGGTGGGCAGGGGGCACATGAGAGCTTTTCCACCCGGCTCCGAGACAGGCACAACTGCCACACACCAGCCCCATCACTCCCATGTTTCCCATGGAAGCACTGCAGGATGCAGCAGCTCGACAGCTGGTGCACCTAGCCCGCTGCCCAGCCGCTGCATCCAGCACCCAAAGTCCCCACCAGCTGGAGACGTGTGGCTGATGGAGACCTGTGTGCCCCCAGGGAAGTGGGCTGCGTGGCACAGCCCAGAACTCCGCTGCAGACAGCCCTGCCTCTAGGCACTCACCATCAGGATCTCCAGAAGCTTTCCCTTCAAGGAGGGGTTAAAGGATGCAGAATCACCCACGACTGCTTGGAAGGCAGAGCTGAAGTCGGTGATGCTCTGCACCAGCGCGAGGTTATTCTGCAGGTCCTGAGGCCCAAGAGAGAAGAACATTCTTTGAACTGCGGGATGGGACAAGGGCTGCAAGGGGGACAGGGCAACGCTAAGGGAAGGGCTTGGGTCTTCATCTGGGCACAAACCATTCCCCGGGGGACCGTTGGAAAGGGAAGGCCCCTCTCAGCATCCCCCCTTGTGAAGGGGCTGCAGCTGGGCGCTCAGACACCCTGGCACGCTTTGAGCTCTCACCCGGCAGCTGCAGCTGTAGAGCATCAGGATGTTGCCCACGATGTCTCCCTCCAGGTGGGCGAGCAGCTGTTCCTTGGAGGCACGCAGTGCCAAGCTGCCGTGGGCGAGCACGAGAGCGCTGCGTGTGGCCTGAGCTCTCGTGCTGTCCAGCTCCATCTGTGTGGGAAGAAATGCCTTGAGACACTCGCTCAACGGCCCCCAGTGCCCCGCGATGCACCTGGGCTCCAGGGCAGAAAATAAGGCAGAAGAATGCCAAGATGGAAACCCGTAACGCTTTACCTTCTTGCGCCTGGAAATCCTCGCGTTGCGGCCTTTGCACAGCCTGGACGCAAACGTGGTGAGCGTGGCCAGGACTGCTTGGAAGTTACTCTCAGCCGCGTGGCTGAGAAGAGAGACCATTCCCTGCACAAAGGAACAAGGGGCAGTTGGCACAGGCCTGAATCTACAGATCCTCTCCTGAGGAAAAGGGCAGCAGGGAGGAGATGGAAAGGCGCGGAGCAGGGCCAGGAGAAGCCCTCTGCCCCAGGGACGGAGCGGGGATGCTCGCAGGAGCTGGAGGAGAGCAGGGCTCACCTGGGCCTCACATGGGTCCTCCGCGTTTGCTTCCTCCAGGTGCTGCAGCAGCTTCTCCTGGACGTGGAGGACTCCCTTACAGGCTCCCAGCACTGTGCCCAGAGCCTTGTACAGGAAAGACTGCAGGGGAAGGGAAGGAAGAAGTTGAGATGTGGCAGCAGCTTAACCTGTTGGGGAAGGGCCAGGTGGAAGGAGCCACGCTCCCCAGGAGTCACTGAGAGCAGCTGCAGGGTTGAGCTTTATCCATCCCTGGGCAGATTGCAGGGAAAGGCCCTCTGGGGGCACAGACTGGGGAAGCAGCACCAGCATCCCGCGTGGGCAGAGCACCAGCCGCAGCCCCAGCCCCAGTTGGACACCTGCAGCTGCACCGCTGGGTGGAGCCGGGGGGAACTCACCTTTTCTGCAGAGCTGCTGGCAGAGCTGCTCAGCCACCGGCTCAGCTCACAGCTCAGGGCCTCGATCCAGCCCTCATCCCGTATGGTGTCCATTGACGCCCTGAGGAACTGTTGGAGAACAGGAGAAGACGATGTTCCCTTGCCCTTTGCCTCTTCCCTCACTCCCAATTGCTGCAGCCCTCTGGGGAGAGGTGTCTGGAAGAACAGTTCCTCTCCCAGCTCCCCCAGCATTCCCTCCCTTAAAGCCACCTGCCCCCCTTCTCCTAAGACCCCCCTTGGGCTTGGGACAGAGCGGAAGAGGCAGCGCCTCAAAGGCTCCTCAGCAGCACTGGAGAGGCTGTTCCTGTCCCGTGGTGGCTCATATGGGAGCGGGGCTACTTGGGGCAGGCAAGCACTTCTCTGCACCCAGCAGTGCTGTACCTTCAGCAGACGGCGCTCCCACCCTGCAGTGTCCAGGAAGCTCTCATCTTTCCCTGCACAGCAACAGGAAGAAAAAGACCCTTACTTGGGATCAAGGCACAGAAGAAGAGCTGCTGCAAACCTGGCTTGGCCTGGGCACTTGACACTGCCAAGCTGGGACCCGCACCCCCTCCACAAACTGACTTGTCCCTCCCCACAAACACTGTCCCCGCAGGAACACAGAACTAACTGAGGGGACGTGAAGGGCCCATCCGTGTCCTGGAAGGGGCAGATCCCCGCGGGGAAAGATCCCCGGGCCTCAGCGCTGTCTCCCTGGAATGGGAACAGCAGCAGAGCAAGCACTGGGCTGCAGGCAATGCTTCCCCTCTGCCACCCTGCAGAGAGAGCTGCATTTTCACTCCCGCCCTTCCCTGCCTCCGCCTCTCCCTCCCCACCAGCACTTTACCTTGGAGACACTGCAGCAGCAGGGGGATCTCAGCGGCCCACATGGCCCCCACAGCTCTGTGGAACCTGCTGTGGAGGTTTTGCATCAGCTGTAAGGCAGCGGCCTGGAGTTCGCTGCCTGCAACAGGGCTCCCTGCCACCACCTGAGCGAGAGCAAGGAGAAGCAGGGTCACTTCTGCAGCAAGAGCAGCGGCTTCCCCCCAGGATGGAAGCAGCCAACAGCTCTGCCCGTGGCCGTGCTGCTTCCTCCCGGGGGCTGGTGGCACTGGGCTCTGGAGCATCTACTCACCAGCAGGCGCGCCAGCAGTGTCTGGGGAGTCAGTCGTGGGCCTGTGAGGAGAAAAAAGTGCTGAGTCAGACTCCAAGACGCTCCGTGCCCAGCCACGCGCAGCTCCGCTGTCCCTTCTGGGTGGTAGCACAGGTCAGCAGAGCTCACTGGCGGAGCTTCTGCTCCTACCTTGAAACATGGAGCTGAGGAAATGGGGATCCAGCTCCTCTACTCGCCGTCCTGTCAGATCCTCTCTCTCGGCCAGGGCTCGGACACAGCGCGAGACCGGGATCAGCATGCCGGTGTGCTGGGCTGGCACCACGAACAGCAGCAGCCGTGGCCACAGGAGCTGTCGGGAACGAGGCAGTTGAGCGTGTCAGCATTCCTGCCTCCGCTCAGAGACGAAGAGGACTCTGCGAATTTCCCTGAGCCTTGCGTGCTTCAGAGCACGCTGGAGGAGAGACCTGGGGCGGTGGGATGAGGAACAGGTGGTGCGAAGGCAAGGAGCAGCAGCAGGGCAGATGTGACTTACTTTGGACATCCCTGTCGCAGAGACGTCCAGAGACCCCAGGATGTCCATGCACAGCTCCTGCAGAGCTCCTTCCTCCTGGGCTTCCCGGGCAGAAAGGTCTCCAGCTGCCTGCACAACAACAGTGTTGAAACCCGGTTACCTCAGTTCTCAGGAGCCTCTCAGGAGGCTCAGGTGCGGCCCCAGCGGTGCTTCTGTGCCAGCCTCTGAGCAGCACAGGTCTTCCCAGAGAAGATGCTGCCCACTGTCCTTACCCTTCTTCCAGCGGTGCGGCTGAACTCAGTGAAGATGTGCCCCACCACATCCCAGGCTGAGCAGCTCCGGGTGTTTGAACTGAGCAGGTCCTTGATGAAGTGCAGAACTGCTGTCCTCACCTGCCAGGGGTCAATTGTGGGTGTGATTTTTCTGGTCAGAAGGCAAAGGGAAGCCACCTGCTCATCGGGGCAGCCCTTTGGGCACGAGCAGAGGCAACAGGAGCAGAGGAGAAGCCTTGGCTCCTGAGGTGAGGGCCAGGCCGTAGCACCAGGCTGTGCACTTTCCATGCACAGCACAGGGACCTGCCCGCTCCACTCTGCCTGCTCTCCCACAGGAGCCATCATGACCGTGTGGTCAATGCCCCAGCACCTCTCTAGTCACCCCAGCCCTGCCCGTGTTGGCAGCAGCATCACCACCCCAAAAGAGCTTTCTTTTCCCAAAGCAGCTCACCCGGATCCTGAGGTCGCTGCACAGACACTGCACAGCCTCAACCACCTGGGGCAGCTTCTCCATCATCAAGGGCTCTGCAAGACATGCACAGAAGCATGAGCGGAGCCACAACCCCGATGGCAGAGGGGATCCCTGGAAGTCCCAGCCTGTGGTACTGACCATCAGAGCGAGCCAGAGCACCGAGCAGACCCAGTGCTGCCACGCGTCCAGCCTCCCAGTCCTCGCCCAGCTGTGACTGCAGAAACAGGACCATTTCCTCTGGGCAGATCTGGGCTGCAGGAAGGAAATCCCAGGCTATGTTAGCAAGAAACTCACGCCTATTCCTGAGGTTTATGAGAGGGGTTTTGGCCAGGGCACTGCAAGCATTGCCAAAGCTCCTCTCCTTACCCTGCAGCAGGATGCAGTGGGTCAGCTGTGCACGATCAGCCTCGCTGTGCTGCTTGGTGTTGTCATAGAGCTGTGGGAACAAAGTCCATATGAGAAAATCACATCAGCACTGAGGACGGAAAAGACGCTGTGCTGCTGCTCTCGTCTCCCTGGGCACTCTCAGGAAGAGGACAGGCAGACAAAACCCAGCCTGCCTCACAGCATCCCCGGGGGGACAGGCACGGCTCTGGAACAGCCATGAGCATGCAGGAGCCAAGGCTCAGCTGCATTAGTCAGGGGCTCAGACCTGTGCACTCCTCCTGAGACTTAGGCAAGAGGGAAACTGCTGTGGGCACAGGGATAGGCTCCCCTTACCTGGTAGAACACGGCACTCGTGACGTCCAGAAACCTGTCCTTCTGGATGACAGACTCAATGCCCTCTAAGGCCTCCAGGAAGACAATGAGGCTCTGCAAGAGACCAGGAGAGGAAGAAAGGGATGAAGCCACATCTAGCCACTTGGGAGTGGAAAAACTCCCAATTGTTTCTTGCAGGGAGAAGCTCCTGCACAGGCTTTTTATCCCCCACCTCCCAGCAGCCCCGTGAGTCTCTCTGCTCTCAGTCGAGCCGTGTTTGGGCATCATTTGCAGGCATTTCCCACCCAGCAGCCCTCTTCTCCCCCATCAGATGCAACTGGATGTGGTCCCCCCAGTTGCTAGCACAGAGCTCCTCAGGCTCTCAGGCACCCATTCCTCCTTTCTCCAAGGGCTCCCCACCTCCTCCCTGCACCCCCCGACCCCTCGTGGCACTTGCACTGGCCCCACGTCCACCCTGAGCCCTGCACAGCGTCTCACCTTGGCCACCCTGCAGGTGTCTTGGATCTCCTGACACGGGTGCACGAGCCAGAGGAGCTGCTCCCAGACGTGCTCTTGGTGCAGCTCCTCTTGCAGGAGAACATCCAGCATGGCAGCCACGGCCCCGAGGACGGCCTGTTTGTCCTGGAGAGGGATGGCAGAGGCCCGGCATCAAAGACCGAAGGTCTGCCCTTCCTACAGAGAAGGCTTTCTCTTTCCCTTCCCCTTCCCCAACCCCCACGCCCAGCAGGAGATGAGCTCGCTCTGGAGGGCAGGCAGGTTTTCCCCAGACCCTCATCCCCAGCTCTTCCTGCCACATGCTGTGACATGCAGCTGCTCCCTGCCACAGAGCCACTTCGGGGCCCTTTGCAGAGCCAGCCCACTCCCTCCCATCACTGCTCAGCTGCCAGCCCACTGGGCACAGACAGAGCTGCCACATGGGTGCCCCCACTGCCACCCTGGGCTGGGGGCGCAGCAAGGCTCACCTCCTCCTCCTGGCAGTCCTGCCAGTTCCTCAGCACAGAGAAGAGCAGCTCCTGAAGGTTCTCATAGATCCGCTCTTTCTCCATGGCAGGCCAGGGGCATTGGGATCCAGAGGACAAGTTAGACTTCACTCCATCCAGCCACTGTTTCAAAACTGAAAACAAACAAACAAACAAAAATAATGAATAATATATATATATATTTTTTCTAAAACAGAGTGAGAGAAAAGGGAGCCTGTGAGAGCCTGCAGCAGGGCGAGGTGCAAGGGCTGTCCCGAGGCCCCCTGCTCTGGAGCCAGCACTCACCAGCACAAGCGAGGCGCAGGGTCCGGCCGCTCCTCACCTGGCCCACCACACTGCGCAGGCCAGCCAGCATCAGCCACGTGAAGGGGATGCACTGTGGAGCTGCAGAGGAGAAGGAGAGGTCCACAGTCAGAGCCCTGGCAGCAACAGAGGAGGGGGCGAAGCCCTGCATCCCCCAGAGAGGAAAGACCCCTTTCCCCAGTTGTCATAGGTGTAAGGTGGCTGAGAGCACTCTACCGTAGATGCTGAACAGTTTGCTGAGGGTGATGAGCACGAAATCCTTGGATACCTCCCCGATGGCCTTCAGATGGCCCTGGAGCTCAGCCATCACCAAGCTGAAATGCATCCGGGCCAGAGCCACCAGGACGTTGCTGGCAGCCATCCTCACGTTGTCCCTGACACCCTGAAAAGGAGTCACTGGTGACACACCGTCCAGGAGACTGCCTGAGACCCCGGGAAGGGCTGAGTCACCGCCGTCCACCAGCACAACACCAGCACGGGCAGCGGCTCCCTTTGCCTTTGGCTGTAACCCCTCACCTGGGCTGCCGTCAGGTCCCGGGACACCTCTGCCAGCAGCCGGTTCACCACTCCGCACGGCGGGCGGCTGTCGTCTTCCCACAGGGCGCCCTCCAGCTCGCGGTACACCTGTGCTCGATCACCCTGGGGACAGGGACCAGTCATGCTTTGCTTTGCCCTTGCTCTCGGGGAGCCGCCCACTGCCACCCATCACCGTGCCGGTGTGGTGCCGCGGCCCGGCACCCACAGGACCACGGCACTGCGCCACGGCAAGGATTCACAGCCGGACGTCCCCAGCTCACCTCCCGGTCTTGCAGGCGCTGTTGCAGCACAGTCACAGCGGAGACAGGGACAGGGCTCGGCACCCTGCTTCTCTCCCTGCGACGCGTACGTCTGGGCACGCAGCCCACACAGGCAAAGAGACCTGGAAGCAAAGAGCGGAGCAGCTGCCGCCGGTGTCGCTCGGAGCCAGGGCCGAGCATCCGGCCGGCTCTGGGAGGAACGCTCCTCCAGCCCCACGGTTGGCGGGGACGGGGGAGGGAGCTTTCCCCTTGCTGGGGTGCCGGGGAAACCACGGCGGGCAGCTGCGCTCAGCAGAGCGAGGACGGTGCTGCCGGCGCGGCCTGAACTGACTCTGGAGGCACACGTGCGCTCGGGCGGCGTCACGGCGTGCGGAGAGGTGGAGGGACTCACCTCGAAGGGCTCTCAGCCGCTCCATGACAGCAGGAAATCTCCAGGTAGACGCAACGCTCTCTCTGGTTCCGCTTCCTGCGGGTCCCACAAGCGGACTGAGCCACCGCTCCCACCGCTGCCACGAGGGCGCACGAGGTACCACTGTGACATCACAGCGCAGTGTCACCTCACAGGGAATGGCTGGGGACCAGGCAGCACGCAGGGCAGCCCTGCAGGCCCCCAAACGCAGCATGTTCTGTGATGCACTCGGCTCTGGGGTTCCGGTTCCATGCGGAATTCCAAGCAGGGAATGACCTCAGCTGAGGGAGAGCCCCTGCCAGGGAGCAGCTGCTGGGCACCGCTGCCCGGCACTGTCTCAGTGACTGGGGACTCCATGCCGGGAGGTCCCTCTGGATCGCATCCCTCCCTTCTACTCTGCCAGCTGTACCACCTCACTGGGTATCATCAGCAAATTTGCTGAGGGTACACTTGTGTCATGGAATCATAGAATCATGGAATGGCCTGGGTTGAAAAGGACACCATGATCACGTAGTTTTAATCCCCCTGCTGTGTGCAGTCACAACCAGCAGACCACGCTGCCCAGAGCCACATCCAGCCTGGCCTTGGATGCCTTCAGGGATGGGGCATCCACAGCCTCCTTGGGCAACCTGTTCCAGTGCCTCACCACCCTCCGTGTGTTGTTTCCACTGCCTGTGACATTGATGAAAATGCTGAAGAGCACCAGTCCCAGGATGGACCCTTAGGGGACACCACTCACGACTGGCCTCCACCCGGACTCAGAACCGGTGATAACAACCTCTGGCTGTGACCATCAGACCAATTATTTACCCACAGAATGATTCAGCCTTCAAATCCATCTCTCTCCAACTCAAAGAGAAGGACGCAATGTGGGAACATGTCAAAAGCCTTCCACAAGTACAGGGAGATGACAGCAGTTGCCCAATGCCCACTGATGTCGTCACTCCAGGAAGGCTTCAAAATACATCACTAGAATTTCAAACTGTGCATTCAGCTGGTTTTACTGAAATGAAAATAAAGTGATAAATACATAGGAAAATAAAGAAAACACACCTCTTGAAAGTACTGCACATCTTATTGTACCAATTTCAATAGGCTAGTTAGGAGTAGAGAGAATAACTTTAAAATAATGGAATTTGAATTGCTTAAGCATTTCTTCACTAAATGCTGGCTTAAATATTAAATCTCGGTCACTTACAGGTATTTGTATTGAGCTCAGCCGTTTGGCTTTTTAAAGGAAAAAAAATCTGAGACATTACCATCTCAGTTTTTGTACTAATACGATTTGACAGCAGCAGTAAAACGGAGCCATTGCTAATTGCTTCTACATAGAGATTATTAAGGAATTTCTATCTGAACAGCAGAATACTTGCATTTCTAATAAAACCTCCAGAAGAGAAATCACACTTTGGTTCTGCTGATGCGTTCTTATCAGTTATTGCAGCTTTCAAGTAACTCTTAGTTTGCCCTTATTGAACTTTCCTGTTTAGGGGAGCAACTCATGTGAGAAAGGAGGAAAGATGATACGTGGAAAGTATTATACACACTAATCTCTATTGTAGAAAATGCTGGCATACAAAATAATCTCCTTTATTGAAAAGCATACAGTTAAGAGTCCAGCCCACATGAAGATAGAAGCTTCACTTCTTTTGGTGTCTATCTGGAGCTCTGCTGCTACATTTCTAATAACATTAGAAACGTGACAAACCTAGCTAGCAACACTAACCTTAGAGTCTAAACCATGAAAAAGAAAGGAGAGCGGCTGACGCAGCGGGGGCGTTGCCAGGGCAACGGCGGGGGATTTAAACGGGCGCAAACCCTGAAGAAGCCCTTGATCGCCGAGGATCGCCGCTTCGGAGCTGTTTCAGCCAGAGTTGCAGCGGCTGATCGCGAAGAACACGTGGATCTCGATCGGTTCCCTCTTCCGGGGGTCCCCGAGACAACAGAGAAGCCCGGCAGATCTCGCGAGAGCGGCTGACGCAGCGGGGGCGTTGCCAGGGCAACGCCTTGAAAAAACCTCCGGGAGGGCAGCGACGCGTCGCTGCCCACCAGGGCGGAGAGGAGAGGCGTTATCACTGTGAGGTAAGTGGCAGGTGCGGGGTCACCCATTAACGACCTGGTAAGGGGGCGAGGGCAGAGCCAGCACTATCAGCAGCAGGGTGGGGCTTATCGGTCACGCCCTGTTAAGGCTATTCTAGTTGTGCTAATTAGTCTTCAGGTTCTCCATGGCTCCACCCCGGCGGAAGGCTACTGTCTCTAAAAATAATGTGGGGACCCAGACAGAGGCCCCCTGCACATGTAAAAGAAAGACTGCCAAGAAGAATGCAGAGGTGCAGACTGAGGTCCCAAAACAACATGCTAGTGTGCAGGTCACTGGCTGTGATGAGTGCCAGAGCCTGGCCCTTGCAGTGCCAGGCGATGGAGGCAGCACTTGTGTAAGATGTGACCAGCTAAAGGACTTACTTTGCCTTGTGGTCAACCTGAAGGAGGAGGTGGAGAGGCTAAGGACCATAAAGGAATGTGAGAGGGAGATTGATTGGTGGTGCCAGTCCCTATCAGCCCCGAGATCTTGGCACACAGCTGAGGCTCTGCGTGGAGCGTGTCACTCCCTGCCGCCTTGCAAACAGGTAGTAGAGGGGAACCGGCAGGTAGACTGTGTTCCTGCTGCAGTGCAAGGCAATTTGAGAGCAGAGCAAGGCAATCTAAGGGAGGAGGAGGAGTGGAAAAGGATACCAGCTCGGCGAAGTGGGCGTCCTCCATCCCGACCATCCTCGGCTCCCCAGGTGCCTCTGCAAAATAGGTTTGAGGCCCTGAATCTCGAGGGAGAGGTGAGTGAGGGGGTGGAGGGAGGTCCACCTGTAAGGTTGCCTCGGGCGAAGCGGTCGACCCCACGCCTCAAGACTGCCTCCGCCCGGAAGGACAGAAGGGTGGTTGTCATAGGTGACTCCCTGCTGAGAGGAACGGAAGGCCCTATATGTCGGCCTGACCCTACCCGTAGGGAGGTGTGCTGCCTCCCTGGGGCAAGGGTCAGGGATATTGCTAGGAAACTTCCTGGTCTGATTGGCCCTTCTGATTATTACCCATTATTGATAGTTCAGGCTGGCAGCGATGAAGTCGCTGAGAGAAGCCTGAGGTCTATCAAGGAAGACTTCAGGGGACTGGGGCGGGTAGTTGAAGGAACGGGTGTGCAGGTGGTTTTTTCTTCCCTACCTTCAGTGGCAGGGAAGGATACCGAGAGCATCCAAAAAACCCGCCTCATAAATAAATGGCTAAGAAGTTGGTGCAAGCACAGGAACTTCGGTTTTTTTGACCACGGGGCAATTTACTCTGCGCCTGGCATGATGGCTGCGGATGGAAGTAGCCTGTCTCCAAGGGGTAAGAGGATCCTAGCCCAGGAACTGGCAGGGCTCATTGAAAGGTGTTTAAACTAGGTATGAAGGGGGAAGGGGACAGAATGAGGGCCACTGGGGTTGAGCGGGTAGTTCGTGGCTCAAAATGGAGTTCGATGGGTGAAAAGGGTGGAGTTCAAAGGGATGGAGAGAGGCAGGGGGGTGCTGCTTCCCTAAAGTGTCTATACACTAATGCGCGCAGCATGGGAAATAAACAGGAAGAGTTGGAGATCTGTGTGCGGTCGCAAGGCCATGATCTCATTGCGATCACGGAGACGTGGTGGGACAGCTCGCATGACTGGAATGTTGTCATGGAGGGCTATGTGCTTTTTAGGAAAGATCGGCTGGCGAGGCGGGGTGGTGGAGTTGCTCTTTATGTGAGAGAGCAGCTAGAATGTATTGAACTCCACCTGGGGGAGGGTGATGTAGCAGTGGAGAGCTTGTGGGTGAGAATCAAGGGGCAGGCTGGTATGGGTGACACCGTTGTGGGTGTGTACTACAGGCCCCCTGATCAGGAGGAGGAGGTTGACGAGGCCTTCCACAAGCAACTGAAAGTAGCGTCGCAATCCCAGGCGCTGGTGCTTATGGGGGACTTCAATTATCCAGATATTTGCTGGAAAAGCAACGTGGCCAGGCATGCGCAGTCCAGACGGTTCCTGCAATGTGTCGAAGACAACTTTCTGATGCAGATGGTGGAGGAACCAACGAGGGGAGGGGTGTTACTGGACCTTATTCTCACAAATAAGGACGGGTTTGTTAAGGAAGTAAAAGTTGGGGGTAGCTTGGGTTGTAGTGACCACGAGATGGTGGAGTTCAAGATCTTGAGTGGAAGGAGCAAAGCAAAAAGTAGGATTGCTACCCTGGACTTTAGGAGAGCCAACTTTGATCTCTTCCGGGACCTACTTGGAGCTATCCCGTGGGCTAGGGTGTTAGAAGGTAAGGGGGCCTGTGAGAGCTGGTTGGCATTTAAACAGCTCTTCTTCCAAGCCCAGGATCGGTGCGTCCCTGTGAGCAAGAAATCAGGAAAGGGTGGCAGGAGACCTGTGTGGATGAGCAAGGAGCTCATGCACAAACTCAAAGGGAAAAAGAAGGTCCATGAAATGTGGAAAAAGGGTCTGACCACTCGGGAAGAATATAGAAATGTTGTCAGGGCCTGCAGGGATGCGACGAGGAAGGCTAAAGCCCACCTGGAATTGAATCTAGCAAAGGTGGTAAAGGATAATAAAAAAGGTTTTTTTAAGTATGTTAACAGTAAAAGGAAGACTAGGGAGAATGTAGGTCCCCTACTAAGTGAGGGGGGTGTTCTGGTAACGGGGGATGCTGAGAAGGCGGAGATACTGAACGCCTTCTTTGCTTCTGTCTTCAGTGAAAAAGCTCCCCCTCGGGAATCCCAGGCCCTGGTGGTTAGTGAGAAGGTCTGGGGAATGGAAGACTTCCCTTTAGTCAGGGAAGAGGCGGTCCGAGAGCGCCTAGGCAACACCAATGTTCATAAATCCATGGGACCCGATGGGGTGCATCCACGGGTGCTGAGGGAGCTGGCAGAGGTGATTGCTGAACCGCTCTCTATCATCTTTGAGAGGTCTTGGAGAATGGGGGAGGTGCCTGAAGACTGGAGGATAGCCAATGTCACTCCGGTCTTCAAAAAGGGCAAGAAGGAAGATCCAGGTAATTACAGGCCAGTCAGCCTCACCTCTGTCCCTGGAAAGGTGATGGAACAGATTGTGCTGGATGCCATCTCCAGACAACTGGAAGAAAAGGAGGTTATCAGGAGTAGTCAGCACGGGTTCACCAGGGGGAGGTCGTGCTTGACCAACCTGGTAGCCTTCTATGATGTTGTCACTGGCTGGGTGGATGGGGGGAGAGCAGTGGATGTAGTCTACCTTGATTTCAGCAAGGCATTTGACACTGTCTCCCACGACATCCTTATAACGAAGCTGAGGAAGTGCGGGATAGATGAGTGGACAGTGAGGTGGGTTGAGAACTGGCTGACTGGCAGAGCACAGAGGGTTGTCATTGGCGGTGCAGAGTCTGGTTGGAGACCTGTAACCAGCGGTGTTCCCCAGGGGTCGGTGCTGGGACCGGTCCTGTTCAACATCTTCATCAATGACCTTGATGAGGGGGTAGTGGCCACCCTCAGCAAGTTTGCTGATGATACGAAGTTGGGAGGATTGGCTGACACGCCCGAAGGCTGTGCTGCCATTCAGCGAGACCTGGACAGGCTGGAGAGCTGGGCAGTAAGGAACCAGATGAAGTTTAACAAAAGCAAGTGTAGAGTCTTGCACCTAGGGAGGAATAATTCCATGCACCGGTACAGGTTGGGGGATGACCTGCTGGAGAGGAGCTCTGTGGAAAGGGACCTGGGTGTCCTGGTGGACGACAGGTTGGCCATGAGCCAGCAGTGTGCCCTTGTGGCCAAAAAGGCCAATGGCATTCTGGGGTGCATTAAAAGGAGCGTGGCCAGCAGGTCGAGGGAGGTGATCCTCCCCCTCTACTCTGCCCTGGTAAGGCCTCATCTGGAGTACTGTGTCCAGTTCTGGGCTCCCCAGTACAAAAAAGACAGGGATCTCTTGGAAAGAGTCCAGCGGAGAGCCACAAAGATGGTGAAGGGCCTGGAGCATCTCCCCTATGAGGAAAGGCTAAGTGAGCTGGGTCTGTTTAGCCTTGAGAAGAGAAGACTGAGAGGGGACCTGATCCAGGTCTATAAATATCTAAGGTGTGGGGGGCAAAGTGGCGAGGCCAGACTCTTTTCAGCAGTGTGCGGAGACAGGACAAGGGGAAATGGCCAGAAGCTGGAGCATAGGAAGTTCCGCACCAATGTGCGCAAGAACTTCTTTACAGTGAGGGTGACGGAGCACTGGAACAGGCTGCCCAGGGAGGTTGTGGAGTCTCCTTCTCTGGAGATATTCAAGACCCGCCTGGACGCCTACCTGTGCGACCTGGTGTAGGGATCCTGCTTTGGCAGGGGGGTTGGACTCGATGATCTCTGGAGGTCCCTTCCAACCCCTACGATTCTGTGATTCTGTGATTCTGTGATTCTGTGAAAAGGGAAGGCAGCAATTTCACATTTCTACTGCTGTCACCGTCCAAGGAGGTGACTAGGCTGCATTATTTTTAACAGCTGAAGTCATCAGGGCCCAAACTGTTTAACTGTAACTCTGAAAGTCACAATTAATACAGTACAAATACAAGTACTCTGCTATGCAGTGTGTCCTGACTCAGACTGAAATTAAAACATGATTGCTTATCTCTGTGGCTGAAAGGAAAAACTGAAATCTTCCATTGAGTGCAGCAGTCAGCTCCTCCAGCTGACACAAGGCCAAATGTTCTGTTTCACTCACTCATAAATAAAGCATGGGGCAGATCTGCTAGGTTTACAGATTGCTGGAGGAGATGGTGTCTGCAGATTGCCTTTCCTTTGCCCTCTTCTACTACATGTGAGAAGAATCCAAACTGAGTTCTTCCTCTGCCTGGGGCATTTGGAACCCACACAGTCAGATCCGATACTAGGAGAAAAATTCTAAGAGTGGTGAGGTGCTGAACACCTCAATAGAAAGCAGAAAACTGTCCAAATCCTGTCCTTATTTCTTGTGTCCCACACTGAAGTTAGCTTTTCCCTTCCCACGAACGGCTGCAGTCTTTGATTCTCTCCATCTTCCCCCATCTTGCTCCCTTGTCCGTCACAGGAAAGCTCTACTTTCTAAAGTGCACACGATGCCTTGTTTACCTGCTGCCATGCTGCTCAGTACTGTCTCTTCTCCTGCTCTGTGCTGGAATACATTCAGACACAGCCTGATTTTCCAAGAAATCAAGCTCACAGTTCTGTTCCGACCATTACTGGATTGTGGAAGGATGCTCCCAGCAATATGCCATTCAGCAGGTAGAGCTTGTTGCTGGGAGGATGGTAAGATTTGACTCAGAAAGAAGGCTGTCACTGCAGCCAAAACCTTGTCAGAAGAGAGACGTGAGCTTGTCATTTGTCCATTGCATTCCTTGCAGGTTTGATATAGCACATGAAGATTTCGGTACATCAGCAGTGAGCTTTCACCATTCTCATCTTCACTTGTGATTGCTTGGGTGATTTACATACCAGCAGCACAAGGAGCCTTTGTACTTCTTCTTCCTTTGTTTTCTTATTGGAAAACCACTGTGAGACAGGTAAAATGGTTTACAAGTGTCAGTGCAATATATTTGCTTCTAGTAATGCAGATGTATTGATGCCTTGTTTTTCATCTGGCGAGTGTACTTTGTAAGTTATGTACTTCTTTGTAAGCAGTAAGCAAGTACTTTTAATTACTGATACAAATTATTTTACCTGGACTTGAGCAAGGCCTTTGACATGGTCCCCCACCACATCCTTCTCTCCAAACTGGAGGGATGTGGATTTGATGGGTGGACCACTCGATGGATAAGAAACTGGTTGAAAGGCCGCAGACAGAGGGTGGTCATCAATGGCTCCATGTCCAGGTGGAGGCTGGTAACGAGCGGCGTCCCCCAGGGGTCTGTCTTGGGACCGGTGCTCTTTAACATCTTTATCAATGACATCGATGACGGAATCGAGTGCACCCTCAGCAATTTGCTGACGACACCAAGCTGAGTGGTGTGGCTGACACGGTTGAAGGACGGGATGCCATTCAGAGGGACCTCGAGAGGCTGGAAAGGTGGGCCCGGGTGAACCTGATGAGGTTCAACACGGCAAAGTGCAGAGTTTTGCACTTGGGCCGGAGGAATCCCAAGCATCCCTACAGACTGGAAAGAGCGGTCCTTGAGAGCAGCCCTGTGGAGAAGGACCTGGGGGTCTTGGTAGACGAAAAACTGAACATGAGCCAGCAGTGTGCCCTTGCGGCTCAGAAGGCAAATGGGATCCTGGGCTCCATCAGAAGAGGGGTGGCCAGCAGGGACAGGGAGGTGATTGTTCCCCTCTACTCTGCTCTTGTGAGGCCCCATCTGGAATACTGCGTCCAGGTCTGGAGCCCCCAGTACAAGAAAGACAGGGAGCTGTTGGAGAGGGTCCAGAGGCGAGCCACAGAGATGATCAGGGGACAGGAGCACCTCCCCTGCCAAGACAGGCTGAGGGAGCTGGGCTTGTTCAGCCTGGAGAAAAGAAGGCTGCGGGGTGACCTCATTGCAGCCTTTCAGTACCTAAAGGGAGCCTAAAAAGAGGAGGGGAATCAACTCTTTGAAAGGGTAGATAACAGCAGGACAAGGGGAAATGGTTTTAAGCTGAGGGAAGGGAGATTTAGGTTGGACGTCAGGGGGAAATTCTTTATGGAGAGAGTGGTGAGGTACTGGAACAGCTGCCCAGGGAGGTTGTGGATGCCCCGTCCCTGGAGGTGTTCAAGGCCAGATTGGATGGGGCCCTGGGCAGCCTGGTCTAGCATTAGGTGGGATGGTTGGTGGCCCTGAGTGTGGCAGGGGGGGTGGAGATTCATGATCCTTGAGGTCCCTTCCAACCCTGGCAGTTCTGTGATTCTGTGATTCCTTGATAAAATTCCTTACTACCTTCAGTTGTATAGCCAAAGCAGTGTTTGAGCTGGTAATGTATTCTTGAACAGCACTGCTGCCTTTAGCATTTGTATGTTTAGATATGAAAAGAGAACTTCGTCATTATTTCACGATGAGAGAACCTTGATTTCACACAACAGAATTACAATACTGTAAAATGCCACTGTAAGAATGTGGCTTTTCTTCTTTCTTTTTTTTTTCTTTCTTTCTTATTTTTTTTTTTTAATTGCAGTGGTGAGTGTATGATTGATTCAAGATAAACATTTTTTTGTAAGTCAATCTCTATACCTGTTTTGAAAAATATGTGTTTTTATTTCTCATTATTTAAAAATTGTCAGGCGTGAAGAATCACGAGGTCACTCATGATACAAGATCAGTAAATGTCTCATATCAAGGGTAGAGAACATTCTCTCTGTACATTTTAACAGAGGAGCTGCATCTGTACGTAACTGTAGCTGCACACGATGAGCTTTTCTTAAAGGTAGGCAGGAAATCTGGTCTGCGCTGGAACAAAAATCCAGTCCTGTTTTGACTGCTATACTTTTCACTGAGATAAAAAAAATGGCATCATTCTGCAGGATGAACTAGATATACGGAATTTGGCACTGCCCTTAAATTTTGTGTAGTGAACTGAGGGACATCAGAGCTTTACAGATTTCTACATATTCTCATGGAGAAATCTAGAGAGATCATAAGACGTAACACAGAGCTTCCAAATGAATAACAAAACACTGATGTTTTTCAGAAGACCAGAAGCTGTAGAGGACCAAGTAGCCTGGCTAGAAAAAGAGTGCACTGAATAACTGGATGGATTAAATGAACTGCAGTGTATTTGCAGTGTTTATTCTGGAGTACTGCAGGACTTGACTGATTTTTGGCATCCTATGAGGAGATACTACAGCATTTACATTCTGATTAAATCATAGAATCACAGAATGGTCTGGGTTGAAAAGGACCACAATGATCATCTAGTTTCAACCCCCTGCTCTGTGCAGGGCAGCCAACCAATAGACCAGGCTGCCCAGAGCCAAATCCAACCTGGCCTTGAATGCATACAGGAGTGGGGCACCCACAACTTACTTGGGTTTTCACTTTCTGGTAATAATCCAGAGATGTCATGCAGCCTGGAGGAGAGCACCAAAGTTCCACCTGTTGAGGACCTGCTGAAAACTGAGAGATTCTTCAGTCTGTGTTTGTCTAGTCTGAACTATGGGCAAATTGTCAGGTGGATCCACAGGGTCCAGAAGAATGTGTGATTGCCAAAGTGAAAGACAATTTGCTGATAGTCCATGGAAACAGGAATCCTCCTGGCCTCTGGCACTCAAAGACAAACAGAAGATGAAAACCAGATGTGTTTCCCTGCCCATGGCAAACACCAGCCATTCCATCCTTACAGTCCTTCCTGACATCAGCACTAATTGAAACAACATCCCACTCACCTTTGCCATGTCTGGCAGAGGTTGCAGCTCTTTCCATTGCATCACTCTAGCTTACAAGTCAAGAGCTCCTGTGTCACACAAGGAAAAGCAATCTTTTACCTGCTTTGCCATGCTCATGGCAACAGAAATGCAGATGCCAGCAGCTGATGCCCACAAGGACAGCCAGCCTGGACTTATTTTCATTACATATCTTTGTACTGATGTCCTTCTACAAGCTGGAACATTTCTCCATCTCAGCAGCAGAGGGCAGGAGGGGTCCAAGGTGAGGGCACACTCTCCTCTATTTTTCTGGCACTCAAAGACAAAGGGAACAAGAAAACCAGATGTGTTTCCCTGCCCATGGCAAACACCAGCCTTTCCATCCTTACAGTCCTTCCTGCCTTCAGCAGAGATATTTTGCTTTCTTGTGCCACTTCATCCCTTTAGCATCTGGCATTCTAACAAAAAAGTACTTACAAGGAATTTTAATATTTTCATATTAAATGTCAGAATTAGAACCTTATATTTACCAAATATTTAAAACGTTCAACCCAGTGAGAAGTGAATTGATGTTGCATTTAGCATTCAGATAAGAACTTGTAAAGGAAGTAAAAAGTGCTGCTTTCATAAACTATAGTCTCATTGTCAAGCCTTGCACTGTCTCAGCAGATTATTACAGAATGTTCATTCAAGCAGGAATTAAGAGATGCATCTGAATTGATAACAACAACGAGTAATTAAGAAAGCTTGACTGCAGTCTGCTTGAGGATTCCAGTCTGAAGTGTGTTCCACCTGATGAGAACTGGGAATGTCTTTCTCTCACCATTAGAAGCATTGCACCTCTGACTAAACACATAGCTAATCACCACTGAAAACCTAGGTGCAATTTCTGCAGTGCACAGACCAACTGCATGTTGATTAACATTCAGAGAGATTGTGCAGGTGTCCTTTTAGGAACTGGCCTACAGTATGCTAAGAGGGATGGATGTGGGGACATTAGGATAACGTGCCCTCTGCCTTTTAAGACAGCCCCAGCAGAGCAGGTCAGCAGGCTGAAGAGCTGCGTGGGTCACCAGGGCTCAGAGACTTCACTCGGCCATCTGAAAGTTGAGGGACTTCAGCCCAAGCTGCCCTTTTCCATGCAGGCAAGGAGGCCAAGAGAAGGTGGATCGGCACGGTTCTGGTGCAGACAGGGGCTGCAGTGTGAGCAGGCCTACACAGACAAGGCTGTGCCCACACAGAGTGACAGCAGCTTTCGCTGTGAGCAGATTCCCAGGGGGCCTGAGCCATGGCAGTTCTTGATGGCAGCATGTTCCAATCAGCCCTGGAAGTCTTCTCTGGACGTCTGTCGCATTCTGGAATCCACACTGAGGACGCAGTCGCTGTGTCAGAGCAGCTGGCAGAGTCACGGGGAACCGTGACGTAGTTGGCCCAGGGAGCAACAACAAGGCCTGCACTGCTCAGCCAGCCCAGGCCAAAGGGGAGCACGAGAGAGAGCAGAGGAGAGAGGGGGGGAAAGAGGGCCAGGAAGGAAAGGCCTGTGCCTGAATGGACGTGTAGCAGCAGCTGCTGACAGCAAACTCGGTGATGGCAGGGGCACAGCAGAGCAGTGCAATGCTGGCAGCTTCCTGTGTCTTTCACACAGGCACTGCAGACATGGCCAGCACTGGGAGATCAGCAGAACTGCTGCACACCTCTGCCAGCCCAGGCCAGAGGAGTGCAGAACAGTGAGCTGCTGCTGAGGGGAGAGAGGATGGCCTGAGAGCTGACCTGAGAGGCAGGGCTGGCTGTGTGACAGCAGCCTCTGTGTCCTCCTCCTGTGTCTGTGAGGGCCAGAGGGCCAGAAGAGAACATGCCCAGACAACGAAGCCCTGCTGTCCTCTGCTGCTCAGCTGGAGAGATGTTCCGCCTTCCTGAAGGACGCTGATCCAAAGGGAAGGAATCAAAGGAAGTCCAGGCTGGCTGTCCTTGTGGGCATCAGCTGCTGGCAGCTGCCTCTGTGCTGCCATGGGCAGGGCACAGCACACACAGTGTTTGCAGTTCCCTGTGTGACACTGGCCCTGGTGACCTGACAGCCATAGGGAGACAAGAGAAAGAGCTGCCTCCCTCTGCCAGATGAGGCAAAGGTGAGAATCCCAGAATCACAGCATGGCCCGGGTTGGAAAGGAGCTCAAGGTTCATGAATCTCCAACCCTTGGCTCTCCAAGGGTGCACAGGGGGCTTTGTTCTCCCTGTGGTGCAGCTTCAGTGCCAACTCACAGCTGAGCTGGTTGGCACACTGTGACAGCCTGCCGCTCTGAAGCTCTTGGGGCAGTGCTCAGTTCTTTCTGAAGTACTCTGGAAAATGCTGCTTCTCCTTCACCAAGTCTGTTTCCAGACAGACGTCTTTTTCTCCTCTGTACACACAAACAGTATCTTGTAACTCCCTGGCACAGTGCTCAGAAGTGATACTTCTGGAAGCACGTCAGAGAAAAGTGGCCTTGTCCCAGTGGACTTTCAGAGCAGATGAGAACAAGTCTTGGTTGACGGCTTTCTTCTGCTTCTGGAACTGCACAGGCAGGTTGTGTGTTGTCATACTTTATGCCAGAGTGCCAAACTGAAGCAGTTTCTGCAACTTCTTTTTTTCATACTTGTCACTCTTTGCTATTTCTGAGAGCTTAACTTAGTCATTTTTAATGCGCTCTCATCTAAACTACTGTGTCCTCCAGTGTCAGTGTTGTATGAATCAGGACTGTGGGATTTCATCAGTGAAAGGATTCTGCTTTAATGACTGTCATTCTAAAGCTGATATTGTTTCTACCGCATCAGGCTTGCATGAAGCATCTCTGATCAACAGAGAAATCAGAAAAATTGCTTTTCCTATTGCAGTTTCCTTTTAACTAGTGATGAAAGCTGTCAGTTTATTTTTGGCACCAGAAATCCTGGGATGCAACCAGGTTAGATAAGAAGTGACACTGAGTCAACAGTAAAGGAACATAGATGAGATAGCATCACACAGCTCTGGAAAAGATGTTCCAGCTCTGTGTCTACCTACACCTTCAGGAGATGAAAAGTACTGGCTTACTGAGGTGTCCTGGGTTGCAGGCTCTGTTATTCGCCATTTTTGGAAGAGCTGCTTGCAATAAATACCTTGTAAGGTGAATGAGCTTGATAGAAGTAGGGTGTGAAAGAGATGGATTTGCTGTTTCCCTGAAGGTGCAGGAGTATTGCTGTGCCTACAGTCAGTAAACAAGGCAGAAATCACTGTGTTCCTCAGAATGAAAAACAAACGAATAAAAATCTTTTTGTGAGTGACAGCACGCCTGAATGAAGCACAAATCTAAACATTTAAAACAAGGATTGGTGTCAAAGGGACTTGCAGTATTTCTCGTGAAGAAATATTTGATGCTTCTTCATGAAAGTCATCATAACAAAAGTGTACTGATGTCTCTGCTGAGGATTTCCTTGGTTCCAGCCTGAAGGTGTGCGCAGGCATGAGCAGGCAGTGCTGAGCTGCAGGTGAGTGCCTGTGTCCCACAGCAGGAAACCCGTGGATGTCTTCAGGGGTTTGAAATGGGCAGAGCTGTGAAACCTGCAGGCTTTCACTGAAATTGTCCTCTGCTTTATTTTGTAATCTTAGTTTCACCAATGCTTTCCAATATGATTTTCGTATGAATGCAGATACATGGGAAAGGATTTAAAGTTTTTATGGTGCTGCTGTATAATTTTCTGTGGTCATCATAAGCCAATAAAAAAAATAAATGGTGATCAGGAAATCTATTCACAACCTGTGGCACATGTCAAAACAAGGAAATTCCTTGCAGGAAGACAATATTGCTATATAAAAATGTGGCTATCCAAAACTGTTAATTATACTTGATGAGCTGGAGATAATCCTGAAATGCGGGACTTTGACCTTAGCCAAGAATAATAAAAGTTATTATCATTCTTAAATTGGCAGCTGCTTTAAAAAGCCTGTGTCTTATTTCCCTTTTAGTAACACTGGCTAAATCAGAGAAACTGATAAAAGAATTTCATGATTGCAGCTTAGGGATTCTTTCCCACTTGACCAGAAGTAATCTATGTCCAAAAATGTTTGTAAATACTTTTTCTATCGTATTTGGCCAGATGTATTGATATTTGAGATGAATGGCAAAAACATTTTGCATACATAGATAAGCAATGCAAATTTCCTGGATTGTTTTAGAGAAAAAAGCTCCGGTTATCAGATCGTTTCCATGCAGAAATAAGATTTACAGAAAAATTCTCATTATTATTATTCATGCATGAATAAGTTCAAAAAAGAGATGTGGGGGATGTTGTTTCAATTCCAGCTGATTGTAGGAAGGACTGTCAGGATGGAAAGGCTAGTGTCTGCCATGAGCAAAAAACACTTCTGGTTTTCATGTTCCCTTTGTCTTTGAGTGCAAGAGGCCATGAGGAGAGTGTGCCCTAAACTTGGACTTTTTTTGACCATTGCAGCAGAGATGGAGAAGTGTTCAACCTTCTAGAAGGACTTCAGACAAAGATATGTAATGAAAATAAGTCCAGGTTGGCTGTCCTTGTGGGCATCAGCTGCTGACAACTGCATAGTTGTTGCTATGGGAATGGCAGAACAGGTGGAATCTTGCATATCCTTGTGTGACACAAGCACTGGTGAATTCAAAGCCAGAGGGGTATAATAGAAAGAGCATCACCTCCCTGCCAGATTAGGCAAAGGTGAGTGGGATGTTGTTTCAATTAGTGCTGATGTCAGGAAGGACTGTAAGGATGGAAAGGCTGGTGTTTGCCATGGGCAGGGAAAGACATCTGGTTTTCATTTTCTCTTTCTCTTTGAGTGCCAGATAAACAGGGGAGAGTGTGCCCTCACCTTGGACCCATCCTGCCTTCTTCTGCTGAGATGGAGAAATGTTCCAGCTTCTAGAAGGACATCAGGTGAAAGATATGTAATGAAAATAAGTCCAGGCTGGCTGTCCTTGTGGGCATCAGCTGCTGGCATCTGCATTGCTGCTGCCATGAGCATGGCAAAGCAGGTAAAAGATTCCTTTTCCTTGTGTGACACAGGAGCTCTTGACTTGAAAGCTAGAGGGATGAAATAGAAAGAGCTGCAACCTCTGCCAGACATGGCAAAGGTGAGTGGGATGTTGTTTCAATTAGTGCTGATGTCAGGAAGGACTGTAAGGATGGAAAGGCTGGTGTTTGCCATGGGCTGGGAAACAAATCTGGTTTTCATTTTCTCTTTCTCTTTGAGTGCCAGATAAACAGGGGAGAGTGTGCACTCATCTTGTAACTGCCCTGCCCTCTGCTGCTCAGAGGGAGAAATGTTCCAGCTTCTAGAAGGACATCGGAACAAAGATATGTAATGAAAATAAGTCCAGGCTGGCTGTCCTTGTGGGCATCAGCTGCTGGCATCTGCATTGCTGCTGCCATGAGCATGGCACAGCAGGTAAGGGATTGCTTTTCCTTGAGTGACACAGGTTCTGTTGACTTGAAAGCAAGAGGGATGCAATAGAAAGAGCTGCAATCTCTGCCAGACATGGACAGGGGAGTGGGAATTTGTTTCAGTTGCTGCTGATGTCAGGAAAGACTGTAAGGATGGAAAGGCTGGTGTTTGCCATGGGCAGGGAAACTCATCTTGTTTTCATGTTCTCTTTATGTGCCAGAAAAAGAGGAGAGTGCGCCCTCACCTTGGAACTCTCCTGCCCTCTGCTGCTGAGATGGAGAAATGTTCCAGCTTCTAGAAGGACATCAGGACAAAGATATGTAATGAAAATAAGTCCAGGCTGGCTGTCCTTGTGGGCATCAGCTGCTGGCATCTGCATTGCTGCTGCCATGAGCATGGCAAAGCAGGTAAAATATTGGGTTTTTTCTGTGTGACACAGGAGCTCTTGACTTGATAGCTAGAGGGATGCAATAGAAAGAGCTGCAACCTCTGCCAGACATGGCAAACTTGAGTGGGATGTTGTTTCAATTAGTGCTGATGTCAGGAAGGACTGTAAGGATGGAAAGGCTGGTGTTTGCCATGGGCAGGGAAACTCATCTGGTTTTCATCTTCTCTTTGTCTTCGTGTGCCAGAAAAAGAGGAGAGTGTGCCTGCAACTTGGAACACCTCCTGCCCTCTTCTGCTGAGATGGAGAAATGTTCCAGCTTCTAGAAGGACATCAGGACAAAGATATGTAATGAAAATAAGTCCAGGCTGGCTGTCCTTGTGGGCATCAGCTGCTGGCATCTGCATTGCTGCTGCCATGAGCATGGCAAAGCAGGTAAAAGATTGCTTTTCCTTGTGTGACACAGGAGCTCTTGACTTGACAGCTAGAGGGATGCAATAGAAAGAGCTGCAACCTCTGCCAGACATGGCAAAGGTGAGCGGGATGTTGTTTCAATTAGTGCTGATGTCAGGAAGGACTGTAAGGATGGAAAGGCTGGTGTTTACCACGGGCAGGGAAACACATCTGGTTTTCATCTTCTCTTTCTCTTTGTGTGCCAGAAAAAGAGGAGAGTGTGCCCTAACCTTGGACCCCTCCTGCCCTCTTCTGCTGAGATGGAGAAATTTTCCAGCTTCTAGAAGGACATCAGGACAAAGATATGTAATGAAAATAAGTCCAGGCTGGCTGTCCTTGTGGGCATCAGCTGCTGGCATCTGCATTGCTGCTGCCATGAGCATGGCAAAGCAGGTAAAAGATTGCTTTTCATTGCATGACACGGGAGCTCTTGGCTTGACAGCTAGAGGGTTACAATAGAAAGAGCTGCAACCTCTGCCAGACATGGCAAAGGTGAGTGGGATCTTGTTTCAATTAGTGCTGATGTCAGGAAGGACTGTAAGGATGGAAAGGCTGGTGTTTGCCATGGGCAGGGAAACACATCTGGTTTTCATTTTGTCTTAATCATTCAGTGCTAGATACGAGGGGAGAGTGTGCCCTCACCTTGGAACTCTCCTGCCCTCTGCTGCTGAGATGGAGAAATGTTCCAGCTTCTAGAAGGACATCAGGACAAAGATATGTAATGAAAATAAGTCCAGGCTGGCTGTCCTTGTGGGCATCAGCTGCTGGCATCTGCATTGCTGCTGCCATGAGCATGGCAAAGCAGGTAAAAGATTGGTTTTTTTGTGTGTGACACAGGAGCTCTTGACTTGAAAGCTAGAGGGATGCAATAGAAAGAGCTGCAACCTCTGCCAGACATGGCAAAGGTGAGTGGGATTTTGTTTCAATTAGTGCTGATGTCAGGAAGGACTGTAAGGATGGAAAGGCTGGTGTTTGCCATGGGCAGGGAAACACATCTGGTTTTCATGTTCACTTTGTCTTCGTGTGCCAGAAAAAGAGGAGAGTGTGCCCTAACCTTGGACCCCTCCTGCCCTCTTCTGCTGAGATGGAGAAATGTTCCAGCTTCTAGAAGGACATCAGGACAAAGATATGTAATGAAAATAAGTCCAGGCTGGCTGTCCTTGTGGGCATCAGCTGCTGGCATCTGCATTGCTGCTGCCATGAGCATGGCAAAGCAGGTAAAAGATTGCTTTTCCTTGTGTGACACAGGAGCTCTTGACTTGACAGCTAGAGGGATGTAATAGAAAGAGCTGCAACCTCTGCCAGACATGGCAAAGGTGAGTGGGATGTTGTTTCAATTAGTGCTGATGTCAGGAAGGACTGTAAGGATGGAATGGCTGGTGTTTGCCATGGGCAGGGAAACTCATCTGGTTTTCATCTTCTCTTTGTCTTCGTGTGCCAGAAAAAGAGGAGAGTGTGCCTGCAACTTGGAACACCTCCTGCCCTCTTCTGCTGAGATGGAGAAATGTTCCAGCTTCTAGAAGGACATCAGGACAAAGATATGTAATGAAAATAAGTCCAGGCTGGCTGTCCTTGTGGGCATCAGCTGCTGGCATCTGCATTGCTGCTGCCATGAGCATGGCAAAGCAGGTAAAAGATTGCTTTTCCATGTGTGACATAGGAGCTCTTGACTTGACAGCTAGAGGGATGCAATAGAAAGAGCTGCAACCTCTGCCAGACATGGCAAAGGTGAGTGGGATGTTGTTTCAATTAGTGCTGATGTCAGGAAGGACTGTAAGGATGGAAAGGCTGGTGTTTGTCATGGGCAGGGAAACACATCTGGTTTTCATTTTGTCTTAATCATTCAGTGCTAGATACGAGGGGAGAGTGTGCCCTCACCTTGGAACTCTCCTGCCATCTGCTGCTCAGAGGGAGAAATGTTCCAGCTTCTAGAAGGACATCAGGACAAAGATATGTAATGAAAATAAGTCCAGGCTGTCTGCCCTTGTGGGCATCAGCTGCTGGCATCTGCATTGCTGCTGCCATGAGCATGGCAAAGCAGGTAAAAGATTGGTTTTTTTTTGTGTGACACAGGAGCTCTTGAGTTGAAAGCTAGAGGGATGCAATAGAAAGAGCTGCAACCTCTGCCAGACATGGCAAAGGTGAGTGGGATGTTGTTTCAATTAGTGCTGATGTCAGGAAGGACTGTAAGGACGGAAAGGCTGGTGTTTGCCATGGGCAGGGAAACACATCTGGTTTTCATCTTCTCTTTGTGTGCCAGAAAAAGAGGAGAGTGTGCCTGTAACTTGGAACACCTCCTGCCCTCTTCTGCTGAGATGGAGAAATGTTCCAGCTTCTAGAAGGACATCAGGACAAAGATATGTAATGAAAATAAGTCCAGGCTGGCTGTCCTTGTGGGCATCAGCTGCTGGCATCTGCATTGCTGCTGCCATGAGCATGGCAAAGCAGGTAAAAGATTGGGTTTTTTGTGTGTGACACAGGAGCTCTTGACTTGAAAGCTAGAGGGATGTAATAGAAAGAGCTGCAACCTCTGCCAGACATGGCAAAGGTGAGTGGGATGTTGTTTCAGTTAGTGCTGATGTCAGGAAGGACTGTAAGGATGGAAAGGCTGGTGTTTGCCATGGGCAGGGAAACACATCTGGTTTTCATCTTCTCTTTCTCTTTGTGTGCCAGAAAAAGAGGAGAGTGTGCCCTAACCTTGGACCCCTCCTGCCCTCTTCTGCTGAGATGGAGAAATGTTCCAGCTTCTAGAAGGACATCAGGACAAAGATATTTATTGAAAATAAGTACAGGCTGGCTGTCCTTGTGGGCATCAGCTGCTGGCATCTGCATTGCTGCTGCCATGAGCATGGCAAAGCAGGTAAAAGATTGCTTTTCCTTGAGTGACACAGGAGCTCTTGACATGAACGGAAGAGGGATGCAATATTTAAGAGCTGCAACCTCTGCCAGACATGGCAAAAGAGAGTGGGATGTTGTTCCAATTAGTGCTGATGTCAGGAAGGACTGTAAGGATGGAACGTCTGGTGTTTACCATGGGAAGGGAAACACATCTGGTTTTCATCTTCACTTTGTCTTTGTGTGCCAGAAAAAGAAGAGAGTGTGCCCTCACCTTGGAACTCTCCTGCCCTCTGCTGCTCAGAGGGAGAAATGTCCAAGCTTCTAGAAGGATATCAGGACAAAGATATGTAATGAAAATAAGTCCAGGCTGGCTGTCCTTGTGGGCATCAGCTGCTGGCATCTGCATTGCTGCTGCCATGAGCATGGCACAGCAGGTAAAAGATTGCTTTTCCTTGTGTGACACAGGAGCTCTTGACTTGAAAGCAAGAGGGATGCAATAGAAAGAGCTGCAACCTCTGCCAGACATGGCAAAGGTGAGTGGGATGTTGTTTCAATTAGTGCTGATGTCAGGAAGGACTGTAAGAATGGAAAGGCTGGTGTTTGCCATGGGCAGGGAAACACATCTGGTTTTCATCTTCTCTTTGTGTGCCAGAAAAAGAGGAGAGTGTGCCTGCAACTTGGGTTTTTTTTGTGTGACACAGGAGCTCTTGACTTGAAAGCTAAAGGGATGTAATAGAAAGTGCTGCAACCTCTGCCAGACATGGCAAAGGTGAGTGGGATGTTGTTTCAGTTTGTGCTGATGTCAGGAAGGACTTTAAGGATGGAAGGACTGGTGTTTGCCATGGGCAGGGAAACACATCTGGTTTTCATTTTCTCTTTCTCTTTGAGTGCCAAATAAACAGGGCAGAGTGTGCCCTCACCTTGGAACTCTCCTGCCCTCTGCTGCTCAGAGGGAGAAATGTCCAAGCTTCTGGAAGGACATCAGGACAAAGATATGTAATGAAAATAAGTCCAGGCTGGCTGTCCTTATGGACATCAGCTGCTGGCATCTGCTTTGCTGCTGCCATGAGCATGTTACAGCAGGTAAAAGATTGCTTTTCCTTGTGTGACAGGAGATCTTGACTTGAAAGCTAGAGGGATGTTATAGAAATTGCTGCAACCTCTGCCAGACATGGCAAAGGTGAGTGGGATGTTGTTTCAGTTAGTGCTGATGTCAGGAGAACTGTAAGGATGGAAAGTCTGGTGTTTGCCCTGGGCAGGGAAACACAGCTGTTTTTCATTTTTTCTTTCTCTTTGAGTGCCAGATGAACATGGGAGAGTGTGCCCTCACCATGGAACTCTCCTGCCCTCTGCTGCTCAGAGGGAGAAATGTCCAAGCTTCTAGAAGGACATCAGGACAAAGATATGTAATGAAAACAAGTCCAGGCTGGCTGTCCTTGTGGGCATCAGCTGCTGGCATCTGCATTGCTGCTTCCATGAGCATGGCACAGCAGGTAAAAGATTGCTTTTCCTTGTGTGACACAGGAGCTCTTGACTTGAAAGCAAGAGGGATGCAATAGAAAGAGCTGCAACCTCTGCCAGACATGGCAAAGGTGAGTGGAAGTTGTTTCAATTATTGCTGATGTCAGGAGGACTGTAAGGATGGAAAGGCTGGTGTTTGCCATGGGCAGGGAAACACATCTGGTTTTCATTTTCTCTTTCTGTTTCAGTGCCAAAAAGAAAAAGGAGTGTGTGCCCTCACCATGGACCCCTCCAGCCCTCTTCTGCTGAGATGGAGAAATGTTCCAGCTTCTAGAAGGACATCAGGACAAAGATATGTAATGAAAATAAGTCCAGGCTGGCTGTCCTTGTGGGCATCAGCTGCTGGCATCTGCACTGCTGCTGGCATGAGCATGGCAAAGGAGGTAAAAGATTGCTTTTCCTTGTGTGACAGAGTCTCTGTTGACTTGAAAGCAAGAGGGATGCAATAGAAAGAGCTGCAACCTCTGCCAGACATGGCAAAGGTGAGCGGGATGTTGTTTCAATTAGTGCTGATGTCGGGAAGGACTGTAAGGATGGAAAGGCTGGTGTTTGCCATGGGCAGGGAAACACATCTGCTTTTCATTTTCTCTTTCTCTTTGAGTGCCGGATAAACAGGGGAGAGTGTGCCCTCACGGTGGATCTCTCCAGCCCTCTGCTGCTCAGAGGGAGAAATTTCCAAGCTTCTAGAAGGACATCAGGAGAATGATGTGTAGTGAATATAAGTCCAGGCTGGCTGTCCTTGTGGGCATCAGTTGCTGGCATCTGCTTTGGTGTTGCCATGAGCATGGCACAGCAGTTAAGGGATTGCTTTTCCTTGTGGGACAGCTGTTAAGCCATTCTGATTCACCCTTTGCTTCCACAGCATACAGTTTTTCCCACACTGCTGTTTCTATCCAGCAATGTGCATACGTGCAGTGGTACAGAGGTTGGTGGCCCTGCCTGTGGCAGGGAGTTGGAGATTCCTGATCCTTGAGGTCCCTTCCAACCCGGGCTATTCTGTGTGTGTGTGTGTGACTGGCTAAACACCAATTGTTGCTAGCTCAGCAGGTATACTGCTAATTATTGGACGCCTTACAGCTGCTTATCAACACTTGGCCACTATTTCTGGACACCTGCTCATCCCTGAATAGAGAGAAGTTTGGAAGGAGGACAGAGGGGAGTCTCTTGATGCCTGCCTGTTGCATCCCAACCTGCCCACAGAGTGAGTCAATTCGGCCTTGTGTGGAGGCCCTGGCTTCTTTGCAGTCTGTTTTTCTTTTGCTGAGCTTCTCCTATCCAAACAGAATGGCCTTACAACATGCTTTCTGGTCCTTAATGCTATACCCATGCAATTTGTGACTATTACAGTTCTGTAAGTGAGAATTGATCACATGATGTAACAACTGTATTTCTAAAATATGTTATGAAATAACTTATTTTTACTAATACTAATAAAGTCTTTCTACTTTTTCAAACTGTTTCTAAGGGCAAATTACAAAACACATGGTGCTGTACTGCTTCAGAGCAATCCCACATTTGATAGCCAGTGCAGAAACAACATTCCATCCTACAGCATTAGCTAGTTCAGAGGTACCAGACGTGTATCTGGATGTGGCTGTTGTGCATAACTGGGGCTGAGGGATCAGAAATGACAGCTCCACTCTTGGAGACCACAGAACTAAAATGGAAAGATAAAATAGTTGCAGGGCAATTGTTCTCTGTGCCTGAAGCAGGGACCGATTTATGGGGGAGAGATTTAACAGTTAAATGAGGATTACAGCTGCAAGTCTGTGAAACAGATATCAGGGGTCAATGAATGTGTTATCAGCTGTGATGAGAAGAAATGAATCCAAAGGTGTGGGCAGGGGAAGGAAATCGGGGTGGACTCACAATTTTCCCTTACAAAGAACTGCCCAAGGAGGGAGTGGAGCTGTGAAACAGCAACAATATCCCATAGCCTTAGAAGGGAGAGTGGGTCTAAAAGCTGTAACACAGACAGTGCTTAAGGATGGTCTTCTGGAACCTTGTCTGTGGCCTTATAACACCCCAATCCTGTCGGCACGGAAGGCAGACGGCACGTATCGGCTGGTGCAAGATGTAAGGAAATGACTGAACCCGTTCTCAAAAGACAGCCTGTGGTTCCTAACCCCTATACCCTAATGAGTCAGATCCCACACGGACATCAGTGGTTTGGTGTGAGAGACCTCAAAGATGCTTTCCGGACAGCCTCTGGACTCAGAGAGAAATGGCTGCGTTTGTATGAGGACACATTGTAATCCTATCGTGATTCGTGATGATACTGTAGATACTGGAACTCGTGCTAATCCTTGTCTTTGCAGCATTTGAAGCAAGCAGCTGATGCTGCTGTCATGCAGAAAGCTCCCTTCCAACCACTCAGCAAGCATTTGGATGAGACAGCTTCCTGCTGGGGAGCCCTCCGACATCACTGCTGCCTCCTCCAGAACCATACCTGCAGATGCTTCAGAGCTCTTCAGCATGGACTTCCTTCCTCCCATCAGCAGCTGCTCCTGCACTGACCTTCATTCACACTGGGATACCATCTGCTTCCAGCAGGAGCTGACCTGCGAGACAGAGAAAGGAAACGTGGGATGAGCACCAATGCAGAAGCACAAGGCTGTGTCACCACCACGTCTTGCAGCCTTGGGAAGTCAGCTGCAACTGCAGCCTTGGTCAGAATTACAACGGGCACCTTAAATGAAGTGAGACCTCTGAAGTTGTTGCCATGATCAGAAATAGACGCTGAAATCGCTCACATAACTGTCGGTGGTTCCCTCCAAATTCTTTTGCTTTGGGGAACAGATGGACTCGGAATGGAAGGACACGAGAAAAATGACATCTGTTTGAGCTCAGCAGACTTGAGAGGTGGGCCTGGGTGAACCTCATGAGGTTCAGCACAGCCAAGTGCAAGGTTTGGCATTTGGGCCGGAGGAATCCCAGGCATTCTTTTGTCATCGTGGTGGTTTCCAATAGACCCCAACAATGAGACATCAGGTCGCCGTGTGGGCTCCTGGGTGACACTGCCATTTCCCAGCCATTGCAGCCTAGGGGCAAATAAAGTAAAATACTTCAGAAAGATCTCACACTGATTGCATATTTTACTGTTCTTTTACACAAAACAGAAGGGGAGGGCAGCAGATGCATGCAGCTGCATCAACACCCAGGCTGCTAAAGGAATGGAAAGACAGAAACATCAAATCTCAATGCCTTATTCTAATGCAAGGAGGGAAGCTTTTTTCAATGTTACTTTTTATCATTTAAAATAAGCAGTTGGCACTCTTAAAGGAAAATCCTAGGCCCCAGGTTCTGGCAGTGTGGCACTCTGGCACGGACTCAGCTGTGAATGATCCAAACAGTCTGTTCCAGATTTTAACATCCCTTCTATGCATTCACAAGTTTTCTCTCTTGACTTCCCCTTACAGCCGTTAGATGCCAGCAAAACATCCCACAAACACTCCTTACCTCTGTGCACACAGGCACCCATCCAACCAGAGCCATCAGTCATTCCCAGCCATGCGCTCTTCCTCCAATCATGGTCAGCATCACACGGCCGTCACGCAGCTCACTTGACTCAGTTTTTCTCTTCTTTCTGGAGGTGTCCTTGCTTCTCAGCCTTACCTTCTCGTGATGTTTATCTCGCTCTGCAGCTCCTGCTCTGAATAGGCTTTCTTGGATTCCCGCATGACAGGCACAAAATGCAGCCACAGCCCCTGCCACCAAGGTCAGCTCTTCAGCACACATTACCTGAGGAGCACTTGGCAACTCCTGCAACCTGAGCAGTGCCAGGAAGACTGTTTCACTTCTGCTTCTCCTGGCTCAGAAATTCATTTTCCTACCTAGAAAATGGAAATAAATAAATAAATAAATAAATAAAATAAAAAAATCCTGACACAATTGATACTATGGAATTCTGGAAGGCAAGGGATTTGCCCCCTATGATGAGAAGTTGAGTGCAAAGAACTAAGAAGAGCCATGAGCAGGTTGTGAACTTGTGGGTAAAATTAGGAAGTGCAGCAGTGCAGGGCTTCTGGAGGTGAGGGTCTGCCACAGCCGCCTGGAAAGAGAGCCTGTTGGTGGGAGCTGCTTACTGCAGCCAGCAGAAGCATCGCACTCACTGACTCTCATCCTGATGGGGGATTCCAGTCAGTCTGGGAAATCAGCATGGCTGGCTGCAAGCAATCTGACAGACTCCTGGAGTGCAGTGAGAATCACTCTGTGGTGCAGGCATTGGGCACAGCAAGCAGAAGGGAAGCATTGCTGGACATGGTGCACACCAGGGGTTACGACAGGAGGCGGTCAGGGCTGCAGTGACCATGCCCTCCTTGAGTTGGTGATCTCAAGGGATGCGGGCCTGGCAGGAAGCAAAGGCAGGAGCCTGAACTTCAGGAGAGCCAGCTGCAGGCTGTTCCAGGAATTCTTGGACGAGATCCTCTGGACAACTGTTTGTAGGGGCAAAGGGATGGAAAAGAGCTGGTCACTTTCTCAGAAAAAAACTTGCTCAGGTTGCACGCTGAGCTGCAGGAGAGGAAGGGGAGGAGGTGCCAGCACGGCTCTGCACGATGCTCTGCCACACTGGGCAGCTTGATCATGGCTCAGCAGTGGGATCAGACGAGGAGAAGGGGAGAAGGAAATCAAGGATGGGAGGGAGCCATCAGACACAGTCAGTGAGTGTCCATGCAGTCTTGCAGACCCAGAGATTCCCAGGTTGTTTCTGCTTTTGCAGCATTTGTGTGGTGCAGGGTGAGCAAAAGGTTCTGCTGCTTGATTCTTCTGCAGGAGCCGCCTAAAAGGGAAATGGCCACTGAGCTGCAGACCAAGCAGTACTGCCTGACGTTGGCCAGGGGAGCTTCTTCTGCCGCAGTGTGCTGATGGCAGGTCTGGAGATGATCTGCAGGGCCAGTTCGTAGGTGGGAGCCAGGAAAGGACATGATGGGAGGAGGGAGGTGTTAAGCAACATCCAAGGCATCAAAATGCATCAGAAGGCCCTGAAAAGCATCACAAAGCCACAGCCAGGAAGCTTGGGAGTATCATGAGCAGCATCCAGGATGCGAGAGATTATTTGCTACCATGCCAAATGGTAGCAGAGCTCCCCCTGCAGACATCCCAAAGCCAGACAAAACAGGAACAAACCCGGAGCTGAGCTGCACGCACCCCACAGCCACAGCATTGCAAGCTGGGGTGCCTTGCTGTGTGCTGCATTCATCCCAGTCCGTGTGAATGAAGACTCTGGAGGCAGTCAAGGCGTTGATTGAGCACGAGTGTGCTTTTATTATTATATAAAGGACAGGAGGGTGTGAGAGGTCCACGGTGAAGATGGGACTCATCCTGTCTTGTCATGGAGAGAGTGGCTCAGAGCTCTCAGTGCTGCTGTCCGGTGCCTGGGACTGGAGGTCTGATTGAAAGTCCCCCTGCAAAAGGCTCTGCTCCTCTTCACTGATGCTGACCTGCTCCTGCATGGAGGTGCTGCTGTCGGGGCACTCACACTGTGCTTCAGATGGGCTGCACTGCAGAGACTCTGGGTTAAAATCCACACTTGTGACTGTGGTGTCTGGGAGGCTCAGGTCAGCAACTTCAGCAGAGCCAGGTGTAATGAGAGCATGGACTTCGATGAGCTCCTTCTCTCCATCACTGTTGTCATGTGTAAGGCTGCTGTTGGAACTGCAGCAATTTGTGCTTCCTAAGAGCTCTCCACTGATGGAAGCACACAGAGCATCCTCGCTACTTGCCCTGGATCTTGTGGGTTGGCAAGGGCTCGATTCACCTAGAAAGGATACACAGGGGTTAGTGTCAAACTTTCACAAGCTGAATTATGACAGTGGTTCTTGATCAGGGGTGAACTGAAGATGTTAGGCAGGGGCTGGAATGCCAGAAGGAGATACAAGTGCAGAGCAAACTTGAATTCTATGTTCCTGAAAAGCAGGGATTTGGAAGCTGCATTTGCACCCTTACCTGCCAGGACTACCACTGCTGTTTCTGAGGGCTGCCTGGCATTGCGCTGCAGTTGGCGTTTGCTCCCAGAGGATGGCTTTCTGAGGCTGAAGCAGCAACACCAACTGCTAGCTGGTGATTCCTCAGTCTTGCTGGGTGGATTTTGCCTGGAGAGAGAAAACAGCCAATGCTGTGAGTCGTGCGTGGTGCAGGGTGAGGGAAGAGCTGCACTGAGCTCTTGGCAGCAGTTGCTTGTTCCTAGCACTGCCTGGTTTCTGCAGAAACACAACTTAGAAACTCGCTCTGTTTCCAGCAGTTGAGGATGGCTCCATTCCTACAGCTCAGCCCTGAAGTCTTGCTGGCTAAATTCCCCTAACATCTGTCAAGCAAGATGCAGAGCATGTGAGCAAAGGCTCCACAGCTGTACAGCACAGCATCTGAGGGATGGCTTTGATGGAGCTGGCAGGCGTAACTGCTTTCTGAGGGACCGTGCAGCCATAAAGGAAGTTCAGAAGCATCTCTGACTCTTACATTAGCACCTCATTGGCCTCATCTCACTGCCATGTTTAATTTCTAGTGCCAGCAAGTCTGACCAACTGCTCTGCTTAGAGGAGAACTGCACTTGGTTTCAGGCACGTGGCCGTGAAATCTGGAAAATCCCACCTTAGCCTAACTTACTTTCAGCAATTTCTGGCACTAGAAATCCTGGGAAAAAAAAACAGGAAAACCCACCCAAACAATGATGCTAGGTGCTGGAAAAGAAAGTCCTCTTTACCTGTCAGATGGAAAGTCAAAGACAGTGTGGAATTTGCCCTGCCCAGCTGCAGGGCTTTCTTCCAATTCAATGTCGTGGCTGCTCTCTGTCACAACAGGAGAGCTGCTGTGGCCTCGCCTCTGTGCCTGTGCCTCCTCCAGGCTGAGCAGCTTTGTGGCAGCAGAAGAGACCCCCACAGACTTGGGCCCTGGGAGAGAATTGTGCCCTGTCAGGGAAAACCACAGGTAAGAGCGAGGATCAGAAAGCAGCAGCACAGCCACCACAGTTCTGGGGGAGGTGCTGTATTTTTCTCAGGCTTGCTTATCTGAGCCACTGGAAGAAGAGGAGCTCAAAATAACCATGTGGGCAAAGGTGTGTTTATGGCAAAGGACACGGTCATCATTAAGAGCAGCTTACTGTATCAAAATAGGCAAGGAAAAACCCAAGGAAATGGGGGCAGGGAACTGAGAAAGCTTCGCTGCCACACTTGCATCAAGCTTCTCCTGCGTGCAAACATAATAATGATGGTTTCCTCCTTGTAAAGTTTGGGCTTGGACATTCTCAGCATCCAGTAACAGGATGCCACACCCTAATGGAAGCCCAGAGGTCTGCTGTCACCTTGAATGGTAAAAGAGTATCTCAAAGGTCCCGGAGAAGGCCTGCATTTGGTCAAGCTGTCAGGTCAAGATAAAGCTAATGGAGGAAGACACTCACCTGCTGCATCTGCGATGTCTGCTCTGGATTTGGAGCAGAAGAGGACGTCTGTGTGGTTGATGATGAATTCCACCACATCTGACTGTGTCTGCAGCTCCATGCAGGCAGCTCTTCCGCTGGCGCAGGCAGACTCGTTCTGCTGTGATCTGTAGAAAAGGCAGATTTTAGAAGTCATTTCTCCAAGACCGTTTCCCCGAGTCTGAATTGTTGCAGCCAAAAGCTGTCAGCTGAGGCTCTGGAGACTTCCGCAGTGGGCAATCAGTGATGCCACTGCAGAAATTCCCCTGGATGATCAAGGACACGTCAGTCCCACCTCAACAAGACTGCAGAAATTGTCACCTAGACATTGCGCCCGTGGGGTTGGAGAACAGCCCAGGCTCCTGCTCTTCTGTCAGCCACAGATTTTACAGGAGAAGAGCACATTTGATGTAGAAAAAGAGAGGACTGCTTTTCTTAACTGGAGAACAGAGGAAGTGTTGAAACAGAAGCAGAAGTTTACCTTAAGAGGTTTGGAGCCCACACAATGGCGAGGTTCTTGGCATGCATGTTTGTTATCGTGGAGCTCCCAGCCAGACACGCCAAGTGTCTCATCAGGTACTCCAGTGTCCTGGAAAACAAGAGAGGCAAACGTTCAGCACCAACGAGCATGCCGTGCTGCAATTCAGAAAGCAAACCTCCATTCATGCTACTTCTTGTGATTGCTACTGTCACCAAAGATGAAGTAGATCCAACTTGACTGAGTGCCACGCTGCAGCACCAAGCCCCAGCACAGCACAGCCGCAGCCATCAGCTGCACCAAGCGTGCCCCCGTGCCCAGGAACTGACCCCATAAAGTAAGCCCATGGAGCCTTCAACCCTTCAGCATACACAGGCATCGTGTTGCCGGCGTGAGACAGAGCCTGGAACCGCATCGTTGCCCTCTGCAATGCAGCAGGGCTGAGCTCAGCAGGCTGAGGGCAGCACTGACCTGTAGTGAGGAGCGGGCAGCTGCTGGATGACGTCCTGCATTCTGAGCAGCCGCTCCTCCTCTGTAGCGGCACCAACAGCATCCTGGAGTAGTGCAGAAAGGGAGCGAGACACCAATCAGGCTAGTACAGCACTGCGAGTAAACCTCGTGGGGCTGACAGCAAAAGGGCCTCCGAGCTGGGGCACTGCTGCAGCCATCTGCCAAGAGGCCCAGGAAGAGGGAAATGAAAGACGTGGCCTTGTGCTTACCGAGAACTTGCCGTACAGCTGGTGGGTGAGCAGAGGGTTCGGGAGCTCCCTGAAGTACATCTTGCAGAGGGAGCTCACGCTGTGAATGTCACGGACGGTGAGCTCAGGAATCTGCTCCGACTCAAATTCCTGCCTGGAGAGAGGGACGCAAACCCGGTTGAGCGAGAGGAAGGCAAGCCCAAAGCCACACCAGATGCACTCAGGCTGTGTCAGTCGCAGCACTCTTACCGCAGCCTCTGGATGTTGGACGCGACGCCGGACAGGCGGTATATCCCCTGCACCACGCCGTGCTGCTCAATGAACTCAGCGCAGCTCTGGAGGACCTGGGGGACTGAAGAACACGTGCCAGCCGTCAGTGGAGCTCCTGATTCAAGTCCTGCTGCAGGCTGTGCTTCACATCCCATCCACTAAGCCCAGCCAGGCTTGGCTGAAGCAAATACAGATGTGCTTGTCTCTTAGGAGCATCCGCCTCACTTTATCCTTCAGCCATCAACTCCCATTACACGTGCCTCCACTGCTATCAGCCTGCCCCCTGCTAGATATGAGCTCCCTTTCATCTTCTTTAGATGCCCAGCAGAGGAAGATCTCAGGAATGGGCAGCTCCTTACCATCACGACCGGAGTGGAGAAGATGCTCTCCCAGGTCACCGCCAAACACCCTTTCCTTCTCCACCTCCCGCTCGGTCGGTTTCTTTGGGCGGGCCTTCACCAAGGAACGAAGGAAGGTGAGGATCTTGCTGCGTTTCTTGGGCACTGCACAACAAAAGGAAGAAACCAGGTCATTTCAGGTCTGGCTCCGTTGGACGAGGCCGAGCACAGCACATTCTACAGGGCATGTCAGAACGGGAAGAACATTACCAACCAGTACATACAAAAAGGGATTTTCCCCATCTCTGGAGGAGCCCAAGGCCAGGTGGGATGGGGCCCTGGGCAGCCTGATCTAGTCTCACATTAACTGTGGGGGCTGGGAGACCATCCTGAGGCAGGAGGGTTGGAGCATGATGATCCCTGAGGTTCCTTTCCATCCCAAGCCATTCCATGAGTATTCTATAGTTTCCCCAAGTCCAGTCATAAACCCAGGAGGATTGGGCCAAATCTCTGCCCCATGGTGTGCATGAAGAATCATCAACCCAGAGGACAATGTGGCATCGATAAAGGAGGTACTAAACATGGAACGCACCCCAAAAAAGACTTCATTTTGCTTCCCCACACCATCAAATGTAACATCGCTACCTGGCTTTGGCACTGAGTTGATGAGTGCCTCAGGAATGTTCTTATTAATGAGTTCCACACACTCCCCTGGGAAAAATCCAACCTGTAACAAGAAGAGAAGCCAACTATTGCATGCAGCACTTCTCAGGTCTGAACTGTTAAACCAAAAGCCACGTAACATTTCCCTCGGAACGTGCTTGCCTGACGTTCCATAAGACTGTCCAGCAGAAAATGGCCATAGTTCAAAGCATAAAGGTAATAATTTTTCAACATTTGCAGCCAACGGCAAGGTCCCCTGACAGCGACACAGGGAAACTGTTTACGTCCATTAGGCATCCTGTGCATGCAGAGCAGCTCTAAGCTAAGATTCCTGCCTTTACTGCAGTTGCACTCTCCAGTCTGAAGCTTGTGCCTACCTGGAAGCCGAGCTTGCCTCTCCACCAGGGGGTCAGCTCCTTTGGTGGCATGTCGATGACACACACGATGTCTCCGACCTGCAAGAGATTGCAACGTCAATCCCAGCTTCAGCACAGCTGGGAGGAAAGCACAGCTCAAATGTCTGCATTCTTCTGCACTGCCAAACATCGCCGAGCATTAAAGCACTTGCACCAGTGCAGCTCTGAAGACATTTGCCATTGTAAAATTGAGCAACAAGGAACGCCTTGAACTGCTTACCTCAAAGGAGAGTTCATCCGCTGCCTGGGCAACGTATCTCTTAATAGCATGGGCAGCAGCAATAGCTGGAACATTCACAGGTGCCACCTCATGGTCTAGCAGGGGCTTCCCCTTGTTCTCAGCCTGAAACAGAGAGCACAGGCCACGGTGAGGAGCTGGGAACCAACAAGGAGGATTTCAAGGTGAGGAGCACATCTGCAGAGAAAGCTGCAGGAAATGCACTCGGTCCTTATCGTGGGCACTTCAGAAGGAACTGCAAGTCTAATAACGGCTGTTTCTCTCCCTGGTGTGCAGCAGGCACACGCCAGCAAAGATGCATCTCTCCCCACCCAGACTAATCAGCAATGGCACTGACGCAGACAGGTGGCCTTGTCCATTTTGCCCCCTCCTTTCCTGCGCTCTTTGTGCAGGAAGGCTGACTGTTTCAGATGCTAGGAGACCGTGAAGAGGGAAACCAAAGCTACGGCTGCAGTTACAAGGTGCAAACAGTGCCATTGCAAGCACCAAGCAGCTCTCTTGAGCAGTCCAACCAACAGCGAGGCCAAACAGAGCAGAGAATGATTGTTGTTTCTGCAGCCATTTCAAGGGAAAAGTCAGTAGAGGACAAACACAACACCCGAGATGGCTCTGGTACTTTTATAAACTTGCCACTCTTGCACTACTGTCTTGCCACAGAGGAGCTCTCTTGGAAAGCAGGAGAGCACATCTGCGGCTCACTCTGCTGGCTGCAGTCAGGGAACAAAGACCAATCAGAGCTTCATACTCTACCTCTGTCCATGCCAGGTCAGGCCCACAGCTGATCTCGCTGCATGCCACAGCCATCAGCGTAGGTGTGACAAGCTGGAACTGAAAAGAAACACACTTTTATTTTCTCTGTTCACATCTCTGCTGTGCTCCCTACAGCTGTCGGGCACACTCACACAGCCCAAGCACGCCTGCTGGTGTCCCTGGTGATGCTGTGCAGCTCTGCACAAGCTGGGGCTGGGACTCTTTGCCTAAGGGATTGCTTTCCATAAAACCAGCTGGTCACAGCACCACAGACAGCATCCTTCTGAGGGCTGAGCTGCAGAGCACGTGGAGAAAACCCACACGTGACCAGCGTCCCATCAAAGCTGGATGAGGCTGTGTTACTAAACACGGGGCGTCACGGGCTGCTAAAGCATGTGGGGGGACAAACCATGGCAGGTACCTGGCAAGAGATCAGAACGAGGGAGAGAAATCTCACGAATCCGCAGCCGTTCCTTGTCACTATGCTCTGATCTTCCACGAGCAAAAGCTGCAGCAGGGAAGCAGGCAGAGGGTGGAGAGAGGAGAGAGAAAGAGCAGGTCAGTTTGCTTCCACGGTTTAGCAAAGACTACGACGGAAAATCCAAAGTCCGCCCTCCCTCAACTTAAAAACTCAAGTTTTCAACTTAAAACCGTTTCCCCTTGTCCTGCTGTTATCTACCCTTTCAAAGAGTTGATTCCCCTCCTCTTTTTAGGCTCCCTTGAGGTACTGAAGGCTGCCATGAGGTCACCCCGCAGCCTTCATTTCTCCAGGCTGAACAAGCCCAGCTCCCCCAGCCTGTCTTTGCAGGGGAGGTGCTCCTGTCCCCTGATCATCTCTGTGGCTCGCCTCTGGACCCTCTCCAACAGCTCCCTGTCTTTCTGGACACTGTACTGCAGATGGGGCCTCACAAGAGCAGAGCAGGGGGGGACGATCACCTCCCTGTCCCTCATGGCCACCCCTCTGCTGATGGAGATAATGTGATCCTATGAGCTCCGCCAGCCAGCAGTTCTCAGCACTCACTGTCCCCCCGTCTCTCCCACACTGTCTCAGCTTACCTACAAGGTGCTGCACAGGACGGTGTGAAGACAAAGGGACGCAGTCGGTGCACAAGTGCAACAAGCGAGCTGCTCAGTCAGAGCTCCAGCGCTCCAATGAAGGGACGCAGCACGCACTGCTCCTCCCCTCATTCTAGCCCTTATGACATCACTGAGGGCCACCAGGCTGCTCCACCACCACGGACAGGCTGGGGAGGCAAGACCAGTCACAAGGGCAGAAGATTCCAACAGCCCAGCCCAACGTTCTGGAATCAGGGGCTGCTTGGAATTCTAGCCCAGCCAAATCCTGGAGAAGCTGGCACGGGGTCGTCATGACCAAAGCGCAGGACCTGGCGCTTGCTCTTGTTGAGCCTCGCACAACTGGCCTCAGTGCATCCCTCTGGAGGGCCTTCCTGCCCTCAGCCAGACGGACGCTTCCTCCCAGCAGCGTACCTTGCAGTGCTGGGCCCATGTCAAATCCACACTAGAGTGGGTTTTGTTACATTCAAGGGCATGTTGCAGCACCCATTTATTTCACCTGGAAGGAAATAAAGCAGGAGATGGGAGAAACACAGAACTGCTGCCAGACTGCTTTATCCCTTTCTCAGCCCAACTTCCCTTGCCTCATCCCCTACCCCAACTCCTGGATGATGCCCACGGGCTGATAGTTGGATCTCAAATCCATAGGACTCCTTTCACAGGGCTCCATCAAAAAGGCTGTCACACTTGTTCCGTACACTCACACTGACCCAGCAGTGGTATCACAGTCACTTAACACACACACAACAACCAAACTCCGAGCATGCACATCCCTTCCTGCGTTACTGCAGCCCACAGCTCCCCTTCACACCTCCGTGAATCTCTGGTGTTTTACACTGATGCAGCCTCGCTGCAGCTCCGTGGCTGTCACACAAGGCCTGCAGGACCTCTTTCTCTGCAAACCCCGTCTGCAGGCATTGGTTCACGAGGTTCACCTCCTGCCCTCCTGAGCAAAAACAAGCACTAAGAGCAAGAGCAAAGCACACTGGACTCGACCTGGCCCGATCCCCAACCCTCAGTCCTGTCAGACGGACCCTGGTGTGGAGACTCATCCCCAAAGCCTGGCTGGACATCAGCACAGGCATCATTCTTCAAACGCCCCATCCAAGCAGCAAGGGATCAAAGCGTTGGCACAGCTGAAACAGAAATGCTGTGTGAGTTTCCTGTTAGCACTGAGCAGGAACAAATCTACCGCTGAGCAGCAGGATGTGAGACAAGCAGCAGAAGACACCCAACCTGCAGAACCAGCTCGTTTGGGGTCGGTCCAGATGTTTGTCTGCTCCCTTCCCTGGCCCAGGCCAAGCTTGTGAGCTGCTCCTCCTTGGTGCAGGGGGAAATGGTGCAGATGCCATGTGGTGGCTATGCACAGCATGCCTTGGACTTGCTTTTCCTCTCTCCATCTTCCATCTTCCATTAAAAAAAAGCATCTCAAACCTTTCCTTGCTAAAAAAAAATCACTCAGGTAAAAAAGTACTGGCAGGCTTGCTTTTTAAACTACCTTACTTATGCAGCTTGATCCTTTAAAGCAGAAGCTCACCAAGCAAGGAGCTACCTTAGACACCTCACCCTGCAGAGAAAATGATTCCTCTGCGTCTGCAGACTTTGCACACATTTCCAGGTGCAGCAGTCAGCCCAGTTCTCAGCACAGCTTTACCAACCACAGAAATCCAGCTGATTTTTTCTCTCTTTTAAACACTGCACTGCTGCAAGGAGCAAGGATTAAACCACAGAATCTCAGCACTGGGCTTGGAAGGGACCTCCAGAGATCACTGAGTCCAACCCCTGCACAACGGGCTCCCTACAGCAGGCTGCACAGCTGGGCGTCCAGGCGGCTCTGGAACATCTCCAGAGAAGGAGAACCCACAGCCTCCCTGGGCAGCCTGTTCCATGCTCACCGTGAAGAAGTTCCTGTTCTTACAAAGAAGGAAAATAGGACACCTGTTGGGAGGGAGGTCACAGAAATCTGCAACCAACAAACATTGCCCTCCAAACATTTCAGATCTTTAGACGTATAAGAACGATGTAAGAGTTCTTTCTTATTGGTATCTGATACCCTGAGTTTAGGATATTTTCCTAAGAATAGTGAAAAAAAAAGATATGATAAGGGGTACTTAAAGCACAGCATCTGTAATCAGATCAGACTCCTGCACTGTGAAGACTTCCATGAGTATTCCTGCAGAGTGCATCACTTAGTCTCTCTTTAGCCTTGTGTTCATGGTTTTCCTGTAAGAGCTTGTCTAAACACTGCCTATAATCGTGGTTATGCTAGAAGCATTTGCATTTCTTGATCCTTAGTGTGATTTCAATAACAAATGCAGATGTTTTTTTGTTAGGGACAGCTTTCAATTTCTCAACTGAAATTTCAATATTGCATTAGGTGTTGACAACCACGGGGCTGCAGTACAGAGAATTACAGGAAGATTAATTTCTCCATCTCCATGCTCCTAGACATTTATGATTACAGTGATGTAGTTATATACAAAGTTGCAAGATACCAAAGCTAGAATAACCTCTTGGTGCAGCAGGATGTCTGGAGCCCAAGTGCAGAGTCTCAGTGTTGCAAAGCCTTGAAGAGGTGCACCGTATGTGCTGGGGCTGATGACACAGACACTGGAGCAAGGCCAGTGTGATGTTAGAAACTTGACCAGCAGCTGATCTGTTGTCAGCCATTTCTGGACACAAACGGGATCTGGTCGACTTAGGACATGACCTTTGGGCTGGAGAGCAACTCCCCGAGGAATCACACAGCCACTGCAGACCGTTGGCAAGAACCCCATACCAAAACAGCTCATCTGCAATCAGTTTTTAATCTGTGCAGCAGTGATTGGAACAGGCGCACGCTCTCTGCAATTGCAGGAATGTTCACAAGTGGAATGTACATCACCTGTGTGCTCCAGCTCTTCTGTGTGCATGCTAGGAGCAGTGATCCCCCTGCACCCAGGGCTGCAATAAAGTCATGCTGGGTTTCTAACCTGCCAACCAGCAGCCCAGGCTGCCCAGAGCCACATCCAGCCTGGCCGTGGATGCCTGCAGGGATGGGGCATCCACAGCCTCCCTGGGCAACCTGTTCCAGTGCCTCACCACCCTCTGGCTGAAAAACTTCCTCCTCACATCCAACCTAAACCTCAACACCCCCCGTCTCAGTTTAAAGCCATTCCCCACTTGTCCCATCACTGTCCACCCTCCAAAACAAAACACCTCGGCTGTTCAACACTGAAAGAGCAAAATAACCCACAGCTCTTACTTCCACTGTATGCAGTTAATTCCAAACTTAAGGTCACAGGTTAATTACTCATGTGATCCTTCCTGACAGAAGAACTACTCGTAGTGATGTGTAGCAGTAAGGAACAGTTTGAAAAGGTCATGGACATATTAGAACTTGCAGCATTTATCTTAATAGATGCCTACATTGCAAAGCATTTTGTAAAACACACGTTACAAGTACTGTGCATTGGATTACACTATATCAAACTCTAAGTAACAATACAGGTTGCTTTTAAATCTACACTTACATGCTAACTCCTTGATAAAATTCCTGACTGCCTTCAGTTTTATAGCCAAAGCAGTGTTTGAGCTGGTAATGTACTCTTGAACAGCACTGCTGCCTTCAGCATTTGTATGTTTAGATCTGAAAAGAGAACTTGGTCATTATTTCACGATGAGAGAATCTTATATGACAAAACAGAATTACAAAAATCTGACAATACTGTAAAATGCCAGCGTAAGAATGTGGCTTTGATTTTTTTTTTTTCTTTTTTTTTTTTAAATGGTGAGTGTACCATTAATTCAAGACAAGAATTTTGTTTGTAAGTCGATCTCTATAACTGTTCTTGGCATCATTCTGTAGGATGAACTAGATACATGGAATTTGGCACTGGCTCCCCGGGGCAGTGGTTTGGCACTGAGCTGACAAAGGCCAAAGAGCATTTGCACAATGCTCTCAGACACAGGGCTTGACCCATAGGAGGTCCGGTGTGGAACCAGGAGGTGGAATACATGATCCTCGAGGTCCCTTCCAAATACAGATATTCCATGATCCTCTAATACTTATATTCCCAAGTCCTGTACACAGTGCTCAGATGCTTAATTGAAAGGTTCCATGAAACAGTGAGGTATCTATGTCCCTTTACCACCCAGTTATTCAATTTGCCACGTGGATCTTTTATCCAGTCACATTAAAAAACCCCTCAAAGTATTTCCTTCAGTCTTCCATTCTGATAGAGCTTTCTGGAGCAAATAAAGAGTTGCAACTCAGAATGTCCACACCTCCCTTCCTGCACCCTGCATACATTTTTCATTGCACTGTGATTACGTACCATTCTATTGTCACCCTCATTCTGTCATTATCTAGGCAGTTTACTGCCATTAAATTTTCCAGCAACAGATGCCCACAAGTACAGCCAGCCTGGACTTATTTCCAATACTTACCTTTGTCCTGATGTCCTTGTAGGAGCTGGGACATTTCTCCATCTCAGCAGCAGAGGGCAGGAGGGGTCCAAGGTGAGGGCACGCTCTCCTCTATTTTTCTGGCACTCAAAGACAAAGGGAACAAGAAAACCAGATGTGTTTCCCTGCCCATGGCAAACACCAGCCTTTCCATCCTTACAGTCCTTCCTGCCATCAGCACAGACATTTTGCTTTCTTGTGCCACTTCATCCCTTTAGCATCTGGCATTCTAACAAAAAAGTACTTACAAAGAATTTTAATATTTTCATATTAAATGTCAGAATTAGAACCATTATGTTTACCAAATATTTAAAATGTTCAACCCAGTGAGAAGTGAATTGATGTTGCATTTAGCATTCAGATAAGAACTTGTAAAGGAAGTAAAAAGTGCTGCTTTCATAAACTATAGTCTCATTGTCAAGCCTTGCACTGTCTCAGCAGATTATTACAGAATGCTCATTCAAGCAGGAATTAAGAGATGCGTCTGAATTGATAAGAACAACGAATAATTAAGAAAGCTTGACTGCAGTCTGCTTGAGGATTCCAGTCTGAAGTGTGTTCCACCTGATGACAACTGGGAATGTCTTTCTCTCACCATTAGAACCATTGCACCTCTGACTAAACACATAGCTAATCACCACTGAAAACCTAGGTGCAATTTCTGCAGTGCACAGACCAACTACGTGTTGATTAACATTCAGAGAGATTGTGCAGGTGTCCTTTTAGGAACTGGCCTACAGTATGCTAAGAGGGATGGATGTGGGGACATTAGGATAACGTGCCCTCTGCCTTTTAAGACAGCCCCAGCAGAGCAGGTCAGCAGGCTGAAGAGCTGAGTGGGTCACCAGGGCTCAGAGACTTCACTCGGCCATCTGCAAGTTGAGGGACTTCAGCCCAAGCTGCCCTTTTCCATGCAGGCAAGGAGGCCAAGAGAAGGTGGATCGGCACGGTTCTGGTGCAGACAGGGGCTGCAGTGTGAGCAGGCCTACACAGACAAGGCTGTGCCCACACAGAGTGACAGCAGCTTTCGCTGTGAGCAGATTCCCAGGGGGCCTGAGCCATGGCAGTTCTTGATGGCAGCATGTTCCAATCAGCCCTGGAAGTCTTCTCTGGACGTCTGTCGCATTCTGGAATCCACACTGAGGACGCAGTCGCTGTGTCAGAGCAGCTGGCAGAGTCACGGGGAACCGTGACGTAGTTGGCCCAGGGAGCAACAACAAGGCCTGCACTGCTCAGCCAGCCCAGGCCAAAGGGGAGCACGAGAGAGAGCAGAGGAGAGAGGGGGGGAAAGAGGGCCAGGAAGGAAAGGCCTGTGCCTGAATGGACGTGTAGCAGCAGCTGCTGACAGCAAACTCGGTGATGGCAGGGGCACAGCAGAGCAGTGCAATGCTGGCAGCTTCCTGTGTCTTTCACACAGGCACTGCAGACATGGCCAGCACTGGGAGATCAGCAGAACTGCTGCACACCTCTGCCAGCCCAGGCCAGAGGAGTGCAGAACAGTGAGCTGCTGCTGAGGGGAGAGAGGATGGCCTGAGAGCTGACCTGAGAGGCAGGGCTGGCTGTGTGACAGCAGCCTCTGTGTCCTCCTCCTGTGTCTGTGAGGGCCAGAGGGCCAGAAGAGAACATGCCCAGACAACGAAGCCCTGCTGTCCTCTGCTGCTCAGCTGGAGAGATGTTCCGCCTTCCTGAAGGACGCTGATCCAAAGGGAAGGAATCAAAGGAAGTCCAGGCTGGCTGTCCTTGTGGGCATCAGCTGCTGGCAGCTGCCTCTGTGCTGCCATGGGCAGGGCACAGCACACACAGTGTTTGCAGTTCCCTGTGTGACACTGGCCCTGGTGACCTGACAGCCATAGGGAGACAAGAGAAAGAGCTGCCTCCCTCTGCCAGATGAGGCAAAGGTGAGAATCCCAGAATCACAGCATGGCCCGGGTTGGAAAGGAGCTCAAGGTTCATGAATCTCCAACCCTTGGCTCTCCAAGGGTGCACAGGGGGCTTTGTTCTCCCTGTGGTGCAGCTTCAGTGCCAACTCACAGCTGAGCTGGTTGGCACACTGTGACAGCCTGCCGCTCTGAAGCTCTTGGGGCAGTGCTCAGTTCTTTCTGAAGTACTCTGGAAAATGCTGCTTCTCCTTCACCAAGTCTGTTTCCAGACAGACGTCTTTTTCTCCTCTGTACACACAAACAGTATCTTGTAACTCCCTGGCACAGTGCTCAGAAGTGATACTTCTGGAAGCACGTCAGAGAAAAGTGGCCTTGTCCCAGTGGACTTTCAGAGCAGATGAGAACAAGTCTTGGTTGACGGCTTTCTTCTGCTTCTGGAACTGCACAGGCAGGTTGTGTGTTGTCATACTTTATGCCAGGGTGCCAAACTGAAGCAGTTTCTGCAACTTCTTTTTTTCATACTTGTCACTCTTTGCTGAGACCTTAACTTAGTCATTTTTAATGCGCTCTCATCTAAACTACTGTGTCCTCCAGTGTCAGTGTTGTATGAATCAGGACTGTGGGATTTCATCAGTGAAAGGATTCTGCTCTAATGACTGTCATTCTAAAGCTGATATTGTTTCTACCGCATCAGGCTTGCATGAAGCATCTCTGATCAACAGAGAAATCAGAAAAATTGCTTTTCCTATTGCAGTTTCCTTTTAACTAGTGATGAAAGCTGTCAGTTTATTTTTGGCACCAGAAATCCTGGGATGCAACCAGGTTAGATAAGAAGTGAAACTGAGTGCACAGTAAAGGAACATAGATGAGACAGCATCAGACAGCTCTGGAAAAGATGTTCCAGCTCTGTGTCTACCTACACCTTCAGGAGATGAAAAGTACTGGCTTACTGAGGTGTCCTGGGTTGCAGGTTCTGTTAATCTCCATTTTTGGAAGAGCTGCTTGCAATAAATACCTTGTAAGGTGAATGAGCTTGATAGAAGTAGGGTGTGAAAGAGATGGATTTGCTGTTTCCCTGAAGGTGCAGGAGTATTGCTGTGCCTACAGTCAGTAAACAAGGCAGAAATCACTGTGTTCCTCAGAATGAAAAACAAAAGAATAAAAATCTTTTTGGGAGTGACAGCACGCCTGAATGAAGCACAAATCTAAACATTTAAAATAAGGGCTAGTGTCAAAGGGACTTGCAGTATTTCTCGTGAAGAAATATTTGATGCTTCTTTATGAAAGTCATCCTAACAAAAGTGTACTGATGTCTTTGCTGAGGATTTCCTTGGTTCCAGCCTGAAGGTGTGCGCAGGCATGAGCAGGCAGTGCTGAGCTGCAGGTGAGTGCCTGTGTCCCACAGCAGGAAACCCGTGGATGTCTTCAGGGGGTTGAAATGGGCAGAGATGTGAAACCTGCAGGCTTTCACTGAAATTGTCCTCTGCTTTATTTTGTAATCTTAGTTTCACCAATGCTTTCCAATATTATTTTCGTATGAGTGCAGATACATGGGATAGGATTTAAAGTTTTTATGGTGCTGCTGTATAATTTTCTGTGGTCATCATAAGCCAATAAAAAAAATAAATGGTGATTAGGCAATCTATTAACAACCTGTGGCACGTGTCAAAACAATGAAATTTCTTGCAGGAAGACAATATTGCTATACAATAATGTGGCTATCCAAAACTGTTAATTATACTTGATGAGCTGGAGATAATCCTGAAATGCAGGACTTTGATCTTAGCCAAGAAAAATAAACCGTATTATCATTCTTAAATTGGCAGCTGCTATCAAAAGCCTGTGTCTTAGTTCCCTTTTAGTAACACTGGCTAAATCAGAGAAAGTGATAAAAGAATTTCATGATTGCAGCTTAGGGATTCTTTCCCACTTGACCAGAAGTAATCAATGTCCAAAAATGTCTGTAAATACTTTTTCTATCTTATTTTGCCAGATGTATTGATATTTGAGATGAATGGCAAAAACATTTTGCGTACATAGATAAGCAATGCAAATTCGCTGGATTGTTTTAGAGAAAAAAGCTCTGGTTATCAGATCGTTTCCATGCAGAAATAAGATTTACAGAAAAATTCTCATTATTATTATTCATGCATGAATAAGTTCAAAAAAGAGATGTGGGGGATGTTGTTTCAATTCCAGGTGATAGTAGGAAGGACTGTCAGGATGGAAAGGCTAGTGTCTGCCATGGGCAAAGAAACACTTCTGGTTTTCATGTTCCCTTTGTCTTTGAGTGGAAGAGGCCATGAGGAGAGAGTGCCCTAAACTTGGACCCTTTTTGACCATTGCAGCAGAGATGGAGAAGTGTTCAACCTTCTAGAAGGACTTCAGGACAAAGATATGTAATGAAAATAAGTCCAGGTTGGCTGTCCTTGTGGGCATCAGCTGCTCGCATCTGCACAGTTGTTGCTATGGGAATGGCAGAACAGCTGGAATGTTGCATTTCCTTGTGTGACACAATCACTGGTGAATTCAAAGCAAGAGGGGGATAATAGAAAGAGCATCACCTCCCTTCCAGATTAGGCAAAGGTGAGTGGGATGTTGTTTCAGTTAGTGCTGATGTCAGGAAGGACTGTAAGGATGGAAAGTCTGGTGTTTGCCATGGGCAGGGAAACACATCTGGTTTTCATTTTCTCTTTCTCTTTGAGTGCCAGATAAACAGGGGAGAGTGTGCCCTCACGTTGGACCCCTCCTGCCCTCTTCTGTTGAGATGGAGAAATGTTCCAGCTTGTAGAAGGACATCAGGACAAAGATATGTAATGGAAATAAGTCCAGGCTGGCTGTCCTTGTGGGCATCAGCTGCAGGCATCTGCATTGCTGCTGCCAAGAGCATGGCACAGCAGGTTAAAGATTGCTTTTCCTTGTGTGACACAGGAGCTCTTGACTTGAAAGCTAGAGGGATGCAATAGAAAGGGCTGCAACTTCTGCCAGACATGGCAAAGGTGAGTGGGATGTTGTTTCAATTAGTGCTGATGTCAGGAAGGACTGTAAGGATGGAAAGGCTGGTGTTTGCCATGGGCAGGGAAACACATCTGGATTTCATCTTCTCTTTCTCTTTGTGTGCCAGAAAAAGTGGAGAGTGTGCCCTAACCTTGGACGCCTCCTGCCCTCTTCTGCTGAGATGGAGAAATGTTCTAGCTTCTAGAAGGACCTCAGGACAAAGATATGTAATGAAAATAAGTCCAGGCTGGCTGTCCTTGTGGGCATCAGCTGCTGGCATCTGCATTGGTTCTGCTGCAATGAGCATGGCATAGCAGGTAAAAGATTGCTTTTCCTTGACTGACACAGGAGCTCTTGACTTGAAAGCTAGAGGGATGCAATAGAAAGAGCTGCAACCTCTGCCAGACATGGCAAAGGTGAGTGGGATGTTGTTTCAATTAGTGCTGATGTCAGGAAGGACTGTAAGGATGGAAAGTCCGGTGTTTGCCATGGGCAGGGAAACACATCTGGATTTCATGTTCTCTTTCTCTTTGTGTGCCAGAAAAAGTGGAGAGTGTGCCCTAACCTTGGACCTCTCTTGCCCTCTTCTGCTGAGATGGAGAAATGTTCCAGCTTCTAGAAGGACATCAGGACAAAGATATGTAATGAAAATAAGTCCAGGCTGGCTGTCCTTGTGGGCATCAGCTGCTGGCATCTGCATTGCTGCTTCCATGAGCATGGCACGGCAGGTAAAAGATTGCTTTTCCTTGACTGACACAGGAGCTCTTGACTTGAAAGCTAGAGGGATGTAACAGAATGAGCTGCAACCTCTGCCAGACATGGCAAAGGTGAGTGGGATTTTGTTTCAATTAGTGCTGATGTCAGAAAGGACTGTAAGGATGGAAAGGCTGGTGTTTGCCATCGGGCAGGGAAACACATCTGGTTTTCATTTTCTCTTTCTCTTTGAGTGCCAGATAAACAGGGGAGAGTGTGCCCTTACCGTGGAACTCTCCAGCTCTCTTCTGCTGAGATGGAGAAATGTTCCAGCTTCTAGAAGGACATCAGGACAAAGGTATGTAATGAAAATAAGTCCAGGCTGGCTGTCCTTGTGGGCATCAGCTGCTGGCATCTGCATTGCTGCTGCCATGAGCATGGCACAGCAGGTAAAAGATTGCTTTTACTTGTGTGACACAGGAGCTCTTGACTTGAAAGCTAGAGGGATGCAATAGAAAGAGCTGCAACCTCTGCCAGACATGGCAAAGGTGAGTGGGATGTTGTTTCAGTTGCTGCTGATGTCAGGAAGACTGTAAGGATGGAAAGGCTGGTGTTTGCCATGGGCAGGGAAACACATCTGGTTTTCATTTTCTCTTTCTCTTTGAGTGCCAGATAAACAGGGGAGAGTGTGCCCTCACCTTGGAACTCTCCTGCCCTCTGCTGCTGAGATGGTGAAATGTTCCAGCTTCTAGAAGGACATCAGGACAAAGATATGTAATGAAAATAAGTCCAGGCTGGCTGTCCTTGTGGGCATCAGCTGCTGGCATCTGCATTGCTGCTGCCATGAGCATTGCAATGCAGGTAAAAGATTGCTTTTCCTTGTGTGACACAGGAGGTCTTGACTTGACAGCTAGAGGAATGTAATAGAAAGAGCTGCAACCTCTGCCAGACATGGCAAGGGTGAGTGGGATGTTGTTTCAGTTGTGCTGATGTCAGGAAGGACTGTAAGGATGGAATGTCTGGTGTTTGCCATGGGCAGGGAAACACATCTGGTTTTCATTTTCTATTTCTCTTTGAGTGCCAGAAAAAGAGGAGAGTGTGCCCTTACCGTGGAACTCTCCAGCCCTCTTCTGCTGAGATGGAGAAATGTTCCAGCTTCTAGAAGGACATCAGGACAAAGGTATGTAATGAAAATAATTCCAGGCTGGCTGTCCTTCTGGGCATCAGCTGCTGGCATCTGCATTGGTGCTGCTGCAATGAGCATGGCATAGCAGGTAAAAGATTGCTTTTCCTTGACTGACACTGGTTCTGTTGACTTGAAAGCTAGAGGGATGCAATAGAAAGAGCTGCAACCTCTGCGAGACATGGCAAAGGTGAGTGGGATGTTGTTTCAGTTGCTGCTGATGTCAGGGAGGACTGTAAGGATGGAAAGTCTGGTGTTTGCCATGGGCAGGGAAACACATCTGGTTTTCATTTTCTCTTTCTCTTTGAGTGCCAGATAAACAGGGGAGAGTGTGCCCTCACATTGGAACTCTCCTGCCCTCTGCTGCTCAGAGGGAGTAATGTCCAAGCTTCTAGAAGGACATCAGGACAAAGATATGTAATGAAAATAAGTCCAGGCTGGCTGTGCCTGTGGGCATCAGCTGCAGGCATCTGCATTGCTGCTGCCATGAGCATGGCAAAGCAGGTAAAAGGTTGCTTTTCCTTGTGTGACCCAGGAGCTCTTGACTTGAAAGCTAGAGGGATGCAATAGAAAGAGCTGCAACCTCTGACTGACATGGCAAAGGTGAGTGGGATGTTGTTTCCATTGCTGCTGATGTCAGGAAGGACTGTAAGGATGGAAAGGCTGGTGTTTTCCATGGGCAGGGAAAAACATCAATTTTCATTTTCTCTTAATCTTTCAGTGCTAGGTAAATAGAGGAGAGTGTGCCCTCACCTTGGAACTCTCCTGCCCTCTGCTGCTCAGAGGGAGAAATGTCCAAGCTTCTAGAAGGACATCAGGACAAAGATATGTAATGAAAAAAGTCCAGGCTGGCTGCCCTTGTGGGCATCAGCTGCTGGCATCTGCATTGGTGCTGCTATGAGCATGGCACAGCAGGTAAAAGGTTGCTTTTCCTTGTGTGACACAGGAGCTCTTGACTTGAAAGCTAGAGGGATGCAATAGAAAGAGCTGCAACCTCTGGCAGACATGGCAAAGGTGAGTGGGATGTTGTTTCCATTGCTGCTGATGTCAGGAAGACTGTAAGGATGGAAAGGCTGGTGTTTGCCATGGCCTGGGAAACTCATCTGGTTTTCATTTTCTCTTTCTCTTTGAGTGCCAGAGAAACAGGGGAGAGTGTGCCTGCAATTTGGACCCCTCCTGCCCTCTTCTGCTGAGATGGAGAAATGTTCCAGCTTGTAGAAGGACATCAGGACAAAGATATGTAATGAAAATAAGTCCAGGCTGGCTGCCCTTGTGGGCATCAGCTGCTGGCATCTGCATTGCTGCTGGCATGAGCATGGCACAGCAGGTAAAAGATTGCTTTTCCTTGTGTGACACAGGAGCTCTTGACTTGAAAGCTAGAGGGATGCAATAGAAAGAGCTGCAACCTCTGGCAGACATGGCAAAGGTGAGTGGGATGTTGTTTCAATTAGTGCTGATGTCAGGAAGACTGTAAGGATGGAAAGGCTGGTGTTTGCCATGGGCTGGGAAACACATCTGGTTTTCATTTTCTCTTTCTCTTTGAGTGCCAGATAAACAGGGGAGAGTGTGCCCTCACCTTGGAACCCTCCTGCCCTCTTCTGCTGCGAGGGAGAGATGTTCCAGCTTCTAGAAGGACATCAGGACAAAGATATGTAATGAAAATAAGTCCAGGCTGGCTGTCCTTGTGGGCATCAGCTGCTGGCATCTCCATTGCTGCTGCCAAGAGCCTGGCACAGCAGGTAAAAGATTGCTTTTCCTTGTGTGACACAGGAGCTCTTGACTTGAAAGCTAGAGGGATGCAATAGAAAGAGCTGCAACCTCTGACTGACATGGCAAAGGTGAGTGGGATGTTGTTTCAATTAGTGCTGATGTCAGGAAGGACTGTAAGGATGGAAAGGCTGGTGTTTTCCATGGGCAGGGAAAAACATCAATTTTCATTTTCTCTTAATCTTTCAGTGCTAGGTAAATAGAGGAGAGTGTGCCCTCACCTTGGAACTCTCCTGCCCTCTGCTGCTCAGAGGGAGAAATGTCCAAGCTTCTAGAAGGACATCAGGACAAAGATATGTAATGAAAATAAGTCCAGGCTGGCTGCCCTTGTGGGCATCAGCTGCTGGCATCTGCATTGCTGCTGCTATGAGCATGACACAGCAGGTAAAAGATTGCTTTTCCTTGTGTGACACAGGAGCTCTTGACTTGAAAGCTAGAGGGATGCAATAGAAAGAGCTGCAACCTCTGCCTGACATGGCAAAGGTGAGTGGGATGTTGTTTCAGTTGCTGCTGATGTCAGGAAGGACTGTAAGGATGGAAATGCTGGTGATTGCCATGGGCATGGAAGCACATTTGGTTTTCATTTTCTCTTTCTCTTTGAGTGCCAGAGAAACAGGGGAGAGTGTGCCTGCAACTTGGACCCCTCCTGCCCTCTTCTGCTGAGATGGAGAAATGTTCCAGCTTGTAGAAGGACATCAGGACAAAGATATGTAATGAAAATAAGTCCAGGCTGGCTGCCCTTGTGTGCATCAGCTGCTGGCATCTGCATTGCTGCTGCCATGAGCATGGCAAAGCAGGTAAAAGGTTGCTTTTCCTTGTGTGACACAGGAGCTCTTGACTTGAAAGCTAGAGGGATGCAATAGAAAGAGCTGCAACCTCTGACTGACATGGCAAAGGTGAGTTGGATGTTGTTTCAATTAGTGCTGATGTCAGGAAGGACTGTAAGGATGGAAAGGCTGGTGTTTTCCATGGGCAGGGAAAAACATCAATTTTCATTTTCTCTTAATCTTTCAGTGCTTGGTAAATAAAGGAGAGTGTGCCCTCACCTTGGAACTCTCCTGCCCTCTGCTGCTCAGAGGGAGAAATGTCCAAGCTTCTAGAAGGACATCAGGACAAAGATATGTAATGAAAATATGTCCAGGCTGGCTGCCCTTGTGGGCATCAGCTGCTGGCATCTGCATTGCTGCTGGCATGAGCATGGCAAAGCAGGTAAAAGGTTGCTTTTCCTTGTGTGACACAGGAGATCTTGACTTGAAAGCTAGAGGGATGCAATAGAAAGAGCTGCAACCTCTGCCAGACATGGCAAAGGTGAGTGGGATGTTCTTTCAATTAGTGCTGATGTCAGGAAGACTGTAAGGATGGAAAGGCTGGTGTTTGCCATGGGCTGGGAAACACATCTGGTTTTCATTTTCTCTTTCTCTTTGAGTGCCAGATAAACAGGGGAGAGTGTGCCCTCACCTTGGAACCCTCCTGCCCTCTTCTGCTGCGAGGGAGAGATGTTCCAGCTTCTAAAAGGACATCAGGACAAAGATATGTAATGAAAATAAGTCCAGGCTGGCTGTCCTTGTGGGCATCAGCTGCTGGCATCTGCATTGCTGCTGCCAAGAGCCTGGCACAGCAGGTAAAAGATTGCTTTTCCTTGTGTGACACAGGAGCTCTTGACTTGAAAGCTAGAGGGATGCAATAGAAAGAGCTGCAACCTCTGCCTGACATGGCAAAGGTGAGTGGGATGTTGTTTCAATTAGTGCTGATGTCAGGAAGGACTGTAAGGATGGAAAGGCTGGTGTTTGCCATGGGCAGGGAAACACATCTGGTTTTCATTTTCTCTTTCTCTTTGAGTGCCAGATAAACAGGGGAGAGTGTGCCCTCACCTTGGAACTCTCCTGCCCCCTGCTGCTCAGAGGGAGAATGGCCAAGCTTGTAGAAGGACATCAGGACAAAGATATGTAATGAAAATAAGTCCAGGCTGGCTGCCCTTGTGTGCATCAGCTGCTGGCATCTGCATTGCTGCTGGCATGAGCATGGCAAAGCAGGTAAAAGGTTGCTTTTCCTTGTGTGACACAGGAGATCTTGACTTGAAAGCTAGAGGGATGCAATAGAAAGAGCTGCAACCTCTGACTGACATGGCAAAGGTGAGTGGGATGTTGTTTCAATTAGTGCTGATGTCAGGAAGGACTGTAAGGATGGAAAGGCTGGTGTTTTCCATGGGCAGGGAAAAACATCAATTTTCATTTTCTCTTAATCTTTCAGTGCTAGGTAAATAGAGGAGAGTGTGCCCTCACCTTGGAACTCTCCTGCCCTCTGCTGCTCAGAGGGAGAAATGTCCAAGCTTCTAGAAGGACATCAGGACAAAGATATGTAATGAAAAAAGTCCAGGCTGGCTGCCCTTGTGGGCATCAGCTGCTGGCATCTGCATTGGTGCTGCTATGAGCATGGCACAGCAGGTAAAAGATTGCTTTTCCTTGTGTGACACAGGAGCTCTTGACTTGAAAGCTAGAGGGATGCAATAGAAAGAGCTGCAACCTCTGCCTGACATGGCAAAGGTGAGTGGGATGTTGTTTCAGTTGCTGCTGATGTCAGGAAGGACTGTAAGGATGGAAATGCTGGTGATTGCCATGAGCATGGAAGCACATTTGGTTTTCATTTTCTCTTTCTCTTTGAGTGCCAGATAAACAGGGGAGAGTGTGCCCTCACCTTGGACCCATCCTACCCTCTTCTGCTGAGATGGAGAATTGCTCCAGCTTCTAGAAGGACATCAGGACAAAGATATGTAATGAAAATAAGTCCAGGCTGGCTGTCCTTGTGGGCATCAGCTGCTGGCATCTGCATTGCTGCTGGCATGAGCATGGCAAAGCAGGTAAAAGGTTGCTTTTCCTTGTGTGACACAGGAGATCTTGACTTGAAAGCTAGAGGGATGCAATAGAAAGAGCTGCAACCTCTGCCAGACATGGCAAAGGTGAGTGGGATGTTGTTTCCATTTCTGCTGATGTCAGGAAGACTGTAAGGATGGAAAGGCTGGTGTTTGCCATGGGCTGGGAAACTCATCTGGTTTTCATTTTCTCTTTCTCTTTGAGTGCCAGAGATACAGGGGAGAGTGTGCCTGCAACTTGTACCCCTCCTGCCCTCTTCTGCTGAGATGGAGAAATGTTCCAGCTTGTAGAAGGACATCAGGACAAAGATATGTAATGAAAATAAGTCCAGGCTGGCTGCCCTTGTGGGCATCAGCTGCTGGCATCTGCATTGCTGCTGGCATGAGCATGGCACAGCAGGTAAAAGGTTGCTTTTCCTTGTGTGACACAGGAGCTCTTGACTTGAAAGCTAGAGGGATGCAATAGAAAGAGCTGCAACCTCTGCCAGACATGGCAAAGGTGAGTGGGATGTTCTTTCAATTAGTGCTGATGTGAGGAAGACTGTAAGGATGGAAAGGCTGGTGTTTGCCATGGGCAGGGAAACACATCTGGTTTTCATTTTCTCTTTCTCTTTGAGTGACAGATAAACAGGGGAGAGTGTGCCCTCACCTTGGAACTCTCCTGCCCCCTGCTGCTCAGAGGGAGAATGGCCAAGCTTGTAGAAGGACATCAGGACAAAGATATGTAATGAAAATAAGTCCAGGCTGGCTGTCCCTTTGGGCATCAGCTGCAGGCATCTCCATTGCTGCTGCCATGAGCATGGCAAAGCAGGTAAAAGGTTGCTTTTCCTTGTGTGACACAGGAGCTCTTGACTTGAAAGCTAGAGGGATGCAATAGAAAGAGCTGCAACCTCTGGCTGACATGGCAAAGGTGAGTGGGATGTTGTTTCAATTAGTGCTGATGTCAGGAAGACTGTAAGGATGGAAAGGCTGGTGTTTGCCATGGGCTGGGAAACACATCTTGTTTTCATTTTCTCTTTCTCTTTGAGTGCCAGAGAAACAGGGGAGAGTGTGCCCTCACCTTGGAACTCTCCTGCCCTCTGCTGCTGAGATGGAGAAATGTTCCAGCTTCTAGAAGGACATCAGGACAAAGATATGTAATGAAAATAAGTCCAGGCTGGCTGTCCTTGTTGGCATCAGCTGCTGGCATCTGCATTGCTGCTGCCATGAGCATGGCAAAGCAGGTAAAAGGTTGCTTTTCCTTGTGTGACACAGGAGCTCTTGACTTGAAAGCTAGAGGGATGCAATAGAAAGAGCTGCAACCTCTGGCTGACATGGCAAAGGTGAGTGGGATGTTGTTTCAATTAGTGCTGATGTCAGGAAGACTGTAAGGATGGAAAGGCTGGTGTTTGCCATGGGCTGGGAAACACATCTTGTTTTCATTTTCTCTTTCTATTTGAGTGCCAGATAAACAGGGGAGAGTGTGCCCTCACCTTGGAACTCTCCTGCCCTCTGCTGCTCAGAGGGAGAATGGCCAAGCTTGTAGAAGGACATCAGGACAAAGATATGTAATGAAAATAAGTCCAGGATGGCTGTCCTTGTTGGCATCAGCTGCTGGCATCTGCATTGCTGCTGCCATGAGCATGGCACAGCAGATAAAGGATTGCTTTTCCTTGTGTGACACAGGAGCTCTTGACTTGACAGCTAGAGGGATGTAATAGAAAGAGCTGCAATATTTGCCAGACATGGCAAAGGTGAGTGAGTGGGATGTTGTTTCAATTAGTGCTGATGTCAGGAAGAACTGTAAGGATGGAAAGGCTGGTGTTTGCCATGGGCAGGGAAACACATCTGGTTTTCATCTTCTCTTTCTCTTTGAGTGCCAGATAAACAGGGGAGAGTGTGCCCTCACCTTGGAACTCCCCTGCCCTCTTCTGCTGAGATGGTGAAATGTTCCAGCTTCTAGAAGGACATCAGGACAAAGATATGTAATGAAAATAAGTCCAGGCTGGCTGTCCTTGTGGGCATCAGCTGCTGGCATCTGCATTGCTGCTGCCATGAGCATGACACAGCAGGTAAAAGATTGCTTTTCCTTGAGTGACATAGACTCTGTTGACTTGAAAGCTAGAGGGATGCAATAGAAAGAGCTGCAACCTCTGCCAGACATGGCAAAGGTGAGTGGGATGTTGTTTCAGTTGCTGCTGATGTCAGGAAGGACTTTAAGGATGGAAAGGCTGGTGTTTGCCATGGGCAGGGAAACACATCTGGTTTTCATCTTCTCTTTCTCTTTGAGTGCCAGAAAAATAGACGAGAGTGTGCGTGCTTTCTACCCCTCTTGCCCTCTTCTGCTGAGATGGAGAAATGTCCCAGGTTCTACAAGGACATCAGGACAAAGATATGTAGTGAAAATAAGTCCAGGCTGGCTGTCCTTGTGGGCATCAGCTGCTGGCTTCTGCATTGGTGTTGCCATGAGCATGTCACAGCAGGTAAGGGATTGCTTTTCCTTGTGGGACAGCTGTTAAGCCATTCTGATTCACCCTTTGCATCCACAGCATACAGTTTTTTCCAACACTGCTGTTTCTATCCAGCAGTGTGCATATGTGCACTGCTACAGATGTTGGTGGTCCTGCCTGTGGCAGGGGGTTGGAGATTCGTGATCCTTGAGGTCCCTTCCAACCCGGGCCATTCTGTGTGTGTGTGTGTGACTGGCTAAACACCAATTGTTGCTAGCTCAGCAGGTATACTGCTAATTATTGAACGCCTGACAGCTGCTTATCAACACTTGGCCACTATTTCTGGACACCTGCTCATTCCTGAAGAGAGAGAAGTTTGGAAGGAGGACAGAGGGGAGTCTCTTGATGCCTGCCTGTTGCATCCCAACCTGCCCACAGAGTGAGTCACTTCGGCCTTGTGTGGAGGCCCTGGCTTCTTTGGAGTCTGTTTTTCTTTTGCTGAGCTTCTCCTATCCAAACAGAATGGCCTTACAACATGCTTTCTGGTCCTTAATGCTATACCCATGCAGTTTGTAACTATTACAGTTCTGTAAGTGAGAATTGATCACATGATTGAACAACTGTATTTCTAAAATATGTTATGAAATAACTTCTTTTTACTAATACTAATACTAATAAAGTCTTTCTACTTTTTCAAACTGTTTCTAAGGGCAAATTACAAAACACATTGTGCTGTACTGCTTCAGAGCAATCCCACATTTGATAGCCAGTGCAGAAACAACATTCCATCCTACAGCATTAGCTAGTTCAGAGGTACCAGACGTGTATCTGGATGTGGCTGTTGTGCATAACTGGGGCTGAGGGATCAGAAGTGACAGCTCCACTCTTGGAGACCACAGAACTAAAATGGAAAGATAAAATAGTTGCAGGGCAATTGTTCTCTGTGCCTGAAGCAGGGACCGATTTATGGGGGAGAGATTTAACAGTTAAATGAGCATTACAGCTGCAAGTCTGTGAAACAGATATCAGGGGTCAATGAATGTGTTAACAGCTGTGATGAAGAAGAAATGAATCCAAAGGTGTGGGCAGGGGAAGGAAATCGGGGTGGACTCACAATTTTCCCTTACAAAGAACTGCCCAAGGAGGGAGTGGAGCTGTGAAACAGCAACAATATCCCATAGCCTTAGAAGGGAGAGTGGGTCTAAAAGCTGTAACACAGACAGTGGTTAAGGATGGTCTTCTGGAACCTTTTCTGTGGCCTTATAACACCCCAATCCTGTCGGCACGGAAGGCAGACGGCACGTATCGGCTGGTGCAAGATGTAAGGAAATGACTGAACCCGTTCTCAAAAGACAGCCTGTGGCTCCTAACCCCTATACCCTAATGAGTCAGATCCCACACGGACAGCAGTGGTTTGGTGTGAGAGACCTCACAGATGCTTTCCGGACAGCCTTTGGACTCAGAGAGAAATGGCTGCGTTTGTATGAGGACACATTGTAATCCTATTGTGATTCGTGATGATACTGTAGATACTGGAACTCCTGCTAGTCCTTTGCAACATGTGAATCAAGTGACTGGTGCTGCTGTCATGCAGAAAGCTCCCTTCCAACCACTCAGCAAGCATTTGGATGAGACAGCTTCCTGCTGGGGAGCCCTCCGACATCACTGCTGCCTCCTCCAGAACCATACCTGCAGATGCTTCAGAGCTCTTCAGCATGGACTTCCTTCCTCCCATCAGCAGCTGCTCCTGCACTGACCTTCATTCACACTGGGATACCATCTGCTTCCAGCAGGAGCTGACCTGCGAGACAGAGAAAGGAAACGTGGGATGAGCACCAATGCAGAAGCACAAGGCTGTGTCACCACCACGTCTTGCAGCCTTGGGAAGTCAGCTGCAACTGCAGCCTTGGTCAGAATTACAACGGGCACCGTAAATTAAGTGTGACCTCTGAAGTTGTTGCCATGATCAGAAATAGACGCTGAAATCGCTCACAGAACTGTCGGTGGTTCCCTCCAAATTCTTTTGCTTTGGGGAACAGATGGACTCGGAATGGAAGGACACGAGAAAAATGACATCTGTTTGAGCTCAGCAGACTTGAGAGGTGGGCCTGGGTGAACCTCATGAGGTTCAGCACAGCCAAGTGCAAGGTTTGGCATTTGGGCCGGAGGAATCCCAGGCATTCTTTTGTCATCGTGGTGGTTTCCAATAGACCCCAACAATGAGACATCAGGTCGCCGTGTGGGCTCCTGGGTGACACTGCCATTTCCCAGCCATTGCAGCCTACGGGCAAATAAAGTAAAATACTTCAGAAAGATCTCACACTGATTGCATATTTTACTGTTCTTTTACACAAAACAGAAGGGGAGGGCAGCAGATGCATGCAGCTGCATCAACACCCAGGCTGCTAAAGGAATGGAAAGACAGAAACATCAAATATCAATACGTAATTCTAATGCAAGGAGGGAAGCTTTTTTCAATGTTACTTTTTATCATTGAAAATAAGCAGTTGGCACTCTTAAAGGAAAATCCTAGGCCCCAGGTTCTGGCAGTGTGGCAATCTGGACTCAGCTGTGAATGATCCAAACAGTCTGTTCCAGATTTTAACATCCCTTCTATGCATTCACAAGTTTTCTCTCTTGACTTCCCCTTACAGCCGTTAGATGCCAGCAAAACATCCCACAAACACTCCTTACCTCTGTGCACACAGGCACCCATCCAACCAGAGCCATCAGTCATTCCCAGCCATGCGCTCTTCCTCCAATCATGGTCAGCATCACACGGCCGTCACGCAGCTCACTTGACTCAGTTTTTCTCTTCTTTCTGGAGGTGTCCTTGCTTCTCAGCCTTACCTTCTCGTGATGTTTATCTCGCTCTGCAGCTCCTGCTCTGAATAGGCTTTCTTGGATTCCCGCATGACAGGCACAAAATGCAGCCACAGCCCCTGCCACCAAGGTCAGCTCTTCAGCACACATTACCTGAGGAGCACTTGGCAACTCCTGCAACCTGAGCAGTGCCAGGAAGACTCTTTCACTTCTGCTTCTCCTGGCTCAGAAATTCATTTTCCTACCTAGAAAATGGAAAAAGAAAAGAAAGAAAAAAAATCCTGACATTAGCAGACACAATTGATACTATGGAATTCTGGAAGGCAAGGGATTTGCCCTCTATGATGAGAAGTTGAGTGCAAAGAACTAAGAAGAGCCATGACCAGGTTGTGAACTTGTGGGTAAAATTAGGAAGTGCAGCAGTGCAGGGCTTCTGGAGGTGAGGGTCTGCTACAGCCGCCTGGAAAGAGAGCCTGTTGGTGGGAGCTGCTTACTGCAGCCAGCAGAAGCATCGCACTCACTGACTCTCATCCTGATGGGGGATTCCAGTCAGTCTGGGAAATCAGCATGGCTGGCTGCAAGCAATCTGACAGACTCCTGGAGTGCAGTGAGAATCACTCTGTGGTGCAGGCATTGGGCACAGCAAGCAGAAGGGAAGCATTGCTGGACATGGTGCACACCAGGGGTTACGACAGGAGGCGGTCAGGGCTGCAGTGACCATGCCCTCCTTGAGTTGGTGATCTCAAGGAATGCGGGCCTGGCAGGAAGCAAAGGCAGGAGCCTGAACTTCAGGAGAGCCAGCTGCAGGCTGTTCCAGGAATTCTTGGACGAGATCCTCTGGACAACTGTTTGTAGGGGCAAAGGGATGGAAAAGAGATGGTCACTTTCTCAGAAAAAAACTTGCTCAGAGCTGAAGAGCTCTCCATCCCTGCCACATGAAATCAAGCAGAGGAGGCAGGAGACCTGTTTGCTTTTTGTTGGGAGGGTGGGAAGGAGCTTTGGGTTAGGGGCACATCCTGTGCCAGAGCATCCCGATGGCACGCGTGGGATCAGCATGTCTGTCAGAGAAGCAGGTGAGGTTGCAGGAGAGGAAGGGGAGGAGGTGCCAGCACGGCTCTGCACGATGCTCTGCCACACTGGGCAGCTTGATCATGGCTCAGCAGTGGGATCCGACGAGGAGAAGGGGAGAAGGAAATCAAGGATGGGAGGGAGCCACCAAACAGTCAGTGAGTGTCTGTGAATTCTTGCAGACCCAGAGATTCCCAGGTTGTTTCTGCTTTTGTAGCATTTGTGTGGTGCAGGGTGAGCAAAAGGTTCTGCTGCTTGATTCTTCTGCAGGAGCCGCCTAAAAGGGAAATGGCCACTGAGCTGCAGACCAAGCAGTACTGCCTGACGTTGGCCAGGGGGAGCTTCTCCTGCCGCAGTGTGCTGATGACAGGTCTGGAGATGATCTGCAGGGCCAGTTCGTAGATGGGAGCCAGGAAAGGACATGATGGGAGGAGGGAGGTGTTAAGCAACATCCAAGGCATGAAAATGCATCAGAAAGCCCTGAAAAGCATCACAAAGCCACAGCCAGGAAGCTTGGGAGTATCATGAGCAGCATCCAGGATGCGAGAGATTATTTGCTACCATGCCAAATGGTAGCAGAGCTCCCCCTGCAGACATCCCAAAGCCAGACAAAACAGGAACAAACCCGGAGCTGTGCTGCACGCACCGCACAGCCACAGCATTGCAAGCTGGGGTGCCTTGCTGTGTGCTGCATTCATCCCAGTCCGTGTGAATGAAGACTCTGGAGGCAGTCAAGGCGTTGGTTGAGCACGAGTGTGCTTTTATTATTATATAAAGGACAGGAGGGTGTGAGAGGTCCACGGTGAAGATGGGACTCATCCTGTCTTGTCATGGAGAGAGTGGCTCAGAGCTCTCAGTGCTGCTATCCGGTGCCTGGGACTGGAGGCCTGATTGAAAGTCCCCTTGCAAGAGGCTCTGCTCCTCCTCACTGATGCTGACCTGCTCCTGCATGGAGGTGCTGCTGTCAGGGCACTCACACTGTGCTTCAGATGGGCTGCACTGCAGAGACTCTTGGTTAAAATCCACACTTGTGACTGTGGTGTCTGGGAGGCTCAGGTCAGCAACTTCAGCAGAGCCAGGTGTAATGAGAGCATGGACTTCGATGAGCTCCTTCTCTCCATTAATGTTGTTAGATGGAAGGCTGCTATTGGAACTGCAGCAATTTGTGCTTCCTAAGAGCTCTCCACTGATGGAAGCACAGAGAGCATCCTCGCTACTTGCCCTGGATCTTATGGCTTGGCAAGGGCTCGATTCACCTAGAAAGGATACACAGGGATTAGTGTCAAACTTTCACAAGCTGAATTACGCCAGTGGTTCTTGATCAGGGATGAAGATTTAGGCACGGGATTGGACGCTAGAAAGAGATACAAGTGCACTGCAAGCTTGAATTCGATGTTCCTGAAAAGCAGGGATTTGGAAGCTGCATTTGCACCCTTACCTGCCAGGACTACCACTGCTGTTTCTGAGGGCTGCCTGGCATTGCGCTGCAGTTGGCGTTTGCTCCCAGAAAATGGCTTCCTGAGGCTGAAGCAGCAACACCAACTGCTAGCTGGTGATTCCTCACTCTTGCTGGGTGGATTTTGTCTGGAGAGAGAAAACAGCCAATGCTGTGAGTCGTGCGTGGTGCAGGGTGAGGGAAGAGCAGCACTGAGCTCTTGGCAGCAGTTGCTTGTTCCTGGGACTGCCTGGTTTCTGCAGAAACACAACTTAGAAACTCGCTGTTTCCAGCAGTTGAGGATGGCTCCGTTCTACAGCTCAGCCCTGAAGTCTTGCTGGCTAAATTCCCCTCAACTCTGTCAAGCAAGATGCAGAGCATGTGAGCAAAGGCTCCACAGCTGTACAGCACAGCATCTGAGGGATGGCTTTGATGGAGCTGGCAGGCGTAACTGCTTTCTGAGGAACCGTGCAGCCATAAAGGAAGTTCAGAAGCATCTCTGACTCTTACATTAGCACCTCATCGGCCTCATCTCACTGCCATGTTTAATTTCCTGTGCCAGCAAGTCTGACCAACTGCTCTGCTTAGAGGAGAACTGGATTTGGTTTCAGGCACGTGGCCCTGAAATCTAGAAAACCCCACCTTAGCCTAACTTACTTTCAGCAACTTCTGGCACTAGAAATACTGGAAAAAAAAAAAACACTAACACCCACCCAGACAATGATGCTAGCTGCTGGAAAAGAAAGTCCTCTTTACCTGTCAGATGGAAAGTCAACGACGGTGTGGAATTTGCCCTGCCCAGCTGCAGGGCTTTCTTCCACTACAATGTCGTGGCTGCTCTCTGTCACAGGGGGAGAGCTGCTGTGGCCTCGCCTCTGTGCCTGTGCCTCCTCCAGGCTGAGCAGCTTTGTGGCAGCAGAAGAGACCCCCACAGACTTGGGCCCTGGGACAGAATTGTGCCCTGTCAGGGAAAACCACAGGTAAGAGTGAGGATCAGAAAGCAGCAGCACAGCCACCACAGTTCTGGGGGAGGTGCTGTATTTTTCTCAGGCTTGCTTATCTGAGCCACTGGAAGAACAGAAGCCCAAAATAACCATGTGGGCAGAAGTCTGTTTATGGCAAAGGACACGGTTATAACTAAGAGCAGCTTACTGTATCAAAACAGGCAAGGAAAAACCCAAGGAAATGGGGGCAGGGAACTGAGAAAGCTTCGCTGCCACGCTTGCATCAAGCTTTTCCTACATGCAAACCATAATAATGATGGTTTCCTCCTTGTGAAGTTTGGGCTTGGACATTCTCAGCATCCAGCAACAGGATGCCAGATTCTAATGGAAGCCCAGAGGTCTGCTGTCCCCTTGAAGGTAAAAGAGAATCTCAAAGGTCCCGGAGAAGGCCTGCATTTGGTCAAGGTGTCAGGTCAAGATCAAGCTAATGGAGGAAGACACTCACCTGCTGCATCTGCGATGTCTGCTCTGGATTTGGAGCCGAAGAGGACGTCGGTGTGGTTGATGATGAATTCCACCACATCCGACTGCGTCTGCAGCTCCATGCAGGCAGCTCTTCCGCTGGCGCAGGCAGACTCGTTCTGCTGTGATCTGTAGAAAAGGCAGATTTTAGAAGTCATTTCTCCAAGACCGTTTCCCCGAGTCTGAATTGTTGCAGCCAAAAGCTGTCAGCTGAGGCTCTGGAGACTTCCGCAGTGGGCAATCAGTGATGCCACTGCAGAAATTCCCCCGGATGATCAAGGACACGTCAGTCCCATCTCAACAAGACTGCAGAAATTGTCACCTAGACATTGTGCCCGTGGGGATGGAGAACAGCTCAGGCTCCTGCTCTTCTGTCAGCCACAGATTTTACAGCAGAAGAGCACATTTGATGGAGAAAAAGGGAGCACTGTTTTTTTTTTTAATGGAGAACAGATGTAAGCGTTGTGTTGAAACAGAACCAGCAGTTTACCTTAAGAGGTTTGGAGCCCACACAATGGCTAGGTTCTTGGCATGCATGTTTGTGATGGTGGAGCTCCCAGCCAGACACGCCAAGTGTCTCATCAGGAACTCCAGTGTCCTGGAAAACAAGAGAGGCAAACGTTCAGCACCAACGAGCATGCCGTGCTGCAATTCAGAAAGCAAACCTCCATTCATGCTACTTCTTGTGATTGCTACTGTCACCGAAGATGAGGTAGATCCAACCTGACTGAGTGCCACGCTGCAGCACCAAGCCCCAGCACAGCACAGCCGCAGCCATCAGCTGCACCAAGCGTGCCCCCGTGCCCAGGAACTGACCCCATAAAGTAAGCCCATGGAGCCTTCAACCCTTCAGCATACACAGGCATCGTGTTGCCGGCGTGAGACAGAGCCTGGAACCGCATCGTTGCCCTCTGCAATGCAGTAGGGCTGAGCTCAGCAGGCTGAGGGCAGCACTGACCTGTAGTGAGGAGCGGGCAGCTGCTGGATGACGTCCTGCATTCTGAGCAGCCGCTCCTCCTCTGTAGCGGCACCAACAGCATCCTGGAGTAGTGCAGAAAGGGAGCGAGACACCAATCAGTCTAGTACACCACTGCGAGTAAACCTCGTGGGGCTGACAGCAAAAGGGCCTCAGAGCTGGGGCACTGCTGCAGCCATCTGCCAAGAGGCCCAGGAAGAGGGAAATGAAAGACGTGGCCTTGTGCTTACCGAGAACTTGCCGTACAGCTGGTGGGTGAGCAGAGGGTTCGGGAGCTCCCTGAAGTACATCTTGCAGAGGGAGCTCACGCTGTGAATGTCACGGACGGTGAGCTCAGGAATCTGCTCCGACTCAAATTCCTGCCTGGAGAGAGGGACGCAAACCCGGTTGAGCGAGAGGAAGGCAAGCCCAAAGCCACACCAGATGCACTCAGGCTGTGTCAGTCGCAGCACTCTTACCGCAGCCTCTGGATGTTGGACGCGACGCCGGACAGGCGGTATATCCCCTGCACCACGCCGTGCTGCTCAATGAACTCAGCGCAGCTCTGGAGGACCTGGGGGACTGAAGAACACGTGCCAGCCGTCAGTGGAGCTCCTGATTCAGTCGTGCTGCAGGCTGTGCTTCACATCCCATCCACTAAGCCCAGCCAGGCTTGGCTGAAGCAAATACAGATGTGCTTGTCTCTTAGGAGCATCCGCCTCACTTTATCCTTCAGCCATCAACTCCCATTACACGTGTCTCCACGGCTATCAGCCTGCCCCCTGCTAGATATGAGCTCCCTTTCATCTTCTTTAGATGCCCAGCAGAGGAAGATCTCAGGAATGGGCAGCTCCTTACCATCACGACCGGAGTGGAGAAGATGCTCTCCCAGGTCACCGCCAAACACCCTTTCCTTCTCCACCTCCCGCTCGGTCGGTTTCTTTGGGCGGGCCTTCACCAAGGAACGAAGGAAGGTGAGGATCTTGCTGCGTTTCTTGGGCTCTGCACAACAAAAGGAAGAAACCAGGTCATTTCAGGTTTGGCTCCGTTGGACGAGGCCGAGCACAGCACATTCTACAGAGAACGTCAGAACGGGAAGAACATTACCAACCAGTACATACAAAAAGGGATTTTCCCCATCTCTGGAGGAGCCCAAGGCCAGGTTGGATGGGGCCCTGGGCAGCCTGGTCTAATCTGACATTAAATGTGGGGGCTGGCAGCACAGCCTGATGCAAGGAAGTGGAAGCTTGAGGATCCTTAAGGACCCTACCATCCCAAGCCATTCTATGAAGATTCTATAGTTTCCCCAAGTCCAATCATAAACACAGGAGGATTGGGCCAAATCTCTGCCCCATGGTGTGCATGAAGAATCATCAACCCAGAGGACAATGTGGGATGGATAAAGGAGGTACTAAACATGGAACGCACCCCCAAAAAGACTTCATTTTGCTTCCCCACACCATCAAATGTAACATCCCTACCTGGCTTTGGCACTGAGTTGATGAGTGCCTCAGGAATGTTCTTATTAATGAGTTCCACACACTCCCCTGGGAAAAATCCAACCTGTAACAAGAAGAGAAGCCAACTATTGCATGCAGCACTTCTCAGGTCTGAACTGTTAAACCAAAAGCCACATAACATTTCCCTCGGAACGTGCTTGCCTGACGTTCCATAAGACTATCCAGCAGAAAATGGCCATAGTTCAAAGCATAAAGGTAATAATTTTTCAACATTTGCAGCCAACGGCAAGGTCCCGTGACACCGACACAGGGAAACTGTTTACGTCCATTAGGCATCCTGTGCATGCAGAGCAGCTCTAAGCTAAGATTCCTGCCTTTACTGCAGTTGCACTCTCCAGTCTGAAGCTTGTGCCTACCTGGAAGCCGAGCTTGCCTCTCCACCAGGGGGTCAGCTCCTTTGGTGGCATGTCGATGACACACACGATGTCTCCGACCTGCAAGAGATTGCAACGTCAATCCCAGCTTCAGCACAGCTGGGAGGAAAGCACAGCTCAAATGTCTGCATTCTTCTGCACTGCCAAACATCGCCGAGCATTAAAGCACTTGCACCAGTGCAGCTCTGAAGACATTTGCCATTGTAAAATTGAGCAACAAGGAATGCCTTGAACTGCTTACCTCAAAGGAGAGTTCATCCGCTGCCTGGGCAACGTGTCTCTTAATAGCATGGGCAGCAGCAATAGCTGGAACATTCACAGGTGCCACCTCATGGTCTAGCAGGGGCTTCCCCTTGTTCTCAGCCTGAAACAGAGAGCACAGGCCACGGTGAGGAGCTGGGAACCAACAAGGAGGACTTCAAGGTGAGGAGCACATGTGCAGAGAAAGCTGCAGGAAATGCACTCGGTCCTTATCGTGGGCACTTCAGAAGGAACTGCAAGTCTAATAACGTCTGTTTCTCTCCCTGGTGTGCAGCAGGCACACGCCAGGCAATGCAAAGATGCATCTCTCCCCACCCAGACTAATCAGCAATGGCACTGACGCAGACAGGTGGCCTTGTCCATTTTGCCCCCACCTTTCCTGCGCTCTTTGTGCAGGAAGGCTGGCTGTTTAAGATGCTAGGAGACCGTGAAGAGGGAAACCAAAGCTACGGCTGCAGTTACAAGGTGCAAACAGTGCCATTGCAAGCACCAAGCAGCTCTCTTGAGCAGTCCAACCAACAGCGAGGCCAAACAGAGCAGAGAATGATTGTTGTTTCTGCAGCCATTTCAAGGGAAAAGTCAGTAGAGGACAAACACAACAGCCGAGATGGCTCTGGTAGTTTTATAAACTTGCCACACTTGCACTGCTGTCTTGCCACAGAGGAGCTCTCTTGGAAAGCAGGAGAGCACATCTGCGGCTCACTCTGCTGGCTGCAGTCAGGGAACAAAGACCAATCAGAGCTTCATACTCTACCTCTGTCCATGCCAGGTCAGGCCCACAGCTGATCTCGCTGCACGCCACAGCCATCAGCGTAGGTGTGACAAGCTGGAACTGAAAAGAAACACACTTTTATTTTCTCTGTTCACACCTCTGCTGTGCTCCCTAAAGCTGTCGGGCACACTCACGCAGCACAAGCACGCCTGCTGGTGTCCCTGGTGATGCTGTGCAGCTCTGCACAAGCTGGGGCTAGGACTCTTTGCCTAAGGGATTGGTTTCCTGTAGACCAGCTGGTCACAGCACCACAGACAGCTTCCTTTTGAGGGCTGAGCTGCAGAGCACGTGGAGAAAACCCACACGTGACCAGCGTCCCATCAAAGCTGGATGAGGCTGTGTTACTAAACACGGGGCGTCACGGGCTGCTAAAGCATGTGGGGGGACAAACCATGGCAGGTACCTGGCAAGAGATCAGAACGAGGGAGACAAATGCCTTGAATCCGCAGCCGTTCCTTGTCACTTTGCTCTGATCTTCCACGAGCAAAAGCTGCAGCAGGGAAGCAGGCAGAGGGTGGAGAGAGGAGAGAGAAAGAGCAGGTCAGTTTGCTTCCACGGTTTAGCAAAGACTACGAGGGAAAATCCAAAATCTGCCCTCCCTCAACTTAAAAACTTAAGTTTTCAACTTAAAACCATTTCCCCTTGTCCTGCAGTTATCTACCCTTTCAAAGAGTTGATTCCCCTCCTCTTTTTAGGCTCCCTTTAGGTACTGAAGGCTGCCATGAGGTCACCCCACAGCCTTCATTTCTCCAGGCTGAACAAGCCCAGCTCCCTCAGCCTGTCTTTGCAGGGGAGGTGCTCCTGTCCCCTGATCATCTCTGTGGCTCGCCTCTGGACCCTCTCCAACAGCTCCCTGTCTTTCTGGACACTGTACTGCAGCTGGGGCCTCACAAGAGCAGAGCAGGGGGGGACGATCACCTCCCTGTCCCTCATGGCCACCCCTCTGCTGATGGAGATAATGTGATCCTATGAGCTCCGCCAGCCAGCAGTTCTCAGCACTCACTGTCCCCCCGTCTCTCCCACACTGTCTCAGCTTACCTACAAGGTGCTGCACAGGACGGTGTGAAGACAAAGGGACGCAGTCGGTGCACAAGTGCAACAAGCGAGCTGCTCAGTCAGAGCTCCAGCGCTCCAATGAAGGGACGCAGCACGCACTGCTCCTCCCCTCATTCTAGCCCTTATGACATCACTGAGGGCCACCAGGCTGCTCCACCACGACGCACAGGGTGGGGAGGCAAGACCAGTCACAAGGGCAGAAGATTCCAACAGCCCAGCCCAACGTTCTGGAATCAGGGGCTGCTTGGAATTCTAGCCCAGCCAAATCCTGGAGAAGCTGGCACGGGGTCGTCATGACCAAAGCGCAGGACCTGGCGCTTGCTCTTGTTGAGCCTCGCACAACTGGCCTCAGTGCATCCCTCTGGAGGGCCTTCCTGCCCTCAGCCAGATGGACGCTTCCTCCCAGCAGCGTACCTTGCAGTGCTGGGCCCATGTCAAATCCACACTAGAGTGGGTTTTGTTACATTCAAGGGCATGTTGCAGCACCCATCTATTTCACCTGGAAGGAAATAAAGCAGGAGATGGGAGAAACACAGAACTGCTGCCAGACTGCTTTATCCCTTTCTCAGCCCAACTTCCCTTGCCTCATCCCCTACCCCAACTCCTGAATGATGCCCATGGGCTGATAGTTGGATCTCAAATCCATAGGACTCCTTTCACAGGACTCCATCAAAAAGGCTGTCACACTTGTTCCGTACACTCACACTGACCCAGCAGTGGTATCACAGTCACTTAACACACACACAACAACCAAACCCCGAGCATGCACATCCCTTCCTGCGTGACTGCAGCCCACAGCTCCCCTTCACACCTCCGTGGATCTCTGGTGTTTTACACTGATGCAGCCTCGCTGCAGCTCCGTGGCTGTCACACAAGGCCTGCAGGACCTCTTTCTCTGCAAACCCCGTCTGCAGGCATTCGTTCACGAGGTTCACCTCCTGCCCTCCTGAGCAAAAACAAGCACTAAGAACAAGAGCAAAGCACGCTGGACTCGACCTGGCTGGATCCCCAACCCTCAGTCCTGTCAGACGGACCTTGGTGTGGAGACTCATCCCCAAAGCCTGGCTGGACATCAGCACAGGCATCATTCTTCAAACGCCCCATCCAAGCAGCAAGGGATCAAAGCGTTGGCACAGCTGAAACAGAGATGCTGTGTGAGTTTCCTGTTAGCACTGAGCAGGAACAAATCTACCGCTGAGCAGCAGGATGTGAGACAAGCAGCAGAAGACACCCAACCTGCAGAACCAGCTCGTTTGGGGTCGGTCCAGATGTTTGTCTGCTCCCTTCCCTGGCCCAGGCCAAGCTTGTGAGCTGCTCCTCCTTGGTGCAGGGGGAAATGGTGCAGATGCCATGTGGTGGCTATGCACAGCATGCCTTGGACTTGCTTTTCCTCTCTCCATCTGCCATTAGCAAACAGCATCTCCAGCCTCCAGAAATCACTGAGTCCAACCCCTGCACAACAGTGAAAAAAAAGATATGATAAGGGGTACTTAAAGCACAGCATCTGTAATCAGATCAGACTCCTGCACTGTGAATACTTCCATGAGTATTCCTGCAGAGTGCATCACTTAGTCTCTCTTTAGCCTTGTGTTCATGGTTTTCCTGTAAGAGCTTGTCTAAACACTGCCTATAATCGTGGTTATGCTAGAAGCATTTGGATTTATTGATCCTTAGTGTGATTTCAATAACAAATTTAGATGTTTTTTGTTAGGGACAGCTTTCAATTTCTCAACTGAAATTTCAATATTGCATTAGGTGTTGACAACCACGGGGCTGCAGTACAGAGAATTACAGGAAGATTAATTTCTCCACCTCCATGCTCCTAGACATTTATGATTACAGTGATGTAGTTATATACAAAGTTGCAAGATACCAAAGCTAGAATAACCTCTTGGTGCAGCAGGATGTCTGGAGCCCAAGTGCAGAGTCTCAGTGTTCCAAAGCCTTGAAGAGGTGCACCGTATGTGCTGGGGCTGATGACACAGACACTGGAGCAAGGCCAGTGTGATGTTAGAAACTTGACCAGCAGCTGATCTGTTGTCGGCCATTTCTGGACACAAACGGGATCTGGTCGACTTAGGACATGACCTTTGGGCTGGAGAGCAACTCCCCGAGGAATCACACAGCCACTGCAGACCGTTGGCAAGAACCCCATACCAAAACAGCTCATCTGCAATCAGTTTTTAATCTGTGCAGCAGTGATTGGAACAGGCGCACGCTCTCTGGAATTGCAGGAATGTTCACAAGTGGAATGTACATCACCTGTGTGCTCCAGCTCTTCTGTGTGCATGCTAGGAGCAGTGATCCCCCTGCACCCAGGGCTGCAATAAAGTCCTGTGGGCTTTCTAACCTGCCAACCAGCAGCCCAGGCTGCCCAGAGCCACATCCAGCCTGGCCTTCGATGCCTGCAGGGATGGGGCATCCACAGCCTCCTTGGGCAACCTGTTCCAGTGCCTCACCACCCTCTGGCTGAAAAACCTCCTCCTCACATCCAACCTAAACCTCAACACCCCCCGTCTCAGTTTAAAGCCATTCCCCACTTGTCCCATCACTATCCACCCTCCAAAACAAAACACCTCGGCTGTTCAACACTGAAAGAGCAAAATAACCCACAGCTCTTACTTCCACTGTATGCATTTAATTCCAAACTTAAGGTCACAGGTTAATTACTCAGGTGATCCCTCCTGACAGAAGAACTACTCGTAGTGATGTGTAGGAGTAAGAAACAGTTTGAAAAGGTCATGGACATATCAGAACTTGAAAAGAGAATTTGGTCATTATTTCATGATGAGAGAATCTTATATGACAAAACAGAATTACAAAAATCTGACAATACTGTAAAATGGCAGCGTAAGAATGTGGCTTTGATTTAATTTTTTCTTTTTTTTTCTTCTTTTTTTTCTTCTTTTTTTTTTTTTTAATGGTGAGTGTACCATTAATTCAAGACAAGAATTTTGTTTGTAAGTCGATCTCTATAACTGTTCTTGGCATCATTCTGTAGGATGAACTAGATACATGGAATTTGGCACTGGCTCCCCAGGGCAGTGGTTTGGCACTGAGCTGACAAAGGCCAAAGAGCATTTGCACAAGGCTCTCAGACACAGGGCTTGACCCATAGGAGGTCCGGTGTGGAACCAGGAGGTGGAATACATGATCCTCGAGGTCCCTTCCAAATACAGATATTCCATCATCCTCTAATACTTATATTCCCAAGTCCTGTACGCAGTGCTCAGATGCTGAATTGAAAGGTTCCATGAAACAGTGAGGTATCTATGTCCCTTTACCACTCAGTTATTCAATTTGCCACATGGATCTTTCATCCAGTCACATTAAAAAAACACTCAAAGTATTTCCTTCAGTCTTCCATTCTGATAGAGCTTTCTGGAGCAAATAAAGAGTTGCAACTCAGAATGTCCACACCTCCCTTCCTGCACCCTGCATACCTTTTTCATTGCACTGTGATTACGTACCATTCTATTGTCACCCTCATTCTGTCCTTATCTAGGCAGTTTACTGCCATTAAATTTTCCAGCAACAGATGCCCACAAGTACAGCCAGCCTGGAAATATTTCCAATACTTATCTTTATCCTGATGTCCTTGTAGGAGCTGGGACATTTCTCCATCTCAGCAGAAGAGGGCAGGAGGGGTCCAAGGTGAGGGCACGCTCTCCTCTATTTTTCTGGCACTCAAAGACAAAGGGAACAAGAAAACCAGATGTGTTTCCCTGCCCATGGTAAACACCAGCCTTTCCATCCTTACAGTCCTTCCTGCCATCAGCAGAGATATTTTGCTTTCTTGTGCCACTTCATCCCTTTAGCATCTGGCATTCTAACAAAAAACTACTTACAAGGAATTTTAATATTTTCATATTAAATGTCAGAATTAGAACCATTATGTTTACCAAATATGTAAAACGTTCAACCCAGTGAGAAGTGAAGTGATGTTGTATTTAGCATTCAGATAAGAACTTGTAAAGGAAGTAAAAAGTGCTGCTTTCATAAACTATAGTCTCATTGTCAAGCCTTGCACTGTCTCAGCAGATTATTACAGAATGTTCATTCAAGCAGGAATTCAGAGATGCGTCTGAATTGATAACAACAACGAGTAATTAAGAAAGCTTGACTGCAGTCTGCTTGAGGATTCCAGTCTGAAGTGTGTTCCACCTGATGACAACTGGGAATGTCTTTCTCTCACCATTAGAACCATTGCACCTCTGACTAAACACATAGCTAATCACCACTGAAAACCTAGGTGCAATTTCTGCAGTGCACAGACCAACTACGTGTTGATTAACATTCAGAGAGATTGTGCAGGTGTCCTTTTAGGAACTGGCCTACAGTATGCTAAGAGGGATGGATGTGGGGACATTAGGATAACGTGCCCTCTGCCTTTTAAGACAGCCCCAGCAGAGCAGGTCAGCAGGCTGAAGAGCTGAGTGGGTCACCAGGGCTCAGAGACTTCACTCGGCCATCTGCAAGTTGAGGGACTTCAGCCCAAGCTGCCCTTTTCCATGCAGGCAAGGAGGCCAAGAGAAGGTGGATCGGCACGGTTCTGGTGCAGACAGGGGCTGCAGTGTGAGCAGGCCTACACAGACAAGGCTGTGCCCACACAGAGTGACAGCAGCTTTCGCTGTGAGCAGATTCCCAGGGGGCCTGAGCCATGGCAGTTCTTGATGGCAGCATGTTCCAATCAGCCCTGGAAGTCTTCTCTGGACGTCTGTCGCATTCTGGAATCCACACTGAGGACGCAGTCGCTGTGTCAGAGCAGCTGGCAGAGTCACGGGGAACCGTGACGTAGTTGGCCCAGGGAGCAACAACAAGGCCTGCACTGCTCAGCCAGCCCAGGCCAAAGGGGAGCACGAGAGAGAGCAGAGGAGAGAGGGGGGGAAAGAGGGCCAGGAAGGAAAGGCCTGTGCCTGAATGGACGTGTAGCAGCAGCTGCTGACAGCAAACTCGGTGATGGCAGGGGCACAGCAGAGCAGTGCAATGCTGGCAGCTTCCTGTGTCTTTCACACAGGCACTGCAGACATGGCCAGCACTGGGAGATCAGCAGAACTGCTGCACACCTCTGCCAGCCCAGGCCAGAGGAGTGCAGAACAGTGAGCTGCTGCTGAGGGGAGAGAGGATGGCCTGAGAGCTGACCTGAGAGGCAGGGCTGGCTGTGTGACAGCAGCCTCTGTGTCCTCCTCCTGTGTCTGTGAGGGCCAGAGGGCCAGAAGAGAACATGCCCAGACAACGAAGCCCTGCTGTCCTCTGCTGCTCAGCTGGAGAGATGTTCCGCCTTCCTGAAGGACGCTGATCCAAAGGGAAGGAATCAAAGGAAGTCCAGGCTGGCTGTCCTTGTGGGCATCAGCTGCTGGCAGCTGCCTCTGTGCTGCCATGGGCAGGGCACAGCACACACAGTGTTTGCAGTTCCCTGTGTGACACTGGCCCTGGTGACCTGACAGCCATAGGGAGACAAGAGAAAGAGCTGCCTCCCTCTGCCAGATGAGGCAAAGGTGAGAATCCCAGAATCACAGCATGGCCCGGGTTGGAAAGGAGCTCAAGGTTCATCAATCTCCAACCCTTGGCTCTCCAAGGGTGCACAGGGGGCTTTGTTCTCCCTGTGGTGCAGCTTCAGTGCCAACTCCCAGCTGAGCTGGTTGGCACACTGTGACAGCCTGCCGCTCTGAAGCTCTTGGGGCAGTGCTCAGTTCTTTCTGAAGTACTCTGGAAAATGCTGCTTCTCCTTCAAGTCAATGTCTGTTTCCAGACAGACGTCTTTTTCTCCTCTGTACACACAAACAGTATCTTGTAACTCCCTGGCACAGTGCTCAGAAGTGATACTTCTGGAAGCACGTCAGAGAAAAGTGGCCTTGTCCCAGTGGACTTTCAGAGCAGATGAGAACAAGTCTTGGTTGACGGCTTTCTTCTGCTTCTGGAACTGCACAGGCAGGTTGTGTGTTGTCATACTTTATGCCAGAGTGCTGCAGAGTTTCTGCAACTTCTTTTTTTCATACTTGTCACTCTTTGCTATTTCTGAGACCTTAACTTAGTCATTTTTAATGCGCTCTCATCTAAACTACTGTGTCTTCCAGTGTCAGTGTTGTATGAATCAGGACTGTGGGATTTCATCAGTGAAAGGATTCTGCTCTAATGACTGTCATTCTAAAGCTGATATTGTTTCTACCGCATCAGGCTTGCATGAAGCATCTTTGATCAAAAGAGAAATCAGAAAAATTGCTTTTCCTATTGCAGTTTCCTTTAAACTAGTGATGAAAGCTGTCAGTTTATTTTTGGCACCAGAAATCCTGGGATGCAACCAGGTTAGATAAGAAGTGAAACTGAGTGCACAGTAAAGGAACATAGATGAGATAGCATCACACAGCTCTGGAAAAGATGTTCCAGCTCTGTGTCTACCTACACCTTCAGGAGATGAAAAGTACTGGCTTACTGAGGTGTCCTGGGTTGCAGGTTCTGTTAGTCTCCATTTTTGGAAGAGCTGCTTGCAATAAATACCTTGTGAGGTGAATGAGCTTGATAGAAGTAGGGTGTGAGAGAGATGGATTTGCTGTTTCCCTGAAGGTGCAGGAGTATTGCTGTGCCTACAGTCAGTAAACAAGGCAGAAATCACTGTGTTCCTCAGAATGAAAAACAAAAGAATAAAAATCTTTTTGTGAATGACAGCACGCCTGAATGAAGCACAAATCTAAACATTTAAAATAAGGGCTAGTGTCAAAGGGACTTGCAGTATTTCTCGTGAAGAAATATTTGATGCTTCTTTATGAAAGTCATCCTAACAAAAGTGTACTGATGTCTTTGCTGAGGATTTCCTTGGTTCCAGCCTGAAGGTGTGCGCAGGCATGAGCAGGCAGTGCTGAGCTGCAGGTGAGTGCCTGTGTCCCACAGCAGGAAACCCGTGGATGTCTTCAGGGGGTTGAAATGGGCAGAGATGTGAAACCTGCAGGCTTTCACTGAAATTGTCCTCTGCTTTATTTTGTAATCTTAGTTTCAGCAATGCTTTCCAATATGATTTTCGTATGAGTGCAGATACATGGGATAGGATTTAAAGTTTTTATGGTGCTGCTGTATAATTTTCTGTAGTCATCATAAGCCAATAAAAAAAATAAATGGTAATCAGGCAATCTATTAACAACCTGTGGCACGTGTCAAAACAATTCTTGCAGGAAGACAATATTGCTATACAATAATGTGGCTATCCAAAACTGTTAATTATACTTGATGAGCTGGAGATAATCCTGAAATGCAGGACTTTGATCTTAGCCAAGAATAATACAAGTTATTATCGTTCTTAAATTGGCAGCTGCTATCAAAAGCCTGTGTCTTATTTACCTTTTAGTAACACTGGCTAAATCAGAGAAAGTGATAAAAGAATTTCATGATTGCAGCTTAGGGATTCTTTCCCACTTGACCAGAAGTAATCTATGTCCAAAAATGTCTGTAAATAGTATTTTCTATATTATTTGGCCAGATGTATTGATATTTGAGATGAATGGCAAAAACATTTTGCGTACATAGATAAGCAGTGCAAATTTCCTGGATAGTTCTAGAGAAAAAAGCTCCAGTTATCTGATCATTGCCATACAGAAATAAGATTTACAGAAAAATTCTCATTATTATTATTCATGCATGAATAAGTTCAAAAAAGAGATGTGGGGGATGTTGTTTCAATTCCAGGTGATTGTAGGAAGGACTGTCAGGATGGAAAGGCTAGTGTCTCCATGGGCAAAGAAACACTTCTGTTTTCATGATCCCTTTGTGTTTGAGTGCAAGAGGCCATGAGGAGAGTGTGCCCTAAACTTGGACCCTTTTTGATGATTGCAGCTGAGATGGAGAAGTGTTCAACCTTCTAGAAGGACTTCAGGACAAAGATATGTAATGAAAATTAGTCCAGGTTGGCTGTCCTTGTGGGCATCAGCTGCTGACATTTGCATAGTTGTTGCTATGGAAATGGCAGAAAAGCTGGAATGTTGCATTTCTTTGTGTGACACAAGCACTGGTGAATTCAAAGCCAGAGGGGTATAACAGAAAGAGCATCACCTCCCTGCCAGATTAGGAAAAGGTGAGTGGGATGTTGTTTCATTTGCTGCTGATGGCAGGAAGGACTGTAAGGATGGAAAGGCTGGTGTTTGCCATGGGCAGGGAAACACATCTGGTTTTCATTTTTTCATTCTCTTTGAGTGCCAGATAAACAGGGGAGAGTGTGCCCTCACCTTGGAACTCCCCTGCCCTCTTCTGCTGAGATGGTGAAATGTCCAAGCTTCTAGAAGGACATCAGGACAAAGATATGTAATGAAAATAAGTCCAGGCTGGCTGTCCTTGTGGGCATCAGCTGCTGGCATCTGCATTGCTGCTGCCATGAACATGGCACAGCAGGTAGAAGATTGCTTTTCCTTGTGTGACACAGGAGCTCTTGACTTGAAAGCTAGAGGGATGCAATAGAAAGAGCTGCAACCTCTCCCAGACATGGCAAAGGTGAGTGGGATGTTGTTTCAATTAGTGCTGATGTCAGGAAGGACTGTAAGGATGGTAACTCTGGTGTTTGCCATGGGCAGGGAAACACATCTGGTTTTCATTTTCTCTTTGTGTTCCAGAAAAAGAGGAGAGTGTGCCCTAACCTTGGACACCTCCTGCCCTCTTCTGCTGCGATGTTGAAATGTTCCAGCTTCTAGAAGGACATCAGGACAAAGATATGTAATGAAAATAAGTCCAGGCTGGCTGTCCTTGTGGGCATCAGCTGCTGGCATCTGCATTGCTGCTGCCATGAGCATGGCACAGCAGGTAAAAGATTGCTTTTCCTTGTGTGACACAGGAGCTCTTGACTTGAAAGCTAGAGGGATGCAATAGAAAGAGCTGCAACCTCTGCCAGACATGGCAAAGATGAGTGGGATGTTGTTTCAATTAGTGCAGATATCAGGAAGGACTGTAAGGGTGGAAAGGCTGGTGTTTGCCATGGGCAGGGAAACACATCTGGATTTCATTTTGTCTTAATCTTTCAGTGCTAGATAAATAGAGGTGAGTGGGCCCTCACCATGGACCCCTCCTGCCCTCTTCTGCTGAAATTCAGAAATGTCCCAGCTTCTAGAAGAACATCAGGACAAAGATATGTAATGAAAATAAGTCCAGGCTGGCTGTCCTTGTGGGCATCAGCTGCTGGCATCTGCATTGCTGCTGCCATGAGCATGGCACAGCAGGTAAAAGATTGCTTTTCCTTGTGTGACACAGGAGCTCTTGACTTGACAGCCAGAGGGATGCAATAGAAAGTGCTGCAACCTCTGCCAGACATGGCAAAGGTGAGTGGGATGTTGTTTCAATGAGTGCAGATGTCAGGAAGGACTGTAAGGGTGGAAAGTCTGGTGTTTGCCATGGGCAGGGAAACACATATTGTTTTCATTTTGACTTAATCTTTCAGTGCTAGATAAATAGAGGTGAGTGGGCCCTCACCATGGACCCATCCTGCCCTCTTCTGCTGAGATTCAGAAATGTTCCAGATTCTAGAAGGACATCAGGACAAAGATATGCAATGAAAATAAGTCCAGGCTGGCAGTCCTTGTGGGCATCAGCTGCTGACATCTGCATTGGTGTTGCCATGAGCATGGCACAGCAGGTAAAAGGTTGCTTTTCCTTGTGTGACACAGTCTCTGTTGACTTAAAAGCAAGAGGGATGCAATAGAAAGAGGTGCAACCTCTGCCAGACATGGCAAAGGTGAGTGGGATGTTGTTTCAATTATTGCTGAAGTCAGGAAGGACTGTAAGGATGGAAAAGCTGGTGTTTGCCATGGGCAGGGAAACACATCTGGTTTTCATTTTCTCTTTCTCTTTGAGTGCCAGATAAACAGGGTTGAGTGTGCCCTCACCTTGGACCCCTCCTGCCCTCTTCTGCTGAGATGGTGAAATGTCCAAGCTTCTAGAAGGACATCAGGACAAAGATGTGTAATGAAAATAAGTCCAGGCTGGCTGTCCTTGTGGGCATCAGCTGCTGGCATCTGCATTGTTGTTGCCATGAGCATGACAAAGCAGGTAAAAGGTTGCTTTTCCTTGTGTGACACAGGTGCTCTTGACTTGAAAGCAAGAGGGATGCAATAGAAAGCCTGCAAGATCTGCCAGACATGGCAAAGGTGAGTGGAATGTTGTTTTAGTTAGTGCTGATGTCAGGAAGGACTGCAAGGATGGAAAGGCTGGTGTTTGGCATGGGCAGGGAAACACATCTGGTTTTCATTTTGTCTTAATCTTTCAGTGCTAGATAAATAGAAGTGAGTGTGCCCTCACCATGGACCCCTCCTGCCCTCTTCTGCTGAGATTCAGAAATGTTCCAGCTTCCAGAAGGACATCAGGACAAAGATATGCAATGAAAATAAGTCCAGGCTGGCTGTCCTTGTGGGCATCAGCTGCTGGCATCTGCATTGCTGCTGCCATGAGCATGGCACAGCAGGTAAAAGGTTGCTTTTCCTTGTGTGACACAGGAGCTCTTGACTTGAAAGCTAGAGGGATGCAATAGAAAGAGCTGCAACCTCTGCCAGACATGGCTAAGGAGAGTGGGATGTTGTTTCAGTTGCTGCTGATGTCAGGAAGGACTGTAAGGATGGAAAGGCTGGTGTTTGCCATGGGCAGGGAAACACATCTGGTTTTCATTTTCTCTTTGTGTTCCAGAAAAAGAGGAGAGTGTGCCCTAACCTTGGACACCTCCTGCCCTCCTCTGCTGAGATGGTGAAACGTCCCAGCTTCTAGAAGGACATCAGGACAAAGATATGTAATGAAAATAAGTCCAGGCTGGCTATCCTTGTGGGCATCAGCTGCTGGCATCTTCATTGCTGCTGCCATGATCATGGCAAAGCAGGTAAAAGATTGCTTTTCCTTGTGTGACACAGGAGCTCTTGACTTGAAAGCTAGAGGGATGCAATAGAAAGAGCTGCAACCTCTGCCAGACATGGCAAAGGTGAGTGGGATGTTGTTTCAATTAGTGCAGATGTCAGGAAGGACTGTAAGGATGGAAAGGCTGGTGTTTGCCATGGGCAGGGAAACACATCTGGTTTTCATTTTCTCTTTCTCTTTGAGTGCCAGATAAACGGGGGAGAGTGTGCCCTCACCTTGGACCCGTCCTGCCCTCTTCTGCTGAGATGGAGAAATGTTCCAGCTTCTAGAAGGACATCAGGACAAAGATATGTAATGAAAATAAGTCCAGGCTGGCTGCCCTTGTGGGCATCAGTTGCTGGCAACTGCATTGCTGCTGCCATGATCATGGCAAAGCAGGTAAAAGGTTGCTTTTCCGTGTGTGACACAGGAGCTCTTGACTTGAAAGCTAGAGGGATGCAATAGAAAGAGCTGCAACCTCTGCCAGACATGGCAAAGATGAGTGGGATGTTGTTTCAGTTGCTGCTGATGTCAGGAAGACTGTAAGGATGGAAGGTCTGGTGTTTGCCATGGGCTGGGAAACACATCTGGTTTTCATTTTCTCTTTCTCTTTGACTGCCAGATAAGCAGGGGAGAGTGTGCCTTCACCTTGGACCCATCCTGCCCTCTTCTGCTGAGATGGAGAAATGTTCCAGCTTCTAGAAGGACATCAGGACAAAGATATGTAATGAAAATAAGTCCAGGTTGGCTGTCCTTGTGGGCATCAGCTGCTGGCATCTGCATTGGTGTTGCCATGAGCATGGCAAAGCAGGTAAAAGATTGCTTTTCCTTGTGTGACACAGGAGCTCTTGACTTGAAAGCTAGAGGGATGCAATAGAAAGAGCTGCAACCTCTGCCAGACATGGCAAAGGTGAGTGGGATGTTGTTTCAATTAGTGCTGAAGTCAGGAAGACTGTAAGGATGGAAAGGCTGGTGTTTGCCATGGGCTGGGAAACACATCTGGTTTTCATTTTCTCTTTCTCTTTGAGTTCCAGATAAACAGGGGAGAGTGTGCCCTCACCTTGGTCCCCTCCTGCCCTCTGCTGATCAGAGGGAGAAATGTTCCAGCTTGTAGAAGGACATCAGGACAAAGATAAGTCCAGGCTGGCTGTCCTTGTGGGCATCAGCTGCTGGCATCTGCATTGGTGTTGCCATGAGCATGGCACAGCAGGTAAGGGATTGCTTTTCCTTGTGGGACAGCTGTTAAGCCATTCTGATTCACCCTTTGCATCCACAGCATACAGTTTTTTCCCACACTGCTGTTTCTATCCAGCAATGTGCATATGTGCAGTGCTACAGAGGTTGGTGGCCCTGCCTGTGGCAGGGGGTTGGAGATTCCTGATCCTTGAGGTCCCTTCCAACCCGGGCCATTCTGTGTGTGTGTGTGTGACTGGCTAAACACCAATTGTTGCTAGCTCAGCAGGTATACTGCTAATTATTGAACGCCTGACAGCTGCTTATCAACACTTGGCCACTATTTCTGGACACCTGCTCATCCCTGAAGAGAGAGAAGTTTGGAAGGAGGACAGAGGGGAGTCTCTTGATGCCTGCCTGTTGCATCCCAACCTGCCCACAGAGTGAGTCAGTTCGGCCTTGTGTGGAGGCCCTGGCTTCTTTGGAGTCTGTTTTTCTTTTGCTGAGCTTCTCCTATCCAAACAGAATGGCCTTACAACATGCTTTCTGGTCCTTAATACTAAACCCATGCAATTTGTAACTATTACAGTTCTGTAAGTGAGAATTGATCACATGATTGAACAACTGTATTTCTAAAATATGTTATGAAATAACTTCTTTTTACTAATACTAATACTAATAAAGTCTTTCTACTTTTTCAAACTGTTTCTAAGGGCAAATTACAAAACACATCGTGCTGTACTGCTTCAGAGCAATCCCACATTTGATAGCCAGTGCAGAAACAACATTCCATCCTACAGCATTAGCTAGTTCAGAGGTACCAGACGTGTATCTGGATGTGGCTGTTGTGCATAACTGGGGCTGAGGGATCAGAAATGACAGCTCCACTCTTGGAGACCACAGAACTAAAATGGAAAGATAAAATAGTTGCAGGGCAATTGTTCTGTGTGCCTGAAGCAGGGACCGATTTATGGGGGAGAGATTTAACAGTTAAATGAGGATTACAGCTGCAAGTCTGTGAAACAGATATCAGGGGTCAATGAATGTGTTAACAGCTCTGATGAAGAAGAAATGAATCCAAAGGTGTGGGCAGGGGAAGGAAATCGGGGTGGACTCACAATTTTCCCTTACAAAGAACTGCCCAAGGAGGGAGTGGAGCTGTGAAACAGCAACAATATCCCATAGCCTTAGAAGGGAGAGTGGGTCTAAAAGCTGTAACACAGACAGTGCTTAAGGATGGTCTTCTGGAACCTTGTCTGTGGCCTTACAACACCCCAATCCTGTCGGCACGGAAGGCAGACGGCACGTATCGGCTGGTGCAAGATGTAAGGAAATGACTGAACCCGTTCTCAAAAGACAGCCTGTGGTTCCTAACCCCTATACCCTAATGAGTCAGATCCCACACGGACAGCAGTGGTTTGGTGTGAGAGACCTCAAAGATGCTTTCCGGACAGCCTTTGGACTCAGGGAGAAATGGCTGCGTTTGTATGAGGACACATTGTAATCCTATCGTGATTCGTGATGATACTGTAGATACTGGAACTCGTGCTAATCCTTGTCTTTGCAGCATGTGAAGCAAGCAGCTGGTGCTGCTGTCATGCAGAAAGCTCCCTTCCAACCACTCAGCAAGCATTTGGATGAGACAGCTTCCTGCTGGGGAGCCCTCCGACATCACTGCTGCCTCCTCCAGAACCATACCTGCAGATGCTTCAGAGCTCTTCAGCATGGACTTCCTTCCTGCCATCAGCAGCTGCTCCTGCACTGACCTTCATTCACACTGGGATACCATCTGCTTCCAGCAGGAGCTGACCTGCGAGACAGAGAAAGGAAACGTGGGATGAGCACCAATGCAGAAGCACAAGGCTGTGTCACCACCACGTCTTGCAGCCTTGGGAAGTCAGCTGCAACTGCAGCCTTGGTCAGAATTACAACGGGCACCGTAAATTAAGTGTGACCTCTGAAGTTGTTGCCATGATCAGAAATAGACGCTGAAATCGCTCACATAACTGTCGGTGGTTCCCTCCAAATTCTTTTGGTTTGGGGAACAGATGGACTCGGAATGGAAGGACACGAGAAAAATGACATCTGTTTGAGCTCAGCAGACTTGAGAGGTGGGCCTGGGTGAACCTCATGAGGTTCAGCACAGCCAAGTGCAAGGTTTGGCATTTGGGCCGGAGGAATCCCAGGCATTCTTTTGTCATCGTGGTGGTTTCCAATAGACCCCAACAATGAGACATCAGGTCGCCGTGTGGGCTCCTGGGTGACACTGCCATTTCCCAGCCATTGCAGCCTAGGGGCAAATAAAGTAAAATACTTCAGAAAGATCTCACACTGATTGCATATTTTACTGTTCTTTTACACAAAACAGAAGGGGAGGGCAGCAGATGCATGCAGCTGCATCAACACCCAGGCTGCTAAAGGAATGGAAAGACAGAAACATCAAATATGTTATTCTAATGCAAGGAGGGAAGCTTTTTTCAATGTTACTTTTTATCATTTAAAATAAGCAGTTGGCACTCTTAAAGGAAAATCCTAGGCCCCAGGTTCTGGCAGTGTGGCAATCTGGACTCAGCTGTGAATGATCCAAACAGTCTGTTCCAGATTTTAACATCCCTTCTATGCATTCACAAGTTTTCTCTCTTGACTTCCCCTTACAGCCGTTAGATGCCAGCAAAACATCCCACAAACACTCCTTAACTCTGTGCACACAGGCACCCATCCAACCAGAGCCATCAGTCATTCCCAGCCATGCGCTCTTCCTCCAATCATGGTCAGCATCACACGGCCGTCACGCAGCTCACTTGACTCAGTTTTTCTCTTCTTTCTGGAGGTGTCCTTGCTTCTCAGCCTTACCTTCTCGTGATGTTTATCTCGCTCTGCAGCTCCTGCTCTGAATAGGCTTTCTTGGATTCCCGCATGACAGGCACAAAATGCAGCCACAGCCCCTGCCACCAAGGTCAGCTCTTCAGCACACATTACCTGAGGAGCACTTGGCAACTCCTGCAACCTGAGCAGTGCCAGGAAGACTGTTTCACTTCTGCTTCTCCTGGCTCAGAAATTCATTTTCCTACCTAGAAAATGGGAAAAGAAAGAAAAACAATCCTGACATAAGCAGACACAAGTGTTACTATGGAATTCTGGAAGGCAAGGGATTTGCCCTCTGTGATGAGAAGTTGAGTGCAAAGAACTAAGAAGAGCCATGAGCAGGTTGTGAACTTGTGGGTAAAATTAGGAAGTGCAGCAGTGCAGGGCTTCTGGAGGTGAGGGTCTGCCACAGCCGCCTGGAAAGAGAGCCTGTTGGTGGGAGCTGCTTACTGCAGCCAGCAGAAGCATCGCACTCACTGACTCTCATCCTGATGGGGGATTCCAGTCAGTCTGGGAAATCAGCATGGCTGGCTGCAAGCAATCTGACAGACTCCTGGAGTGCAGTGAGAATCACTCTGTGGTGCAGGCATTGGGCACAGCAAGCAGAAGGGAAGCATTGCTGGACATGGTGCACACCAGGGGTTACGACAGGAGGCGGTCAGGGCTGCAGTGACCATGCCCTCCTTGAGCTTGTGATCTCAAGGAATGCGGGCCTGGCAGGAAGCAAAGGCAGGAGCCTGAACTTCAGGAGAGCCAGCTGCAGGCTGTTCCAGGAATTCTTGGACAAGATCCTCTGGACAACTGTTTGTAGGGGCAAAGGGATGGCAAAGAGCTGGTCACTTTCTCAGAAAAAAACTTGCTCAGGTTGCAGGCTGAGCTGCAGGAGAGGAAGGGGAGGAGGTGCCAGCACGGCTCTGCACGATGCTCTGCCACACTGGGCAGCTTGATCATGGCTCAGCAGTGGGATCAGACGAGGAGAAGGGGAGAAGGAAATCAAGGATGGGAGGGAGCCATCAGACACAGTCAATAAGTGTCTGTGAAGTCTTGCAAACCAGAGATTCCCAGGTTGTTTCTGCTTTTGCAGCATTTGTGTGGTGCAGGGTGAGCAAAAGGTTCTGCTGCTTGATTCTTCTGCAGGAGCCGCCTAAAAGGGAAATGGCCACTGAGCTGCAGACCAAGCAGTACTGCCTGACGTTGGCCAGGGGGAGCTTCTCCTGCCGCAGTGTGCTGATGACAGGTCTGGAGATGATCTGCACGGCCAGCTCGTAGGTGGGAGCCAGGAAAGGACACGATGGGAGGAGAGAGGTGTTAAAGAACAGCCAAGGCATGGAAATGCATTAGAAGGCCCTGAAAAGCATCACAAAGCCACAGCCAGGAAGCTTGGGAGTATCATGAGCAGCATCCAGGATGCGAGAGATTATTTGCTACCATGCCAAATGGTAGCAGAGCTCCCCCTGCAGACATCCCAAAGCCAGACAAAACAGGAACAAACCCGGAGCTGTGCTGCACGCACCCCACAGCCACAGCATTGCAAGCTGGGGTGCCTTGCTGTGTGCTGCATTCATCCCAGTCCGTGTGAATGAAGACTCTGGAGGCAGTCAAGGCGTTGATTGAGCACGAGTGTGCTTTTATTATTATATAAAGGACAGGAGGGTGTGAGAGGTCCACGGTGAAGATGGGACTCATCCTGTCTTGTCATGGAGAGAGTGGCTCAGAGCTCTCAGTGCTGCTGTCCGGTGCCTGGGACTGGAGGCCTGATTGAAAGTCCCCCTGCAAGAGGCTCTGCTCCTCTTCACTGATGCTGACCTGCTCCTGCATGGAGGTGCTGCTGTCGGGGCACTCACACTGTGCTTCAGATGGGCTGCACTGCAGAGACTCTGGGTTAAAATCCACACTTGTGACTGTGGTGTCTGGGAGGCTCAGGTCAGCAACTTCAGCAGAGCCAGGTGTAATGAGAGCATGGACTTCGATGAGCTCCTTCTCTCCATTAATGTTGTTAGATGGAAGGCTGCTATTGGAACTGCAGCAATTTGTGCTTCCTATGAGCTCTCCACTGATGGAAGCACACAGAGCATCCTCGCTACTTGCCCTGGATCTTGTGGGTTGGCAAGGGCTCGATTCACCTAGAAAGGATACACAGGGGTTAGTGTCAAACTTTCACAAGCTGAATTACGACAGTGGTTCTTGATCAGGGGTGAAGATTTAGGCACGGGATTGAACGCTAGAAAGAGATACATGTGCAGAGCAAGCTTGAATTCTATGTTCCTGAAAAGCAGGGATTTGGAAGCTGCATTTGCACCCTTACCTGCCAGGACTACCACTGCTGTTTCTGAGGGCTGCCTGGCATTGCGCTGCAGTTGGCGTTTGCTGCCAGAGGATGGCTTCCTGAGGCTGAAGCAGCAACACCAACTGCTAGCTGGTGATTCCTCATTCTTGCTGGGTGGATTTTGTCTGGAGAGAGAAAACAGCCAATGCTGTGAGTCGTGCGTGGTGCAGGGTGAGGGAAGAGCAGCACTGAGCTCTTGGCAGCAGTTGCTTGTTCCTAGCACTGCCTGGTTTCTGCAGGAAAACACAAAAACCCACCCAAACAATGATGCTAGGTGCTGGAAAAGAAAGTCCTCTTTACCTGTCAGATGGAAAGTCAACGACGGTGTGGAATTTGCCCTGCCCAGCTGCAGGGCTTTCTTCCACTTCAATGTCCCTGCTGCTCTCTGTTACCACAGAAGAGGTGCTGTGGCCTCGCCTCTGTGCCTGTGCCTCCTCCAGGCTGAGCAGCTTTGTGGCAGCAGAAGAGACCCCCACAGACTTGGGCCCTGGGAGAGAATTGTGCCCTGTCAGGGAAAACCACAGGTAAGAGCGAGGATCAGAAAGCAGCAGCACAGCCACCACAGTTCTGGGGGAGGTGCTGTATTTTTCTCAGGCTTGCTTATCCGAGCCACTGGAAGAAGAGGAGCCCAAAATAACCATGTGGGAAGAGGTGTGTTTATGGCAAAGGACACGGTCATCATTAAGAGCAGCTTACTGTATCAAAATAGGCAAGGAAAAACCCAAGGAAATGGGGGCAGGGAACTGAGAAAGCTTCGCTGCCACACTTGCATCAAGCTTTTCCTGCGTGCAAAGCATAATAATGACGGTTTCCTCCTTGTGAAGTTTGGGCTTGGACATTCTCAGCATCCAGCAACAGGATGCCATACACTAATGGAAGTCGAGAGGTCTGCTGTCCCCTTGATGGTAAAAGAGTATCTCAAACATCCTGGAGAAGGCCTGCATTTGGTCAAGGTGTCAGGTCAAGATCAAGCTAATGGAGGAAGACACTCACCTGCTGCATCTGCGATGTCTGCTCTGGATTTGGAGCAGAAGAGGACGTCGGTGTGGTTGATGAGAAATTCCACCACATCCGACTGCGTCTGCAGCTCCATGCAGGCAGCTCTTCCGCTGGCGCAGGCAGACTCGTTCTGCTGTGATCTGTAGAAAAGGCAGATTTTAGAAGTCATTTCTCCAAGACCGTTTCCCCGAGTCTGAATTGTTGCAGCCAAAAGCTGTCAGCTGAGGCTCTGGAGACTTCCGCAGTGGGCAATCAGTGATGCCACTGCAGAAATTCCCCTGGATGATCAAGGACACGTCAGTCCCATCTCAACAAGACTGCAGAAATTGTCACCTAGACATTGTGCCCGTGGGGATGGAGAACAGCTCAGGCTCCTGCTCTTCTGTCAGCCACAGATTTTACAGGAGAAGAGCACATTTGATGGAGAAAAAGGGAGCACTGTTTTTTTTTTTAATGGAGAACAGATGTAAGCGTTGTGTTGAAACAGAACCAGCAGTTTACCTTAAGAGGTTTGGAGCCCACACAATGGCTAGGTTCTTGGCATGCATGTTTGTGATGGTGGAGCTCCCAGCCAGACACGCCAAGTGTCTCATCAGGAACTCCAGTGTCCTGGAAAACAAGAGAGGCAAACGTTCAGCACCAACGAGCATGCCGTGCTGCAATTCAGAAAGCAAACCTCCATTCAAGCTACTTCTTGTGATTGCTACTGTCACCGAAGATGAAGTAGATCCAACCTGACTGAGTGCCACGCTGCAGCACCAAGCCCCAGCACAGCACAGCCGCAGCCATCAGCTGCACCAAGCGTGCCCCCGTGCCCAGGAACTGACCCCATAAAGTAAGCCCATGGAGCCTTCAACCCTTCAGCATACACAGGCATCGTGTTGCCGGCGTGAGACAGAGCCTGGAACCGCATCGTTGCCCTCTGCAATGCAGCAGGGCTGAGCTCAGCAGGCTGAGGGCAGCACTGACCTGTAGTGAGGAGCGGGCAGCTGCTGGATGACGTCCTGCATTCTGAGCAGCCGCTCCTCCTCTGTAGCGGCACCAACAGCATCCTGGAGTAGTGCAGAAAGGGAGCGAGACACCAATCAGGCTAGTACACCACTGCGAGTAAACCTCGTGGGGCTGACAGCAAAAGGGCCTCCGAGCTGGGGCACTGCTGCAGCCATCTGCCAAGAGGCCCAGGAAGAGGGAAATGAAAGACGTGGCCTTGTGCTTACCGAGAACTTGCCGTACAGCTGGTGGGTGAGCAGAGGGTTCGGGAGCTCCCTGAAGTACATCTTGCAGAGGGAGCTCACGCTGTGAATGTCACGGACGGTGAGCTCAGGAATCTGCTCCGACTCAAATTCCTGCCTGGAGAGAGGGACGCAAACCCGGTTGAGCGAGAGGAAGGCAAGCCCAAAGCCACACCAGATGCACTCAGGCTGTGTCAGTCGCAGCACTCTTACCGCAGCCTCTGGATGTTGGACGCGACGCCGGACAGGCGGTATATCCCCTGCACCACGCCGTGCTGCTCAATGAACTCAGCGCAGCTCTGGAGGACCTGGGGGACTGAAGAACACGTGCCAGCCGTCAGTGGAGCTCCTGATTCAAGTCCTGCTGCAGGCTGTGCTTCACATCCCATCCACTAAGCCCAGCCAGGCTTGGCTGAAGCAAATACAGATGTGCTTGTCTCTTAGGAGCATCCGCCTCACTTTATCCTTCAGCCATCAACTCCCATTACACGTGTCTCCACGGCTATCAGCCTGCCCCCTGCTAGATATGAGCTCCCTTTCATCTTCTTTAGATGCCCAGCAGAGGAAGATCTCAGGAATGGGCAGCTCCTTACCATCACGACCGGAGTGGAGAAGATGCTCTCCCAGGTCACCGCCAAACACCCTTTCCTTCTCCACCTCCCGCTCGGTCGGTTTCTTTGGGCGGGCCTTCACCAAGGAACGAAGGAAGGTGAGGATCTTGCTGCGTTTCTTGGGCACTGCACAACAAAAGGAAGAAACCAGGTCATTTCAGGTCTGGCTCCGTTGGACGAGGCCGAGCACAGCACACTCTACAGAGCACGTCAGAACGGGAAGAACATTACCAACCAGTACATACAAAAAGGGATTTTCCCCATCTCTGGAAAAGCCCAAGGCCAGGTTGGATGGGGCCCTGGGCAGCCTGGTCTAATCTGACATTAAATGTGGGGGCTGGGAGACCATCCTGAGGCAGGAGGGTTGGAGCATGATGATCCCTGAGGTCCCTTCCATCCCAAGCCATTCTATGAAGATTCTATAGTTTTGCCAAGTCCAATCATAAAATCAGGAGGATTGGGCCAAATCTCTGCCCCATGGTGTGCATGAAGAATCATCAACCCAGAGGACAATGTGGCATGGATAAAGGAGGTACTAAACATGGAACACACCCCCAAAAAGACTTCATTTTGCTTCCCCACACCATCAAATGTAACATCCCTACCTGGCTTTGGCACAGAATTGATGAGTGCCTCAGGAATGTTCTTATTAATGAGTTCCACACACTCCCCTGGGAAAAATCCAACCTGTAACAAGAAGAAAAGAGAGGCCAACTATTGCATGCAGCACTTCTCAGATCTGAACTGATAAACCAAAAGCCACGTAACATTTCCCTCGGAACGTGCTTGCCTGACGTTCCATAAGACTATCCAGCAGAAAATGGCCATAGTTCACAGCATAAAGGTAACAATTTTTCAACATTTGCAGCCAAAGACAAGGTCCTCTGACACCGACACAGGGAAACTGTTTATGTCCATTAGGCATCCTGAGCAGGCAGAGCAGCTCTAAGCTGAGATTCCTGCCTCTACTGCAGTTGCACTCTCCAGTCTGAATCTTGTGCCTACCTGGAAGCCGAGCTTGCCTCTCCACCAGGGGGTCAGCTCCTTTGGTGGCATGTCGATGACACACACGATGTCTCCCACCTGCAAGAGATTGCAGTGTCAGTCCCAGCTTCAGCACGGCTGGGAGGAAAGCACAGCTCAAATGACTGCATTCTTCTGCACTGCCCAACATCGCCGAGCTTGAGAGCACTTGCACCAGTGCAGCTCTGAAGGCATTTGCCATTGTAAAATTGAACAACAAGGAACGCCTTGAACTGCTTACCTCAAAGGAGAGTTCATCCGCTGCCTGGGCAACGTATCTCTTAACGACATGGGCAGCAGCAATAGCTGGAACATTCACAGGTGCCACCTCATGGTCCAGCAGGGGCTTCCCCTTGTTCTCAGTCTGAAACAGAGAGCACAGGCCACGGTGAGGAGCTGGGAACCAACAAGGAGGATTTCAAGGTGAGGAGCACATCTGCAGAGAAAGCTGCAGGAAATGCACTCGGTCCTTATCATGGGCACTTCAGAAGGAACTGCAAGTCTAATAACGGCTGTTTCTCTCCCTGGTGTGCAGCAGGCACACGCCAGCAAAGATGCATCTCTCCCCACCCAGACCATTCAGCAATGGCACTGACGCAGACAGGTGGCCTTGTCCATTTTGCCCCCTCCTTTCCTGCGCTCTTTGTGCAGGAAGGCTGGCTGTTTAAGATGCTAGGAGACTGTGAAGAGGGAAACCAAAGCTACGGCTGCAGTTACAAGGTGCAAACAGTGCCATTGCAAGCACCAAGCAGCTCTCTTGAGCAGTCCAACCAACAGCGAGGCCAAACAGAGCAGAGAATGATTGTTGTTTCTGCAGCCATTTCAAGGGAAAAGTCAGTAGAGGACAAACCCCACAGCCGAGATGGCTCTGGTACTTTTAAAAACTTGCCACGCTTGCACTACTGACTTGCCACAGAGGAGCTCTCTTGGAAAGCAGGAGAGCACATCTGCGGCTCACTCTGCTGGCTGCAGTCAGGGAACAAAGACCAATCAGAGCTTCATACTCTACCTCTGTCCATGCCAGGTCAGGCCCACAGCTGATCTCGCTGCACGCCACAGCCATCAGCGTAGGTGTGACAAGCTGGAACTGAAAAGAAACACACTTTTATTTTCTCTGTTCACATCTCTGCTGTGCTCCCTACAGCTGTCGGGCACACTCACACAGCCCAAGCACGCCTGCTGGTGTCCCTGGTGATGCTGTGCAGCTCTGCACAAGCTGGGGCTGGGACTCTTTGCCTAAGGGATTGCTTTCCATAAAACCAGCTGGTCACAGCACCACAGACAGCATCCTTCTGAGGGCTGAGCTGCAGAGCACGTGGAGAAAACCCACACGTGACCAGCGTCCCATCAAAGCTGGATGAGGCTGTGTTACTAAACACGGGGCGTCACGGGCTGCTAAAGCATGTGGGGGGACAAACCATGGCAGGTACCTGGCAAGAGATCAGAACGAGGGAGAGAAATCTCACGAATCCGCAGCCGTTCCTTGTCTCTTTGCTCTGATCTTCCACGAGCAAAAGCTGCAGCAGGGAAGCAGGCAGAGGGTGGAGAGAGGAGAGAGAAAGAGCAGGTCAGTTTGCTTCCACGGTTTAGCAAAGACTACGAGGGAAAAACCAAAATCTGCCCTCCCTCAACTTAAAAACTTAAGTTTTCAACTTAAAACCATTTCCCTTTGTCCTGCTGTTATCTACCCTTTCAAAGAGTTGATTCCCCTCCTCTTTTTAGGCTCCCTTTAGGTACTGAAGGCTGCCATGAGGTCACCCCACAGCCTTCATTTCTCCAGGCTGAACAAGCCCAGCTCCCTCAGCCTGTCTTTGCAGGGGAGGTGCTCCTGTCCCCTGATCATCTCTGTGGCTCGCCTCTGGACCCTCTCCAACAGCTCCCTGTCTTTCTGGACACTGTACTGCAGCTGGGGCCTCACAAGAGCAGAGCAGGGGGGGACAATCACCTCCCTGTCCCTCATGGCCACCCCTCTGCTGATGGAGATAATGTGATCCTATGAGCTCCGCCAGCCAGCAGTTCTCAGCACTCACTGTCCCCCCGTCTCTCCCACACTGTCTCAGCTTACCTACAAGGTGCTGCACAGGACGGTGTGAAGACAAAGGGACGCAGTCGGTGCACAAGTGCAACAAGCGAGCTGCTCAGTCAGAGCTCCAGCGCTCCAATGAAGGGACGCAGCACGCACTGCTCCTCCCCTCATTCTAGCCCTTATGACATCACTGAGGGCCACCAGGCTGCTCCACCACGACGCACAGGGTGGGGAGGCAAGACCAGTCACAAGGGCAGAAGATTCCAACAGCCCAGCCCAACGTTCTGGAATCAGGGGCTGCTTGGAATTCTACCCCAGCCAAATCCTGGAGAAGCTGGCACGGGGTCGTCATGACCAAAGCGCAGGACCTGGCGCTTGCTCTTGTTGAGCCTCGCACAACTGGCCTCAGTGCATCCCTCTGGAGGGCCTTCCTGCCCTCAGCCAGATGGACGCTTCCTCCCAGCAGCGTACCTTGCAGTGCTGGGCCCATGTCAAATCCACACTAGAGTGGGTTTTGTTACATTCAAGGGCATGTTGCAGCACCCATCTATTTCACCTGGAAGGAAATAAAGCAGGAGATGGGAGAAACACAGAACTACTGCCAGACTGCTTTATCCCTTTCTCAGCCCAACTTCCCTTGCCTCATCCCCTACCCCAACTCCTAAATGATGCCCACAGGCTGATAGTTGGATCTCAAGTCCATAGGACTCCTTTCACAGGGCTCCATCAAAAAGGCTGTCACACTTGTTCCGTACGCTCACACTGACCCAGCAGTGGTATCACAGTCACTTAACACACACACAACAACCAAACCCCGAGCATGCACATCCCTTCCTGCGTGACTGCAGCCCACAGCTCCCCTTCACACCTCCGTGGATCTCTGGTGTTTTACACGGATGCAGCCTCGCTGCAGCTCCGTGGCTGTCACACAAGGCCTGCAGGACCTCTTTCTCTGCAAACCCCGTCTGCAGTCATTGGTTCACGAGGTTCACCTCCTGCCCTCCTGAGCAAAAACAAGCACTAAGAACAAGAGCAAAGCATGCTGGACTCGACCTGGCTGGATCCCCAACCCTCAGTCCTGTCAGACGGACCCTGGTGTGGAGACTCATCCCCAAAGCCTGGCTGGACATCAGCACAGGCATCATTCTTCAAACGCCCCATCCAAGCAGCAAGGGATCAAAGCGTTGGCACAGCTGAAACAGAAATGCTGTGTGAGTTTCCTGTTAGCACTGAGCAGGAACAAATCTACCGCTGAGCAGCAGGATGTGAGACAAGCAGCAGAAGACACCCAACCTGCAGAACCAGCTCGTTTGGGGTCGGTCCAGATGTTTGTCTGCTCCCTTCCCTGGCCCAGGCCAAGCTTGTGAGCTGCTCCTCCTTGGTGCAGGGGGAAATGGTGCAGATGCCATGTGGTGGCTATGCACAGCATGCCTTGGACTTGCTTTTCCTCTCTCCATCTGCCATTAGCAAACAGCATCTCCAGCCTCCAGAGATCACTGAGTCCAACCCCTGCACAACAGTGAAAAAAAAGATATGATAAGGGGTACTTAAAGCACAGCATCTGTAATCAGATCAGACTCCTGCACTGTGAAGACTTCCATGAGTATTCCTGCACAGTGCATCACTTAGTCTCTCTTTAGCCTTGTGTTCATGGTTTTCCTGTAAGAGCTTGTCTAAACACTGCCTATAATCGTGGTTATGCTGGAAGCATTTGGATTTATTGATCCTTACTGTGATTTCAATAACAAATGCAGATGTTTTTTTGTTAGGGACAGCTTTCAATTTCTCAACTGAAATTTCAATATTGCATTAGGTGTTGACAACCACGGGGCTGCAGTACAGAGAATTACAGGAAGATGAATTTCTCCATCTCCATGCTCCTAGACATTTATGATTACAGTGATGTAGTTATATACAAAGTTGCAAGATACCAAAGCTAGAATAACCTCTTGGTGCAGCAGGATGTCTGGAGCCCAAGTGCAGAGTCTCAGTGTTGCAAAGCCTTGAAGAGGTGCACCGTATGTGCTGGGGCTGATGACACAGACACTGGAGCAAGGCCAGTGTGATGTTAGAAACTTGACCAGCAGCTGATCTGTTGTCAGCCATTTCTGGACACAAACGGGATCTGGTCGACTTAGGACATGACCTTTGGGCTGGAGAGCAACTCCCCGAGGAATCACACAGCCACTGCAGACCGTTGGCAAGAACCCCATACCAAAACAGCTCATCTGCAATCAGTTTTTAATCTGTGCAGCAGTGATTGGAACAGACGCACGCTCTCTGCATTTGCAGGAATGTTCACAAGTGGAATGTACATCACCTGTGTGCTCCAGCTCTTCTGTGTGCATGCTAGGAGCAGTGATCCCCCTGCACCCAGGGCTGCAATAAAGTCATGTTGGGTTTCTAACCTGCCCACCAGCAGCCCAGGCTGCCCAGAGCCACATCCAGCCTGGCCTTGGCTGCCTGCAGGGATGGGGCATCCACAGCCTCCTTGGGCAACCTGTTCCAGTGCCTCACCACCCTCTGGCTGAAAAACTTCCTCCTCACATCCAACCTAAACCTCAACACCCCCCGTCTCAGTTTAAAGCCATTCCCCACTTGTCCCATCACTATCCACCCTCCAAAACAAAACACCTCGGCTGTTCAACACTGAAAGAGCAAAATAACCCACAGCTCTTACTTCCACTGTATGCATTTAATTCCAAACTTAAGGTCACAGGTTAATTACTCATGTGATCCTTCCTGACAGAAGAACTACTCGTAGTGATGTGTAGGAGTAAGGAACAGTTTGAAAAGGTCATGGACATATTAGAACTTGCAGCATTTATCTTAATAGATCCCTACATTGCACAGCATTTTGTAAAACACACGTTACAAGTACTGTGCACTGGATTACACTATATCAAACTCTAAGTAACAATACAGGTTGCTTTTAAATCTACACTTACATGTTTTCTTCTAACTCCTTTTTTTTTTTTTAAATGGTGAGTGTACCATTAATTCAAGACAAGAATTTTGTTTGTAAGTCGATCTCTATAACTGTTCTTGGCATCATTCTGTAGGATGAACTAGATACATGGAATTTGGCACTGGCTCCCCAGGGCAGTGGTTTGGCACTGAGCTGACAAAGGTCAAAGAGCATTTGCACAATGCTCTCAGACACAGGGCTTGACCCATAGGAGGTCCGGTGTGGAACCAGGAGGTGGAATACATGATCCTCGAGGTCCCTTCCAAATAAAGATATTCCATGATCCTCTAATACTTATATTCCCAAGTCCTGTACACAGTGCTCAGGTGCTTAATTGAAAGGTTCCATGAAACAGTGAGGTATCTATGTCCCTTTACCACCCAGTTATTCAATTTGCCACGTGGATCTTTTATCCAGTCACATTAAAAAACCCCTCAAAGTATTTCCTTCAGTCTTCCATTCTGATAGACCTTTCTGGAGCAAATAAAGAGTTGCAACTCAGAATGTCCACACCTCCCTTCCTGCACCCTGCATACTTTTTTAATTGTACTGTGATTACGTACCATTCTATTGTCACCCTCATTCTGTCATTATCTAGGCAGTTTACTGCCATTAAATTTTCCAGCAACAGATGCCCACAAGTACAGCCAGCCTGGACTTATTTCCAATACTTACCTTTGTCCTGATGTCCTTGTAGGAGGTGGGACGTTTCTCCATCTCAGCAGCAGAGGGCAGGAGGGGTCCAAGGTGAGGGCATGCTCTTTTCTATTTTTCTGGCACTCAAAGACAAAGGGAACAAGAAAACCAGATGTGTTTCCCTGCCCATGGCAAACACCAGCCTTTCCATCCTTACAGTCCTTCCTGCCATCAGCAGAGATATTTTGCTTTCTTGTGCCACTTCATCCCTTTAGCATCTGGCATTCTAACAAAAAAGTACTTACAAGGAGTTTTAATATTTTCATATTAAATGTCAGAATTAGAACCATTATGTTTACCAAATATTTAAAACGTTCAACCCAGTGAGAAGTGAATTGATGTTGCATTTAACATTCAGATAAGAACTTGTAAAGGAAGAAAAAAGTGCTGCTTTCATAAACTATAGTCTCATTGTCAAGCCTTGCACTGTCTCAGCAGATTATTACAGAATGTTCATTCAAGCAGGAATTCAGAGATGCATCTGAATTGATAAGAACAACGAATAATTAAGAAAGCTTGACTGCAGTCTGCTTGAGGATTCCAGTCTGAAGTGTGTTCCACCTGGTGACAACTGGGAATGTCTTTCTCTCACCATTAGAACCATTGCACCTCTGACTAAACACATAGCTAATCACCACTGAAAACTAACTACGTGTTGATTAACATTCAGAGAGATTGTGCAGGTGTCCTTTTAGGAACTGGCCTACAGTATGCTAAGAGGGATGGATGTGGGGACATTAGGATAACGTGCCCTCTGCCTGTTAAGACAGCCCCAGCAGAGCAGGTCAGCAGGCTGAAGAGCTGAGTGGGTCACCAGGGCTCAGAGACTTCACTCGGCCATCTGAAAGTTGAGGGACTTCAGCCCAAGCTGCCCTTTTCCATGCAGGCAAGGAGGCCAAGAGAAGGTGGATCGGCACGGTTCTGGTGCAGACAGGGGCTGCAGTGTGAGCAGGCCTACACAGACAAGGCTGTGCCCACACAGAGTGACAGCAGCTTTCGCTGTGAGCAGATTCCCAGGGGGCCTGAGCCATGGCAGTTCTTGATGGCAGCATGTTCCCATCAGCCCTGGAAGTCTTCTCTGGACGTCTGTCGCATTCTGGAATCCACACTGAGGACGCAGTCGCTGTGTCAGAGCAGCTGGCAGAGTCACGGGGAACCGTGACGTAGTTGGCCCAGGGAGCAACAACAAGGCCTGCACTGCTCAGCCAGCCCAGGCCAAAGGGGAGCACGAGAGAGAGCAGAGGAGAGAGGGGGGGAAAGAGGGCCAGGAAGGAAAGGCCTGTGCCTGAATGGACGTGTAGCAGCAGCTGCTGACAGCAAACTCGGTGATGGCAGGGGCACAGCAGAGCAGTGCAATGCTGGCAGCTTCCTGTGTCTTTCACACAGGCACTGCAGACATGGCCAGCACTGGGAGATCAGCAGAACTGCTGCACACCTCTGCCAGCCCAGGCCAGAGGAGTGCAGAACAGTGAGCTGCTGCTGAGGGGAGAGAGGATGGCCTGAGAGCTGACCTGAGAGGCAGGGCTGGCTGTGTGACAGCAGCCTCTGTGTCCTCCTCCTGTGTCTGTGAGGGCCAGAGGGCCAGAAGAGAACATGCCCAGACAACGAAGCCCTGCTGTCCTCTGCTGCTCAGCTGGAGAGATGTTCCGCCTTCCTGAAGGACGCTGATCCAAAGGGAAGGAATCAAAGGAAGTCCAGGCTGGCTGTCCTTGTGGGCATCAGCTGCTGGCAGCTGCCTCTGTGCTGCCATGGGCAGGGCACAGCACACACAGTGTTTGCAGTTCCCTGTGTGACACTGGCCCTGGTGACCTGACAGCCAGAGGGAGACAAGAGAAAGAGCTGCCTCCCTCTGCCAGATGAGGCAAAGGTGAGAATCCCAGAATCACAGCATGGCCCGGGTTGGAAAGGAGCTCAAGGTTCATGAATCTCCAACCCTTGGCTCTCCAAGGGTGCACAGGGGGCTTTGTTCTCCCTGTGGTGCAGCTTCAGTGCCAACTCACAGCTGAGCTGGTTGGCACACTGTGACAGCCTGCCGCTCTGAAGCTCTTGGGGCAGTGCTCAGTTCTTTCTGAAGTACTCTGGAAAATGCTGCTTCTCCTTCACCAAGTCAATGTCTGTTTCCAGACAGACGTCTTTTTCTCCTCTGTACACACAAACAGTATCTTGTAACTCCCTGGCACAGTGCTCAGAAGTGATACTTCTGGAAGCACGTCAGAGAAAAGTGGCCTTGTCCCAGTGGACTTTCAGAGCAGATGAGAACAAGTCTTGGTTGACGGCTTTCTTCTGCTTCTGGAACTGCACAGGCAGGTTGTGTGTTGTCATACTTTATGCCAGAGTGCCAAACTGAAGCAGTTTCTGCAACCTCTTTTTTTCATACTTGTCACTCTTTGCTATTTCTGAGACCTTAACTTAGTCATTTTTAATGCGCTCTCATCTAAACTACTGTGTCCTCCAGTGTCAGTGTTGTATGAATCACGACTGTGGGATTTCATCAGTGAAAGGATTCTGCTCTAATGACTGTCCAAAAATGTCTGTAAATACTTTTTCTATCTTATTTTGCCAGATGTATTGATATTTGAGATGAATGGCAAAAACAATTTGCGTACATAGATAAGCAATGAAAATTTGCTGGATTGTTTTAGAGAAAAATGCTCCAGTTTTCTGATCGTTTCCATGCAGAAATAAGAAACAGAAAAATTCTCATTATCATTATTCATGCATGAATAAGTTCAAAAAAGAGATGTGGGGGATGATGTTTCAATTCCAGGTGATTGTAGGAAGGACTGTCAGGATGGAAAGGCTAGTGTCTAGCATGGGCAAAGAAACACTTCTGGTTTTCATATTCCCTTTGTCTTTGAGTGCAAGAGGCCATGAGGAGAGTGTGCCCTAAACTTGGACATTTTTTGACCATTGCAGCTGAGATGGAGAAGTGTTCCAGCTTCTAGAAGGACATCAGGACAAAGATATGTAATGAAAATAAGTCCAGGCTGGCTGTCCTTGTGGGCATCAGCTGCTGGCATCTGCATTGCTGCTGCCATGGGCAAGGCACAGCAGGTAAAAATTGCTTTTCCTTGTGTGACACACGAGCTCTTGACTTGAAAGCAAGAGGGATGCAATAGAAAGAGCTGCAAGCTCTGCTAGACATGGCAAAGGTGAGTGGGATGTTGTTTCAATTAGTGCTGATGTCAGGAAGGACTGTAAGGATGGAAAAGGCTGGCGTTTGGCAAAGGCAAGGAAACACATCTGGTTTTCATTTTCTCTTTGTGTTCCAGAAAAAGAGGAGAGTGTGCCCTAACCTTGGAGCTCTCCTCCCCTGTGCTGCTGAGAGGGAGAAATGTTCCAGCTTCTAGAAGGACATCAGGACAACAATATGTAATGAAAATAAGTCCAGGCTGGCTGTCCTTGTGGGCATCAGCTGCTGGCATCTGCATTGCTGCTGCCATGAGCATGGCACAGCAGGTAACAGATTGCTTTTCCTTGTGTGACACAGGAGCTCTTGACTTGACAGCTAGAGGGATGCAATAGACAGAGCTGCAACCTCTGCCAGACATGGCAAAGGAGAGTGGGATGTTGTTTCAATTAGTGCTGATGTCAGGAAGGACTGTAAGGATGGAAAGGCTGGTGTTTGCCATGGGCAGGGAAACACATCTGGTTTTCATTTTCTCTTTCTCTTTGAGTGCCAGATAAACAGGGGAGAGTGTGCCCTCACCTTTTAACTCCCCTGCCCTCTTCTGCTGAGATGGTGAAATGTCCCAGCTTCTGGAAGGACATCAGGACAAAGATATGTTATAAAAATAAGTCCAGGCTGGCTGTCCTTGTGGGCATCAGCTGCTGGCATCTGCATTGCTGCTGACATGAGCATGGCACAGCAGGTAACAGATTGCTTTTCCTCGTGTGACACAGGAGCTCTTGACTTGAAAGCTAGAGGGATGCAATAGACAGAGCTGCAACCTCTGCCAGACATGGCAAAGGTGAGTGGGATGTTGTTTCAATTAGTGCTGATGTCAGGAAGGACAGTAAGGATGGAATGGCTGGTGTTTGCCACGGGCAGGGAAACACATCTGGTTTTCATCTTCTCTTTGTGTGCCAGGAAAAGAGCAGAGTGTGCCCTCACCTTGGAGCTCTCCCGCCCTCTGCTGCTCAGAGGGAGAATGGCCAAGCTTCTAGAAGGACATCAGGACAAAGATATGTAATGAAAATAAGTCCAGGCTGGCTGTCCTTGTGGGCATCAGCTGCTGACATCTGCATTGCTGCTGCCATGAGCTTGGCACAGCAGGTAAAAATTGCTTTTCCTTGTGTGACACAGGAGCTCTTGACTTGAAAGCAAGAGGGATGCAATAGAAAGAGCTGCAAGCTCTGCTAGACATGGCAAAGGTGAGTGGGATGTTGTTTCAATTAGTGCTGATGTCAGGAAGGACTGTAAGGATGGAAAAGGCTGGCGTTTGGCAAAGGCAAGGAAACACATCTGGTTTTCATTTTCTCTTTGTGTTCCAGAAAAAGAGGAGAGTGTGCCCTAACCTTGGAGCTCTCCTCCCCTGTGCTGCTGAGAGGGAGAAATGTTCCAGCTTCTAGAAGGACATCAGGACAACAATATGTAATGAAAATAAGTCCAGGCTGGCTGTCCTTGTGGGCATCAGCTGCTGGCATCTGCATTGCTGCTGCCATGAGCATGGCACAGCAGGTAACAGATTGCTTTTCCTTGTGTGACACAGGAGCTCTTGACTTGAAAGCTAGAGGGATGCAATAGACAGAGCTGCAACCTCTGCCTGACATGGCAAAGGTGAGTGGGATGTTGTTTCAATTAGTGCTGATGTCAGGAAGGACTGTAAGGATGGAAAGGCTGGTGTTTGCCATGGGCAGGGAAACACATCTGGTTTTCATTTTCTCTTTCTCTTTGAGTGCCAGATAAACAGGGGAGAGTGTGCCCTCACCTTTTAACTCCCCTGCCCTCTTCTGCTGAGATGGTGAAATGTCCCAGCTTCTGGAAGGACATCAGGACAAAGATATGTTATAAAAATAAGTCCAGGCTGGCTGTCCTTGTGGGCATCAGCTGCTGGCATCTGCATTGCTGCTGACATGAGCATGGCACAGCAGGTAACAGATTGCTTTTCCTTGTGTGACACAGGAGCTCTTGACTTGAAAGCTAGAGGGATGCAATAGACAGAGCTGCAACCTCTGCCAGACATGGCAAAGGTGAGTGGGATGTTGTTTCAATTAGTGCTGATGTCAGGAAGAACAGTAAGGATGGAAAGGCTGGTGTTTGCCATGGGCAGGGAAACACATCTGGTTTTCATCATCTCTTTGTGTGCAAGAAAAAGAGGAGAGTGTGCCTGCAACTTGGAACTCTCCTGCCTTCTGCTGCTGAGAGGGAGAAATGTCCCAGCTTCTGGAAGGACATCAGGACAAAGGTATGTAATGAAAATAAGTCCAGGCTGGCAGTCCTTGTGGGCATCAGCTGCTGGCATCTGCATTGCTGCTGACATGAGCATGGCACAGCAGGTAACAGATTGCTTTTCCTTGTGTGACACAGGAGCTCTTGACTTGAAAGCTAGAGGGATGCAATAGACAGAGCTGCAACCTCTGCCAGACATGGCAAAGGTGAGTGGGATGTTGTTTCAATTAGTGCTGATGTCAGGAAGAACAGTAAGGATGAAATGGCTGGTGTTTGCCACGGGCAGGGAAACACATCTGGTTTTCATTTTCTCTTTCTCTTTGAGTGCCAGATAAACAGGGGAGAGTGTGCCCTCACCTTGCAACTCTCCTGCCCTCTGCTGCTGAGAGGGAGAAATGTCCCAGCTTCTGGAAGGACATCAGGACAAAGATGTGTAATGAAAATAAGTCCAGGCTGGCTGTCCTTGTGGGCATCTGCTGCTGGCATCTGCATTGCTGCTGACATGAGCATGGCACAGCAGGTAACAGATTGCTTTTCCTTGTGTGACACAGGAGCTCTTGACTTGAAAGCTAGAGGGATGCAATAGACAGAGCTGCAACCTCTGCCAGACATGGCAAAGGTGAGTGGGATGTTGTTTCAATTAGTGCTGATGTCAGGAAGGACTGTAAGGATGTAAAGGGTGGTGTTTGCCATGGGCAGGGAAACACATCTGGTTTTCATTTTCTCTTTCTCTTTGAGTGCCAGATAAACAGGGGAGAGTGTGCCCTCACCTTGCAACTCTCCTGCCCTCTGCTGCTGAGAGGGAGAAATGTCCCAGCTTCTGGAAGGACATCAGGACAAAGATATGTAATGAAAATAAGTCCAGGCTGGCTGTCCTTGTGGGCATCAGCTGCTGGCATCTGCATTGCTGCTGACATGAGCATGGCACAGCAGGTAAAAGATTGCTTTTCCTTGTGTGACACAGGAGCTCTTGACTTGAAAGCTAGAGGGATGCAATAGACAGAGCTGCAACCTCTGCCAGACATGGCAAAGGTGAGTGGGATGTTGTTTCAATTAGTGCTGATGTCAGGAAGGACAGTAAGGATGGAATGGCTGGTGTTTGCCACGGGCAGGGAAACACATCTGGTTTTCATTTTCTCTTTCTCTTTGAGTGCCAGATAAACAGGGGAGTGTGTGCCCTCACCTTGCAACTCTCCTGCCCTCTGCTGCTGAGAGGGAGAAATGTCCCAGCTTCTGGAAGGACATCAGGACAAAGATATGTAATGAAAATAAGTCCAGGCTGGCAGTCCTTGTGGGCATCAGCTGCTGGCATCTGCATTGCTGCTGACATGAGCATGGCACAGCAGGTAACAGATTGCTTTTCCTTGTGTGACACAGGAGCTCTTGACTTGAAAGCTAGAGGGATGCAATAGACAGAGCTGCAACCTCTGCCAGACATGGCAAAGGTGAGTGGGATGTTGTTTCAATTAGTGCTGATGTCAGGAAGGACTGAATGGATGGAATGTCTAGTGTTTGCCATGGGCAGGGAAACACATCTGGTTTTCATTTTCTCTTTCTCTTTGACTGCCAGATAAACAGGGGAGAGTGTGTCCTCACGTTGGAACCATCCTGCCCTCCTCTGCTAAGATGGAGAAATGTTCCAGCTTGTAGAAGGACATCAGGACTAAGATATGTAATGAAAGTAAGTCCAGGCTGGCTGTCCTTGTGGGCATCAGCTGCTGGCATCTGGACTTCTTTACCATGAGCATGGCAAAGCAGGTAAAAATTGCGTTTCCTTGTGTGACACAGGAGCTCTTGACTTGAAAGCTAGAGGGATGCAATAGAAAGAGCTGCAACCTCTGCCTGACATGGCAAAGGTGAGTGGGATGTTGTTTCAGTTGCTGCTGATGTCAGGAAGGACTGTAAGGATGGAAAGGCTGGTGATTGCCATGGGCTGGGAAACACATCTGGTTTTCATTTTCTCTTTCTCTTTGAGTGCCAGATAAACAGGGGAGAGTGTGCCCTCAACTTGGACCCATCCTGCCCTCTTCTGCTAAGATGGAGAATTGTTCCAGCTTCTAGAAGGACATCAGGACAAAGATATGTAATGAAAATAAGTCCAGGCTGGCTGTCCCTGTGGGCATCAGCTGCAGGCATCTGCATTGCTGCTGCCATGAGCATGGCAAAGCAGGTAAAAGGTTGCTTTTCCTTGTGTGACACAGGAGCTCTTGACTAGAAAGCTAGAGGGATGCAATAGAAAGAGCTGCAACCTCTGCCAGACATGGCAAAGGTGAGTGGGATGTTGTTTCCATTTCTGCTGATGTCAGGAAGGACTGTAAGGATGGAAAGTCTGGTGTTTGCCATGGGCAGGGAAACACATCTGGTTTTCATTTTCTCTTTCTCTTTGAGTGCCAGATAAACAGGGGAGAGTGTGCCCTCACCTTGTACCCATCCTGCCCTCTTCTCCTGAGATGGAGAAATCTTCCAGCTTGTAGAAGGACATCAGGACAAAGATATGTAATGAAAGTAAGTCCAGGCTGGCTGTCCTTGTGGGCATCAGCTGCTGGCATCTGCATTGCTGCTGCCATGAGCATGGCAAAGCAGGTAAAAGGTTGCTTTTCCTTGTGTGACACAGGAGCTCTTGACTTGAAAGCTAGAGGGATGCAATAGAAAGAGATGCAACCTCTGCCTGACATGGCAAATGTGAGTGGGATGTTGTTTCAGTTGCTGCTGATGTCAGGAAGGACTGTAAGGATGGAAAGGCTGGTGTTTGCCATGGGCTGGGAAACACATCTGGTTTTCATTTTCTCTTTCTCTTTGAGTGCCAGATAAACAGGGGAGAGTGTGCCCTCACCTTGAACCCATCCTGCCCTCTTCTGCTGAGATGGAGAAATGTTCCAGCTTGTAGAAGGACATCAGGACCAAGATATGTAATGAAAGTAAGTCCAGGCTGGCTGTCCTTGTGGGCATCAGCTGCTGGCAACTGCATTGCTGCTGCCATGAGCATGGCACAGCAGGTAAAACATTGCTTTTCCTTGTGTGACACAGGAGCTCTTGACTAGAAAGCTAGAGGGATGCAATAGAAAGAGCTGCAACCTCTGCCTGACATGGCAAAGGTGAGTGGGATGTTGTTTCAGTTGCTACTGATGTCAGGAAGGACTGTAAGTATAGAAAGTCTGGTGTTTGCCATGGGCTGGGAAAAACATCTATTTTCTTGTTCTCTTAATCTTTCAGTGCTAGGTAAATAGAGGAGAGTGTGCCCTCACCTTTGAACTCTCCTGCCCTCTGCTGCTCAGAGGAAGAAATGTCCAAGCTTCTAGAAGGACATCAGGACAAAGATATGTAATGAAAATAAGTCCAGGCTGGCTGTCCTTGTGGGCATCAGCTGCTGGCATCTGCATTGCTGCTGCCAAGAGCATGGCAAAGCAGGTAAAAGGTTGCTTTTCCTTGTGTGACACAGGAGCTCTTGACTTGAAAGCTAGAGGGAAGCAATAGAAAGAGCTGCAACCTCTGCCAGACATGGCAAAGGTGAGTGGGATGTTGTTTCAATTAGTGCTGATGTCAGAAAGACTGTAAGGATGGAAAGGCTGGTGTTTGCCATAAGCTGGGAAACACATCTGGTTTTCATTTTCTCTTTCTCTTTGAGTGCCAGATAAACAGGGGAGAGTGTGCCCTCACCTTGGAACTCTCCTGCCCTCTGCTGCTCAGAGGGAGAAATGTCCAAGCTTCTAGAAGGACATCAGGACAAAGATATGTAATGAAAATAAGTCCAGGCTGGCTGCCCTTGTGGGCATCAGCTGCTGGCATCTGCATTGCTGCTGCCATGAGCATGGCAAAGCAGGTAAAAGATTGCTTTTCCTTGTGTGACACAGGAGCTCTTGACTTGAAAGCTAGAGGGATGCAATAGAAAGAGCTGCAACCTCTGCCAGACATAGCAAAGGTGAGTGGGATGTTGTTTCAGTTGCTGCTGATGTCAGGAAGGACTGTAAGGATGGAAAGTCTGGTGTTTGCCATGGGCAGGGAAACACATCTGGTTTTCATTTTCTCTTTCTCTTTGAGTGCCAGATAAACAGGGGAGAGTGTGCCCTCACCTTGTACCCATCCTGCCCTCTTCTCCTGAGATGGAGAAATCTTCCAGCTTGTAGAAGGACATCAGGACAAAGATATGTAATGAAAGTAAGTCCAGGCTGGCTGTCCTTGTGGGCATCAGCTGCTGGCATCTGCATTGCTGCTGCCAAGAGCATGGCAAAGCAGGTAAAAGGTTGCTTTTCCTTGTGTGACACAGGAGCTCTTGACTTGAAAGCTAGAGGGATGCAATAGAAAGAGCTGCAACCTCTGCCTGACATGGCAAATGTGAGTGGGATGTTGTTTCAGTTGCTGCTGATGTCAGGAAGGACTGTAAGGATGGAAAGGCTGGTGTTTGCCATGGGCTGGGAAACACATCTGGTTTTCATTTTCTCTTTCTCTTTGAGTGCCAGATAAACAGGGGAGAGTGTGCCCTCACCTTGGACCCATCCTGCCCTCTTCTGCTGAGATGGAGAATTGTTCCAGCTTGTAGAAGGACATCAGGACAAAGATATGTAATGAAAATAAGTCCAGGCTGGCTGTCCCTGTGGGCATCAGCTGCAGGCATCTGCATTGCTGCTGCCATGAGCATGGCATAGCAGGTAAAAGGTTGCTTTTCCTTGTGTGACACAGGAGCTCTTGACTTGAAAGCTAGAGGGATGCAATAGAAAGAGCTGCAACCTCTGCCTGACATGGCAAAGGTGAGTGGGATGTTGTTTCAGTTGCTACAGATGTCAGGAAGGACTGTAAGGAAGGAATGTCTGGTGTTTGCCATGGGCAGGGAAACACATCTGGTTTTCATTTTCTCTTTCTCTTTGAGTGCCAGATAAACAGGGGAGAGTGTGCCCTCACCTTGAACCCATCCTGCCCTCTTCTGCTGAGATGGAGAAATGTTCCAGCTTGTAGAAGGACATCAGGACCAAGATATGTAATGAAAGTAAGTCCAGGCTGGCTGTCCTTGTGGGCATCAGCTGCTGGCAACTGCATTGCTGCTGCCATGAGCATGGCACAGCAGGTAAAACATTGCTTTTCCTTGTGTGACACAGGAGCTCTTGACTAGAAAGCTAGAGGGATGCAATAGAAAGAGCTGCAACCTCTGCCTGACATGGCAAAGGTGAGTGGGATGTTGTTTCAGTTGCTGCTGATGTCAGGAAGGACTGTAAGTATAGAAAGTCTGGTGTTTGCCATGGGCTGGGAAAAACATCTATTTTCTTGTTCTCTTAATCTTTCAGTGCTAGGTAAATAGAGGAGAGTGTGCCCTCACCTTGGAACTCTCCTGCCCTCTGCTGCTCAGAGGAAGAAATGTCCAAGCTTCTAGAAGGACATCAGGACAAAGATATGTAATGAAAATAAGTCCAGGCTGGCTGTCCTTGTGGGCATCAGCTGCTGGCATCTGCATTGCTGCTGCCAAGAGCATGGCAAAGCAGGTAAAAGGTTGCTTTTCCTTGTGTGACACAGGAGCTCTTGACTTGAAAGCTAGAGGGAAGCAATAGAAAGAGCTGCAACCTCTGCCAGACATGACAAAGGTGAGTGGGATGTTGTTTCAATTAGTGCTGATGTCAGAAAGACTGTAAGGATGGAAAGGCTGGTGTTTGCCATGGGCTGGGAAACACATCTGGTTTTCATTTTCTCTTTCTCTTTGAGTGCCAGATAAACAGGGGAGAGTGTGCCCTCACCTTGGAACTCTCCTGCCCTCTGCTGCTCAGAGGGAGTAATGTCCAAGCTTCTAGAAGGACATCTGGACAAAGATATGTAATGAAAATAAGTCCAGGCTGGCTGCCCTTGTGGGCATCAGCTGCTGGCATCTGCATTGCTGCTGCCAAGAGCATGGCACGGCAGGTAAAAGATTGCTTTTCCTTGTGTGACACAGGAGCTCTTGACTTGAAAGCTAGAGGGATGCAATAGAAAGAGCTGCAACCTCTGCCTGACATGGCAAAGGTGAGTGCGATGTTGTTTCAGTTACTGCTGATGTCAGGAAGGACTGTAAGGATGGAAAGTCTGGTGTTTGCCATGGGCAGGGAAACACATCTGGTTTTCATTTTCTCTTTCTCTTTGAGTGCCAGATAAACAGGGGAGAGTGTGCCCTCACCTTGGACCCATCCTGCCCTCTTCTGCTGAGATGGAGAATTGTTCCAGCTTCTAGAAGGACATCAGGACAAAGATATGTAATGAAAATAAGTCCAGGCTGGCTGTCCCTGTGGGCATCAGCTGCAGGCATCTGTATTGCTGCTGCCATGAGCATGGCATAGCAGGTAAAAGGTTGCTTTTCCTTGTGTGACACAGGAGCTCTTGACTTGAAAGCTAGAGGGATGCAATAGAAAGAGCTGCAACCTCTGCCAGACATGGCAAAGGTGAGTGGGATGTTGTTTCAGTTGCTGCTGATGTCAGGAAGGACTGTAAGGATGGAAAGGCTGGTGTTTGCCATGGGCAGGGAAACACATCTTGTTTTCATTTTCTCTTTCTCTTTGAGTGCCAGATAAAGAGCAGAGTGTGCCCTCACCTAGGAACACTCCTGCCCTCTTCTGCTGAGATGGAGAAATCCTCCAGCTTGTAGAAGGACATCAGGACAAAGATATGTAATGAAAATAAGTCCAGGCTGGCTGTCCTTGTGGGCATCAGCTGCTGGCATCTGCATTGCTGCTGCCATGAGCATGGCACAGCAGGTAAAAGATTGCATTTCCTTGTGTGACACAGGAGCTCTTGAGTTGACAGCTAGAGGGATGCAATAGAAAGAGCTGCAACCTCTGCCAGACATGGCAAAGGTGAGTGGGATGTTGTTTCAATTAGTGCTGAAGTCAGGAAGACTGTAAGGATGGAAAGGCTGGTGTTTGCCATGGGCTGGGAAACACATCTGGTTTTCATTTTCTCTTTCTCTTTGAGTGCCAGATAAACAGGGGAGAGTGTGCCCTCACCTTGGACCCATCCTGCCCTCTTCTGCTGAGATGGAGAATTGTTCCAGCTTCTAGAAGGACATCAGGACAAAGATATGTAATGAAAATAAGTCCAGGCTGGCTGTCCCTGTGGTCATCAGCTGCAGGCATCTGCATTACTGCTGCCATGAGCATGGCAAAGCAGGTAAAAGGTTGCTTTTCCTTGTGTGACACAGGAGCTCTTGACTTGAAAGCTAGAGGGATGCAATAGAAAGAGCTGCAACCTCTGCCAGACATGGCAAAGGTGAGTGGGATGTTGTTTCCATTTCTGCTGATGTCAGGAAGGACTGTAAGTATGGTATGTCTGGTGTTTGCCATGGGCTGGGAAAAACATCTATTTTCTTGTTCTCTTAATCTTTCAGTGCTAGGTAAATAGAGGAGAGTGTGCCCTCACCTTGGAACTCTCCTGCCCTCTGCTGCTCAGAGGAAGAAATGTTCCAGCTTCTAGAAGGACATCAGGACAAAGATATGTAATGAAAATAATTCCAGGCTGGCTGCCCTTGTGGTCATCAGCTGCTGGCATCTGGACTTCTTTACCATGAGCATGGCAAAGCAGGTAAAAATTGCGTTTCCTTGTGTGACACAGGAGCTCTTGACTTGAAAGCTAGAGGGATGCAATAGAAAGAGCTGCAACCTCTGCCTGACATGGCAAAGGTGAGTAGGATGTTGTTTCCATTGCTGCTGATGTCAGGAAGGACTGTAAGGATGGAATGTCTGGTGTTTGCCATGGGCAGGGAAACACATCTGGTTTTCATTTTCTCTTTCTCTTTGAGTGCCAGATAAACAGGGGAGAGTGTGCCCTCACATTGGAACTCTCCTGCCCTCTGCTGCTCAGAGGGAGTAATGTCCAAGCTTCTAGAAGGACATCAGGACAAAGATATGTAATGAAAATAAGTCCAGGCTGGCTGCCCTTGTGGGCATCAGCTGCTGGCATCTGCATTGCTGCTGCCAAGAGCATGGCACGGCAGGTAAAAGATTGCTTTTCCTTGTGTGACACAGGAGCTCTTGACTTGAAAGCTAGAGGGATGCAATAGAAAGAGCTGCAACCTCTGCCTGACATGGCAAAGGTGAGTGGGATGTTGTTTCAGTTGCTGCTGATGTCAGGAAGGACTGTAAGGATGGAAAGGCTGGTGTTTGCCCTGGGCAGGGAAACACATCTGGTTTTCATTTTCTCTTTCTCTTTGAGTGCCAGATAAACAGGGGAGAGTGTGCCCTCACCTTGGACCCATCCTGCCCTCTTCTGCTGAGATGGAGAAATCTTCCAGCTTGTAGAAGGACATCAGGACAAAGATATGTAATGAATGTAAGTCCAGGCTGGCTGTCCTTGTGGGCATCAGCTGCTGGCATCTGCATTGCTGCTGCCATGAGCATGGCAAAGCAGGTAAAAGATTGCTTTTCCTTGTGTGACACAGGAGCTCTTGACTTGAAAGCTAGAGGGATGCAATAGAAAGAGCTGCAACCTCTGCCAGACATGGCAAAGGTGAGTGGGATGTTGTTTCAATTATTGCTGATGTCAGGAAGACTGTAAGGATGGAAAGGCTGGTGTTTGCCATGGGCAGGGAAACACATCTGGTTTTCATTTTCTCTTTCTCTTTGAGTGCCAGATAAAGAGCAGAGTGTGCCCTCACCTAGGAACACTCCTGCCCTCTGCTGCTCAGAGGGAGAAATGTTCCAACTTCTAGAAGGACATCAGGACAAAGATATGTAATGAAAATAAGTCCAGGCTGGCTGTCCTTGTGGGCATCAGCTGCTGGCATCTGCATTGCTGCTGCCATGAGCATGGCAAAGCAGGTAACAGATTGCTTTTCCTTGTGTGACACAGGAGCTCTTGACTTGAAAGCTAGAGGGATGCAATAGAAAGAGCTGCAACCTCTGCCAGACATGGCAAAGTTGAGTGGGATGTTGTTTCAATTAGTGCTGAAGTCAGGAAGACTGTAAGGATGGAAAGCCTGGTGTTTGCCATGGGCTGGGAAACACATATGCTTTTCATTTTCTCTTTGAGTGCCAGTTAAAGAGCAGAGTGTGCCCTCACCTTGGACCCATCCTGCCCTCTTCTCCTGAGATGGAGTAATGTTCCAGCTTGTAGAAGGACATCAGGACAAAGATATGTAATGAAAATAAGTCCAGGATGGCTGTCCTTGTGGGCATCAGCTGCTGGCATCTGCATTGCTGCTGCCATGAGCATGGCAAAGCAGGTAAGAGATTGCTTTTCCTTGTGTGACACAGGAGCTCTTGACTTGACAGCTAGAGGGATGCAATAGAAAGAGCTGCAACCTCTGCCAGACATGGCAAAGGTGAGTGGGATGTTGTTTCAGTTGCTGCTGATGTCAGGAAGGACTGTAAGGATGGAAAGGCTGGTGATTGCCATGGGCAGGGAAGCACATCTGGTTTTCATTTTCTCCTTCTCTTTGAGTGCCAGATAAACAGGGGAGAGTGTGCCCTCACCTTGGAACCCTCCTGCCCTTTTCTGCTGCGATGGTGAAATGTTCCAGCTTCTAGAAGGACATCAGGACAAAGATATGTAATGAAAATAAGTCCAGGCTGGCTGTCCTTGTGGGCATCAGCTGCAGGCATCTGCATTGCTGCTGCCAAGAGCATGGCAAAGCAGGTAAAAGATTGCTTTTCCTTGAGTGACCCAGGAGCTCTTGACTTGAAAGCTAGAGGGATGCAATAGAAAGAGCTGCAACCTCTGCCAGACATGGCAAAGGTGAGTGGGATGTTGTTTCAATTGGTGCTGAAGTCAGGAAGACTGTAAGGATGGAAAGGCTGGTGTTTGCCATGGGCTGGGAAACACATCTTGTTTTCATTTTCTCTTTGTGTGCCAGAATAAGAGCAGAGTGTGCCCTCACCTTGGACCCCTCCTGCCCTCTTCTGCTGAGATGGAGAAATGTTCCAGCTTGTAGAAGGACATCAGGACAAAGATATGTAATGAAAATAAGTCCAGGCTGGCTGTCCTTGTGGGCATCAGCTGCTGGCATCTGCATTGCTGCTCTCATGAGCATGGCAAAGCAGGTATATGGTTGCTTTTCCTTGTGTGACACAGGAGCTCTAGACTTGAAAGCTAGAGGGATGCAATAGAAAGAGCTGCAACCTCTGCCAGACATGGCAAAGGTGAGTGGGATGTTCTTTCCATTGCTGCTGATGGCAGGAAGGACTGTAAGGATGGAAAGTCTGGTGTTTGCCATGGGCAGGGAAACACATCTGGTTTTCATTTTCTCTTTCTCTTTTTGTGCCAGATAAACAGGGGAGAGTGTGCCCTCACCTTGGAACTCTCCTGCCCTCTGCTGCTGAGATGGAGAAATGTCCCAGGTCATAAAAGGACATCAGGACAAAGATATGTAGTGAAAATAAGTCCAGGCTGGCTGTCCTTGTGGGCATCACCTGCTGGCATCTGCATTGGTGTTGCCATGAGCATGGCACAGCAGGTAAGATATTGCTTTTCCTTGCTGGACAGGTGTTAAGCCGTTCTTATTCACCCTTTGCATCCACAGTATACAGTTTTTCCCACACTGCTGTTTCTGTCCAGCAATGTTAATATGTGCAGTGGTACAGAGGTTGGTGGCCCTGCCTGTGGCAGGGAGTTGGAGATTCCTGATCCTTGAGGTCCCTTCCAACCCGTGCCATTCTGTGTGTGTGTGTGTGACTGGCTAAACACCAATTGTTGCTAGCTCAGCAGGTATACTACTAATTATTGAACGCCTGACAGCTGCTTATCAACACTTGGCCACTATTTCTGGACACCTGCTCATCCCTGAATAGAGAGAAGTTTGGAAGGAGGACAGAGGGGAGTCTCTTGATGCCTGCCTGTTGCATCCCAACTTGCCCACAGAGTGAGTCAATTCGGCCCTGTGTGGAGGCCCTGGCTTCTTTGGAGTCTGTTTTTCTTTTGCTGAGCTTCTCCTATATAAACAGCATGGTCTTACAACATGCTTTCTGGTCCTTAATACTATACCCATGCAATTTGTAACTATTACAGTTCTGTAAGTGAGAATTGATCACATGATTGAACAACTGTATTTCTAAAATATGTTATGAAATAACTTCTTTTTACTAATACTAATAAAGTCTTTCTACTTTTTCAAACTGTTTCTAAGGGCAAATTACAAAACACATGGTGCTGTACTGCTTCAGAGCAATCCCTCATTTGATAGCCAGTGCAGAAACAACATTCCATCCTACAGCATTAGCTAGTTCAGAGGTACCAGACGTGTATCTGGATGTGGCTGTTGTGCATAACTGGGGCTGAGGGATCAGAAATGACAGCTCCACTCTTGGAGACCACAGAACTAAAATGGAAAGATAAAATAGTTGCAGGGCAATTGTTCTCTGTGCCTGAAGCAGGGACCGATTTATGGGGGAGAGATTTAACAGTTAAATGAGGATTACAGCTGCAAGTCTGTGAAACAGATATCAGGTTTCAATGAATGTGTTAACAGCTGGTGATGAGAAGAAATGAATCCAAAGGTGTGGGCAGGGGAAGGAAATCGGGGTGGACTCACAATTTTCCCTTACAAAGAACTGCCCAAGGAGGGAGTGGAGCTGTGAAACAGCAAGAATATCCCATAGCCTTAGAAGGGAGAGTGGGTCTAAAAGCTGTAACACAGACAGTGCTTAAGGATGGTCTTCTGGAACCTTGTCTGTGGCCTTATAACACCCCAATCCTGTCGGCACGGAAGGCAGACGGCACGTATCGGCTGGTGCAAGATGTAAGGAAATGACTGAACCCGTTCTCAAAAGACAGCCTGCGGCTCCTAACCCCTATACCCTAATGAGTCAGATCCCACACGGACAGCAGTGGTTTGGTGTGAGAGACCTCACAGATGCTTTCCGGACAGCCTTTGGACTCAGAGAGAAATGGCTGCGTTTGTATGAGGACACATTGTAATCCTATCGTGATTCGTGATGATACTGTAGATACTGGAACTCGTGCTAATCCTTGTCTTTGCAGCATTTGAAGCAAGCAGCTGGTGCTGCTGTCATGCAGAAAGCTCCCTTCCAACCACTCAGCAAGCATTTGGATGAGACAGCTTCCTGCTGGGGAGCCCTCCGACATCACTGCTGCCTCCTCCAGAACCATACCTGCAGATGCTTCAGAGCTCTTCAGCATGGACTTCCTTCCTCCCATCAGCAGCTGCTCCTGCACTGACCTTCATTCACACTGGGATACCATCTGCTTCCAGCAGGAGCTGACCTGCGAGACAGAGAAAGGAAACGTGGGATGAGCACCAATGCAGAAGCACAAGGCTGTGTCACCACCACGTCTTGCAGCCTTGGGAAGTCAGCTGCAACTGCAGCCTTGGTCAGAATTACAACGGGCACCGTAAATTAAGTGTGACCTCTGAAGTTGTTGCCATGATCAGAAATAGACGCTGAAATCGCTCACATAACTGTCGGTGGTTCCCTCCAAATTCTTTTGCTTTGGGGAACAGATGGACTCGGAATGGAAGGACACGAGAAAAATGACATCTGTTTGAGCTCAGCAGACTTGAGAGGTGGGCCTGGGTGAACCTCATGAGGTTCAGCACAGCCAAGTGCAAGGTTTGGCATTTGGGCCGGAGGAATCCCAGGCATTCTTTTGTCATCGTGGTGGTTTCCAATAGACCCCAACAATGAGACATCAGGTCGCCGTGTGGGCTCCTGGGTGACACTGCCATTTCCCAGCCATTGCAGCCTAGGGGCAAATAAAGTAAAATACTTCAGAAAGATCTCACACTGATTGCATATTTTACTGTTCTTTTACACAAAACAGAAGGGGAGGGCAGCAGATGCATGCAGCTGCATCAACACCCAGGCTGCTAAAGGAATGGAAAGACAGAAACATCAAATATCAATGCCTTATTCTAATGCAAGGAGGGAAGCTTTTTTCAATGTTATTTTTTATCATTTAAAATAAGCAGTTGGCACTCTTAAAGGAAAATCCTAGACCCCAGGTTCTGACAGTGTGGCAATGTGGACTCAGCTGTGACTGATCCAAACAGTCTGTTCCAGATTTTAACATCCCTTCTATGCATTCTCAAGTTTTCTCTCTTGACTTCCCCTTACAGCCATTAGATGCCAGCAAAACATCCCACAAACACTCCTTAACTCTGTGCACACAGGCACCCATCCAACCAGAGCCATCAGTCATTCCCAGCCATGCGCTCTTCCTCCAATCATGGTCAGCATCACACGGCCGTCACGCAGCTCACTTGACTCCGTTTTTCTCTTCTTTCTGGAGGTGTCCTTGCTTCTCAGCCTTACCTTCTCGTGATGTTTATCTCGCTCTGCAGCTCCTGCTCTGAATAGGCTTTCTTGGATTCCCGCATGACAGGCACACAATGCAGCCACAGCCCCTGCCACCAAGGTCAGCTCTTCAGCACACATTACCTGAGGAGCACTTGGCAACTCCTGCAACCTGAGCAGTGCCAGGAAGACTGTTTCACTTCTGCTTCTCCTGGCTCAGAAATTCATTTTCCTACCTAGAAAATGGGAAAAGAAAAGAAAGACAAAAAAATCCTGACATAAAGCAGACACAATTGATACTATGGAATTCTGGAAGGCAAGGGATTTGCCCTCTGTGATGAGAAGTTGACTGCAAAGAACTCAGAAGAGCCATGAGCAGGTTGTGAACTTGTGGGTAAAATTAGGAAGTGCAGCAGTGCAGGGCTTCTGGAGGTGAGGGTCTGCTACAGCCGCCTGGAAAGAGAGCCTGTTGGTGGGAGCTGCTTACTGCAGCCAGCAGAAGCATCGCACTCACTGACTCTCATCCTGATGGGGGATTCCAGTCAGTCTGGGAAATCAGCATGGCTGGCTGCAAGCAATCTGACAGACTCCTGGAGTGCAGTGAGAATCACTCTGTGGTGCAGGCATTGGGCACAGCAAGCAGAAGGGAAGCATTGCTGGACATGGTGCACACCAGGGGTTACGACAGGAGGCGGTCAGGGCTGCAGTGACCATGCCCTCCTTGAGTTGGTGATCTCAAGGAATGCGGGCCTGGCAGGAAGCAAAGGCAGGAGCCTGAACTTCAGGAGAGCCAGCTGCAGGCTGTTCCAGGAATTCTTGGACAAGATCCTCTGGACAACTGTTTGTAGGGGCAAAGGGATGGAAAAGAGCTGGTCACTTTCTCAGAAGAAAACTTGCTCAGGTTGCAGGCTGAGCTGCAGGAGAGGAAGGGGAGGAGGTGCCAGCACGGCTCTGCACGATGCTCTGCCACACTGGGCAGCTTGATCATGGCTCAGCAGTGGGATCCGACGAGGAGAAGGGGAGAAGGAAATCAAGGATGGGAGGGAAACATCAGACACAGTCGGTGAGTGTCTGTGAAGTCTTGCAGACCCAGAGATTCCCAGGTTGTTTCTGCTTTCGTAGCATCTTTGTGCTGCAGGGTGAGCAAAAGGTTCTGCTGCTTGATTCTTCTGCAGGAGCCGCCTAAAGGGGAAATGGCCACTGAGCTGCAGACCAAGCAGTACTGCCTGACGTTGGCCAGGGGAGCTTCTCCTGCTGCAATGTGATGATGACAGGTCTGGAGATGATCTGCACGGCCAGCTTGTAGGTGGGAGCCAGGAAAGGACATGATGGGAAGAGAGAGGTGTTAAGGAGCAGCCAAGGCATGAAAATGCATCAGAAAGCCCTGAAAAGCATCACAAAGCCACAGCCAGGAAGCTTGGGAGTATCATGAGCAGCATCCAGGATGCGAGAGATTATTTGCTACCATGCCAAATGGTAGCAGAGCTCCCCCTGCAGACATCCCAAAGCCAGACAAAACAGGAACAAACCCGGAGCTGAGCTGCACGCACCCCACAGCCACAGCATTGCAAGCTGGGGTGCCTTGTTGTGTGCTGCATTCATCCCAGTCCGTGTGAATGAAGACTCTGGAGGCAGTCAAGGCGTTGTTGAGCACGAGTGTGCTTTTATTATTATATAAAGGACAGGAGGGTGTGAGAGGTCCACGGTGAAGATGGGACTCATCCTGTCTTGTCATGGAGAGAGTGGCTCAGAGCTCTCAGTGCTGCTGTCCGGTGCCTGGGACTGGAGGCCTGATTGAAAGTCCCCCTGCAAGAGGCTCTGCTCCTCCTCACTGACGCTGACCTGCTCCTGCATGGAGGTGCTGCTGTTGGGGCACTCACACTGCTCTTGGGATGGCCTGCACTGCAGAGACTCCTGGTTACAATCCAGGCTGGTGACTGTGGTTTCTGGCAGGCCCAGGTCAGCATTTTCAGCAGAGCCAGGTGTAATGAGGGCATGAACTTGAATGAGCTCCTTCTCTCCATCACTGTTGTCATGTGTAAGGCTGCTGTTGGAACTGCAGCAATTTGTGCTTCCTAAGAGCTCTCCACTGATTGAAGCACACAGAGCATCCTCGCTACTTGCCCTGGATCTTGTGGGTTGGCAAGGGCTCGATTCACCTAGAAAGGATACACAGGGGTTAGTGTCAAACTTTCAGAAGCTGAATTACGACAGTGGTTCTTGATCAGGGGTGAAGATGCTAGGCAGGGGCTGGAATGCCAGAAGGAGATAGAAGTGCACTGCAAGCTTGAATTCGATGTTCCTGAAAAGCAGGGATTTGGAAGCTGCATTTGCACCCTTACCTGCCAGGACTACCACTGCTGTTTCTGAGTGCTGCCTGGCATTGCGCTGCAGTTGGCGTTTGCTCCCAGAGGATGGCTTTCTGAGCCTGAAGCAGCAACACCAACTGCTAGCTGGTGATTCCTCCTTCTTGCTGGGTGGATTTTGCCTGGAGAGAGAAAACAGCCAATGCTGTGAGTCGTGCGTGGTGCAGGGTGAGGGAAGAGCAGCACTGAGCTCTTGGCAGCAGTTGCTTGTTCCTAGCACTGCCTGGTTTCTGCAGAAACACAACTTAGAAACTCGCTCTGTTTCCAGCAGTTGAGGATGGCTCCATTCCTATAGCTCAGCCCTGAAGTCTTGCTGGCTAAATTCCCCTCACATCTGTCAAGCAAGATGCAGAGCATGTGAGCAAAGGCTCCACAGCTGTACAGCACAGCATCTGAGGGATGGCTTTGATGGAGCTGGCAGGCGTAACTGCTTTCTGAGGGACCGTGCAGCCATAAAGGAAGTTCAGAAGCATCTCTGACTCTTACATTAGCACCTCATCGGCCTCATCTCACTGCCATGTTTAATTTCTAGTGCCAGCAAGTCTGACCAACAGCTCTGCTTAGAGGAGAACTGGAATTGGTTTCAGGCATGTGGCCCTGACATCTGGAAAACCCCACCTTAGCCTAACTTACTTTCAGCAACTTTTGGCACTAGAAATCCTGGGAAAAAAACACAAAAACCCACCCAAACAATGATGCTAGGTGCTGGAAAAGAAAGTCCTCTTTACCTGTCAGATGGAAAGTCGATGACGGTGTGGAATTTGCCCTGCCCAGCTGCAGGGCTTTCCTCCACTTCAATGTCGTGGCTGCTCTCTGTCACAGGGGGAGAGCTGCTGTGGCCTCGCCTCTGTGCCTGTGCCTCCTCCAGGCTGAGCAGCTTTGTGGCAGCAGAAGAGACCCCCACAGACTTGGGCCCTGGGAGAGAATTGTGCCCTGTCAGGGAAAACCACAGGTAAGAGCGAGGATCAGAAAGCAGCAGCACAGCCACCACAGTTCTGAGGGAGGTGCTGTATTTTTCTCAGGCTTGCTTATCCGAGCCACTGGAAGAAGAGGAGCTCAAAATAACCATGTGGGCAGAGATCTGTTTATGGCAAAGGACACGGTCATCATTAAGAGCAGCTTACTGTATCAAAATAGGCAAGGAAAAACCCAAGGAAATGGGGGCAGGGAACTGAGAAAGCTTCGCATGCAACACACTTGCATCAAGCTTCTCTAGCATGCAAACCATAATAATGATGGTTTCCTCCTTGTGAAGTTTGGGTTTGGACATTCTCAGCATCCAGCTACAGGATGCCAGATTCTAATGGAAGCCCAGAGGTGTGCTGTCCCCTTGATGGTAAAAGAGAATCTCAAAGGTCCCGGAGAAGGCCTGCATTTGATCAAGGTGTCAGGTCAAGATCAAGCTAATGGAGGAAGACACTCACCTGCTGCATCTGCAATGTCTGCTCTGGATTTGGAGCAGAAGAGGACGTCTGTGTGGTTGATGAGAAATTCCACCACATCCGACTGCGTCTGCAGCTCCATGCAGGCAGCTCTTCCGCTGGCGCAGGCAGACTCGTTCTGCTGTGATCTGTAGAAAAGGCAAATTTTAGAAGTCATTTCTCCAAGACCGTTTCCCCGAGTCTGAATTGTTGCAGCCAAAAGCTGTCAGCTGAGGCTCTGGAGACTTCCGCAGTGGGCAATCAGTGATGCCACTGCAGAAATTCCCCTGGATGATCAAGGACACGTCAGTCCCATCTAAAGAACAGAGCACAGTTGTCACCTAGACATTGTGCCCGTGGGGATGGATAACAGCCCAGGCTCCAGCTCTGCTGTCAGCCACAGATTTTACAGGAGAAGAGCACATTTGATGGAGAAAAAGGGAGGACTGTTTTTTTTTTACTAAAGAACAGATGAAGCGTTGAAACAGAAGCAGAAGTTTACCTTAAGAGGTTTGGAGCCCACACAATGGCTAGGTTCTTGGCATGCATGTTTGTTATCGTGGAGCTCCCAGCCAGACACGCCAAGTGTCTCATGAGGTACTCCAGTGTCCTGGAAAACAAGAGAGGCAAACGTTCAGCACCAACGAGCATGCCATGCTGCAATTCATGAAGACAAAGGCTGGAACCGCATTGTTGCCCTCTGCAATACAGCAGGGCTGAGCTCAGCAGGCTGAGGGCAGCACTGACCTGTAGTGAGGAGCGGGCAGCTGCTGGATGACGTCCTGCATTCTGAGCAGCCGCTCCTCCTCTGTAGCGGCACCAACAGCATCCTGGAGTAGTGCAGAAAGGGAGCGAGACACCAATCAGGCTAGTACACCACTGCGAGTAAACCTCGTGGGGCTGACAGCAAAAGGGCCTCCGAGCTGGGGCACTGCTGCAGCCATCTGCCAAGAGGCCCAGGAAGAGGGAAATGAAAGACGTGGCCTTGTGCTTACCGAGAACTTGCCGTACAGCTGGTGGGTGAGCAGAGGGTTCGGGAGCTCCCTGAAGTACATCTTGCAGAGGGAGCTCACGCTGTGAATGTCACGGACGGTGAGCTCAGGAATCTGCTCCGACTCAAATTCCTGCCTGGAGAGAGGGACGCAAACCCGGTTGAGCGAGAGGAAGGCAAGCCCAAAGCCACACCAGATGCACTCAGGCTGTGTCAGTCGCAGCACTCTTACCGCAGTCTCTGGATGTTGGACGCGACGCCGGACAGGCGGTATATCCCCTGCACCACGCCGTGCTGCTCAATGAACTCAGCGCAGCTCTGGAGGACCTGGGGGACTGAAGAACACGTGCCAGCCGTCAGTGGAGCTCCTGATTCAATCGTGCTGCAGGCTGTGCTTCACATCCCATCCACTAAGCCCAGCCAGGCTTGGCTGAAGCAAATACAGATGTGCTTGTCTCTTAGGAGCATCCGCCTCACTTGATCCTTCAGCCATCAACTCCCATTACACGTGTCTCCACGGCTATCAGCCTGCCCCCTGCCAGATATGAGCTCCCTTTCATCTTCTTTAGATGCCCAGCAGAGGAAGATCTCAGGAATGGGCAGCTCCTTACCATCACGACCGGAGTGGAGAAGATGCTCTCCCAGGTCACCGCCAAACACCCTTTCCTTCTCCACCTCCCGCTCGGTCGGTTTCTTTGGGCGGGCCTTCACCAAGGAACGAAGGAAGGTGAGGATCTTGCTGCGTTTCTTGGGCACTGCACAACAAAAGGAAGAAACCAGGTCATTTCAGGTCCGGCTCCGTTGGACGAGGCCGAGCACAGCACATTCTACAGAGCACGTCAGAACGGGAAGAACATTACCAACCAGTACATACAAAAAGGGATTTTCCCCATCTCTGGAGGAGCCCAAGGCCAGGTTGGATGGGGCCCTGGGCAGCCTGATCTAGTCTCACATTAAATGTGGGGGCTGGGAGACCATCCTGAGGCGGGAGGGTTGGAGCATGATGATCCCTGAGGTCCCTTCCATCCCAAGCCATTCTATGAAGATTCTATACATTCCCCAAGTCCAATAATAAACACAGGAGGATTGGGCCAAATCTCTGCCCCATGGTGTGCATGAAGAATCATCAACCCAGAGGACAGTGTGGCATGGATAAAGGAGGTATTAAACATGGAACCACCCCAAAAAAGACTTCATTTTGCTTCCCCACACCATCAAATGTAACATCCCTACCTGGCTTTGGCACAGAATTGATGAGTGCCTCAGGAATGTTCTTATTAATGAGTTCCACACACTCCCCTGGGAAAAATCCAACCTGTAACAAGAAGAGAGGCCAACTATTGCATGCAGCACTTCTCAGATCTGAACTGTTAAACCTAAAGCCACGTAACATTTCCCTCGGAACGTGCTTGCCTGATGCTTTCTAAGACTATCCAGCAGAAAATGGCCATAGTCCACAGCATAAAGGTAATAATTTTTCAACATTTGCAGCCAAAGGCAAGGTTTTCTGACACCGACACAGGGAAACTGTTTATGTCCATTACCCATCCTGTCCAGGCAGAGCAGCTCTAAGCTGAGATTCCTGCCTTTACTGAAGTTGCACTCTCCAGTCTGAAGCTTGTGCCTACCTGGAAGCCGAGCTTGCCTCTCCACCAGGGGGTCAGCTCCTTTGGTGGCATGTCGATGACACACACGATGTCTCCCACCTGCAAGAGATTGCAACGTCAATCCCAGCTTCAGCACGGCTGGGAGGAAAGCACAGCTCAAATGACTGCATTCTTCTGCACTGCCAAACATCGCCAAGCATGAGAGCACTTGCACCAGTGCAGCTCTGAAGGCATTTGCCATTGTAAAATTGAACAACAAGGAACGCCTTGAACTGCTTACCTCAAAGGAGAGTTCATCCGCTGCCTGGGCAACGTATCTCTTAACGACATGGGCAGCAGCAATAGCTGGAACATTCACAGGTGCCACCTCATGGTCCAGCAGGGGCTTCCCCTTGTTCTCAGCCTGAAACAGAGAGCACAGGCCACAGTGAGGAGCTGGGAACCAACAAGGAGGACTTCAAGGTGAGGAGCACATCTGCAGAGAAAGCTGCAGGAAATGCACTCAGTCCTTATCATGGGCACTTGAGAAGGAACTGCAAGTCTAATAACGGCTGTTTCTCTCCCTGGTGTGCAGCAGGCACACGCCAGCAAAGATGCATCTCTCCCCACCCAGACCAATCAGCAATGGCACTGACGCAGACAGGTGGCCTTGTGTATTTTGCCCCCTCCTTTCCTGCGCTCTTTGTGCAGGAAGGCTGACTGTTTAAGATGCTAGGAGACCGTGAAGAGGGAAACCAAAGCTACGGCTGCAGTTACAAGGTGCAAACAGTGCCATTGCAAGCACCAAGCAGCTCTCTTGAGCAGTCCAACCAACAGCGAGGCCAAACAGAGCAGAGAATGATTGTTGTTTCTGCAGCCATTTCAAGGGAAAAGTCAGTAGAGGACAAACACAACAGCCGAGATGGCTCTGGTACTTTTATAAACTTGCCACTCTTGCACTACTGTCTTGCCACAGAGGAGCTCTCTTGGAAAGCAGGAGAGCACATCTGCGGCTCACTCTGCTGGCTGCAGTCAGGGAACAAAGACCAATCAGAGCTTCATACTCTACCTCTGTCCATGCCAGGTCAGGCCCACAGCTGATCTCGCTGCACGCCACAGCCATCAGCGTAGGTGTGACAAGCTGGAACTGAAAAGAAACACACTTTTATTTTCTCTGTTCACATCTCTGCTGTGCTCCCTACAGCTGTCGGGCACACTCACACAGCCCAAGCACGCCTGCTGGTGTCCCTGGTGATGCTGTGCAGCTCTGCACAAGCTGGGGCTGGGACTCTTTGCCTAAGGGATTGCTTTCCATAAAACCAGCTGGTCACAGCACCACAGACAGCATCCTTCTGAGGGCTGAGCTGCAGAGCACGTGGAGAAAACCCACACGTGACCAGCGTCCCATCAAAGCTGGATGAGGCTGTGTTACTAAACACGGGGCGTCACGGGCTGCTAAAGCATGTGGGGGGACAAAGCATGGCAGGTACCTGGCAAGAGATCAGAACGAGGGAGAGAAATCTCACGAATCCGCAGCCGTTCCTTGTCACTTTGCTCTGATCTTCCACGAGCAAAAGCTGCAGCAGGGAAGCAGGCAGAGGGTGGAGAGAGGAGAGAGAAAGAGCAGGTCAGTTTGCTTCCACGGTTTAGCAAAGACTACAAGGGAAAAACCAAAATCTGCCCTCCCTCAACTTAAAAACTTAAGTTTTCAACTTAAAACCATTTCCCCTTGTCCTGCAGTTATCTACCCTTTCAAAGAGTTGATTCCCCTCCTCTTTTTAGGCTCCTTTTAGGTACTGAAGGCTGCCATGAGGTCACCCCACTGCCTTCTTTTCTCCAGGCTGAACAAGCCCAGCTCCCTCAGCCTGTCTTTGCAGGGGAGGTGCTCCAGTCCCCTGATCATCTCTGTGGCTCGCCTCTGGACCCTCTCCAACAGCTCCCTGTCTTTCTGGACACTGTAGTGCAGCTGGGGCCTCACAAGAGCAGAGCAGGGGGGGACGATCACCTCCCTGTCCCTGCTGACCACCCCTCTGCTGATGGAGATAATGTGATCCTATGAGCTCCGCCAGCCAGCAGTTCTCAGCACTCACTGTCCCCCCGTCTCTCCCACACTGTCTCAGCTTACCTACAAGGTGCTGCACAGGACGGTGTGAAGACAAAGGGACGCAGTCGGTGCACAAGTGCAACAAGCGAGCTGCTCAGTCAGAGCTCCAGCGCTCCAATGAAGGGACGCAGCACGCACTGCTCCTCCCCTCATTCTAGCCCTTATGACATCACTGAGGGCCACCAGGCTGCTCCACCACGACGGACAGGGTGGGGAGGCAAGACCAGTCACAAGGGCAGAAGATTCCAACAGCCCAGCCCAACGTTCTGGAATCAGGGGCTGCTTGGAATTCTACCCCAGCCAAATCCTGGAGAAGCTGGCACGGGGTCGTCATGACCAAAGCGCAGGACCTGGCGCTTGCTCTTGTTGAGCCTCGCACAACTGGCCTCAGTGCATCCCTCTGGAGGGCCTTCCTGCCCTCAGCCAGATGGACGCTTCCTCCCAGCAGCGTACCTTGCAGTGCTGGGCCCATGTCAAATCCACACTAGAGTGGCTTTTGTTACATTCAAGGGCATGTTGCAGCACCAAGCTATTTCACCTGGAAGGAAATAAAGCAGGAGATGGGAGAAACACAGAACTGCTGCCAGACTGCTTTATCCCTTTCTCAGCCCAACTTCCCTTGCCTCATCCCCTACCCCAACTCCTGGATGATGCCCACAGGCTGATAGTTGGATCTCAAATCCATAGGACTCCTTTCACAGGGCTCCATCAAAAAGGCTGTCACACTTGTTCCGTACACTCACACTGACCCAGCAGTGGTATCACAGTCACTTAACACACACACAACAACCAAACCCCGAGCATGCACATCCCTTCCTGCGTGACTGCAGCCCGCAGCTCCCCTTCACACCTCCGTGGATCTCTGGTGTTTTACACTGATGCAGCCTCGCTGCAGCTCCGTGGCTGTCACACAAGGCCTGCAGGACCTCTTTCTCTGCAAACCCCGTCTGCAGGCATTGGTTCACGAGGTTCACCTCCTGCCCTCCTGAGCAAAAACAAGCACTAAGAACAAGAGCAAAGCACACTGGACTCGACCTGGCTGGATCCCCAACCCTCAGTCCTGTCAGACGGACCCTGGTGTGGAGACTCATCCCCAAAGCCTGGCTGGACATCAGCACAGGCATCATTCTTCAAACGCCCCATCCAAGCAGCAAGGGATCAAAGCGTTGGCACAGCTGAAACAGAAATGCTGTGTGAGTTTCCTGTTAGCACTGAGCAGGAACAAATCTACCGCTGAGCAGCAGGATGTGAGACAAGCAGCAGAAGACACCCAACCTGCAGAACCAGCTCGTTTGGGGTCGGTCCAGATGTTTGTCTGCTCCCTTCCCTGGCCCAGGCCAAGCTTGTGAGCTGCTCCTCCTTTGTGCAGGGGGAAATGGTGCAGATGCCATGTGGTGGCTATGCACAGCATGCCTTGGACTTGCTTTTCCTCTCTCCATCTGCCATTAGCAAACAGCATCTCCAGCCTCCAGAGATCACTGAGTCCAACCCCTGCACAACAGTGAAAAAAAAAGATATGATAAGGGGTACTTAAAGCACAGCATCTGTAATCAGATCAGACTCCTGCACTGTGAAGACTTCCATGAGTATTCCTGCAGAGTGCATCACTTAGTCTCTCCTAAGCCTTGTGTTCATGGTTTTCCTGTAAGAGCTTGTCTAAACACTGCCTGTAATCGTGGTTATGCTAGAAGCATTTGGATTTCTTGATCCTCAGTGTAATTTCAATAACAAATCCAGATGTTTTTTTGTTAGGGACAGCTTTCAATTTCTCAACTGAAATTTCAATATTGCATTAGGTGTTGACAACCACGGGGCTGCAGTACAGAGAATTACAGGAAGATGAATTTCTCCATCTCCATGCTCCTAGACATTTATGGTTACAGTGATGTAGTTATATACAAAGTTGCAAGATACCAAAGCTAGAATAACCTCTTGGTGCAGCAGGATGTCTGGAGCCCAAGTGCAGAGTCTCAGTGCTCCAAAGCCTTGAAGAGGTGCACCGTATGTGCTGGGGCTGATGACACAGACACTGGAGCAAGGCCAGTGTGATGTTAGAAACTTGACCAGCAGCTGATCTGTTGTCAGCCATTTCTGGACACAAACGGGATCTGGTCGACTTAGGACATGACCTTTGGGCTGGAGAGCAACTCCCCGAGGAATCACACAGCCACTGCAGACCGTTGGCAAGAACCCCATACCAAAACAGCTCATCTGCAATCAGTTTTTAATCTGTGCAGCAGTGAGTGGAACAGGCGCACGCTCTCTGGAATTGCAGGAATGTTCACAAGTGGAATGTACATCACCTGTGTGCTCCAGCTCTTCTGTGTGCATGCTAGGAGCAGTGATCCCCCTGCACCCAGGGCTGCAATAAGGTCCTGTGGGCTTTCTAACCTGCCCACCAGCAGCCCAGGCTGCCCAGAGCCACATCCAGCCTGGCCTTGGATGCCTGCAGGGATGGGGATCCACAGCCTCCCTGGGCAACCTGTTCCAGTGCCTCACCACCCTCTGGCTGAAAAACTTCCTCCTCACATCCAACCTAAAAATCAACACCCCCCGTCTCAGTTTAAAGCCATTCCCCACCTGTCCCATCACTGTCCACCCTCCAAAACAAAACACCTCGGCTGTTCAACACTGAAAGAGCAAAATAACCCACAGCTCTTACTTCCACTGTATGCATTTAATTCCAAACTTAAGGTCACAGGTTAATTACTCATGTGATCCTTCCTGACAGAAGAACTACTCGTAGTGATGTGTAGGAGTAAGGAACTGTTTGAAAAGGTCATGGACATATTAGAACTTGCAGCATTTATCTTAATAGATGCCTACATTGCAAAGCATTTTGTAAAACACACGTTACAAGTACTGTGCATTGGATTACACTATATCAAACTCTAAGTAACAATACAGGTTGCTTTTAAATCTACACTTACATGCTAACTCCTTGATAAAATTCCTGACTGCCTTCAGTTTTATAGCCAAAGCAGTGTTTGAGCTGGTAATGTACTCTTGAACAGCACTGCTGCCTTCAGCATTTGTATGTTTAGATCTGAAAAGAGAACTTGGTCATTATTTCACGATGAGAGAATCTTATATGACAAAACAGAATTACAAAAATCTGACAATACTGTAAAATGCCAGCGTAAGAATGTGGCTTTGATTTTTTTTTTTCTTTTTTTTTTTTAAATGGTGAGTGTACCATTAATTCAAGACAAGAATTTTGTTTGTAAGTCGATCTCTATAACTGTTCTTGGCATCATTCTGTAGGATGAACTAGATACATGGAATTTGGCACTGGCTCCCCGGGGCAGTGGTTTGGCACTGAGCTGACAAAGGCCAAAGAGCATTTGCACAATGCTCTCAGACACAGGGCTTGACCCATAGGAGGTCCGGTGTGGAACCAGGAGGTGGAATACATGATCCTCGAGGTCCCTTCCAAATACAGATATTCCATGATCCTCTAATACTTATATTCCCAAGTCCTGTACACAGTGCTCAGATGCTTAATTGAAAGGTTCCATGAAACAGTGAGGTATCTATGTCCCTTTACCACCCAGTTATTCAATTTGCCACGTGGATCTTTTATCCAGTCACATTAAAAAACCCCTCAAAGTATTTCCTTCAGTCTTCCATTCTGATAGAGCTTTCTGGAGCAAATAAAGAGTTGCAACTCAGAATGTCCACACCTCCCTTCCTGCACCCTGCATACATTTTTCATTGCACTGTGATTACGTACCATTCTATTGTCACCCTCATTCTGTCATTATCTAGGCAGTTTACTGCCATTAAATTTTCCAGCAACAGATGCCCACAAGTACAGCCAGCCTGGACTTATTTCCAATACTTACCTTTGTCCTGATGTCCTTGTAGGAGCTGGGACATTTCTCCATCTCAGCAGAAGAGGGCAGGAGGGGTCCAAGGTGAGGGCACGCTCTCCTCTATTTTTCTGGCACTCAAAGACAAAGGGAACAAGAAAACCAGATGTGTTTCCCTGCCCATGGCAAACACCAGCCTTTCCATCCTTACAGTCCTTCCTGCCATCAGCACAGACATTTTGCTTTCTTGTGCCACTTCATCCCTTTAGCATCTGGCATTCTAACAAAAAAGTACTTACATGGAATTTTAATATTTTCATATGAAATGTCAGAATTAGAACCATTATGTTTACCAAATATTTAAAACGTTCAACCCAGTGAGAAGTGAATTGATGTTGCATTTAGCATTCAGATAAGAACTTGTAAAGGAAGTAAAAAGTGCTGCTTTCATAAACTATAGTCTCATTGTCAAGCCTTGCGCTGTCTCAGCAGATTATTACAGAATGTTCATTCAAGCAGGAATTCAGAGATGCGTCTGAATTGATAACAACAACGAGTAATTAAGAAAGCTTGACTGAAGTCTGCTTGAGGATTCCAGTCTGAAGTGTGTTCCACCTGATGACAACTGGGAATGTCTTTCTCTCACCATTAGAACCATTGCACCTCTGACTAAACACATAGCTAATCACCACTGAAAACTAACTACATGTTGATTAACATTCAGAGAGATTGTGCAGGTGTCCTTTTAGGAACTGGCCTACAGTATGCTAAGAGGGATGGATGTGGGGACATGAGGATAACGTGCCCTCTGCCTTTTAAGACAGCCCCAGCAGAGCAGGTCAGCAGGCTGAAGAGCTGAGTGGGTCACCAGGGCTCAGAGACTTCACTCGGCCATCTGAAAGTTGAGGGACTTCAGCCCAAGCTGCCCTTTTCCATGCAGGCAAGGAGGCCAAGAGAAGGTGGATCGGCACGGTTCTGGTGCAGACAGGGGCTGCAGTGTGAGCAGGCCTACACAGACAAGGCTGTGCCCACACAGAGTGACAGCAGCTTTCGCTGTGAGCAGATTCCCAGGGGGCCTGAGCCATGGCAGTTCTTGATGGCAGCATGTTCCAATCAGCCCTGGAAGTCTTCTCTGGACGTCTGTCGCATTCTGGAATCCACACTGAGGACGCAGTCGCTGTGTCAGAGCAGCTGGCAGAGTCACGGGGAACCGTGACGTAGTTGGCCCAGGGAGCAACAACAAGGCCTGCACTGCTCAGCCAGCCCAGGCCAAAGGGGAGCACGAGAGAGAGCAGAGGAGAGAGGGGGGAAAGAGGGCCAGGAAGGAAAGGCCTGTGCCTGAATGGACGTGTAGCAGCAGCTGCTGACAGCAAACTCGGTGATGGCAGGGGCACAGCAGAGCAGTGCAATGCTGGCAGCTTCCTGTGTCTTTCACACAGGCACTGCAGACATGGCCAGCACTGGGAGATCAGCAGAACTGCTGCACACCTCTGCCAGCCCAGGCCAGAGGAGTGCAGAACAGTGAGCTGCTGCTGAGGGGAGAGAGGATGGCCTGAGAGCTGACCTGAGAGGCAGGGCTGGCTGTGTTACAGCAGCCTCTGTGTCCTCCTCCTGTGTCTGTGAGGGCCAGAGGGCCAGAAGAGAACATGCCCAGACAACGAAGCCCTGCTGTCCTCTGCTGCTCAGCTGGAGAGATGTTCCGCCTTCCTGAAGGACGCTGATCCAAAGGGAAGGAATCAAAGGAAGTCCAGGCTGGCTGTCCTTGTGGGCATCAGCTGCTGGCAGCTGCCTCTGTGCTGCCATGGGCAGGGCACAGCACACACAGTGTTTGCAGTTCCCTGTGTGACACTGGCCCTGGTGACCTGACAGCCAGAGGGAGACAAGAGAAAGAGCTGCCTCCCTCTGCCAGATGAGGCAAAGGTGAGAATCCCAGAATCACAGCATGGCCCGGGTTGGAAAGGAGCTCAAGGTTCATGAATCTCCAACCCTTGGCTCTCCAAGGGTGCACAGGGGGCTTTGTTCTCCCTGTGGTGCAGCTTCAGTGCCAACTCACAGCTGAGCTGGTTGGCACACTGTGACAGCCTGCCGCTCTGAAGCTCTTGGGGCAGTGCTCAGTTCTTTCTGAAGTACTCTGGAAATGCTGCTTCTCCTTCACCAAGTCAATGTCTGTTTCCAGACAGACGTCTTTTTCTCCTCTGTACACACAAACAGTATCTTGTAACTCCCTGGCACAGTGCTCAGAAGTGATACTTCTGGAAGCACGTCAGAGAAAAGTGGCCTTGTCCCAGTGGACTTTCAGAGCAGATGAGAACAAGTCTTGGTTGACGGCTTTCTTCTGCTTCTGGAACTGCACAGGCAGGTTGTGTGTTGTCATACTTTATGCCAGAGTGCCAAACTGAAGCAGTTTCTGCAACCTCTTTTTTTCATACTTGTCACTCTTTGCTGAGACCTTAACTTAGTCATTTTTAATGCGCTCTCATCTAAACTACTGTGTCCTCCAGTGTCAGTGTTGTATGAATCAGGACTGTGGGATTTCATCAGTGAAAGGATTCTGCTCTAATGACTGTCATTCTAAAGCTGATATTGTTTCTACCGCATCAGGCTTGCATGAAGCATCTTTGATCAACAGAGAAATCAGAAAAATTGCTTTTCCTATTGCAGTTTCCTTTTAACTAGTGATGAAAGCTGTCAGTTTATTTTTGGCACCAGAAATCCTGGGATGCAACCAGGTTAGATAAGAAGTGAAATTGAATCAACAGTAAAGGAACACAGATGAGATAGCATCACACAGCTCTGGAAAAGATGTTCCAGCTCTGTGTCTACCTACACCTTCAGGAGATGAAAAGTACTGGCTTACTGAGGTGTCCTGGGTTGCAGGTTCTGTTAATCTCCATTTTTGGAAGAGCTGCTTGCAATAAATACCTTGTAAGGTGAATGAGCTTGATAGAAGTAGGGTGTGAAAGAGATGGATTTGCTGTTTCCCGGAAGGTGCAGGAGTATTGCTGTGCCTACAGTCAGTAAACAAGGCAGAAATCACTGTGTTCTTCAGAATGACAAACAAAAGAATAAAAATCTTTTTGGGAGTGACAGCACGCCTGAATGAAGCACAAATCTAAACATTTAAAATAAGGGCTAGTGTCAAAGGGACTTGCAGTATATCTCGTGAAGAAATATTTGATGCTTCTTTAGGAAAGTCATCCTAACAAAAGTGTACTGATGTCTTTGCTGAGGATTTCCTTGGTTCCAGCCTGAAGGTGTGCGCAGGCATGAGCAGGCAGTGCTGAGCTGCAGGTGAGTGCCTGTGTCCCACAGCAGGAAACCCGTGGATGTCTTCAGGGGGTTGAAATGGGCAGAGCTGTAAAACCTGCAGGCTTTCACTGAAATTGTCCCCTGCTTTATTTTGTAATCTTAGTTTCACCAATGCTTTCCAATATAATTTTCGTATGAATGCAGATACATGGGATAGGATTTAAAGTTTTTATGGTGCTGCTGTATAGTTTTCTGTGGTCATCATAAGCCAATAAAAAAAATAAATGGTAATCAGGCAATCTATTAACAACCTGTGGCACGTGTAAAACAATGAAATTCCTTGCAGGAAGACAATATTGCCATATAATAATGTGGCTATCCAAAACTGTTAATTATACTTGATGAAATGCAGATAAACCTGAAATGCAGGACTTTGATCTTAGCCAAGAATAATAAAACTTATTATCATTCTTAAATTGGCAGCTGCTATCAAAAGCCTGTGTCTTATTTCCCTTTTAGTAACACTGGCTAAATCAGAGAAACTGATAAAAGAATATCATGATTGCAGCTTAGGGATTCTTTCCCACTTGACCAGAAGTAATCTATGTCCAAAAATGTCTGTAAATACATTTTCTATCTAATTTTGCCAGATCTATTGATATTTGAGATGAATGGCAAAAACATTTTGCGTACATAGATAAGCAATGCAAATTCGCTGGATTGTTTTAGAGAAAAAAGCTCTGGTTATCAGATCGTTTCCATGCAGAAATAAGATTTACAGAAAAATTCTCATTATTATTATTCATGCATGAATAAGTTCAAAAAAGAGATGTGGGGGATGTTGTTTCAATTCCAGGTGATTGTAGGAAGGACTGTCAGGATGGAAAGGCTAGTGTCTGCCATGGGCAAAGAAACACTTCTGGTTTTCATGTTCCCTTTGTCTTTGAGTGCAAGAGGCCATGAGGAGAGTGTGCCCTAAACTTGCACCCTTTTTGACCATTGCAGCAGAGATGGAGAAGTGTTCAACCTTCTAGAAGGACTTCAGGACAAAGATATGTAATGAAAATAAGTCCAGGTTGGCTGTCCTTGTGTGCATAAGCTGCTCGCATCTGCATAGTTGTTGCTATGGGAATGGCAGAACAGCTGGAATGTTGCATTTCCTTGTGTGACACAAGCACTGGTGAATTCAAAGCAAGAGGGGTATAATAGAAAGAGCATCACCTCCCTGCGAGATTAGGAAAAGGTGAGTGGGATGTTGTTTCAATTAGTGCTGATGGCAGGAAGGACTGTAAGGATGGAAAGGCTGGTGTTTGCCATGGGCAGGGAAACACATTTGCTTTTCATTTTGTCTTAATCTTTCAGTGCTAGATAAATAGAAAAGAGTGTGCCCTCACCTTGGAACTCTCCTGCCCTCTTCTGCTGCGACGGAGAAATGTTCCAACTTGTAGAAGGACATCAGGACTAAGATATGTAATGAAAATAAGTCCAGGATGGCTGTCCTTGTGGGCATCAGCTGCTGGCATCTGGACTTCTGTGCCATGAGCATGGCAAAGCAGGTAAAAATTGCGTTTCCTTGTGTGACACAGGAGCTCTTGACTTGAAAGCTAGAGGGATGCAATAGAAAGAGCTGCAACCTCTGCCTGACATTGCAAAGGTGAGTGGGATGTTGTTTCAGTTGCTACTGATGTCAGGAAGGACTGTAAGGATGGAATGTCTGGTGTTTGCCATGGGCAGGGAAACACATCTGGTTTTCATTTTCTCTTTTTCTTTGAGTGCCAGATATACAGGGGAGAGTGTGCCCTCACCTTGAACCCATCCTGCCATCTTCTGCTGAGATGGAGAAATCTTCCAGCTTGTAGAAGGACATCAGGACAAAGATATGTAATGAAAATAAGTCCAGGCTGGCTGTCCCTGTGGGCATCAGCTGCTGGCATCTGCATTGCTGCTGCCATGAGCATGGCACAGCAGGTAAAAGATTGCTTTTCCTTGTGGGACAGCTGTTAAGCCATTCTGATTCACCCTATGCATCCACAGCATACAGTTTTTCCCACACTGCTGTTTCTATCCAGCAATGTGCATATGTGCAGTGGTACAGAGGTTGGTGGCCCTGCCTGTGGCAGGGGGTTGGAGATTCCTGATCCTTGAGGTCCCTTCCAACCCGGGCCATTCTGTGTGTGTGTGTGTGACTGGCTAAACACCAATTGTTGCTAGCTCAGCAGGTGTACTGCTAATTATTGAACGCCTGACAGCTGCTTATCAACACTTGGCCACTATTTCTGGACACCTGCTCATCCCTGAAGAGAGAGAAGTTTGGAAGGAGGACAGAGGGGAGTCTCTTGATGCCTGCCTGTTGCATCCCAACTTGCCCACAGAGTGAGTCAGTTCGGCCTTGTGTGGAGGCCCTGGATTCTTTGGAGTCTGTTTTTCTTTTGCTGAGCTTCTCCTATCCAAACAGAATGGCCTTACAACATGCTTTCTGGTCCTTAATACTAAACCCATGCAATTTGTATCTATTACAGTTCTGTAAGTGAGAATTGATCACATGATTGAACAACTGTATTTCTAAAATATGTTATGAAATAACTTCTTTTTACTAATACTAATAAAGTCTTTCTACTTTTTCAATCTGTTTCTAAGGGCAAATTACAAAACACATCGTGCTGTACTGCTTCAGAGCAATCCCACATTTGATAGCCAGTGCAGAAACAACATTCCATCCTACAGCATTAGCTAGTTCAGAGGTACCAGGCGTGTATCTGGATGTGGCTGTTGTGCATAACTGGGGCTGAGGGATCAGAAATGACAGCTCCACTCTTGGAGACCACAGAACTAAAATGGAAAGATAAAATAGTTGCAGGGCAATTGTTCTGTGTGCCTGAAGCAGGGACCGATCTTAAACTGTTAAGATTTAACAGTTAAATGAGGATTACAGCTGCAAGTCTGTGAAACAGATGTCAGGTGTCAATGAATGTGTTAACAGCTCTGATGAAGAAGAAATGAATCCAAAGGTGTAGGCAGGGGAAGGAAATCGGGGTGGACTCACAATTTTCCCTTACAAATAACTGCCCAAGGAGGGAGTGAAGCTGTGAAACAGCAACAATATCCCATAGCCTTAGAAGGGAGAGTGGGTCTAAAAGCTGTAACACAGACACTGGTTAAGGATGGTCTTCTGGAACCTTGTCTGTGGCCTTATAACACCCCAATCCTGTCGGCACGGAAGGCAGACGGCACGTATCGGCTGGTGCAAGATGTAAGGAAATGACTGAACCCGTTCTCAAAAGACAGCCTGTGGTTCCTAACCCCTATACCCTAATGAGTCAGATCCCACACGGACAGCAGTGGTTTGGTGTGAGAGACCTCAAAGATGCTTTCCGGACAGCCTCTGGACTCAGAGAGAAATGGCTGCGTTTGTATGAGGACACATTGTAATCCTATCGTGATTCGTGATGATACTGTAGATACTGGAACTCGTGCTAATCCTTGTCTTTGCAGCATTTGAAGCAAGCAGCTGGTGCTGCTGTCATGCAGAAAGCTCCCTTCCAACCACTCAGCAAGCATTTGGATGAGACAGCTTCCTGCTGGGGAGCCCTCCGACATCACTGCTGCCTCCTCCAGAACCATACCTGCAGATGCTTCAGAGCTCTTCAGCATGGACTTCCTTCCTCCCATCAGCAGCTGCTCCTGCACTGACCTTCATTCACACTGGGATACCATCTGCTTCCAGCAGGAGCTGACCTGCGAGACAGAGAAAGGAAACGAGGATGAGCACCAATGCAGAAGCACAAGGCTGTGTCACCACCACGTCTTGCAGCCTTGGGAAGTCAGCTGCAACTGCAACCTTGGTCAGAATTCTTTTGCTTTGGGGAACAGATGGACTCGGAATGGAAGGACACGAGAAAAATGACATCTGTTTGAGCTCAGCAGACTTGAGAGGTGGGCCTGGGTGAACCTCATGAGGTTCAGCACAGCCAAGTGCAAGGTTTGGCATTTGGGCCGGAGGAATCCCAGGCATTCTTTTGTCATCGTGGTGGTTTCCAATAGACCCCAACAATGAGACATCAGGTCGCCGTGTGGGCTCCTGGGTGACACTGCCATTTCCCAGCCATTGCAGCCTAGGGGCAAATAAAGTAAAATACTTCAGAAAGATCTCACACTGATTGCATATTTTACTGTTCTTTTACACAAAACAGAAGGGGAGGGCAGCAGATGCATGCAGCTGCATCAACACCCAGGCTGCTAAAGGAATGGAAAGACAGAAACATCAAATATCAATGCGTTATTCTAATGCAGGGAGGGAAGCTTTTTTCAATGTTACTTTTTATCATGTAAAATAAGCAGTTGGCACTCTTAAAGGAAAATCCTAGGCCCCAGGTTCTGGCAGTGTGGCAATCTGGCACGGACTCAGCTGTGAATGATCCAAACAGTTTGTTCCAGATTTTAACATCCCTTATATGCATTCTCAAGTTTTCTGTCTTATCTTCCCCTTACAGCCGTTAGATGCCAGCAAAACATCCCACAAACACTCCTTACCTCTGTGCACACAGGCACCCATCCAACCAGAGCCACCAGTCATTCCCAGCCATGCGCTCTTCCTCCAATCATGGTCAGCATCACACGGCCGTCACGCAGCTCACTTGACTCAGTTTTTCTCTTCTTTCTGGAGGTGTCCTTGCTTCTCAGCCTTACCTTCTCGTGATGTTTATCTCGCTCTGCAGCTCCTGCTCTGAATAGGCTTTCTTGGATTCCCGCATGACAGGCACAAAATGCAGCCACAGCCCCTGCCACCAAGGTCAGCTCTTCAGCACACATTACCTGAGGAGCACTTGGCAACTCCTGCAACCTGAGCAGTGCCAGGAAGACTGTTTCACTTCTGCTTCTCCTGGCTCAGAAATTCATTTTCCTACCTAGAAAATGGAAAAAGAAAAGAAAGACAAAAAATCCTGACATAAAGCAGACACAATTGATACTATGGAATTCTGGAAGGCAAGGGATTTGCCCTCTATGATGAGAAGTTGACTGCAAAGAACTAAGAAGAGCCATGAGCAGGTTGTGAACTTGTGGGTAAAATTAGGAAGTGCAGCAGTGCAGGGCTTCTGGAGGTGAGGGTCTGCTACAGCCGCCTGGAAAGAGAGCCTGTTGGTGGGAGCTGCTTACTGCAGCCAGCAGAAGCATCGCACTCACTGACTCTCATCCTGATGGGGGATTCCAGTCAGTCTGGGAAATCAGCATGGCTGGCTGCAAGCAATCTGACAGACTCCTGGAGTGCAGTGAGAATCACTCTGTGGTGCAGGCATTGGGCACAGCAAGCAGAAGGGAAGCATTGCTGGACATGGTGCACACCAGGGGTTACGACAGGAGGCGGTCAGGGCTGCAGTGACCATGCACTCCTTGAGTTGGTGATCTCAAGGAATGCGGGCCTGGCAGGAAGCAAAGGCAGGAGCCTGAACTTCAGGAGAGCCAGCTGCAGGCTGTTCCAGGAATTCTTGGACGAGATCCTCTGGACAACTGTTTGTAGGGGCAAAGGGATGGAAAAGAGCTGGTCACTTTCTCAGAAAAAAACTTGCTCAGGTTGCAGGCTGAGCTGCAGGAGAGGAAGGGGAGGAGGTGCCAGCACAGCTCTGCACGATGCTCTGCCACACTGGGCAGCTTGATCATGGCTCAGCAGTGGGATCCGACGTGGAGAAGGGGAGAACGAAATCAAGGATGGGAGGGAGCCATCAGACACAGTCGGTGAGTGTCTGTGCAGTCTTGCAGACCCAGAGATTCCCAGGTTGTTTCTGCTTTCGTAGCATTTGTGTGCTGCAGGGTGAGCAAAAGGTTCTGCTGCTTGATTCTTCTGCAGGAGCCGCCTAAAAGGGAAATGGCCACTGAGCTGCAGACCAAGCAGTACTGCCTGACGTTGGCCAGGGGGAGCTTCTCCTGCCGCAGTGTGCTGATGACAGGTCTGGAGATGATCTGCACGGCCAGCTCGTAGGTGGAAGCCAGGAAAGGAAATGATGGGAGGAGAGAGGTGTTAAGGAACAGCCAAGGCATCAAAATGCATCAAAAAGCCCTGAAAAGCGTCACAAAGCCACAGCCAGGAAGCTTGGGAGTATCATGAGCAGCATCCAGGATGCGAGAGATTATTTGCTACCATGCCAAATGGTAGCAGAGCTCCCCCTGCAGACATCCCAAAGCCAGACAAAACAGGAACAAACCCGGAGCTGTGCTGCACGCACCCCACAGCCACAGCATTGCAAGCTGGGGTGCCTTGCTGTGTGCTGCATTCATCCCAGTCCGTGTGAATGAAGGCTCTGGAGGCAGTCAAGGCGTTGACTGAACACGAGTGTGCTTTTATTATTGTATAAAGGACAGGAGGGTGTGAGAGGTCCACGGTGAAGATGGGACTCATCCTGTCTTGTCATGGAGAGAGTGGCTCAGAGCTCTCAGTGCTGCTGTCCAGTGCCTGGGACTGGAGGCCTGATTGAAAGTCCCCCTGCAAGAGGCTCTGCTCCTCCTCACTGATGCTGACCTGCTCCTGCATGGAGGTGCTGCTGTCGGGGCACTCACACTGTGCTTCAGATGGGCTGCACTGCAGAGACTCTGGGTTAAAATCCACACTTGTGACTGTGGTGTCTGGGAGGCTCAGGTCAGCAACTTCAGCAGAGCCAGGTGTAATGAGAGCATGGACTTCGATGAGCTCCTTCTCTCCATTAATGTTGTTAGATGGAAGGCTGCTATTAGAACTGCAGCAATTTGTGCTTCCTATGAGCTCTCCACTGATGGAAGCACACAGAGCATCCTCGCTACTTGCCCTGGATCTTATGGCTTGGCAAGGGCTCGATTCACCTAGAAAGGATACACAGGGGTTAGTGTCAAACTTTCACAAGCTGAATTACGACAGTGGTACTTGATCAGGGGTGAAGATTTAGGCACGGGATTGAACGCTAGAAAGAGATACATGTGCAGAGCAAGCTTGAATTGTATGTTCCTGAAAAGCAGGGATTTGGAAGCTGCATTTGCACCCTTACCTGCCAGGACTACCACTGCTGTTTCTGAGGGCTGCCTGGCATTGCGCTGCAGTTGGCGTTTGCTGCCAGAGGATGGCTTCCTGAGGCTGAAGCAGCAACACCAACTGCTAGCTGGTGATTCCTCAGTCTTGCTGGGTGGATTTTGTCTGGAGAGAGAAAACAGCCAATGCTGTGAGTCGTGCGTGGTGCAGGGTGAGGGAAGAGCAGCACTGAGCTCTTGGCAGCAGTTGCTTGTTCCTAGCACTGCCTGGTTTCTGCAGGAAAACACAAAAACCCACCCAAACAATGATGCTAGGTGCTGGAAAAGAAAGTCCTCTTTACCTGTCAGATGGAAAGTCAACGACGGTGTGGAATTTGCCCTGCCCAGCTGCAGGGCTTTCTTCCACTTCAATGTCCCTGCTGCTCTCTGTTACCACAGAAGAGGTGCTGTGGCCTCGCCTCTGTGCCTGTGCCTCCTCCAGGCTGAGCAGCTTTGTGGCAGCAGAAGAGACCCCCACAGACTTGGGCCCTGGGAGAGAATTGTGCCCTGTCAGGGAAAACCACAGGTAAGAGCGAGGATCAGAAAGCAGCAGCACAGCCACCACAGTTCTGGGGGAGGTGCTGTATTTTTCTCAGGCTTGCTTATCCGAGCCACTGGAAGAAGAGGAGCCCAAAATAACCATGTGGGAAGAGGTGTGTTTATGGCAAAGGACACGGTCATCATTAAGAGCAGCTTACTGTATCAAAATAGGCAAGGAAAAACCCAAGGAAATGGGGGCAGGGAACTGAGAAAGCTTCGCTGCCACACTTGCATCAAGCTTTTCCTGCGTGCAAACCATAATAATGACGGTTTCCTCCTTGTGAAGTTTGGGCTTGGACATTCTCAGCATCCAGCAACAGGATGCCATACCCTAATGGAAGTCCAGAGGTCTGCTGTCCCCTTGATGGTAAAAGAGTATCTCAAACATCCTGGAGAAGGCCTGCATTTGGTCAAGGTGTCAGGTCAAGATCAAGCTAATGGAGGAAGACACTCACCTGCTGCATCTGCAATGTCTGCTCCGGATTTGGAGCCGAAGAGGACGTCGGTGTGGTTGATGATGAATTCCACCACATCCGACTGCGTCTGCAGCTCCATGCAGGCAGCTCTTCCGCTGGCGCAGGCAGACTCGTTCTGCTGTGATCTGTAGAAAAGGCAGATTTTAGAAGTCATTTCTCCAAGACCGTTTCCCCGAGTCTGAATTGTTGCAGCCAAAAGCTGTCAGCTGAGGCTCTGGAGACTTCCGCAGTGGGCAATCAGTGATGCCACTGCAGAAATTCCCCTGGATGATCAAGGACACGTCAGTCCCATCTCAACAAGACTGCAGAAATTGTCAACTAGACATTGTGCCCGTGGGGATGGAGAACAGCTCAGGCTCCTGCTCTTCTGTCAGCCACAGATTTTACAGGAGAAGAGCACATTTGATGGAGAAAAAGGGAGCACTGTTTTTTTTTTTAATGGAGAACAGATGTAAGCGTTGTGTTGAAACAGAACCAGAAGTTTACCTTAAGAGGTTTGGAGCCCACACAATGGCTAGGTTCTTGGCATGCATGTTTGTTATACTGGAGCTCCCAGCCAGACACGCCAAGTGTCTCATCAGATACTCCAGAGTCCTGGAAAACAAGAGAGGCAAACGTTCAGCACCAACGAGCATGCCGTGCTGCAATTCAGAAAGACAAAGGCTGGAACCACATCGTTGCCCTCTGCAATGCAGCAGGGCTGAGCTCAGCAGGCTGAGGGCAGCACTGACCTGTAGTGAGGAGCGGGCAGCTGCTGGATGACGTCCTGCATTCTGAGCAGCCGCTCCTCCTCTGTAGCGGCACCAACAGCATCCTGGAGTAGTGCAGAAAGGGAGCGAGACACCAATCAGGCTAGTACACCACTGCGAGTAAACCTCGTGGGGCTGACAGCAAAAGGGCCTCCGAGCTGGGGCACTGCTGCAGCCATCTGCCAAGAGGCCCAGGAAGAGGGAAATGAAAGACGTGGCCTTGTGCTTACCGAGAACTTGCCGTACAGCTGGTGGGTGAGCAGAGGGTTCGGGAGCTCCCTGAAGTACATCTTGCAGAGGGAGCTCACGCTGTGAATGTCACGGACGGTGAGCTCAGGAATCTGCTCCGACTCAAATTCCTGCCTGGAGAGAGGGACGCAAACCCGGTTGAGCGAGAGGAAGGCAAGCCCAAAGCCACACCAGATGCACTCAGGCTGTGTCAGTCGCAGCACTCTTACCGCAGTCTCTGGATGTTGGACGCGACGCCGGACAGGCGGTATATCCCCTGCACCACGCCGTGCTGCTCAATGAACTCAGCGCAGCTCTGGAGGACCTGGGGGACTGAAGAACACGTGCCAGCCGTCAGTGGAGCTCCTGATTCAAGTCCTGCTGCAGGCTGTGCTTCACATCCCATCCACTAAGCCCAGCCAGGCTTGGCTGAAGCAAATACAGATGTGCTTGTCTCTTAGGAGCATCCGCCTCACTTTATCCTTCAGCCATCAACTCCCATTACACGTGTCTCCACTGCTGTCAGCCTGCCCCCTGCTAGATACGAGCTCCCTTTCATCTTCTTTAGATGCCCAGCAGAGGAAGATCTCAGGAATGGGCAGCTCCTTACCATCACGACCGGAGTGGAGAAGATGCTCTCCCAGGTCACCGCCAAACACCCTTTCCTTCTCCACCTCCCGCTCGGTCGGTTTCTTTGGGCGGGCCTTCACCAAGGAACGAAGGAAGGTGAGGATCTTGCTGCGTTTCTTGGGCACTGCACAACAAAAGGAAGAAACCAGGTCATTTCAGGTCTGGCTCCGTTGGACGAGGCCGAGCACAGCACATTCTACAGAGCACGTCAGAACGGGAAGAACGTTACCAACCAGTACATACAAAAAGGGATTTTCCCCATCTCTGGAGGAGCCCAAGGCCAGGCTGGATGGGGCCCTGGGCAGCCTGATCTAGTCTCACATTAAATGTGGGGGCTGGGAGACCATCCTGAGGCGGGAGGGTTGGAGCATGATGATCCCTGAGGTCCCTTCCATCCCAAGCCATTCTATGAAGATTCTATACTTTCCCCAAGTCCAATCATAAACACAGGAGGATTGGGCCAAATCTCTGCCCCATGGTGTGCATGAAGAATCATCAACCCAGAGGACAATGTGGCATGGATAAAGGAGGTACTAAACATGGAACACACCCCAAAAAAGACTTCATTTTGCTTCCCCACACCATCAAATGTAACATCCGTACCTGGCCTTGGCACAGAGTTGATGAGTGCCTCAGGACTGTTCTTATTAATGAGTTCCACACACTCCCCTGGGAAAAATCCAACCTGTAACAAGAAGAGAGGCCAACTATTGCATGCAGCACTTCTCAGATCTGAACTGTTAAACCAAAAGCCACGTAACATTTCCCTCGGAACGTGCTTGCCTGACGTTCCATAAGACTATCCAGCAGAAAATGGCCATAGTTCACAGCATAAAGGTAATAATTTTTCAGCATTTGCAGCCAAAGACAAGGTCCCCTGACACCGACACAGGGAAACTGTTTATGTCCACTAGGCATCCTGAGCAGGCAGAGCAGCTCTAAGCTGAGATTCCTGCCTCTACTGAAGTTGCACTCTCCAGTCTGAAGCTTGTGCCTACCTGGAAGCCGAGCTTGCCTCTCCACCAGGGGGTCAGCTCCTTTGGTGGCATGTCGATGACACACACGATGTCTCCCACCTGCAAGAGATTGCAACGTCAATCCCAGCTTCAGCACGGCTGGGAGGAAAGCACAGCTCAAATGACTGCATTCTTCTGCACTGCCAAACATCGCCGAGCATTAAAGCACTTGCACCAGTGCAGCTCTGAAGGCATTTGCCATTGTAAAACTGAACAACAAGGAACGCCTTGAACTGCTTACCTCAAAGGAGAGTTCATCCGCTGCCTGGGCAACGTATCTCTTAATAGCATGGGCAGCAGCAATAGCTGGAACATTCACAGGTGCCACCTCATGGTCCAGCAGGGGCTTCCCCTTGTTCTCAGCCTGAAACAGAGAGCACAGGCCACGGTGAGGAGCTGGGAACCAACAAGGAGGATTTCAAGGTGAGGAGCACATCTGCAGAGAAAGCTGCAGGAAATGCACTCGGTCCTTATCATGGGCACTTCAGAAGGTACTGCAAGTCTAATAACGGCTGTTTCTCTCCCTGGTGTGCAGCAGGCACACGCCAGCAAAGATGCATCTCTCCCCACCCAGACCAATCAGCAATGGCACTGACGCAGACAGGTGGCCTTGTCCATTTTGCCCCCTCCTTTCCTGCGCTCTTTGTGCAGGAAGGCTGACTGTTTCAGATGCTAGGAGACCGTGAAGAGGGAAACCAAAGCTACGGCTGCAGTTACAAGGTGCAAACAGTGCCATTGCAAGCACCAAGCAGCTCTCTTGAGCAGTCCAACCAACAGCGAGGCCAAACAGAGCAGAGAATGACTGTTGTTTCTGCAGCCATTTGAAGGGAAAAGTCAGTAGAGGACAAACACAACAGCCGAGATGGCTCTGGTACTTTGATAAACTTGCCACGCTTGCACTACTGTCTTGCCACAGAGGAGCTCTCTTGGAATGCAGGAGAGCACATCTGCGGCTCACTCTGCTGGCTGCAGTCAGGGAACAAAGACCAATCAGAGCTTCATACTCTACCTCTGTCCATGCCACATCAGGCCCACAGCTGATCTCGCTGCACGCCACAGCCATCAGCGTAGGTGTGACAAGCTGGAACTGAAAAGAAACACACTTTTATCTTCTCTGTTCACATCTCTGCTGTGCTCCCTACAGCTGTTGGGCACACTCACACAGCCCAAGCACGCCTGCTGGTGTCCCTGGTGATGCTGTGCAGCTCTGCACAAGCTGGGGCTGGGACTCTTTGCCTAAGGGATTGCTTTCCTTAAGACCAGCTGGTCACAGCACCACAGACAGCATCCTTCTGAGGGCTGAGCTGCAGAGCACGTGGAGAAAAACCCACACGTGACCAGCGTCCCATCAAAGCTGGATGAGGCTGTGTTACTAAACACGGGGCGTCACGGGCTGCTAAAGCATGTGGGGGGACAAAGCATGGCAGGTACCTGGCAAGAGATCAGAACGAGGGAGAGAAATCTCACGAATCCGCAGCCGTTCCTTGTCACTTTGCTCTGATCTTCCACGAGCAAAAGCTGCAGCAGGGAAGCAGGCAGAGGGTGGAGAGAGGAGAGAGAAAGAGCAGGTCAGTTTGCTTCCATGGTTTAGCAAAGAATACAACGGAAAAAACTAAATCTGCCCTCCCTCAACTTAAAAACTTAAGTTTTCAACTTAAAACCATTTCCCCTTGTTCTGCTGTTATCTACCCTTTCAAAGAGTTGATTCCCCTCCTCTTTTTAGGCTCCCTTTAGGTACTGAAGGCTGCCATGAGGTCACCCCACAGCCTTCATTTCTCCAGGCTGAACAAGCCCAGCTCCCTCAGCCTGTCTTTGCAGGGGAGGTGCTCCAGTCCCCTGATCATCTTTGTGGCTCGCCTCTGGACCCTCTCCAACAGCTCCCTGTCTTTCTGGACACTGTACTGCAGCTGGGGCCTCACAAGAGCAGAGCAGGGGGGGACGATCACCTCCCTGTCCCTCATGGCCACCCCTCTGCTGATGGAGATAATGTGATCCTATGAGCTCCGCCAGCCAGCAGTTCTCAGCACTCACTGTCCCCCCGTCTCTCCCACACTGTCTCAGCTTACCTACAAGGTGCTGCACAGGACGGTGTGAAGACAAAGGGACGCAGTCGGTGCACAAGTGCAACAAGCGAGCTGCTCAGTCAGAGCTCCAGCGCTCCAATGAAGGGACGCAGCACGCACTGCTCCTCCCCTCATTCTAGCCCTTATGACATCACTGAGGGCCACCAGGCTGCTCCACCACGACGGACAGGGTGGGGAGGCAAGACCAGTCACAAGGGCAGAAGATTCCAACAGCCCAGCCCAACGTTCTGGAATCAGGGGCTGCTTGGAATTCTAGCCCAGCCAAATCCTGGAGAAGCTGGCACGGGGTCGTCATGACCAAAGCGCAGGACCTGGCGCTTGCTCTTGTTGAGCCTCGCACAACTGGCCTCAGTGCATCCCTCTGGAGGGCCTTCCTGCCCTCAGCCAGATGGACGCTTCCTCCCAGCAGCGTACCTTGCAGTGCTGGGCCCATGTCAAATCCACACTAGAGTGGGTTTTGTTACATTCAAGGGCATGTTGCAGCACCCATCTATTTCACCTGGAAGGAAATAAAGCAGGAGATGGGAGAAACACAGAACTACTGCCAGACTGCTTTATCCCTTTCTCAGCCCAACTTCCCTTGCCTCATGCCCTACCCCAACTCCTGGATGATGCCCACAGGCTGACAGTTGGATCTCAAGTCCATAGGACTCCTTTCACAGGGCTCCATCAAAAAGGCTGTCACACTTGTTCTGTACACTCACACTGACCCAGCAGTGGTATCACAGTCACTTAACACACACACAACAACCAAACCCCGAGCATGCACATCCCTTCCTGCGTGACTGCAGCCCACAGCTCCCCTTCACACCTCCGTGGATCTCTGGTGTTTTACACTGATGCAGCCTCGCTGCAGCTCTGTGGCTGTCACAGAAAGCCTGCAGGACCTCTTTCTCTGCAAACCCCGTCTGCAGGCATTGGTTCACGAGTTTCATCTCCTGCCCTCCTGAGCAAAAACAAGCACTAAGAACAAGAGCAAAGCACGCTGGACTCGACCTGGCTGGATCCCCAACCCTCAGTCCTGTCAGACGGACCCTGGTGTGGAGACTCATCCCCAAAGCCTGGCTGGACATCAGCACAGGCATCCTTCTTCAAACGCCCCATCCAAGCAGCAAGGGATCAAAGCGTTGGCACAGCTGAAACAGAAATGCTGTGTGAGTTTCCTGTTAGCACTGAGCAGGAACAAATCTACCGCTGAGCAGCAGGATGTGAGACAAGCAGCAGAAGACACCCAACCTGCAGAACCAGCTCCTTTGCGGTCGGTCCAGATGTTTGTCTGCTCCCTTCCCTGGCCCAGGCCAAGCTTGTGAGCTGCTCCTCCTTTGTGCAGGGGGAAATGGTGCAGATGCCATGTGGTGGCTATGCACAGCATGCCTTGCACTTGCTTTTCCTCTCTCCATCTGCCATCTTCCATTTGCAAACAGCATCTCCAGCCTCCAGAGATCACTGAGTCCAACCCCTGCAAAACAGTGAAAGAAAAGATATGATAAGGGGTACTTAAAGCACAGCATCTGTAATCAGATCAGACTCCTGCACTGTGAAGACTTCCATGAGTATTCCTGCAGAGTGCATCACTTAGTCTCTCTTTAGCCTTGTGTTCATGGTTTTCCTGTAAGAGCTTGTCTAAACACTGCCTATAATCGTGGTTATGCTAGAAGCATTTGGATTCATTGATCCTTACTGTAATTTCAATTACAAATTTAGATGTTTTTTTGTTAGGGACAACTTTCAATTTCTCAACTGAAATTTCAATATTGCATTAGGTGTTGACAACCACGGGGCTGCAGTACAGAGAATTACAGGAAGATTAATTTCTCCATCTCCATGCTCCTAGACATTTATGATTACAGTGATGTAGTTATATACAAAGTTGCAAGATACCAAAGCTAGAATAACCTCTTGGTGCAGCAGGATGTCTGGAGCCCAAGTGCAGAGTCTCAGTGTTGCAAAGCCTTGAAGAGGTGCACCGTATGTGCTGGGGCTGATGACACAGACACTGGAGCAAGGCCAGTGTGATGTTAGAAACTTGACCAGCAGCTGATCTGTTGTCAGCCATTTCTGGACACAAACGGGATCTGGTCGACTTAGGACATGACCTTTGGGCTGGAGAGCAACTCCCCGAGGAATCACACAGCCACTGCAGACCGTTGGCAAGAACCCCATACCAAAACAGCTCATCTGCAATCAGTTTTTAATCTGTGCAGCAGTGATTGGAACAGGCGCACGCTCTCTGCAATTGCAGGAATGTTCACAAGTGGAATGTACATCACCTGTGTGCTCCAGCTCTTCTGTGTGCATGCTAGGAGCAGTGATCCCCCTGCACCCAGGGCTGCAATAAAGTCCTGTGGGCTTTCTAACCTGCCCACCAGCAGCCCAGGCTGCCCAGAGCCACATCCAGCCTGGCCTTGGATGCCTGCAGGGATGGGGCATCCACAGCCTCCCTGGGCAACCTGTTCCAGTGCCTCACCACCCTCTGGCTGAAAAACTTCCTCCTCACATCCAACCTAAACCTCAACACCCCCCGTCTCAGTTTAAAGCCATTCCCCACGTGTCCCATCACTGTCCACCCTCCAAAACAAAACACCTCGGCTCTTCAACACTGAAAGAGAAAGAAAATAACCCACAGCTCTTACTTCCACTGTATGCATTTAATTCCAGACTTAAGGTCACAGGTTAATTACTCATGTGATCCTTCCTGACAGAAGAACTACTCGTAGTGATGTGTAGGAGTAAGGAACAGCTTGAAAAGGTCATGGACATATTAGAACTTGCATCATTTATCTTAATAGATGCCTACATTGCACAGCATTTTGTAAAACACACGTTACAAGTACTGTGCATTGGATTACACTATATCAAACTCTAAGTAACAATACAGGTTGCTTTTAAATCTACACTTACATGTTTTCTTCTAACTCCTTGATAAAATTCCTTACTACCTTCAGTTTTACAGCCAAAGCAGTGTTTGAGTTGGTAATGTACTCTTGAACAGCACTGTTGCCTTTAACATTTGTATGTTTAGATCTGAAAAGAGAATTTGGTCATTATTTCACGATGAGAGAACCTTGATCTGACACAAAAGAATTACAAAAATCTGACAATACTGTAAAATGCCAGCGTAAGAATGTGGCTTTCATTTTTTTTTTTCTTGTTTTTCTTCTTTTTCTCTTTTTTTTTTCTTTTTTTCTTTTTTTTTTTAAATGTTGAGTGTACCATTAATTCAAGACAATAATTTTGTTTGTAAGTCGATCTCTGTAACTGTTCTTGGCATCATTCTGTAGGATGAACTAGATACATGGAATTTGGCACTGGCTCCCCAGGGCAGTGGTTTGGCACTGAGCTGACAAAGGCCAAAGAGCATTTGCACAATGCTCTCAGACACAGGGCTTGACCCATAGGAGGTCCGGTGTGGAACCAGGAGGTGGAATACATGATCCTCGAGGTCCCTTCCAAATAAAGATATTCCATGATCCTCTAATACTTATATTCCCAAGTCCTGTACACAGTGCTCAGGTGCTTAATTGAAAGGTTCCATGAAACAGTGAGGTATCTATGTCCCTTTACCACTCAGTTATTCAATTTGCCACATGGATCTTTTATCCAGTCACATGAAAAAAGCACTCAAAGTATTTCCTTCAGTCTTCCATTCTGATAGAGCTTTCTGGAGCAAATAAAGAGTTGCAACTCAGAATGTCCACACCTCCCTTCCTGCACCCTGCATACTTTTTTCATTGTACTGTGATTACGTACCATTCCATTGTCACCCTCATTCTGTCATTATCTAGGCAGTTTACTGACATTAAATTTTCCAGCAACAGATGCCCACAAGGACAGCCAGCCTGGAAATATTTTGATTACTTACCTTTGTCCTGATGTCCTTGTAGGAGGTGGGACATTTCTCCATCTCAGCAGCAGAGGGCAGGAGGGGTCCAAGGTGAGGGCACGCTCTCCTCTATTTTTCTGGCACTCAAAGACAAAGGGAACAAGAAAACCAGATGTGTTTCCCTGCCCATGGCAAACACCAGCCTTTCCATCCTTACAGTCCTTCCTGCCATCAGCACAGACATTTTGCTTTCTTGTGCCACTTCATCCCTTTAGCATCTGGCATTCTAACAAAAAAGTACTTACATGGAATTTTAATATTTTCATATTAAATGTCAGAATTAGAACCATTATGTTTACCAAATATTTAAAACGTTCAACCCAGTGAGAAGTGAATTGATGTTGCATTTAGCATTCAGATAAGAACTTGTAAAGTAAGTAAAAAGTGCTGCTTTCATAAACTATAGTCTCATTGTCAAGCCTTGCGCTGTCTCAGCAGATTATTACAGAATGTTCATTCAAGCAGGAATTCAGAGATGTGTCTGAATTGATAAGAACAACGAATAATTAAGAAAGCTTGACTGCAGTCTGCTTGAGGATTCCAGTCTGAAGTGTGTTCCACCTGATGACAACTGGGAATGTCTTTCTCTCACCATTAGAACCATTGCACCTCTGACTAAACACATAGCTAATCACCACTGAAAACCTAGGTGCAATTTCTGCAGTGCACAGACCAACTACGTGCTGATTAACATTCAGAGAGATTGTGCAGGTGTCCTTTTAGGAACTGGCCTACAGTATGCTAAGAGGGATGGATGTGGGGACATGAGGATAACGTGCCCTCTGCCTTTTAAGACAGCCCCAGCAGAGCAGGTCAGCAGGCTGAAGAGCTGAGTGGGTCACCAGGGCTCAGAGACTTCACTCGGCCATCTGCAAGTGGAGGGACTTCAGCCCAAGCTGCCCTTTTCCATGCAGGCAAGGAGGCCAAGAGAAGGTGGATCGGCACGGTTCTGGTGCAGACAGGGGCTGCAGTGTGAGCAGGCCTACACAGACAAGGCTGTGCCCACACAGAGTGACAGCAGCTTTCGCTGTGAGCAGATTCCCAGGGGGCCTGAGCCATGGCAGTTCTTGATGGCAGCATGTTCCAATAAGCCCTGGAAGTCTTCTCTGGACGTCTGTCGCATTCTGGAATCCACACTGAGGACGCAGTCGCTGTGTCAGAGCAGCTGGCAGAGTCACGGGGAACCGTGACGTAGTTGGCCCAGGGAGCAACAACAAGGCCTGCACTGCTCAGCCAGCCCAGGCCAAAGGGGAGCACGAGAGAGAGCAGAGGAGAGAGGGGGGGAAAGAGGGCCAGGAAGGAAAGGCCTGTGCCTGAATGGACGTGTAGCAGCAGCTGCTGACAGCAAACTCGGTGATGGCAGGGGCACAGCAGAGCAGTGCAATGCTGGCAGCTTCCTGTGTCTTTCACACAGGCACTGCAGACATGGCCAGCACTGGGAGATCAGCAGAACTGCTGCACACCTCTGCCAGCCCAGGCCAGAGGAGTGCAGAACAGTGAGCTGCTGCTGAGGGGAGAGAGGATGGCCTGAGAGCTGACCTGAGAGGCAGGGCTGGCTGTGTGACAGCAGCCTCTGTGTCCTCCTCCTGTGTCTGTGAGGGCCAGAGGGCCAGAAGAGAACATGCCCAGACAACGAAGCCCTGCTGTCCTCTGCTGCTCAGCTGGAGAGATGTTCCGCCTTCCTGAAGGACGCTGATCCAAAGGGAAGGAATCAAAGGAAGTCCAGGCTGGCTGTCCTTGTGGGCATCAGCTGCTGGCAGCTGCCTCTGTGCTGCCATGGGCAGGGCACAGCACACACAGTGTTTGCAGTTCCCTGTGTGACACTGGCCCTGGTGACCTGACAGCCAGAGGGAGACAAGAGAAAGAGCTGCCTCCCTCTGCCAGATGAGGCAAAGGTGAGAATCCCAGAATCACAGCATGGCCCGGGTTGGAAAGGAGCTCAAGGTTCATCAATCTCCAACCCTTGGCTCTCCAAGGGTGCACAGGGGGCTTTGTTCTCCCTGTGGTGCAGCTTCAGTGCCAACTCACAGCTGAGCTGGTTGGCACACTGTGACAGCCTGCCGCTCTGAAGCTCTTGGGGCAGTGCTCAGTTCTTTCTGAAGTACTCTGGAAAATGCTGCTTCTCCTTCACCAAGTCTGTTTCCAGACAGACGTCTTTTTCTCCTCTGTACACACAAACAGTATCTTGTAACTCCCTGGCACAGTGCTCAGAAGTGATACTTCTGGAAGCACGTCAGAGAAAAGTGGCCTTGTCCCAGTGGACTTTCAGAGCAGATGAGAACAAGTCTTGGTTGACGGCTTTCTTCTGCTTCTGGAACTGCACAGGCAGGTTGTGTGTTGTCATACTTTATGCCAGAGTGCCAAACTGAAGCAGTTTCTGCAACCTCTTTTTTTCATACTTGTCACTCTTTGCTGAGACCTTAACTTAGTCATTTTTAATGCGCTCTCATCTAAACTACTGAGTCCTCCAGTGTCAGTGTTGTATGAATCAGGACTGTGGGATTTCATCAGTGAAAGGATTCTGCTCTAATGACTGTCATTCTAAAGCTGATATTGTTTCTACCGCATCAGGCTTGCATGAAGCATCTTTGATCAACAGAGAAATCAGAAAAATTGCTTTTCCTATTGCAGTTTCCTTTTAACTAGTGATGAAAGCTGTCAGTTTGTTTCTGGCACCAGAAATCCTGGGATGCAACCAGGTTAGATAAGAAGTGAAACTGAGTCAACAGTAAAGGAACATAGATGAGATAGCATCACACAGCTCTGGAAAAGATGTTCCAGCTCTGTGTCTACCTACACCTTCAGGAGATGAAAAGTACTGGCTTACTGAGGTGTCCTGGGTTGCAGGTTCTGTTAATCTCCATTTTTGGAAGAGCTGCTTGCAATAAATACCTTGTAAGGTGAATGAGCTTGATAGAAGTAGGGTGTGAAAGAGATGGATTTGCTGTTTCCCGGAAGGTGCAGGAGTATTGCTGTGCCTACAGTCAGTAAACAAGGCAGAAATCACTGTGTTCTTCAGAATGACAAACAAAAGAATAAAAATCTTTTTGGGAGTGACAGCACGCCTGAATGAAGCACAAATCTAAACATTTAAAATAAGGGCTAGTGTCAAAGGGACTTGCAGTATATCTCGTGAAGAAATATTTGATGCTTCTTTAGGAAAGTCATCCTAACAAAAGTGTACTGATGTCTTTGCTGAGGATTTCCTTGGTTCCAGCCTGAAGGTGTGCGCAGGCATGAGCAGGCAGTGCTGAGCTGCAGGTGAGTGCCTGTGTCCCACAGCAGGAAACCCGTGGATGTCTTCAGGGGGTTGAAATGGGCAGAGCTGTAAAACCTGCAGGCTTTCACTGAAATTGTCCCCTGCTTTATTTTGTAATCTTAGTTTCACCAATGCTTTCCAATATAATTTTCGTATGAATGCAGATACATGGGATAGGATTTAAAGTTTTTATGGTGCTGCTGTATAGTTTTCTGTGGTCATCATAAGCCAATAAAAAAAATAAATGGTAATCAGGCAATCTATTAACAACCTGTGGCACGTGTAAAACAATGAAATTCCTTGCAGGAAGACAATATTGCCATATAATAATGTGGCTATCCAAAACTGTTAATTATACTTGATGAAATGCAGATAAACCTGAAATGCAGGACTTTGATCTTAGCCAAGAATAATAAAACTTATTATCATTCTTAAATTGGCAGCTGCTATCAAAAGCCTGTGTCTTATTTCCCTTTTAGTAACACTGGCTAAATCAGAGAAACTGATAAAAGAATATCATGATTGCAGCTTAGGGATTCTTTCCCACTTGACCAGAAGTAATCTATGTCCAAAAATGTCTGTAAATACTTTTTCTATCTTATTTTGCCAGATGTATTGATATTTGAGATGAATGGCAAAAACATTTTGCGCACATAGATAAGCAATGCAAATTTGCAGGATTGTTTTAGAGAAAAAAGCTCCGGTTATCTGATCGTTTCCATGCAGAAATAAGATTTACAGAAAAATCCTCATTATTATTCACGCATGAATAAGCACAAAAAAGAGATGTGGGGGATGTTGTTTCAATTCAAGCTGATTGTAGGAAGGACTGTCAGGATGGAAAGGCTAGTGTCTGCCACGGGCAAAGAAACACTTCTGGTTTTCATGTTCCCTTTGTCTTTGAGTGCAAGAGGCCATGAGGAGAGTGTGCCCTAAACTTGCACCCTTTTTGACCATTGCAGCAGAGATGGAGAAGTGTTCAACCTTCTAGAAGGACATCAGGACAAAGATATGTAATGAAAATAAGTCCAGGCTGGCTGTCCTTGTGGGCATCAGCTGCTGGCATCTGGACTTCTGCTGCCATGAGCATGGCACAGCAGGTAAAAGATTGCGTTTCCTTGAGTGACACAGGAGCTCTTGACTTGACAGCTAGAGGGATGCAATAGAAAGAGCTGCAACCTCTGCCAGACATGGCAAAGGTGAGTGGGATGTTGTTTCAATTATTGCTGAAGTCAGGAAGACTGTAAGGATGGAAAGGCTGGTGTTTGCCATGGGCTGGGAAAGACATCTGTTTATCATCTTCTCTTTCTCTTTGTGTGCCAGATAAAGAGCAGAGTGTGCCCTCACCTTGGACCCATCCAGCTCTCTGCTGCTCAGAGGGAGAAATGTCCAAGCTTCTAGAAGGACATCAGGACATAGATATGTAATGAAAATAAGTCCAGGCTGGCTGTCCTTGAGGGCATCAGCTGCTGGCATCTGAACCTCTGCTGCCATGAGCATGGCAAAGCAGGTAAAAGATTGCGTTTCCTTGTGTGACACAGGAGCTCTTGACTTGAAAGCTAGAGGGATGCAATAGAAAGAGCTGCAACCTCTGCCAGACATGGCAAAGGTGAGTGGGATGTTGTTTCAATTAGTGCTGATGTCAGGAAGGAATGTAAGGATGGAAAGTCTGGTGTTTGCCATGGGCAGGGAAACACATCTGGTTTTCATTTTCTCTTTCTCTTTGAGGGCCATATAAAGAGCAGAGTGTGCCCTCACCTTGGACCCATCCTGCCCTCTGCTGCTCAGAGGGAGAAATGTCCAAGCTTCTAGAAGGAAATCAGGACAAAGATATGTAATGAAAATAAGTCCAGGCTGGCTGTCCTTGTGGGCATCAGCTGCTGGCATCTGCATTGCTGCTGCCATGAGCATGGCACAGCAGGTAAAAGATTGCTTTTCCTTGTGTGACACAGGAGCTCTTGACTTGAAAGCTAGAGGGATGCAATAGAAAGAGCTGCAACCTCTGCCAGACATGGCAAAGGTCAGTGGGATGTTGTTTCAGTTGCTGCTGATGTCAGGAAGGACTGTAAGGATGGAAAGTCTGGTGTTTGCCATGGGCTGGGAAAGACATCTGGTTATCATCTTCTCTTTGACTTTGTGTGCCAGATAAAGAGCAGAGTGTGTCCTCACCTTGGACCCCTCCTGCCCTCTTCTGCTGAGATGGAGAAATGTTCCAGCTTCTAGAAGGACATCAGAACAAAGATGTGTAATGAAAAAAAGTCCAGGCTGGCTGTCCTTGTGGGCATCAGCTGCTGGAATCTGGACGTCTGCAGCCATGAGCATGGCACAGCAGGTAAAAGATTGCTTTTCCTTGTGTGACACAGGAGCTCTTGACTTGAAAGCTAGAGGGATGCAATAGAAAGAGCTGCAACCTCTGCCAGACATGGCAAAGTTGAGTGGGATGTTGTTTCAATTAGTGCTGATGTCAGGAAGGACTGTAAGGATGGAAAGGCTGGTGTTTGCCATGGGCTGGGAAACACATCTGGATTTCATTTTCTCTTTCTCTTTGAGTGCCAGATAAAGAGGAGAGTGTGCCCTCACCTTGGACCCCTCCTGCCCTCTTCTGCTGAGATTGAGAAATGTTCCAGCTTCTAGAAGGACATCAGTACAAAGATGTGTAATGAAAATACGTCCAGGCTGGCTGTCCTTGTGGGCATCAGCTGCTGGCATCTGCATTGCTGCTGCCATGAGCATGGCACAGCAGGTAAAAGATTGCGTTTCCTTGAGTGACCCAGGAGCTCTTGACTTGACAGCTAGAGGGATGCAATAGAAAGAGCTGCAACCTCTGCCAGACATGGCAAAGGTGAGTGGGATGTTGTTTCAATTAGTGCTGATGTCAGGAGGACTTTAAGGATGGAAAGGCTGGTGTTTGCCATGGGCAGGGAAACACATCTTGTTTTCATTTTCTCTTTGTATTCCAGAAAAAGAGCAGAGTGTGCCCTCACCTTGGACCCCTCCTGCCCTCTTCTGCTGAGAGGGAGAAATGTTCCAGCTTGTAGAAGGACATCAGGACTAGGATATGTAATGAAAATAAGTCCAGGCTGGCTGTCCTTGTGGGCATCAGCTGCTGGCATCTAGACGTCTGCAGCCATGAGTATGGCAAAGCAGGTAAAAGATTGCGTTTCCTTGTGTGACACAGGAGCTCTTGACTTGACAGCTAGAGGGATGCAATAGAAAGAGCTGCAACCTCTGCCAGACATGGCAAAGGTGAGTGGGATGTTGTTTCAGTTGCTGCTGATGTCAGGAAGGACTGTAAGGATGGAAAGTCTGGTGTTTGCCATGTGCTGGGAAACACATCTTGTTTTCATCTTCTCTTTGTCTTTGTGTGCCAGAAAAAGAGGAGAGTGTGCCCTCACCTTGGAACTCTCCTGCCCTCTTCTGCTGAGATGGAGAAATGTTCCAGCTTGTAGAAGGTCATCAGGACAAGGATATGTAATGAAAATAAGTCCAGGCTGGCTGTCCTTGTGGGCATCAGCTGCTGGCATCTGCATTGCTGCTGCCATGAGCATGGCACAGCAGGTAAAAGATTGCTTTTCCTTGTGTGACACAGGAGCTCTTGACTTGACAGCTAGAGGGATGCAATGGAAAGGGCTGCAACCTCTGCCAGACATGGCAAAGGTGAGTGGGATGTTGTTTCAGTTGCTGCTGATGTCAGGAAGGACTGTAAGGATGGAAAGGCTGGTGTTTGCCATGGGCAGGGAAACACATCTGGTTTTCATTTTCTCTTTGAGTGCCAGATAAAGAGCAGAGTGTGCCCTCGCCTTGGACCCATCCTGCCCTCTGCTGCTGAGAGGGAGAAATGTTCCAGCTTGTAGAAGGACATCAGTACAAAGATGTGTAATGAAAATAAGTCCAGGCTGGCTGTCCTTGTGGGCATCAGCTGCTGGCATCTGCATTGCTGCTGCCATGAGCATGGCACAGCAGGTAAAAGATTGCTTTTCCTTGTGTGACACAGGAGCTCTTGACTTGACAGCTAGAGGGATGCAATAGAAAGAGCTGCAACCTCTGCCAGACATGGCAAAGGTGAGTGGGATGTTGTTTCAATTAGTGCTGATGTCAGGAAGGACTGGAAGGATGGAAAGGCTGGTGTTTGCCATGGGCTGGGAAACACAACTGGTTTTCATTTTCTCTTTCTCTTTGAGTGCCAGATAAAGAGCAGAGTGTGCCCTCACCTTGGACCCCTCCTGCCCTCTTCTGCTGAGATGGAGAAATGTTCCAGCTTGTAGAAGGACATCAGGACAAGGATATGTAATGAAAATAAGTCCAGGCTGGCTGTCCTTGTGGACATCCGCTGCTGGCATCTGCATTGCTGCTGCCATGAGCATGGCACAGCAGGTAAAAGATTGCTTTTCCTTGTGTGACACAGGAGCTCTTGACTTGACAGCTAGAGGGATGCAATAGAAAGAGCTGCAACCTCTGCCAGACATGGCAAAGGTGAGTGGGATGTTGTTTCAATTAGTGCTGATGTCAGGAAGGACTGGAAGGATGGAAAGTCTGGTGTTTGCCATGGGCTGGGAAACACATCTTGTTTTTATTTTCTCTTTGTGTGCCAGAAAAAGAGCAGAGTGTGCCCTCACCTTGGACCCCTCCTGCCCTCTTCTGCTGAGATGGAAAAATGTTCCAGCTTCTAGAAGGACATCAGGACAAGGATATGTAATGAAAATAAGTCCAGGCTGGCTGTCCTTGTGGGCATCAGCTGCTGGCATCTGCATTGCTGCTGCCATGAGCATGGCAAAGCAGGTAAAAGGTTGCTTTTCCTTGTGTGACACAGGAGCTCTTGACTTGAAAGCTAGAGGGATGCAATAGAAAGAGCTGCAACCTCTGCCAGACATGGCAAAGGTGAGTGAGTGGGATGTTGTTTCAATTAGTGCTGATGTCAGGAAGAAATGTAAGGATGGAAAGTCTGGTGTTTGCCATGGGCTGGGAAACACATCTGGTTTTCATTTTCTCTTTCTCTTTGTGTGCCAGATAAAGAGCAGAGTGTGCCCTCGCCTTGGACCCATCCTGCCCTCTGCTGCTCAGAGGGAGAAATGTTCCAGCTTGTAGAAGGACATCAGGACAAGGATATGTAATGAAAATAAGTCCAGGCTGGCTGTCCTTGTGGGCATCAGCTGCTGGCATCTGCATTGCTGCTGCCATGAGCATGGCACAGCAGGTAAAAGATTGCTTTTCCTTGTGTGACACAGGAGCTCTTGACTTGAAAGCTAGAGGGATGCAATAGAAAGAGCTGCAACCTCTGCCAGACATGGCAAAGGTGAGTGGAATGTTGTTTCCATTGCTGATGATTGCAGGAAGGACTGGAAGGATGGAAAGGCTGGTGTTTGCCATGGGCAGGGAAACACATCTGGTTTTCATTTTCTCTTTCTCTTTGAGTGCCAGATAAAGAGCAGAGTGTGCCCTCACCTTGGACCCATCCTGCCCTCTGCTGCTCAGAGGGAGATATGTTCCAGCTTGTAGAAGGACATCAGGACAAGGATATGTAATGAAAATAAGTCCAGGCTGGCTGTCCTTGTGGGCATCAGCTGCTGGCATCTGCATTGCTGCTGCCATGAGCATGGCACAGCAGGTAAAAGATTGCTTTTCCTTGTGTGACACAGGAGCTCTTGACTTGAAAGCTAGAGGGATGCAATAGAAAGAGCTGCAACCTCTGCCAGACATGGCAAAGGTGAGTGGGATGTTGTTTCAGTTGCTGCTGATGTCAGGAGGACTGTAAGGATGCAACGTCTGGTGTTTCAAATGGGCAGGGAAACACATCTGGTTTTCATTTTCTCTTTGTGTGGCAGAAAAAGAGGAGAGTGTGCCTGCAACTTCTAACTCTCCTGCCCTCTGCTGCTCAGAGTGAGAAATGTCCCAGCTTCTAGAAGGACATCAGGACAAAGATGTGTAATGAAAATAAGTCCAGGCTGGCTGTCCTTGTGGGCATCAGCTGCTGGCATCTGCATTGCTGCTGCCATGAGCATGGCACAGCAGGTAAAAGATTGCTTTTCCTTGTGTGACACAGGAGCTCTTGACTTGAAAGCTAGAGGGATGCAATAGAAAGAGCTGCAACCTCTGCCAGACATGGCAAAGGTGAGTGGGATGTTGTTTCAATTAGTGCTGATGTCAGGAAGGACTGTACAGATGGAAAGTCTGGTGTTTGCCATGGGGAGGGAAACACATCTAATTGTCATTTTCTCTTTCTCACTGAGTGCCAGATAAAGAGCAGAGTGTGCCCTCACCTTGGACCCCTCCTGCCCTCTTCTGCTGAGATGGAGAAATGTTCCAGCTTGTAGAAGGACATCAGGACAAGGATATGTAATGAAAATAAGTCCAGGCTGGCTGTCCTTGTGGGCATCAGCTGCTGGCATCTGCATTGCTGCTGCCATGAGCATGGCACAGCAGGTAAAAAATTGCGTTTCCTTGAGTGACCCAGGAGCTCTTGACTTGACAGCTAGAGGGATGCAATAGAAAGAGCTGCAACCTCTGCCAGACATGGCAAAGGTGAGTGGGATGTTGTTTCAATTAGTGCTGATGTCAGGAGGACTTTAAGGATGGAAAGGCTGGTGTTTGCCATGGGCAGGGAAACACATCTTGTTTTCATTTTCTCTTTGTATTCCAGAAAAAGAGGAGAGTGTGCCCTCACCTTGGACCCCTCCTGCCCTCTTCTGCTGAGATGGAAAAATGTTCCAGCTTCTAGAAGGACATCAGGACAAGGATATGTAATGAAAATAAGTCCAGGCTGGCTGTCCTTGTGGGCATCAGCTGCTGGCATCTGCATTGCTGCTGCCATGAGCATGGCACAGCAGGTAAAAGATTGCTTTTCCTTGTGTGACACAGGAGCTCTTGACTTGACAGCTAGAGGGATGCAATAGAAAGAGCTGCAACCTCTGCCAGACATGGCAAAGGTGAGTGGGATGTTGTTTCAATTAGTGCTGATGTCAGGAAGGACTGTACAGATGGAAAGTCTGGTGTTTGCCATGGGGAGGGAAACACATCTAATTGTCATTTTCTCTTTCTCACTGAGTGCCAGATAAAGAGCAGAGTGTGCCCTCACCTTGGACCCCTCCTGCCCTCTTCTGCTGAGATGGAGAAATGTTCCAGCTTGTAGAAGGACATCAGGACAAGGATATGTAATGAAAATAAGTCCAGGCTGGCTGTCCTTGTGGGCATCAGCTGCTGGCATCTGCATTGCTGCTGCCATGAGCATGGCACAGCAGGTAAAAGATTGCTTTTCCTTGTGTGACACAGGAGCTCTTGACTTGACAGCTAGAGGGATGCAATAGAAAGAGCTGCAACCTCTGCCAGACATGGCAAAGGTGAGTGGGATGTTGTTTCAGTTGCTGATGATGTCAGGAAGGACTGTAAGGATGGAAAGGCTGGTGTTTGCCATGGGCAGGGAAAGACATCTGGTTTTCATTTTCCCTTTGTGTGCCAGAAAAAGAGCAGAGTGTGCCCTCACCTTGGACCCCTCCTGCCCTCTTCTGCTGAGATGGAAAAATGTTCCAGCTTGTAGAAGGACATCAGGACAAGGATATGTAATGAAAATAAGTCCAGGCTGGCTGTCCTTGTGGGCATCAGCTGCTGGCATCTGGACTTCAGCTGCCATGAGCATGGCAAAGCAGGTAAAAGATTGCTTTTCCTTGTGTGACACAGGAGCTCTTGACTTGAAAGCTAGAGGGATGCAATAGAAAGAGCTGCAACCTCTGCCAGACATGGCAAAGGTGAGTGGGATGTTGTTTCAGTTGCTGCTGATGTCAGGAGGACTGTAAGGATGCAACGTCTGGTGTTTGCCATGGGCAGGGAAACACATCTTGTTTTTATTTTCTCTTTGTGTGCCAGAAAAAGAGCAGAGTGTGCCCTCACCTTGGACCCCTCCTGCCCTCTGCTGCTCAGAGGGAGAAATGTTCCAGCTTCTAGAAGGACATCAGGACAAAGATATGTAATGAAAATAAGTCCAGGCTGGCTGTCCTTGTGGGCATCAGCTGCTGGCATCTGCATTGCTGCTGCCATGAGCATGGCACAGCAGGTAAAAGATTGCTTTTCCTTGTGTGACACAGGAGCTCTTGACTTGAAAGCTAGAGGGATGCAATAGAAAGAGCTGCAACCTCTGCCAGACATGGCAAAGTTGAGTGGGATGTTGTTTCAGTTGCTGCTGATGTCAGGAAGGACTGTAAGGATGGAAAGTCTGGTGTTTGCCATGGGCTGGGAAACACATCTTGTTTTCATTGTCTATTTCTCTTTGAGTGCCAGATAAAGAGCAGAGTGTGCCCTCACCTTGGACCCCTCCTGCCCTCCTCTGCTGCTGCTGAGAAATGTTCCAGCTTCTAGAAGGACATCAGGACAAAGATATGTAATGAAAATAAGTCCAGGCTGGCTGTCCTTGTGGGCATCAGCTGCTGGCATCTGCATTGCTGCTGCCATGAGCATGGCACAGCAGGTAAAAGATTGCTTTTCCTTGTGTGACACAGGAGCTCTTGACTTGAAAGCTAGAGGGATGCAATAGAAAGAGCTGCAACCTCTGCCAGACATGGCAAAGATGAGTGGGATGTTGTTTCAATTATTGCTGAAGTCAGGAAGACTGTAAGGATGGAAAGTCTGGTGTTTGCCATAGGCAGGGAAACACATCTGGTTTTCATTTTCTCTTTGTGTGCCAGAAAAAGAGCAGAGTGTGCCCTCACCTTGGACCCATCCTGCCCTCTTCTGCTGAGATGGAGAAATGTTCCAGCTTCTAGAAGGACATCAGTACAAAGATGTGTAATGAAAATAAGTCCAGGCTGGCTGTCCTTGTGGGCATCAGCTGCTGGCATCTGCATTGCTGCTGCCATGAGCATGGCACAGGAGGTAAAAGATTGCTTTTCCATGTGTGACACAGGAGCTCTTGACTTGAAAGCTAGAGGGATGCAATAGAAAGAGCTGCAACCTCTGCCAGACATTGCAAAGGTGAGTGGGATGTTGTTTCCATTGCTGATGATGGCAGGAAGGACTGTAAGGATGGAAAGGCTGGTGTTTGCCATGGGCAGGGAAACACAGCTGGTTTTCATTTTCTCTTTCTCTTTGAGTGCCAGATAAAGAGCAGAGTGTGCCCTCACCTTGGACCCCTCCTGCCCTCTTCTGCTGAGATGGAGAAATGTTCCAGCTTCTAGAAGGACATCAGGACAAAGATATGTAATGAAAATAAGTCCAGGCTGGATGTCCTTGTGGGCATCAGCTGCTGGCATCTGCATTGCTGCTGCCATGAGCATGGCACAGCAGGTAAAAGATTGCTTTTCCTTGTGTGACACAGGAGCTCTTGACTTGACAGCTAGAGGGATGCAATGGAAAGGGCTGCAACCTCTGCCAGACATGGCAAAGGTGAGTGGGATGTTGTTTCAATTATTGCTGAAGTCAGGAAGACTGTAAGGATGGAAAGTCTGGTGTTTGCCATAGGCAGGGAAACACATCTGGTTTTCATTTTCTCTTTGTGTGCCAGAAAAAGAGCAGAGTGTGCCCTCACTTTGGACCCATCCTGCCCTCTTCTTCTGAGATGGAGATATGTTCCAGCTTCTAGAAGGACATCAGTACAAAGATGTGTAATGAAAATAAGTCCAGGCTGGCTGTCCTTGTGGGCATCAGCTGCTGGCATCTGCATTGCTGCTGCCATGAGCATGGCACAGGAGGTAAAAGATTGCTTTTCCTTGTGTGACACAGGAGCTCTTGACTTGAAAGCTAGAGGGATGCAATAGAAAGAGCTGCAACCTCTGCCAGACATGGCAAAGGTGAGTGGGATCTTGTTTCAATTAGTGCTGATGTCAGGAAGGACTGTAAGGATGGAAAGGCTGGTGTTTGCCATGGGCTGGGAAACACATCTGGTTTTCATTTTCTCTTTCTCTTTGAGTGCCAGATAAAGAGCAGAGTGTGCCCTCACCTTGGACCCCTCCTGCCCTCTTCTGCTGAGATGGAGAAATGTTCCAGCTTCTAGAAGGACATCAGGACAAGGATATGTAATGAAAATAAGTCCAGGCTGGCTGTCCTTGTGGGCATCAGCTGCTGGCATCTGCATTGCTGCTGCCATGAGCATGGCACAGCAGGTAAAAGATTGCTTTTCCTTGTGTGACACAGGAGCTCTTGACTTGAAAGCTAGAGGGATGCAATAGAAAGAGCTGCAACCTCTGCCAGACATGGCAAAGGTGAGTGGGATGTTGTTTCCATTGCTGATGATGGCAGGAAGGACTGTAAGGATGGAAAGGCTGGTGTTTGCCATGGGGAGGGAAACACATCTGGTTGTCATTTTCGCTTTCTCATTGAGTGCCAGATAAAGAGCAGAGTGTGCCCTCACCTTGGACCCCTCCTGCCCTCTTCTGCTGAGATGGAGAAATGTTCCAGCTTGTAGAAGGACATCAGGACAAGGATATGTAATGAAAATAAGTCCAGGCTGGCTGTCCTTGTGGGCATCAGCTGCTGGCATCTGGACTTCTGCTGCCATGAGCATGGCAAAGCAGGTAAAAGATTGCTTTTCCTTGTGTGACACAGGAGCTCTTGACTTGAAAGCTAGAGGGATGCAATGGAAAGGGCTGCAACCTCTGCCAGACATGGCAAAGGTGAGTGGGATCTTGTTTCAATTAGTGCTGATGTCAAAAAGGACTGTAAGGATGGAAAGGCTGGTGTTTGCCATGGGCTGGGAAACACATCTTGTTTTCATTGTCTATTTCTCTTTGAGTGCCAGATAAAGAGCAGAGTGTGCCCTCACCTTGGACCCCTCCTGCCCTCCTCTGCTGCTGCTGAGAAATGTTAGAGCTTCTAGAAGGACATCAGGACAAAGATATGTAATGAAAATAAGTCCAGGCTGGCTGTCCTTGTGGGCATCAGCTGCTGGCATCTGCATTGCTGCTGCCATGAGCGTGGCACAGCAGGTAAAAGATTGCTTTTCCTTGTGTGACACAGGAGCTCTTGACTTGAAAGCTAGAGGGATGCAATAGAAAGAGCTGCAACCTCTGCCAGACATGGCAAAGGTGAGTGGGATGTTGTTTCAATTAGTGCTGATGTCAGGAAGACTGTAAGGATGGAAAGGCTGGTGTTTGCCATGGGCAGGGAAACAATGCTGGTTTTCATCTTCTCTTTCTCTTTGAGTGCCAGAAAAATAGAGGAGAGTGTGCGTGCTTTCTACCCGTCTTGCCCTCTACTGCTGAGATGGAGAAATGTCCCAGGTTCTACAAGGACATCAGGACAAAGATATGTAGTGAAAATAAGTCCAGGCTGGCTGTCCTTGTGGGCATCAGCTGCTGGCTTCTGCATTGGTGTTGCCATGAGCATGGCACAGCAGGTAAGGGATTGCTTTTCCTTGTGGGACAGCTGTTAAGCCATTCTGATTCACCCTTTGCATCCACAGCATACAGTTTTTTCCCACACTGCTGTTTCTATCCAGCAGTGTGCATATGTGCAGTGCTACAGATGTTGGTGGTCCTGCCTGTGGCAGGGGGTTGGAGATTCCTGATCCTTGAGGTCCCTTCCAACCCGGGCCATTCTGTGTGTGTGTGTGTGACTGGCTAAACACCAATTGTTGCTAGCTCAGCAGGTATACTGCTAATTATTGAACGTCTGACAGCTGCTTATCAACACTTGGCCACTATTTCTGGACAGCTGCTCATCCCTGAAGAGAGAGAAGTTTGGAAGGAGGACAGAGGGGAGTCTCTTGATGCCTGCCTGTTGCATCCCAACCTGCCCACAGAGTGAGTCACTTCGGCCTTGTGTGGAGGCCCTGGCTTCTTTGGAGTCTGTTTTTCTTTTGCTGAGCTTCTCCTATCCAAACAGAATGGCCTTACAACATGCTTTCTGGTCCTTAATGCTATACCCATGCAGTTTGTAACTATTACAGTTCTGTAAGTGAGAATTGATCACATGATTGAACAACTGTATTTCTAAAATATGTTATGAAATAACTTCTTTTTACTAATACTAATACTAATAAAGTCTTTCTACTTTTTCAAACTGTTTCTAAGGGCAAATTACAAAACACATTGTGCTGTACTGCTTCAGAGCAATGCCACATTTGATAGCCAGTGCAGAAACAACATTCCATCCTACAGCATTAGCTAGTTCAGAGGTACCAGACGTGTATCTGGATGTGGCTGTTGTGCATAACTGGGGCTGAGGGATCAGAAGTGACAGCTCCACTCTTGGAGACCACAGAACTAAAATGGAAAGATAAAATAGTTGCAGGGCAATTGTTCTGTGTGCCTGAAGCAGGGACCGATTTATGGGGGAGAGATTTAACAGTTAAATGAGGATTACAGCTGCAAGTCTGTGAAACAGATATCAGGGGTCAATGAATGTGTTAACAGCTGTGATGAAGAAGAAATGAATCCAAAGGTGTGGGCAGGGGAAGGAAATCGGGGTGGACTCACAATTTTCCCTTACAAATAACTGCCCAAGGAGGGAGTGGAGCTGTGAAACAGCAACAATATCCCATAGCCTTAGAAGGGAGAGTGGGTCTAAAAGCTGTAACACAGACACTGGTTAAGGATGTCTTCTGGAACCTTGTCTGTGGCCTTATAACACCCCAATCCTGTCGGCACGGAAGGCAGACGGCACGTATCGGCTGGTGCAAGATGTAAGGAAATGACTGAACCCGTTCTCAAAAGACAGCCTGTGGTTCCTAACCCCTGTACCCTAATGAGTCAGATCCCACACGGACAGCAGTGGTTTGGTGTGAGAGACCTCAAAGATGCTTTCCGGACAGCCTTTGGACTCAGAGAGAAATGGCTGCGTTTGTATGAGGACACATTGTAATCCTATCGTGATTCGTGATGATACTGTAGATACTGGAACTCGTGCTAATCCTTGTCTTTGCAACATGTGAAGCAAGCAACTGGTGCTGCTGTCATGCAGAAAGCTCCCTTCCAACCACTCAGCAAGCATTTGGATGAGACAGCTTCCTGCTGGGGAGCCCTCCGGCATCACTGCTGCCTCCTCCAGAACCATACCTGCAGATGCTTCAGAGCTCTTCAGCATGGACTTCCTTCCTCCCATCAGCAGCTGCTCCTGCACTGACCTTCATTCACACTGGGATACCATCTGCTTCCAGCAGGAGCTGACCTGCGAGACAGAGAAAGGAAACGTGGATGAGCACCAATGCAGAAGCACAAGGCTGTGTCACCACCACGTCTTGCAGCCTTGGGAAGTCAGCTGCAACTGCAGCCTTGGTCAGAATTACAGCGGGCACCGTAAATTAAGTGTGACCTCTGAAGTTGTTGCCATGATCAGAAATAGACGCTGAAATCGCTCACATAACTGTCGGTGGTTCCCTCCAAATTCTTTTGCTTTGGGGAACAGATGGACTCGGAATGGAAGGACACGAGTAAAATGACATCTGTTTGAGCTCAGCAGACTTGAGAGGTGGGCCTGGGTGAACCTCATGAGGTTCAGCACAGCCAAGTGCAAGGTTTGGCATTTGGGCCGGAGGAATCCCAGGCATTCTTTTGTCATCGTGGTGGTTTCCAATAGACCCCAACAATGAGACATCAGGTTGCCGTGTGGGCTCCTGGGTGACACTGCCATTTCCCAGCCATTGCAGCCTAGGGGCAAATAAAGTAAAATACTTCAGAAAGATCTCACACTGATTGCATATTTTACTGTTCTTTTACACAAAACAGAAGGGGAGGGCAGCAGATGCATGCAGCTGCATCAACACCCAGGCTGCTAAAGGAATGGAAAGACAGAAACATCAAATATGTTATTCTAATGCAAGGAGGGAAGCTTTTTTCAATGTTACTTTTTATCATTTAAAATAAGCAGTTGGCACTCTTAAAGGAAAATCCTAGGCCCCAGGTTCTGGCAGTGTGGCAATCTGGACTCAGCTGTGAATGATCCAAACAGTCTGTTCCAGATTTTAACATCCCTTCTATGCATTCACAAGTTTTCTCTCTTGACTTCCCCTTACAGCCGTTAGATGCCAGCAAAACATCCCACAAACACTCCTTAACTCTGTGCACACAGGCACCCATCCAACCAGAGCCATCAGTCATTCCCAGCCATGCGCTCTTCCTCCAATCATGGTCAGCATCACACGGCCGTCACGCAGCTCACTTGACTCCGTTTTTCTCTTCTTTCTGGAGGTGTCCTTGCTTCTCAGCCTTACCTTCTCGTGATGTTTATCTCGCTCTGCAGCTCCTGCTCTGAATAGGCTTTCTTGGATTCCCGCATGACAGGCACAAAATGCAGCCACAGCCCCTGCCACCAAGGTCAGCTCTTCAGCACACATTACCTGAGGAGCACTTGGCAACTCCTGCAACCTGAGCAGTGCCAGGAAGACTGTTTCACTTCTGCTTCTCCTGGCTCAGAAATTCATTTTCCTACCTAGAAAATGGGAAAAGAAAGAAAAACAATCCTGACATAAGCAGACACAAGTGTTACTATGGAATTCTGGAAGGCAAGGGATTTGCCCTCTGTGATGAGAAGTTGACTGCAAAGAACTCAGAAGAGCCATGAGCAGGTTGTGAACTTGGGGGTAAAATTAGGAAGTGCAGCAGTGCAGGGCTTCTGGAGGTGAGGGTCTGCTACAGCCGCCTGGAAAGAGAGCCTGTTGGTGGGAGCTGCTTACTGCAGCCAGCAGAAGCATCGCACTCACTGACTCTCATCCTGATGGGGGATTCCAGTCAGTCTGGGAAATCAGCATGGCTGGCTGCAAGCAATCTGACAGACTCCTGGAGTGCAGTGAGAATCACTCTGTGGTGCAGGCATTGGGCACAGCAAGCAGAAGGGAAGCATTGCTGGACATGGTGCACACCAGGGGTTACGACAGGAGGCGGTCAGGGCTGCAGTGACCATGCCCTCCTTGAGCTTGTGATCTCAAGGAATGCGGGCCTGGCAGGAAGCAAAGGCAGGAGCCTGAACTTCAGGAGAGCCAGCTGCAGGCTGTTCCAGGAATTCTTGGACAAGATCCTCTGGACAACTGTTTGTAGGGGCAAAGGGATGGCAAAGAGCTGGTCACTTTCTCAGAAAAAAACTTGCTCAGGTTGCAGGCTGAGCTGCAGGAGAGGAAGGGGAGGAGGTGCCAGCACGGCTCTGCACGATGCTCTGCCACACTGGGCAGCTTGATCATGGCTCAGCAGTGGGATCAGACGAGGAGAAGGGGAGAAGGAAATCAAGGATGGGAGGGAGCCATCAGACACAGTCAATAAGTGTCTGTGAAGTCTTGCAAACCAGAGATTCCCAGGTTGTTTCTGCTTTTGCAGCATTTGTGTGGTGCAGGGTGAGCAAAAGGTTCTGCTGCTTGATTCTTCTGCAGGAGCCGCCTAAAAGGGAAATGGCCACTGAGCTGCAGACCAAGCAGTACTGCCTGACGTTGGCCAGGGGGAGCTTCTCCTGCCGCAGTGTGCTGATGACAGGTCTGGAGATGATCTGCACGGCCAGCTCGTAGGTGGGAGCCAGGAAAGGACACGATGGGAGGAGAGAGGTGTTAAAGAACAGCCAAGGCATGGAAATGCATTAGAAGGCCCTGAAAAGCATCACAAAGCCACAGCCAGGAAGCTTGGGAGTATCATGAGCAGCATCCGGGATGCGAGAGATTATTTGCTACCATGCCAAATGGTAGCAGAGCTCCCCCTGCAGACATCCCAAAGCCAGACAAAACAGGAACAAACCCGGAGCTGTGCTGCACGCACCCCACAGCCACAGCATTGCAAGCTGGGGTGCCTTGCTGTGTGCTGCATTCATCCCAGTCTGTGTGAATGAAGACTCTGGAGGCAGTCAAGGCGTTGATTGAGCACGAGTGTGCTTTTATTATTATATAAAGGACAGGAGGGTGTGAGAGGTCCACGGTGAAGATGGGACTCATCCTGTCTTGTCATGGAGAGAGTGGCTCAGAGCTCTCAGTGCTGCTGTCCGGTGCCTGGGACTGGAGGCCTGATTGAAAGTCCCCCTGCAAGAGGCTCTGCTCCTCTTCACTGATGCTGACCTGCTCCTGCATGGAGGTGCTGCTGTCGGGGCACTCACACTGTGCTTCAGATGGGCTGCACTGCAGAGACTCTGGGTTAAAATCCACACTTGTGACTGTGGTGTCTGGGAGGCTCAGGTCAGCAACTTCAGCAGAGCCAGGTGTAATGAGAGCATGGACTTCGATGAGCTCCTTCTCTCCATTAATGTTGTTAGATGGAAGGCTGCTATTGGAACTGCAGCAATTTGTGCTTCCTATGAGCTCTCCACTGATGGAAGCACACAGAGCATCCTCGCTACTTGCCCTGGATCTTGTGGGTTGGCAAGGGCTCGATTCACCTAGAAAGGATACACAGGGGTTAGTGTCAAACTTTCACAAGCTGAATTACGACAGTGGTTCTTGATCAGGGGTGAAGATTTAGGCACGGGATTGAACGCTAGAAAGAGATACATGTGCAGAGCAAGCTTGAATTCTATGTTCCTGAAAAGCAGGGATTTGGAAGCTGCATTTGCACCCTTACCTGCCAGGACTACCACTGCTGTTTCTGAGGGCTGCCTGGCATTGCGCTGCAGTTGGCGTTTGCTGCCAGAGGATGGCTTCCTGAGGCTGAAGCAGCAACACCAACTGCTAGCTGGTGATTCCTCAGTCTTGCTGGGTGGATTTTGTCTGGAGAGAGAAAACAGCCAATGCTGTGAGTCGTGCGTGGTGCAGGGTGAGGGAAGAGCAGCACTGAGCTCTTGGCAGCAGTTGCTTGTTCCTAGCACTGCCTGGTTTCTGCAGGAAAACACAAAAACCCACCCAAACAATGATGCTAGGTGCTGGAAAAGAAAGTCCTCTTTACCTGTCAGATGGAAAGTCAACGACGGTGTGGAATTTGCCCTGCCCAGCTGCAGGGCTTTCTTCCACTTCAATGTCCCTGCTGCTCTCTGTTACCACAGAAGAGGTGCTGTGGCCTCGCCTCTGTGCCTGTGCCTCCTCCAGGCTGAGCAGCTTTGTGGCAGCAGAAGAGACCCCCACAGACTTGGGCCCTGGGAGAGAATTGTGCCCTGTCAGGGAAAACCACAGGTAAGAGCGAGGATCAGAAAGCAGCAGCACAGCCACCACAGTTCTGAGGGAGGTGCTGTATTTTTCTCAGGCTTGCTTATCCGAGCCACTGGAAGAAGAGGAGCTCAAAATAACCATGTGGGCAGAGATCTGTTTATGGCAAAGGACACGGTCATCATTAAGAGCAGCTTACTGTATCAAAATAGGCAAGGAAAAACCCAAGGAAATGGGGGCAGGGAACTGAGAAAGCTTCGCATGCAACACACTTGCATCAAGCTTCTCTAGCATGCAAACCATAATAATGATGGTTTCCTCCTTGTGAAGTTTGGGTTTGGACATTCTCAGCATCCAGCTACAGGATGCCAGATTCTAATGGAAGCCCAGAGGTGTGCTGTCCCCTTGATGGTAAAAGAGAATCTCAAAGGTCCCGGAGAAGGCCTGCATTTGATCAAGGTGTCAGGTCAAGATCAAGCTAATGGAGGAAGACACTCACCTGCTGCATCTGCAATGTCTGCTCTGGATTTGGAGCAGAAGAGGACGTCGGTGTGGTTGATGATGAATTCCACCACATCCAACTGCATCTGCAGCTCCATGCAGGCAGCTCTTCCGCTGGCGCAGGCAGACTCGTTCTGCTGTGATCTGTAGAAAAGGCAGATTTTAGAAGTCATTTCTCCAAGACCGTTTCCCCGAGTCTGAATTGTTGCAGCCAAAAGCTGTCAGCTGAGGCTCTGGAGACTTCCGCAGTGGGCAATCAGTGATGCCACTGCAGAAATTCCCCTGGATGATCAAGGACACGTCAGTCCCATCTCAACAAGACTGCAGAAATTGTCAACTAGACATTGTGCCCGTGGGGATGGAGAACAGCTCAGGCTCCTGCTCTTCTGTCAGCCACAGATTTTACAGGAGAAGAGCACATTTGATGGAGAAAAAGGGAGCACTGTTTTTTTTTTTAATGGAGAACAGATGTAAGCGTTGTGTTGAAACAGAACCAGCAGTTTACCTTAAGAGGTTTGGAGCCCACACAATGGCTAGGTTCTTGGCATGCATGTTTGTGATGGTGGAGCTCCCAGCCAGACACGCCAAGTGTCTCATCAGGAACTCCAGTGTCCTGGAAAACAAGAGAGGCAAACGTTCAGCACCAACGAGCATGCCGTGCTGCAATTCAGAAAGCAAACCTCCATTCAAGCTACTTCTTGTGATTGCTACTGTCACCGAAGATGAAGTAGATCCAACCTGACTGAGTGCCACGCTGCAGCACCAAGCCCCAGCACAGCACAGCCGCAGCCATCAGCTGCACCAAGCGTGCCCCCGTGCCCAGGAACTGACCCCATAAAGTAACCCCATGGAGCCTTCAACCCTTCAGCATACACAGGCATCGTGTTGCCGGCGTGAGACAGAGCCTGGAACCGCATCGTTGCCCTCTGCAATGCAGCAGGGCTGAGCTCAGCAGGCTGAGGGCAGCACTGACCTGTAGTGAGGAGCGGGCAGCTGCTGGATGACGTCCTGCATTCTGAGCAGCCGCTCCTCCTCTGTAGCGGCACCAACAGCATCCTGGAGTAGTGCAGAAAGGGAGCGAGACACCAATCAGGCTAGTACACCACTGCGAGTAAACCTCGTGGGGCTGACAGCAAAAGGGCCTCCGAGCTGGGGCACTGCTGCAGCCATCTGCCAAGAGGCCCAGGAAGAGGGAAATGAAAGACGTGGCCTTGTGCTTACCGAGAACTTGCCGTACAGCTGGTGGGTGAGCAGAGGGTTCGGGAGCTCCCTGAAGTACATCTTGCAGAGGGAGCTCACGCTGTGAATGTCACGGACGGTGAGCTCAGGAATCTGCTCCGACTCAAATTCCTGCCTGGAGAGAGGGACGCAAACCCGGTTGAGCGAGAGGAAGGCAAGCCCAAAGCCACACCAGATGCACTCAGGCTGTGTCAGTCGCAGCACTCTTACCGCAGTCTCTGGATGTTGGACGCGACGCCGGACAGGCGGTATATCCCCTGCACCACGCCGTGCTGCTCAATGAACTCAGCGCAGCTCTGGAGGACCTGGGGGACTGAAGAACACGTGCCAGCCGTCAGTGGAGCTCCTGATTCAGTCGTGCTGCAGGCTGTGCTTCACATCCCATCCACTAAGCCCAGCCAGGCTTGGCTGAAGCAAATACAGATGTGCTTGTCTCTTAGGAGCATCCGCCTCACTTTATCCTTCAGCCATCAACTCCCATTACACGTGTCTCCACGGCTGTCAGCCTGCCCCCTGCTAGATACGAGCTCCCTTTCATCTTCTTTAGATGCCCAGCAGAGGAAGATCTCAGGAATGGGCAGCTCCTTACCATCACGACCGGAGTGGAGAAGATGCTCTCCCAGGTCACCGCCAAACACCCTTTCCTTCTCCACCTCCCGCTCGGTCGGTTTCTTTGGGCGGGCCTTCACCAAGGAACGAAGGAAGGTGAGGATCTTGCTGCGTTTCTTGGGCACTGCACAACAAAAGGAAGAAACCAGGTCATTTCAGGTCTGGCTCCGTTGGACGAGGCCGAGCACAGCACATTCTACAGAGCACGTCAGAACGGGAAGAACATTACCAACCAGTACATACAAAAAGGGATTTTCCCCATCTCTGGAAAAGCCCAAGGCCAGGTTGGATGGGGCCCTGGGCAGCCTGGTCTAATCTGACATTAAATGTGGGGGCTGGGAGACCATCCTGAGGCAGGAGGGTTGGAGCATGATGATCCCTGAGGTCCCTTCCATCCCAAGCCATTCTATGAAGATTCTATAGTTTTGCCAAGTCCAATCATAAAATCAGGAGGATTGGGCCAAATCTCTGCCCCATGGTGTGCATGAAGAATCATCAACCCAGAGGACAATGTGGCATCGATAAAGGAGGTACTAAACATGGAACACACCCCCAAAAAGACTTCATTTTGCTTCCCCACACCATCAAATGTAACATCCCTACCTGGCTTTGGCACAGAATTGATGAGTGCCTCAGGAATGTTCTTATTAATGAGTTCCACACACTCCCCTGGGAAAAATCCAACCTGTAACAAGAAGAAAAGAGAGGCCAACTATTGCATGCAGCACTTCTCAGATCTGAACTGATAAACCAAAAGCCACGTAACATTTCCCTCAGAACGTGCTTGCCTGACGTTCCATAAGACTATCCAGCAGAAAATGGCCATAGTTCACAGCATAAAGGTAACAATTTTTCAACATTTGCAGCCAAAGACAAGGTCCCCTGACACCGACACAGGGAAACTGTTTATGTCCATTAGGCATCCTGAGCAGGCAGAGCAGCTCTAAGCTGAGATTCCTGCCTTTACTGCAGTTGCACTCTCCAGTCTGAATCTTGTGCCTACCTGGAAGCCGAGCTTGCCTCTCCACCAGGGGGTCAGCTCCTTTGGTGGCATGTCGATGACACACACGATGTCTCCCACCTGCAAGAGATTGCAGTGTCAGTCCCAGCTTCAGCACGGCTGGGAGGAAAGCACAGCTCAAATGACTGCATTCTTCTGCACTGCCCAACATCGCCGAGCTTGAGAGCACTTGCACCAGTGCAGCTCTGAAGGCATTTGCCACTGTAAAATTGAACAACAAGGAACGCCTTGAACTGCTTACCTCAAAGGAGAGTTCATCCGCTGCCTGGGCAACGTATCTCTTAACGACATGGGCAGCAGCAATAGCTGGAACATTCACAGGTGCCACCTCATGGTCCAGCAGGGGCTTCCCCTTGTTCTCAGCCTGAAACAGAGAGCACAGGCCACGGTGAGGAGCTGGGAACCAACAAGGAGGATTTCAAGGTGAGGAGCACATCTGCAGAGAAAGCTGCAGGAAATGCACTCGGTCCTTATCATGGGCACTTCAGAAGGAACTGCAAGTCTAATAACGGCTGTTTCTCTCCCTGGTGTGCAGCAGGCACACACCAGCAAAGATGCATCTCTCCCCATCCAGACTAATCAGCAATGGCACTGACGCAGACAGGTGGCCTTGTCCATTTTGCCCCCTCCTTTCCTGCGCTCTTTGTGCAGGAAGGCTGGCTGTTTAAGAAGCTAGGAGACTGTGAAGAGGGAAACCAAAGCTACGGCTGCAGTTACAAGGTGCAAACAGTGCCATTGCAAGCACCAAGCAGCTCTCTTGAGCAGTCCAACCAACAGCGAGGCCAAACAGAGCAGAGAATGATTGTTGTTTCTGCAGCCATTTCAAGGGAAAAGTCAGTAGAGGACAAACCCCACAGCCGAGATGGCTCTGGTACTTTTAAAAACTTGCCACGCTTGCACTACTGACTTGCCACAGAGGAGCTCTCTTGGAAAGCAGGAGAGCACATCTGCGGCTCACTCTGCTGGCTGCAGTCAGGGAACAAAGACCAATCAGAGCTTCATACTCTACCTCTGTCCATGCCAGGTCAGGCCCACAGCTGATCTCGCTGCACGCCACGGCCATCAGCGTAGGTGTGACAAGCTGGAACTGAAAAGAAACACACTTTTATTTTCTCTGTTCACATCTCTGCTGTGCTCCCTACAGCTGTCGGGCACACTCACACAGCCCAAGCACGCCTGCTGGTGTCCCTGGTGATGCTGTGCAGCTCTGCACAAGCTGGGGCTGGGACTCTTTGCCTAAGGGATTGCTTTCCATAAAACCAGCTGGTCACAGCACCACAGACAGCATCCTTCTGAGGGCTGAGCTGCAGAGCACGTGGAGAAAACCCACACGTGACCAGCGTCCCATCAAAGCTGGATGAGGCTGTGTTACTAAACACGGGGCGTCACGGGCTGCTAAAGCATGTGGGGGGACAAACCATGGCAGGTACCTGGCAAGAGATCAGAACGAGGGAGACAAATCTCACGAATCCGCAGCCTTTCCTTGTCACTTTGCTCTGATCTTCCACGAGCAAAAGCTGCAGCAGGGAAGCAGGCAGAGGGTGGAGAGAGGAGAGAGAAAGAGCAGGTCAGTTTGCTTCCACGGTTTAGCAAAGACTATGAGGGAAAAACCAAAATCTGCCCTCCCTCAACTTAAAACTTAAGTTTTCAACTTAAAACCATTTCCCCTTGTCCTGCTGTTATCTACCCTTTCAAAGAGTTGATTCCCCTCCTCTTTTTAGGCTCCCTTTAGGTACTGAAGGCTGCCATGAGGTCACCCCACAGCCTTCATTTCTCCAGGCTGAACAAGCCCAGCTCCCTCAGCCTGTCTTTGCAGGGGAGGTGCTCCTGTCCCCTGATCATCTCTGTGGCTCGCCTCTGGACCCTCTCCAACAGCTCCCTGTCTTTCTGGACACTGTACTGCAGCTGGGGCCTCACAAGAGCAGAGCAGGGGGGGACGATCACCTCCCTGTCCCTCATGGCCACCCCTCTGCTGATGGAGATAATGTGATCCTATGAGCTCCGCCAGCCAGCAGTTCTCAGCACTCACTGTCCCCCCGTCTCTCCCACACTGTCTCAGCTTACCTACAAGGTGCTGCACAGGACGGTGTGAAGACAAAGGGACGCAGTCGGTGCACAAGTGCAACAAGCGAGCTGCTCAGTCAGAGCTCCAGCGCTCCAATGAAGGGACGCAGCACGCACTGCTCCTCCCCTCATTCTAGCCCTTATGACATCACTGAGGGCCACCAGGCTGCTCCACCACGACGCACAGGGTGGGGAGGCAAGACCAGTCACAAGGGCAGAAGATTCCAACAGCCCAGCCCAACGTTCTGGAATCAGGGGCTGCTTGGAATTCTACCCCAGCCAAATCCTGGAGAAGCTGGCACGGGGTCGTCATGACCAAAGCGCAGGACCTGGCGCTTGCTCTTGTTGAGCCTCGCACAACTGGCCTCAGTGCATCCCTCTGGAGGGCCTTCCTGCCCTCAGCCAGATGGACGCTTCCTCCCAGCAGCGTACCTTGCAGTGCTGGGCCCATGTCAAATCCACACTAGAGTGGGTTTTGTTACATTCAAGGGCATGTTGCAGCACCCATCTATTTCACCTGGAAGGAAATAAAGCAGGAGATGGGAGAAACACAGAACTACTGCCAGACTGCTTTATCCCTTTCTTAGCCCAACTTCCCTTGCCTCATCCCCTACCCCAACTCCTGGATGATGCCCACGGGCTGATAGTTGGATCTCAAGTCCATAGGACTCCTTTCACAGGGCTCCATCAAAAAGGCTGTCACACTTGTTCCGTACACTCACACTGACCCAGCAGTGGTATCACAGTCACTTAACACACACACAACAACCAAACCCCGAGCATGCACATCCCTTCCTGCGTGACTGCAGCCCACAGCTCCCCTTCACACCTCCGTGGATCTCTGGTGTTTTACACGGATGCAGCCTCGCTGCAGCTCCGTGGCTGTCACACAAGGCCTGCAGGACCTCTTTCTCTGCAAACCCCGTCTGCAGGCATTGGTTCACGAGGTTCACCTCCTGCCCTCCTGAGCAAAAACAAGCACTAAGAACAAGAGCAAAGCACGCTGGACTCGACCTGGCTGGATCCCCAACCCTCAGTCCTGTCAGACGGACCCTGGTGTGGAGACTCATCCCCAAAGCCTGGCTGGACATCAGCACAGGCATCCTTCTTCAAACGCCCCATCCAAGCAGCAAGGGATCAAAGCGTTGGCACAGCTGAAACAGAAATGCTGTGTGAGTTTCCTGTTAGCACTGAGCAGGAACAAATCTACCGCTGAGCAGCAGGATGTGAGACAAGCAGCAGAAGACACCCAACCTGCAGAACCAGCTCGTTTGGGGTCGGTCCAGATGTTTGTCTGCTCCCTTCCCTGGCCCAGGCCAAGCTTGTGAGCTGCTCCTCCTTGGTGCAGGGGGAAATGGTGCAGATGCCATGTGGTGGCTATGCACAGCATGCCTTGGACTTGCTTTTCCTCTCTCCATCTGCCATTAGCAAACAGCATCTCCAGCCTCCAGAGATCACTGAGTCCAACCCCTGCACAACAGTGAAAAAAAAGATATGATAAGGGGTACTTAAAGCACAGCATCTGTAATCAGATCAGACTCCTGCACTGTGAAGACTTCCATGAGTATTCCTGCACAGTGCATCACTTAGTCTCTCTTTAGCCTTGTGTTCATGGTTTTCCTGTAAGAGCTTGTCTAAACACTGCCTATAATCGTGGTTATGCTGGAAGCATTTGGATTTATTGATCCTTACTGTGATTTCAATAACAAATGCAGATGTTTTTTTGTTAGGGACAGCTTTCAATTTCTCAACTGAAATTTCAATATTGCATTAGGTGTTGACAACCACGGGGCTGCAGTACAGAGAATTACAGGAAGATGAATTTCTCCATCTCCATGCTCCTAGACATTTATGATTACAGTGATGTAGTTATATACAAAGTTGCAAGATACCAAAGCTAGAATAACCTCTTGGTGCAGCAGGATGTCTGGAGCCCAAGTGCAGAGTCTCAGTGTTGCAAAGCCTTGAAGAGGTGCACCGTATGTGCTGGGGCTGATGACACAGACACTGGAGCAAGGCCAGTGTGATGTTAGAAACTTGACCAGCAGCTGATCTGCTGTCAGCCATTTCTGGACACAAACGGGATCTGGTCGACTTAGGACATGACCTTTGGGCTGGAGAGCAACTCCCCGAGGAATCACACAGCCACTGCAGACCGTTGGCAAGAACCCCATACCAAAACAGCTCATCTGCAATCAGTTTTTAATCTGTGCAGCAGTGATTGGAACAGACGCACGCTCTCTGCATTTGCAGGAATGTTCACAAGTGGAATGGACATCACCTGTGTGCTCCAGCTCTTCTGTGTGCATGCTAGGAGCAGTGATCCCCCTGCACCCAGGGCTGCAATAAAGTCATGTTGGGTTTCTAACCTGCCCACCAGCAGCCCAGGCTGCCCAGAGCCACATCCAGCCTGGCCTTGCATGCCTGCAGGGATGGGGCATCCACAGCCTCCTTGGGCAACCTGTTCCAGTGCCTCACCACCCTCTGGCTGAAAAACTTCCTCCTCACATCCAACCTAAACCTCAACACCCCCCGTCTCAGTTTAAAGCCATTCCCCACTTGTCCCATCACTATCCACCCTCCAAAACAAAACACCTCGGCTGTTCAACACTGAAAGAGCAAAATAACCCACAGCTCTTACTTCCACTGTATGCATTTAATTCCAAACTTAAGGTCACAGGTTAATTACTCAGGTGATCCTTCCTGACAGAAGAACTACTCGTAGTGATGTGTAGGAGTAAGGAACAGTTTGAAAAGGTCATGGACATATTAGAACTTGCAGCATTTATCTTAATAGATCCCTACATTGCAAAGCATTTTGTAAAACACACGTTACAAGTACTGTGCACTGGATTACACTATATCAAACTCTAAGTAACAATACAGGTTGCTTTTAAATCTACACTTACATGTTTTCTTCTAACTCCTTTTTTTTTTTTTTAAATGGTGAGTGTACCATTAATTCAAGACAAGAATTTTGTTTGTAAGTCGATCTCTATAACTGTTCTTGGCATCATTCTGTAGGATGAACTAGATACATGGAATTTGGCACTGGCTCCCCAGGGCAGTGGTTTGGCACTGAGCTGACAAAGGTCAAAGAGCATTTGCACAATGCTCTCAGACACAGGGCTTGACCCATAGGAGGTCCGGTGTGGAACCAGGAGGTGGAATACATGATCCTCGAGGTCCCTTCCAAATAAAGATATTCCATGATCCTCTAATACTTATATTCCCAAGTCCTGTACACAGTGCTCAGGTGCTTAATTGAAAGGTTCCATGAAACAGTGAGGTATCTATGTCCCTTTACCACCCAGTTATTCAATTTGCCACGTGGATCTTTTATCCAGTCACATTAAAAAACCCCTCAAAGTATTTCCTTCAGTCTTCCATTCTGATAGAGCTTTCTGGAGCAAATAAAGAGTTGCAACTCAGAATGTCCACACCTCCCTTCCTGCACCCTGCATACTTTTTTAATTGTACTGTGATTACGTACCATTCTATTGTCACCCTCATTCTGTCATTATCTAGGCAGTTTACTGCCATTAAATTTTCCAGCAACAGATGCCCACAAGGACAGCCAGCCTGGACTTATTTTCAATACTTACCTTTGTCCTGATGTCCTTGTAGGAGGTGGGACATTTCTCCATCTCAGCAGCAGAGGGCAGGAGGGGTCCAAGGTGAGGGCACGCTCTCCTCTGTTTTTCTGGCACTCAGAGACAAAGGGAACAAGAAAACCAGATGTGTTTCCCTGCCCATGGCAAACACCAGCCTTTCCATCCTTACAGTCCTTCCTGCCATCAGCAGAGACATTTTGCTTTCTTGTGCCACTTCATCCCTTTAGCATCTGGCATTCTAACAAAAAAGTACTTACAAGGAGTTTTAATATTTTCATATTAAATGTCAGAATTAGAACCATTATGTTTACCAAATATTTAAAACGTTCAACCCAGTGAGAAGTGAATTGATGTTGCATTTAACATTCAGATAAGAACTTGTAAAGTAAGTAAAAAGTGCTGCTTTCATAAACTATAGTCTCAATGTCAAGCCTTGCACTGTCTCAGCAGATTATTACAGAATGTTCATTCAAGCAGGAATTCAGAGATGCGTCTGAATTGATAAGAACAATGAGTAATTAAGAAAGCTTGACTGCAGTCTGCTTGAGGATTCCAGTCTGAAGTGTGTTCCACCTGATGACAACTGGGAATGTCTTTCTCTCACCATTAGAACCATTGCACCTCTGACTAAACACATAGCTAATCACCACTGAAAACCTAGGTGCAATTTCTGCAGTGCACAGACCAACTACGTGTTGATTAACATTCAGAGAGATTGTGCAGGTGTCCTTTTAGGAACTGGCCTACAGTATGCTAAGAGGGATGGATGTGGGGACATGAGGATAACGTGCCCTCTGCCTTTTAAGACAGCCCCAGCAGAGCAGGTCAGCAGGCTGAAGAGCTGAGTGGGTCACCAGGGCTCAGAGACTTCACTCGGCCATCTGAAAGTTGAGGGACTTCAGCCCAAGCTGCCCTTTTCCATGCAGGCAAGGAGGCCAAGAGAAGGTGGATCGGCACGGTTCTGGTGCAGACAGGGGCTGCAGTGTGAGCAGGCCTACACAGACAAGGCTGTGCCCACACAGAGTGACAGCAGCTTTCGCTGTGAGCAGATTCCCAGGGGGCCTGAGCCATGGCAGTTCTTGATGGCAGCATGTTCCCATCAGCCCTGGAAGTCTTCTCTGGACGTCTGTCGCATTCTGGAATCCACACTGAGGACGCAGTCGCTGTGTCAGAGCAGCTGGCAGAGTCACGGGGAACCGTGACGTAGTTGGCCCAGGGAGCAACAACAAGGCCTGCACTGCTCAGCCAGCCCAGGCCAAAGGGGAGCACGAGAGAGAGCAGAGGAGAGAGGGGGGAAAGAGGGCCAGGAAGGAAAGGCCTGTGCCTGAATGGACGTGTAGCAGCAGCTGCTGACAGCAAACTCGGTGATGGCAGGGGCACAGCAGAGCAGTGCAATGCTGGCAGCTTCCTGTGTCTTTCACACAGGCACTGCAGACATGGCCAGCACTGGGAGATCAGCAGAACTGCTGCACACCTCTGCCAGCCCAGGCCAGAGGAGTGCAGAACAGTGAGCTGCTGCTGAGGGGAGAGAGGATGGCCTGAGAGCTGACCTGAGAGGCAGGGCTGGCTGTGTTACAGCAGCCTCTGTGTCCTCCTCCTGTGTCTGTGAGGGCCAGAGGGCCAGAAGAGAACATGCCCAGACAACGAAGCCCTGCTGTCCTCTGCTGCTCAGCTGGAGAGATGTTCCGCCTTCCTGAAGGACGCTGATCCAAAGGGAAGGAATCAAAGGAAGTCCAGGCTGGCTGTCCTTGTGGGCATCAGCTGCTGGCAGCTGCCTCTGTGCTGCCATGGGCAGGGCACAGCACACACAGTGTTTGCAGTTCCCTGTGTGACACTGGCCCTGGTGACCTGACAGCCAGAGGGAGACAAGAGAAAGAGCTGCCTCCCTCTGCCAGATGAGGCAAAGGTGAGAATCCCAGAATCACAGCATGGCCCGGGTTGGAAAGGAGCTCAAGGTTCATGAATCTCCAACCCTTGGCTCTCCAAGGGTGCACAGGGGGCTTTGTTCTCCCTGTGGTGCAGCTTCAGTGCCAACTCACAGCTGAGCTGGTTGGCACACTGTGACAGCCTGCCGCTCTGAAGCTCTTGGGGCAGTGCTCAGTTCTTTCTGAAGTACTCTGGAAAATGCTGCTTCTCCTTCACCAAGTCAATGTCTGTTTCCAGACAGACGTCTTTTTCTCCTCTGTACACACAAACAGTATCTTGTAACTCCCTGGCACAGTGCTCAGAAGTGATACTTCTGGAAGCACGTCAGAGAAAAGTGGCCTTGTCCCAGTGGACTTTCAGAGCAGATGAGAACAAGTCTTGGTTGACGGCTTTCTTCTGCTTCTGGAACTGCACAGGCAGGTTGTGTGTTGTCATACTTTATGCCAGAGTGCCAAACTGAAGCAGTTTCTGCAACCTCTTTTTTTCATACTTGTCACTCTTTGCTATTTCTGAGACCTTAACTTAGTCATTTTTAATGCGCTCTCATCTAAACTACTGTGTCCTCCAGTGTCAGTGTTGTATGAATCACGACTGTGGGATTTCATCAGTGAAAGGATTCTGCTCTAATGACTGTCCAAAAATGTCTGTAAATACTTTTTCTATCTTATTTTGCCAGATGTATTGATATTTGAGATGAATGGCAAAAACAATTTGCGTACATAGATAAGCAATGAAAATTTGCTGGATTGTTTTAGAGAAAAATGCTCCAGTTTTCTGATCGTTTCCATGCAGAAATAAGAAACAGAAAAATTCTCATTATCATTATTCATGCATGAATAAGTTCAAAAAAGAGATGTGGGGGATGATGTTTCAATTCCAGGTGATTGTAGGAAGGACTGTCAGGATGGAAAGGCTAGTGTCTAGCATGGGCAAAGAAACACTTCTGGTTTTCATATTCCCTTTGTCTTTGAGTGCAAGAGGCCATGAGGAGAGTGTGCCCTAAACTTGGACATTTTTTGACCATTGCAGCTGAGATGGAGAAGTGTTCCAGCTTCTAGAAGGACATCAGGACAAAGATATGTAATGAAAATAAGTCCAGGCTGGCTGTCCTTGTGGGCATCAGCTGCTGGCATCTGCATTGCTGCTGCCATGGGCAAGGCACAGCAGGTAAAAATTGCTTTTCCTTGTGTGACACACGAGCTCTTGACTTGAAAGCAAGAGGGATGCAATAGAAAGAGCTGCAAGCTCTGCTAGACATGGCAAAGGTGAGTGGGATGTTGTTTCAATTAGTGCTGATGTCAGGAAGGACTGTAAGGATGGAAAAGGCTGGCGTTTGGCAAAGGCAAGGAAACACATCTGGTTTTCATTTTCTCTTTGTGTTCCAGAAAAAGAGGAGAGTGTGCCCTAACCTTGGAGCTCTCCTCCCCTGTGCTGCTGAGAGGGAGAAATGTTCCAGCTTCTAGAAGGACATCAGGACAACAATATGTAATGAAAATAAGTCCAGGCTGGCTGTCCTTGTGGGCATCAGCTGCTGGCATCTGCATTGCTGCTGCCATGAGCATGGCACAGCAGGTAACAGATTGCTTTTCCTTGTGTGACACAGGAGCTCTTGACTTGACAGCTAGAGGGATGCAATAGACAGAGCTGCAACCTCTGCCAGACATGGCAAAGGTGAGTGGGATGTTGTTTCAATTAGTGCTGATGTCAGGAAGGACTGTAAGGATGGAAAGGCTGGTGTTTGCCATGGGCAGGGAAACACATCTGGTTTTCATTTTCTCTTTCTCTTTGAGTGCCAGATAAACAGGGGAGAGTGTGCCCTCACCTTGGACCCATCCTGCCCTCTTCTGCTAAGATGGAGAATTGTTCCAGCTTCTAGAAGGACATCAGGACAAAGATATGTAATGAAAATAAGTCCAGGCTGGCTGTCCCTGTGGGCATCAGCTGCAGGCATCTGCATTGCTGCTGCCATGAGCATGGCATAGCAGGTAAAAGGTTGCTTTTCCTTGTGTGACACAGGAGCTCTTGACTTGAAAGCTAGAGGGATGCAATAGAAAGAGCTGCAACCTCTGCCAGACATGGCAAAGGTGAGTGGGATGTTGTTTCAGTTGCTACTGATGTCAGGAAGGACTGTAAGGAAGGAATGTCTGGTGTTTGCCATGGGCAGGGAAACACATCTGGTTTTCATTTTCTCTTTCTCTTTGAGTGCCAGATAAACAGGGGAGAGTGTGCCCTCACCTTGAACCCATCCTGCCCTCTTCTGCTGAGATGGAGAAATGTTCCAGCTTGTAGAAGGACATCAGGACCAAGATATGTAATGAAAGTAAGTCCAGGCTGGCTGTCCTTGTGGGCATCAGCTGCTGGCAACTGCATTGCTGCTGCCATGAGCATGGCACAGCAGGTAAAACATTGCTTTTCCTTGTGTGACACAGGAGCTCTTGACTAGAAAGCTAGAGGGATGCAATAGAAAGAGCTGCAACCTCTGCCTGACATGGCAAAGGTGAGTGGGATGTTGTTTCAGTTGCTACTGATGTCAGGAAGGACTGTAAGTATAGAAAGTCTGGTTTTTGCCATGGGCTGGGAAAAACATCTATTTTCTTGTTCTCTTAATCTTTCAGTGCTAGGTAAATAGAGGAGAGTGTGCCCTCACCTTTGAACTCTCCTGCCCTCTGCTGCTCAGAGGAAGAAATGTCCAAGCTTCTAGAAGGACATCAGGACAAAGATATGTAATGAAAATAAGTCCAGGCTGGCTGTCCTTGTGGGCATCAGCTGCTGGCATCTGCATTGCTGCTGCCAAGAGCATGGCAGTGCAGGTAAAAGGTTGCTTTTCCTTGTGTGACACAGGAGCTCTTGACTTGAAAGCTAGAGGGATGCAATAGAAAGAGATGCAACCTCTGCCTGACATGGCAAATGTGAGTGGGATGTTGTTTCAGTTGCTGCTGATGTCAGGAAGGACTGTAAGGATGGAAAGGCTGGTGTTTGCCATGTGCTGGGAAACACATCTGGTTTTCATTTTCTCTTTCTCTTTGAGTGCCAGATAAACAGGGGAGAGTGTGCCCTCACCTTGGACCCATCCTGCCCTCTTCTGCTGAGATGGAGAATTGTTCCAGCTTGTAGAAGGACATCAGGACAAAGATATGTAATGAAAATAAGTCCAGGCTGGCTGTCCCTGTGGGCATCAGCTGCAGGCATCTGCATTGCTGCTGCCATGAGCATGGCACAGGAGGTAAAAGATTGCTTGTCCTTGTGTGACACAGGAGCTCTTGACTTGAAAGCTAGAGGGATGCAATAGAAAGAGCTGCAACCTCTGCCAGACATGGCAAAGGTGAGTGGGATGTTGTTTCAGTTGCTACTGATGTCAGGAAGGACTGTAAGGAAGGAATGTCTGGTGTTTGCCATGGGCAGGGAAACACATCTGGTTTTCATTTTCTCTTTCTCTTTGAGTGCCAGATAAACAGGGGAGAGTGTGCCCTCACCTTGAACCCATCCTGCCCTCTTCTGCTGAGATGGAGAAATGTTCCAGCTTGTAGAAGGACATCAGGACCAAGATATGTAATGAAAGTAAGTCCAGGCTGGCTGTCCTTGTGGGCATCAGCTGCTGGCAACTGCATTGCTGCTGCCATGAGCATGGCACAGCAGGTAAAACATTGCTTTTCCTTGTGTGACACAGGAGCTCTTGACTAGAAAGCTAGAGGGATGCAATAGAAAGAGCTGCAACCTCTGCCTGACATGGCAAAGGTGAGTGGGATGTTGTTTCAGTTGCTACTGATGTCAGGAAGGACTGTAAGTATAGAAAGTCTGGTTTTTGCCATGGGCTGGGAAAAACATCTATTTTCTTGTTCTCTTAATCTTTCAGTGCTAGGTAAATAGAGGAGAGTGTGCCCTCACCTTTGAACTCTCCTGCCCTCTGCTGCTCAGAGGAAGAAATGTCCAAGCTTCTAGAAGGACATCAGGACAAAGATATGTAATGAAAATAAGTCCAGGCTGGCTGTCCTTGTGGGCATCAGCTGCTGGCATCTGCATTGCTGCTGCCAAGAGCATGGCAAAGCAGGTAAAAGGTTGCTTTTCCTTGTGTGACACAGGAGCTCTTGACTTGAAAGCTAGAGGGAAGCAATAGAAAGAGCTGCAACCTCTGCCAGACATGGCAAAGGTGAGTGGGATGTTGTTTCAATTAGTGCTGATGTCAGAAAGACTGTAAGGATGGAAAGGCTGGTGTTTGCCATAAGCTGGGAAACACATCTTGTTTTCATTTTCTCTTTCTCTTTGAGTGCCAGATAAACAGGGGAGAGTGTGCCCTCACCTTGGAACTCTCCTGCCCTCTGCTGCTCAGAGGGAGAAATGTCCAAGCTTCTAAAAGGACATCAGGACAAAGATATGTAATGAAAATAAGTCCAGGCTGGCTGCCCTTGTGGGCATCAGCTGCTGGCATCTGCATTGCTGCTGCCATGAGCATGGCAAAGCAGGTAAAAGATTGCTTTTCCTTGTGTGACACAGGAGCTCTTGACTTGAAAGCTAGAGGGATGCAATAGAAAGAGCTGCAACCTCTGCCAGACATGGCAAAGGTGAGTGGGATGTTGTTTCAGTTGCTGCTGATGTCAGGAAGGACTGTAAGGATGGAAAGGCTGGTGTTTGCCATGGGCAGGGAAACACATCTTGTTTTCATTTTCTCTTTCTCTTTGAGTGCCAGATAAAGAGCAGAGTGTGCCCTCACCTAGGAACACTCCTGCCCTCTTCTGCTGAGATGGAGAAATCCTCCTGCTTGTAGAAGGACATCAGGACAAAGATATGTAATGAAAATAAGTCCAGGCTGGCTGTCCTTGTGGGCATCAGCTGCTGGCATCTGCATTGCTGCTGCCATGAGCATGGCACAGCAGGTAAAAGATTGCATTTCCTTGTGTGACACAGGAGCTCTTGAGTTGACAGCTAGAGGGATGCAATAGAAAGAGCTGCAACCTCTGCCAGACATGGCAAAGGTGAGTGGGATGTTGTTTCAATTAGTGCTGAAGTCAGGAAGACTGTAAGGATGGAAAGGCTGGTGTTTGCCATGGGCTGGGAAACACATCTGGTTTTCATTTTCTCTTTCTCTTTGAGTGCCAGATAAACAGGGGAGAGTGTGCCCTCACGTTGGAACCATCCTGCCCTCTTCTCCTGAGATGGAGAAATGTTCCAGCTTGTAGAAGGACATCAGGACAAAGATATGTAATGAAAATAAGTCCAGGCTGGCTGTCCTTGTGGGCATCAGCTGCTGGCATCTGCACTGCTGCTGCCATGAGCATGGCAAAGCAGGTAAAAGGTTGCTTTTCCTTGTGTGACCCAGGAGCTCTTGACTTGAAAGCTAGAGGGATGCAATAGAAAGAGCTGCAACCTCTGCCTGACATGGCAAAGGTGAGTGGGATGTTGTTTCAGTTGCTGCTGATGTCAGGAAGGACTGTAAGGATGGAAAGTCTGGTGTTTGCCATGGGCAGGGAAACACATCTGGTTTTCATTTTCTCTTTCTCTTTGAGTGCCAGATAAACAGGGGAGAGTGTGCCCTCACCTTGGACCCATCCTGCCCTCTTCTGCTGAGATGGAGAATTGTTCCAGCTTCTAGAAGGACATCAGGACAAAGATATGTAATGAAAATAAGTCCAGGCTGGCTGTCCCTGTGGTCATCAGCTGCAGGCATCTGCATTGCTGCTGCCATGAGCATGGCAAAGCAGGTAAAAGGTTGCTTTTCCTTGTGTGACACAGGAGCTCTTGACTTGAAAGCTAGAGGGATGCAATAGAAAGAGCTGCAACCTCTGCCAGACATGGCAAAGGTGAGTGGGATGTTGTTTCCATTTCTGCTGATGTCAGGAAGGACTGTAAGTATGGTATGTCTGGTGTTTGCCATGGGCTGGGAAAAACATCTATTTTCTTGTTCTCTTAATCTTTCAGTGCGAGGTAAATAGAGGAGAGTGTGCCCTCACCTTGGAACTCTCCTGCCCTCTGCTGCTCAGAGGAAGAAATGTCCAAGCTTCTAGAAGGACATCAGGACAAAGATATGTAATGAAAATAATTCCAGGCTGGCTGCCCTTGTGGTCATCAGCTGCTGGCATCTGGACTTCTTTACCATGAGCATGGCAAAGCAGGTAAAAATTGCGTTTCCTTGTGTGACACAGGAGCTCTTGACTTGAAAGCTAGAGGGATGCAATAGAAAGAGCTGCAACCTCTGCCTGACATGGCAAAGGTGAGTAGGATGTTGTTTCCATTGCTGCTGATGTCAGGAAGGACTGTAAGGATGGAATGTCTGGTGTTTGCCATGGGCAGGGAAACACATCTGGTTTTCATTTTCTCTTTCTCTTTGAGTGCCAGATAAACAGGGGAGAGTGTGCCCTCACCTTGAACCCATCCTGCCATCTTCTGCTGAGATGGAGAAATCTTCCAGCTTGTAGAAGGACATCAGGACAAAGATATGTAATGAAAATAAGTCCAGGCTGGCTGTCCCTGTGGGCATCAGCTGCAGGCATCTGCATTGCTGCTGCCATGAGCATGGCAAAGCAGGTAAAATGTTGCTTTTCCTTGTGTGACACAGGAGCTCTTGACTTGAAAGCTAGAGGGAAGCAATAGAAAGAGCTGCAACCTCTGCCAGACATGGCAAAAGTGAGTGGGATGTTCTTTCAATTAGTGCAGATGTCAGGAAGACTTTAAGGATAGAAAGGCTGGTGTTTGCCATAAGCTGGGAAACACATCTGGTTTTCATTTTCTCTTTCTCTTTGAGTGCCAGATAAACAGGGGAGAGTGTGCCCTCACCTTGGAACTCTCCTGCCCTCTGCTGCTCAGAGGGAGTAATGTCCAAGCTTCTAGAAGGACATCAGGACAAAGATATGTAATGAAAATAAGTCCAGGCTGGCTGCCCTTGTGGGCATCAGCTGCTGGCATCTGCATTGCTGCTGCCAAGAGCATGGCACGGCAGGTAAAAGATTGCTTTTCCTTGTGTGACACAGGAGCTCTTGACTTGAAAGCTAGAGGGATGCAATAGAAAGAGCTGCAACCTCTGCCTGACATGGCAAAGGTGAGTGGGATGTTGTTTCAGTTGCTGCTGATGTCAGGAAGGACTGTAAGGATGGAAAGGCTGGTGTTTGCCATGGGCAGGGAAACACATCTGGTTTTCATTTTCTCTTTCTCTTTGAGTGCCAGATAAACAGGGGAGAGTGTGCCCTCACCTTGGACCCCTCCTGCCCTCTTCTGCTGAGATGGAGAAATCTTCCAGCTTGTAGAAGGACATCAGGACAAAGATATGTAATGAATGTAAGTCCAGGCTGGCTGTCCTTGTGGTCATCAGCTGCTGGCATCTGCATTGCTGCTGCCATGAGCATGGCAAAGCAGGTAAAAGATTGCTTTTCCTTGTGTGACACAGGAGCTCTTGACTTGAAAGCTAGAGGGATGCAATAGAAAGAGCTGCAACCTCTGCCTGACATGGCAAAGGTGAGTGGGATGTTGTTTCAGTTGCTGCTGATGTCAGGAAGGACTGTAAGGATGGAAAGGCTGGTGTTTGCCATGGGCAGGGAAACACATCTTGTTTTCATTTTCTCTTTCTCTTTGAGTGCCAGATAAAGAGCAGAGTGTGCCCTCACCCTGGACCCCTCCTGCCCTCTGCTGCTCAGAGGGAGAAATGTTCCAACTTCTAGAAGGACATCAGGACAAAGATATGTAATGAAAATAAGTCCAGGCTGGCTGTACTTGTGGGCATCAGCTGCTGGCATCTGCATTGCTGCTGCCATGAGCATGGCAAAGCAGGTAACAGATTGCTTTTCCTTGTGTGACACAGGAGCTCTTGACTTGAAAGCTAGAGGGATGCAATAGAAAGAGCTGCAACCTCTGCCAGACATGGCAAAGTTGAGTGGGATGTTGTTTCAATTAGTGCTGAAGTCAGGAAGACTGTAAGGATGGAAAGCCTGGTGTTTGCCATGGGCTGGGAAACACATATGCTTTTCATTTTCTCTTTGAGTGCCAGTTAAAGAGCAGAGTGTGCCCTCACCTTGGACCCATCCTGCCCTCTTCTCCTGAGATGGAGTAATGTTCCAGCTTGTAGAAGGACATCAGGACAAAGATATGTAATGAAAATAAGTCCAGGATGGCTGTCCTTGTGGGCATCAGCTGCTGGCATCTGCACTGCTGCTGCCATGAGCATGGCAAAGCAGGTAAGAGATTGCTTTTCCTTGTGTGACACAGGAGCTCTTGACTTGACAGCTAGAGGGATGCAATAGAAAGAGCTGCAACCTCTGCCAGACATGGCAAAGGTGAGTGGGATGTTGTTTCAGTTGCTGCTGATGTCAGGAAGGACTGTAAAGATGGAAAGGCTGGTGATTGCCATGGGCAGGGAAGCACATCTGGTTTTCATTTTCTCCTTCTCTTTGAGTGCCAGATAAACAGGGGAGAGTGTGCCCTCACCTTGGAACCCTCCTGCCCTTTTCTGCTGCGATGGTGAAATGTTCCAGCTTCTAGAAGGACATCAGGACAAAGATATGTAATGAAAATAAGTCCAGGCTGGCTGTCCTTGTGGGCATCAGCTGCAGGCATCTGCATTGCTGCTGCCAAGAGCATGGCAAAGCAGGTAAAAGATTGCTTTTCCTTGAGTGACCCAGGAGCTCTTGACTTGAAAGCTAGAGGGATGCAATAGAAAGAGCTGCAACCTCTGCCAGACATGGCAAAGGTGAGTGGGATGTTGTTTCAGTTGCTGCTGATGTCAGGAGGACTGTAAGGATGGAAAGTCTGGTGTTTGCCATGGGCAGGGAAACACATCTCGTTTTCATTTTCTCTTTCTCTTTGAGTGCCAGATAAACAGGGGAGAGTGTGCCCTCACCTTGGAGCTCTCCTGCCCTCTGCTGCTCAGAGGGAGAATGGCCAAGCTTCTGGAAGGATATCAAGACAAAGATATGTAATAAAAATAAGTCCAGGCTGGCTGTACGTGTGGGCATCAGTTGCTGGCATCTGCATTGCTGCTGCCATGAGCATAGCACAGCAGGTAAAAGATTGCTTTTCCTTGAGTGACACATGTTCTCTAGACTTGAAAGCTAGAGGGATGCAATAGAAAGAGCTGCAACCTCTGCCAGACATGGCAAAGGTGAGTGGGATGTTCTTTCCATTGCTGCTGATGGCAGGAAGGACTGTAAGGATGGAAAGTCTGGTGTTTGCCATGGGCAGGGAAACACATCTGGTTTTCATTTTCTCTTTCTCTTTTTGTGCCAGATAAACAGGGGAGAGTGTGCCCTCACCTTGGAACTCTCCTGCCCTCTTCTGCTGAGATGGAGAAATGTCCCAGGTCATAAAAGGACATCAGGACAAAGATATGTAGTGAAAATAAGTCCAGGCTGGCTGTCCTTGTGGGCATCACCTGCTGGCATCTGCATTGGTGTTGCCATGAGCATGGCACAGCAGGTAAGATATTGCTTTTCCTTGCTGGACAGGTGTTAAGCCATTCTGATTCACCCTTTGCATCCACAGTATACAGTTTTTCCCACACTGCTGTTTCTGTCCAGCAATGTTAATATGTGCAGTGGTACAGAGGTTGGTGGCCCTGCCTGTGGCAGGGAGTTGGAGATTCCTGATCCTTGAGGTCCCTTCCAACCCGTGCCATTCTGTGTGTGTGTGTGTGACTGGCTAAACACCAACTTTTGCTAGCTCAGCAGGTATACTACTAATTATTGAACGCCTGACAGCTGCTTATCAACACTTGGCCACTATTTCTGGACACCTGCTCATCCCTGAATAGAGAGAAGTTTGGAAGGAGGACAGAGGGGAGTCTCTTGATGCCTGCCTGTTGCATCCCAACTTGCCCACAGAGTGAGTCAATTCGGCCCTGTGTGGAGGCCCTGGCTTCTTTGGAGTCTGTTTTTCTTTTGCTGAGCTTCTCCTATATAAACAGCATGGTCTTACAACATGCTTTCTGGTCCTTAATACTATACCCATGCAATTTGTAACTATTACAGTTCTGTAAGTGAGAATTGATCACATGATTGAACAACTGTATTTCTAAAATATGTTATGAAATAACTTCTTTTTACTAATACTAATACTAATAAAGTCTTTCTACTTTTTCAAACTGTTTCTAAGGGCAAATTACAAAACACATGGTGCTGTACTGCTTCAGAGCAATCCCTCATTTGATAGCCAGTGCAGAAACAACATTCCATCCTACAGCATTAGCTAGTTCAGAGGTACCAGACGTGTATCTGGATGTGGCTGTTGTGCATAACTGGGGCTGAGGGATCAGAAATGACAGCTCCACTCTTGGAGACCACAGAACTAAAATGGAAAGATAAAATAGTTGCAGGGCAATTGTTCTCTGTGCCTGAAGCAGGGACCGATTTATGGGGGAGAGATTTAACAGTTAAATGAGGATTACAGCTGCAAGTCTGTGAAACAGATATCAGGTTTCAATGAATGTGTTAACAGCTGGTGATGAGAAGAAATGAATCCAAAGGTGTGGGCAGGGGAAGGAAATCGGGGTGGACTCACAATTTTCCCTTACAAAGAACTGCCCAAGGAGGGAGTGGAGCTGTGAAACAGCAAGAATATCCCATAGCCTTAGAAGGGAGAGTGGGTCTAAAAGCTGTAACACAGACAGTGCTTAAGGATGGTCTTCTGGAACCTTGTCTGTGGCCTTATAACACCCCAATCCTGTCGGCACGGAAGGCAGACGGCACGTATCGGCTGGTGCAAGATGTAAGGAAATGACTGAACCCGTTCTCAAAAGACAGCCTGTGGCTCCTAACCCCTATACCCTAATGAGTCAGATCACACATGGACAGCAGTGGTTTGGTGTGAGAGACCTCAAAGATGCTTTCCGGACAGCCTTTGGACTCAGGGAGAAATGGCTGCGTTTGTATGAGGACACATTGTAATCCTATCGTGATTCGTGATGATACTGTAGATACTGGAACTCCTGCTAATCCTTGTCTTTGCAGCATTTGAAGCAAGCAGCTGGTGCTGCTGTCATGCAGAAAGCTCCCTTCCAACCACTCAGCAAGCATTTGGATGAGACAGCTTCCTGCTGGGGAGCCCTCCGACATCACTGCTGCCTCCTCCAGAACCATACCTGCAGATGCTTCAGAGCTCTTCAGCATGGACTTCCTTCCTCCCATCAGCAGCTGCTCCTGCACTGACCTTCATTCACACTGGGATACCATCTGCTTCCAGCAGGAGCTGACCTGCGAGACAGAGAAAGGAAACGTGGGATGAGCACCAATGCAGAAGCACAAGGCTGTGTCACCACCACGTCTTGCAGCCTTGGGAAGTCAGCTGCAACTGCAGCCTTGGTCAGAATTACAACGGGCACCGTAAATTAAGTGTGACCTCTGAAGTTGTTGCCATGATCAGAAATAGACGCTGAAATCGCTCACATAACTGTCGGTGGTTCCCTCCAAATTCTTTTGCTTTGGGGAACAGATGGACTCGGAATGGAAGGACACGAGAAAAATGACATCTGTTTGAGCTCAGCAGACTTGAGAGGTGGGCCTGGGTGAACCTCATGAGGTTCAGCACAGCCAAGTGCAAGGTTTGGCATTTGGGCCGGAGGAATCCCAGGCATTCTTTTGTCATCGTGGTGGTTTCCAATAGACCCCAACAATGAGACATCAGGTCGCCGTGTGGGCTCCTGGGTGACACTGCCATTTCCCAGCCATTGCAGCCTAGGGGCAAATAAAGTAAAATACTTCAGAAAGATCTCACACTGATTGCATATTTTACTGTTCTTTTACACAAAACAGAAGGGGAGGGCAGCAGATGCATGCAGCTGCATCAACACCCAGGCTGCTAAAGGAATGGAAAGACAGAAACATCAAATATGTTATTCTAATGCAAGGAGGGAAGCTTTTTTCAATGTTATTTTTTATCATTTAAAATAAGCAGTTGGCACTCTTAAAGGAAAATCCTAGACCCCAGGTTCTGACAGTGTGGCAATGTGGACTCAGCTGTGACTGATCCAAACAGTCTGTTCCAGATTTTAACATCCCTTCTATGCATTCACAAGTTTTCTCTCTTGACTTCCCCTTACAGCCATTAGATGCCAGCAAAACATCCCACAAACACTCCTTACCTCTGTGCACACAGGCACCCATCCAACCAGAGCCATCAGTCATTCCCAGCCATGCGCTCTTCCTCCAATCATGGTCAGCATCACACGGCCGTCACGCAGCTCACTTGACTCCGTTTTTCTCTTCTTTCTGGAGGTGTCCTTGCTTCTCAGCCTTACCTTCTCGTGATGTTTATCTCGCTCTGCAGCTCCTGCTCTGAATAGGCTTTCTTGGATTCCCGCATGACAGGCACACAATGCAGCCACAGCCCCTGCCACCAAGGTCAGCTCTTCAGCACACATTACCTGAGGAGCACTTGGCAACTCCTGCAACCTGAGCAGTGCCAGGAAGACTGTTTCACTTCTGCTTCTCCTGGCTCAGAAATTCATTTTCCTACCTAGAAAATGGGAAAAGAAAAGAAAGACAAAAAAATCCTGACATAAAGCAGACACAATTGATACTATGGAATTCTGGAAGGCAAGGGATTTGCCCTCTGTGATGAGTAGTTGACTGCAAAGAACTCAGAAGAGCCATGACCAGGTTTTGAACTTGTGGGTAAAATTAGGAAGTGCAGCAGTGCAGGGCTTCTGGAGGTGAGGGTCTGCTACAGCCGCCTGGAAAGAGAGCCTGTTGGTGGGAGCTGCTTACTGCAGCCAGCAGAAGCATCGCACTCACTGACTCTCATCCTGATGGGGGATTCCAGTCAGTCTGGGAAATCAGCATGGCTGGCTGCAAGCAATCTGACAGACTCCTGGAGTGCAGTGAGAATCACTCTGTGGTGCAGGCATTGGGCACAGCAAGCAGAAGGGAAGCATTGCTGGACATGGTGCACACCAGGGGTTACGACAGGAGGCGGTCAGGGCTGCAGTGACCATGCCCTCCTTGAGTTGGTGATCTCAAGGAATGCGGGCCTGGCAGGAAGCAAAGGCAGGAGCCTGAACTTCAGGAGAGCCAGCTGCAGGCTGTTCCAGGAATTCTTGGACGAGATCCTCTGGACAACTGTTTGTAGGGACAAAGGGATGGAAAAGAGCTGGTCACTTTCTCAGAAGAAAACTTGCTCAGGTTGCACGCTGAGCTGCAGGAGAGGAAGGGGAGGAGGTGCCAGCACGGCTCTGCACGATGCTCTGCCACACTGGGCAGCTTGATCATGGCTCAGCAGTGGGATCCGACGAGGAGAAGGGGAGAAGGAAATCAAGGATGGGAGGGAAACATCAGACACAGTCGGTGAGTGTCTGTGAAGTCTTGCAGACCCAGAGATTCCCAGGTTGTTTCTGCTTTCGTAGCATCTTTGTGCTGCAGGGTGAGCAAAAGGTTCTGCTGCTTGATTCTTCTGCAGGAGCCGCCTAAAAGGGAAATGGCCACTGAGCTGCAGACCAAGCAGTACTGCCTGACGTTGGCCAGGGGAGCTTCTCCTGCCGCAGTGTGCTGATGACAGGTCTGGAGATGATCTGCACGGCCAGCTTGTAGGTGGGAGCCAGGAAAGGACATGATGGGAAGAGAGAGGTGTTAAGGAGCAGCCAAGGCATGAAAATGCATCAGAAAGCCCTGAAAAGCATCACAAAGCCACAGCCAGGAAGCTTGGGAGTATCATGAGCAGCATCCAGGATGCGAGAGATTATTTGCTACCATGCCAAATGGTAGCAGAGCTCCCCCTGCAGACATCCCAAAGCCAGACAAAACAGGAACAAACCCGGAGCTGAGCTGCACGCACCCCACAGCCACAGCATTGCAAGCTGGGGTGCCTTGTTGTGTGCTGCATTCATCCCAGTCCGTGTGAATGAAGACTCTGGAGGTGGTCAAGGCGTTGTTGAGCACAAATGTGCTTTTATTATTATATAAAGGACAGGAGGGTGGGAGAGGTCCACGGTGAAGATGGGACTCATCCTGTCTTGTCATGGAGAGAGTGGCTCAGAGCTCTCAGTGCTGCTGTCCGGTGCCTGGGACTGGAGGCCTGATTGAAAGTCCCCCTGCAAGAGGCTCTGCTCCTCCTCACTGACGCTGACCTGCTCCTGCATGGAGGTGCTGCTGTTGGGGCACTCACACTGCTCTTGGGATGGCCTGCACTGCAGAGACTCCTGGTTACAATCCAGGCTGGTGACTGTGGTGTCTGGCAGGCCCAGGTCAGCATTTTCAGCAGAGCCAGGTGTAATGAGGGCATGAACTTGAATGAGCTCCTTCTCTCCATCACTGTTGTCATGTGTAAGGCTGCTGTTGGAACTGCAGCAATTTGTGCTTCCTAAGAGCTCTCCACTGATGGAAGCACACAGAGCATTCTCGCTACTTGCCCTGGATCTTGTGGGTTGGCAAGGGCTCGATTCACCTAGAAAGGATACACAGGGGTTAGTGTCAAACTTTCACAAGCTGAATTACGACAGTGGTTCTTGATCAGGGGTGAACTGAAGATGCTAGGCAGGGGCTGGAATGCCAGAAGGAGATACAAGTGCACTGCAAGCTTGAATTCTATGTTCCTGAAAAGCAGGGATTTGGAAGCTGCATTTGCACCCTTACCTGCCAGGACTACCACTGCTGTTTCTGAGGGATGCCTGGCATTGCGCTGCAGTTGGCGTTTGCTGCCAGAGGATGGCTTCCTGAGGCTGAAGCAGCAACACCAACTGCTAGCTGGTGATTCCTCCTTCTTGCTGGGTGGATTTTGCCTGGAGAGAGAAAACAGCCAATGCTGTGAGTCGTGCGTGGTGCAGGGTGAGGGAAGAGCAGCACTGAGCTCTTGGCAGCAGTTGCTTGTTCCTAGCACTGCCTGGTTTCTGCAGAAACACAACTTAGAAACTCGCTCTGTTTCCAGCAGTTGAGGATCGCTCTGTTCTATCGCTCAGCCCTGAAGTCTTGCTGGCTGAATTCCCCTCAACTCTGCAAGATGCAGAGCATGTGAGCAAAGGCTCCACAGCTGTACAGCACAGCATCTGAGGGATGGCTTTGATGGAGCTGGCAGGCGTAACTGCTTTCTGAGGGACCGTGCAGCCATAAAGGAAGTTCAGAAGCATCTCTGACTCTTACATTAGCACCTCATCAGCCTCATCTCACTGCCATGTTTAATTTCTAGTGCCAGCAAGTCTGACCAACAGCTCTGCTTAGAGGAGAACTGGAATTGGTTTCAGGCATGTGGCCCTGACATCTGGAAAACCCCACCTTAGCCTAACTTACTTTCAGCAACTTTTGGCACTAGAAATCCTGGGAAAAAAACACAAAAACCCACCCAAACAATGATGCTAGGTGCTGGAAAAGAAAGTCCTCTTTACCTGTCAGATGGAAAGTCGATGACGGTGTGGAATTTGCCCTGCCCAGCTGCAGGGCTTTCCTGCACTTCAATGTCGTGACTGCTCTCTGTCACAGGGGGAGAGCTGCTGTGGCCTCGCCTCTGTGCCTGTGCCTCCTCCAGGCTGAGCAGCTTTGTGGCAGCAGAAGAGACCCCCACAGACTTGGGCCCTGGGAGAGAATTGTGCCCTGTCAGGGAAAACCACAGGTAAGAGCGAGGATCAGAAAGCAGCAGCACAGCCACCACAGTTCTGAGGGAGGTGCTGTATTTTTCTCAGGCTTGCTTATCCGAGCCACTGGAAGAAGAGGAGCTCAAAATAACCATGTGGGCAGAGATCTGTTTATGGCAAAGGACACGGTCATCATTAAGAGCAGCTTACTGTATCAAAATAGGCAAGGAAAAACCCAAGGAAATGGGGGCAGGGAACTGAGAAAGCTTCGCTGCCACACTTGCATCAAGCTTCTCTAGCATGCAAACCATAATAATGATGGTTTCCTCCTTGTGAAGTTTGGGTTTGGACATTCTCAGCATCCAGCTACAGGATGCCAGATTCTAATGGAAGCCCAGAGGTGTGCTGTCCCCTTGATGGTAAAAGAGAATCTCAAAGGTCCCGGAGAAGGCCTGCATTTGATCAAGGTGTCAGGTCAAGATCAAGCTAATGGAGGAAGACACTCACCTGCTGCATCTGCGATGTCTGCTCCGGATTTGGAGCAGAAGAGGACGTCTGTGTGGTTGATGAGAAATTCCACCACATCCGACTGCGTCTGCAGCTCCATGCAGGCAGCTCTTCCGCTGGCGCAGGCAGACTCGTTCTGCTGTGATCTGTAGAAAAGGCAAATTTTAGAAGTCATTTCTCCAAGACCGTTTCCCCGAGTCTGAATTGTTGCAGCCAAAAGCTGTCAGCTGAGGCTCTGGAGACTTCCGCAGTGGGCAATCAGTGATGCCACTGCAGAAATTCCCCTGGATGATCAAGGACACGTCAGTCCCATCTAAAGAACAGAGCACAGTTGTCACCTAGACATTGTGCCCGTGGGGATGGATAACAGCCCAGGCTCCAGCTCTGCTGTCAGCCACAGATTTTACAGGAGAAGAGCACATTTGATGGAGAAAAAGGGAGGACTGTTTTTTTTTTACTAAAGAACAGATGAAGCGTTGAAACAGAAGCAGAAGTTTACCTTAAGAGGTTTGGAGCCCACACAATGGCTAGGTTCTTGGCATGCATGTTTGTTATCGTGGAGCTCCCAGCCAGACACGCCAAGTGTCTCATGAGGTACTCCAGTGTCCTGGAAAACAAGAGAGGCAAACGTTCAGCACCAACGAGCATGCCATGCTGCAATTCATGAAGACAAAGGCTGGAACCGCATCGTTGCCCTCTGCAATGCAGCAGGGCTGAGCTCAGCAGGCTGAGGGCAGCACTGACCTGTAGTGAGGAGCGGGCAGCTGCTGGATGACGTCCTGCATTCTGCGCAGCCGCTCCTCCTCTGTAGCGGCACCAACAGCATCCTGGAGTAGTGCAGAAAGGGAGCGAGACACCAATCAGGCTAGTACACCACTGCGAGTAAACCTCGTGGGGCTGACAGCAAAAGGGCCTCCGAGCTGGGGCACTGCTGCAGCCATCTGCCAAGAGGCCCAGGAAGAGGGAAATGAAAGACCTTGTGGCCTTGTGCTTACCGAGAACTTGCCGTACAGCTGGTGGGTGAGCAGAGGGTTCGGGAGCTCCCTGAAGTACATCTTGCAGAGGGAGCTCACGCTGTGAATGTCACGGACGGTGAGCTCAGGAATCTGCTCCGACTCAAATTCCTGCCTGGAGAGAGGGACGCAAACCCGGTTGAGCGAGAGGAAGGCAAGCCCAAAGCCACACCAGATGCACTCAGGCTGTGTCAGTCGCAGCACTCTTACCGCAGTCTCTGGATGTTGGACGCGACGCCGGACAGGCGGTATATCCCCTGCACCACGCCGTGCTGCTCAAGGAACTCAGCGCAGCTCTGGAGGACCTGGGGGACTGAAGAACACGTGCCAGCCGTCAGTGGAGCTCCTGATTCAGTCGTGCTGCAGGCTGTGCTTCACATCCCATCCACTAAGCCCAGCCAGGCTTGGCTGAAGCAAATACAGATGTGCTTGTCTCTTAGGAGCATCCGCCTCACTTTATCCTTCAGCCATCAACTCCCATTACACGTGTCTCCATGGCTATCAGCCTGCCCCCTGCTAGATATGAGCTCCCTTTCATCCTCTTTAGATGCCCAGCAGAGGAAGATCTCAGGAATGGGCAGCTCCTTACCATCACGACCGGAGTGGAGAAGATGCTCTCCCAGGTCACCGCCAAACACCCTTTCCTTCTCCACCTCCCGCTCGGTCGGTTTCTTTGGGCGGGCCTTCACCAAGGAACGAAGGAAGGTGAGGATCTTGCTGCGTTTCTTGGGCACTGCACAACAAAAGGAAGAAACCAGGTCATTTCAGGTCTGGCTCCGTTGGACGAGGCCGAGCACAGCACATTCTACAGAGCACGTCAGAACGGGAAGAACATTACCAACCAGTACATACAAAAAGGGATTTTCCCCATCTCTGGAGGAGCCCAAGGCCAGGTTGGATGGGGCCCTGGGCAGCCTGATCTAGTCTCACATTAAATGTGGGGGCTGGCAGCACAGCCTGAGGCGGGAGGGTTGGAGCATGATGATCTCCGAAATCCCTTCCATCCCAAGCCATTCTATGAAGATTCTATAGTTTCCCCAAGTCCAATCATAAACACAGGAGGATTGGGCCAAATCCCTGCCCCATGGTGTGCATGAAGAATCATCAACCCAGAGGACAATGTGGCATGGATAAAGGAGGTACTAAACATGGAACACACCCCAAAAAAGACTTCATTTTGCTTCCCCACACCATGAAATGTAACATCCGTACCTGGCTTTGGCACAGAGTTGATGAGTGCCTCAGGAATGTTCTTATTAATGAGTTCCACACACTCCCCTGGGAAAAATCCAACCTGTAACAAGAAGAGAGGCCAACTATTGCATGCAGCACTTCTCAGATCTGAACTGTTAAACCAAAAGCCACGTAACATTTCCCTCGGAACCTGATTGCCGGACGTTCCATAAGACTATCCAGCAGAAAATGGCCATAGTTCACAGCATAAAGGTAATAATTTTTCAACATTTGCAGCCAAAGACAAGGTCCTCTGACACCGACACAGGGAAACTGTTTATGTCCACTAGGCATCCTATGCAGGCAGAGCAGCTCTAGGCTGAGATTCCTGCCTCTACTGAAGTTGCACTCTCCAGTCTGAATCTTGTGCCTACCTGGAAGCCGAGCTTGCCTCTCCACCAGGGGGTCAGCTCCTTTGGTGGCATGTCGATGACACAGATGATGTCTCCCACCTGCAAGAGATTGCAACGTCAATCCCAGCTTCAGCACAGCTGGGAGGAAAGCACAGCTCAAATGTCTGCATTCTTCTGCACTGCCAAACATCGCCGAGCATTAAAGCACTTGCACCAGTGCAGCTCTGAAGGCATTTGCCATTGTAAAATTGAGCAACAAGGAACGCCTTGAACTGCTTACCTCAAAGGAGAGTTCATCCGCTGCCTGGGCAACGTATCTCTTAATAGCATGGGCAGCAGCAATAGCTGGAACATTCACAAGTGCCACCTCATGGTCCAGCAGGGGCTTCCCCTTGTTCTCAGTCTGAAACAGAGAGCACAGGCCACGGTGAGGAGCTGGGAACCAACAAGGAGGATTTCAAGGTGAGGAGCACATCTGCAGAGAAAGCTGCAGGAAATGCACTCGGTCCTTATCATGGGCACTTCAGAAGGAACTGCAAGTCTAATAACGGCTGTTTCTCTCCCTGGTGTGCAGCAGGCACACGCCAGGCAATGCTGCATCTCTCCCCACCCAGTCTAATCAGCAATGGCACTGACGCAGACAGGTGGCCTTGTCCATTTTGCCCCCTCCTTTCCTGCGCTCTTTGTGCAGGAAGGCTGACTGTTTCAGATGCTAGGAGACCGTGAAGAGGGAAACCAAAGCTACGGCTGCAGTTACAAGGTGCAAACAGTGCCACTGCAAGCACCAAGCAGCTCTCTTGAGCAGTCCAACCAACAGCGAGGCCAAGCTGAGCAGAGAATGATTGTTGTTTCTGCAGCCATTTCAAGGGAAAAGTCAGTAGAGGACAAACACAACAGCCGAGATGGCTCTGGTACTTTTATAAACTTGCCACGCTTGCACTACTGTCTTGCCACAGAGGAGCTCTCTTGGAAAGCAGGAGAGCACATCTGCGGCTCACTCTGCTGGCTGCAGTCAGGGAACAAAGACCAATCAGAGCTTCATACTCTACCTCTGTCCATGCCAGGTCAGGCCCACAGCTGATCTCGCTGCACGCCACAGCCATCAGCGTAGGTGTGACAAGCTGGAACTGAAAAGAAACACACTTTTATTTTCTCTGTTCACATCTCTGCTGTGCTCCCTACAGCTGTCGGGCACACTCACACAGCCCAAGCACGCCTGCTGGTGTCCCTGGTGATGCTGTGCAGCTCTGCACAAGCTGGGGCTGGGACTCTTTGCCTAAGGGATTGGTTTCCTGTAGACCAGCTGGTCACAGCACCACAGACAGCATCCTTCTGAGGGCTGAGCTGCAGAGCACGTGGAGAAAACCCACACGTGACCAGCATCCCATCAAAGCTGGATGAGGCTGTGTTACTAAACACGGGGCGTCACGGGCTGCTAAAGCATGTGGGGGGACAAACCATGGCAGGTACCTGGCAAGAGATCAGAACGAGGGAGAGAAATCTCTCGAATCTGCAGCCGTTCCTTGTCACTTTGCTCTGATCTTCCACGAGCAAAAGCTGCAGCAGGGAAGCAGGCAGAGGGTGGAGAGAGGAGAGAGAAAGAGCAGGTCAGTTTGCTTCCACGGTTTAGCAAAGAATACGAGGGAAAATCCAAAATCTGCCCTCCCTCAACTTAAAAACTTAAGTTTTCAACTTAAAACCATTTCCCCTTGTCCTGCAGTTATCTACCCTTTCAAAGAGTTGATTCCCCTCCTCTTTTTAGGCTCCCTTTAGGTACTGAAGGCTGCCATGAGGTCACCCCACTGCCTTCTTTTCTCCAGGCTGAACAAGCCCAGCTCCCTCAGCCTGTCTTTGCAGGGGAGGTGCTCCAGTCCCCTGATCATCTCTGTGGCTCGCCTCTGGACCCTCTCCAACAGCTCCCTGTCTTTCTGGACACTGTACTGCAGCTGGGGCCTCACAAGAGCAGAGCAGGGGGGGACGATCACCTCCCTGTCCCTCATGGCCACCCCTCTGCTGATGGAGATAATGTGATCCTATGAGCTCCGCCAGCCAGCAGTTCTCAGCACTCACTGTCCCCCCGTCTCTCCCACACTGTCTCAGCTTACCTACAAGGTGCTGCACAGGACGGTGTGAAGACAAAGGGACGCAGTCGGTGCACAAGTGCAACAAGCGAGCTGCTCAGTCAGAGCTCCAGCGCTCCAATGAAGGGACGCAGCACGCACTGCTCCTCCCCTCATTCTAGCCCTTATGACATCACTGAGGGCCACCAGGCTGCTCCACCACGACGCACAGGGTGGGGAGGCAAGACCAGTCACAAGGGCAGAAGATTCCAACAGCCCAGCCCAACGTTCTGGAATCAGGGGCTGCTTGGAATTCTACCCCAGCCAAATCCTGGAGAAGCTGGCACGGGGTCGTCATGACCAAAGCGCAGGACCTGGCGCTTGCTCTTGTTGAGCCTCGCACAACTGGCCTCAGTGCATCCCTCTGGAGGGCCTTCCTGCCCTCAGCCAGATGGACGCTTCCTCCCAGCAGCGTACCTTGCAGTGCTGGGCCCATGTCAAATCCACACTAGAGTGGGTTTTGTTACATTCAAGGGCATGTTGCAGCACCCATCTATTTCACCTGGAAGGAAATAAAGCAGGAGATGGGAGAAACACAGAACTACTGCCAGACTGCTTTATCCCTTTCTTAGCCCAACTTCCCTTGCCTCATCCCCTACCCCAACTCCTGGATGATGCCCACGGGCTGATAGTTGGATCTCAAGTCCATAGGACTCCTTTCACAGGGCTCCATCAAAAAGGCTGTCACACTTGTTCCGTACACTCACACTGACCCAGCAGTGGTATCACAGTCACTTAACACACACACAACAACCAAACCCCGAGCATGCACATCCCTTCCTGCGTGACTGCAGCCCACAGCTCCCCTTCACACCTCCGTGGATCTCTGGTGTTTTACACGGATGCAGCCTCGCTGCAGCTCCGTGGCTGTCACACAAGGCCTGCAGGACCTCTTTCTCTGCAAACCCCGTCTGCAGGCATTGGTTCACGAGGTTCACCTCCTGCCCTCCTGAGCAAAAACAAGCACTAAGAACAAGAGCAAAGCACACTGGACTCGACCTGGCTGGATCCCCAACCCTCAGTCCTGTCAGTCGTACCCTGGTGTGGAGACTCATCCCCAAAGCCTGGCTGGACATCAGCACAGGCATCCTTCTTCAAACGCCCCATCCAAGCAGCAAGGGATCAAAGCGTTGGCACAGCTGAAACAGAAATGCTGTGTGAGTTTCCTGTTAGCACTGAGCAGGAACAAATCTACCGCTGAGCAGCAGGATGTGAGACAAGCAGCAGAAGACACCCAACCTGCAGAACCAGCTCGTTTGGGGTCGGTCCAGATGTTTGTCTGCTCCCTTCCCTGGCCCAGGCCAAGCTTGTGAGCTGCTCCTCCTTGGTGCAGGGGGAAATGGTGCAGATGCCATGTGGTGGCTATGCACAGCATGCCTTTTACTTGCTTTTCCTATCTCCATCTGCCATTAGCAAACAGCATCTCCAGCCTCCAGAGATCACTGAGTCCAACCCCTGCACAACAGTGAAAAAAAAAGATATGATAAGGGGTACTTAAAGCACAGCATCTGTAATCAGATCAGACTCCTGCACTGTGAAGACTTCCATGAGTATTCCTGCAGAGTGCATCACTTAGTCTCTCCTAAGCCTTGTGTTCATGGTTTTCCTGTAAGAGCTTGTCTAAACACTGCCTGTAATCGTGGTTATGCTAGAAGCATTTGGATTTCTTGATCCTCAGTGTAATTTCAATAACAAATCCAGATGCTTTTTTGTTAAGGGCAGCTTTCAATTTCTCAACTGAAATTTCAATATTGCGTTAGGTGTTGACAACCACGGGGCTGCAGTACAGAGAATTACAGGGAGATTAATTTCTCCATCTCCATGCTCCTAGACATTTATGATTACAGTGATGTAGTTATATACAAAGTTGCAAGATACCAAAGCTAGAATAACCTCTTGGTGCAGCAGGATGTCTGGAGCCCAAGTGCAGAGTCTCAGTGTTGCAAAGCCTTGAAGAGGTGCACCGTATGTGCTGGGGCTGATGACACAGACACTGGAGCAAGGCCAGTGTGATGTTAGAAACTTGACCAGCAGCTGATCTGTTGTCAGCCATTTCTGGACACAAACGGGATCTGGTCGACTTAGGACATGACCTTTGGGCTGGAGAGCAACTCCCCGAGGAATCACACAGCCACTGCAGACCGTTGGCAAGAACCCCATACCAAAACAGCTCATCTGCAATCAGTTTTTAATCTGTGCAGCAGTGATTGGAACAGGCGCACGCTCTCTGCAATTGCAGGAATGTTCACAAGTGGAATGTACATCACCTGTGTGCTCCAGCTCTTCTGTGTGCATGCTAGGAGCAGTGATCCCCCTGCACCCAGGGCTGCAATAAGGTCCTGTGGGCTTTCTAACCTGCCCACCAGCAGCCCAGGCTGCCCAGAGCCACATCCAGCCTGGCCTTGGATGCCTGCAGGGATGGGGCATCCACAGCCTCCCTGGGCAACCTGTTCCAGTGCCTCACCACCCTCTGGCTGAAAAACTTCCTCCTCACATCCAACCTAAACCTCAACACCCCTCGTCTCAGTTTAAAGCCATTCCCCACGTGTCCCATCACTGTCCACCCTCCAAAACAAAACACCTCGGCTGTTCAACACTGAAAGAGCAAAATAACCCACAGCTCTTACTTCCACTGTATGCATTTAATTCCAAACTTAAGGTCACAGGTTAATTACTCATGTGATCCTTCCTGACAGAAGAACTACTATGCTAACTCCTTGATAAAATTCCTGACTGCCTTCAGTTTTATAGCCAAAGCAGTGTTTGAGCTGGTAATGTACTCTTGAACAGCACTGCTGCCTTCAGCATTTGTATGTTTAGATCTGAAAAGAGAACTTGGTCATTATTTCACGATGAGAGAATCTTATATGACAAAACAGAATTACAAAAATCTGACAATACTGTAAAATGCCAGCGTAAGAATGTGGCTTTGATATTTTTTTTTTTCTTTTTTTTTTTTAAATGGTGAGTGTACCATTAATTCAAGACAAGAATTTTGTTTGTAAGTCGATCTCTATAACTGTTCTTGGCATCATTCTGTAGGATGAACTAGATACATGGAATTTGGCACTGGCTCCCCGGGGCAGTGGTTTGGCACTGAGCTGACAAAGGCCAAAGAGCATTTGCACAATGCTCTCAGACACAGGGCTTGACCCATAGGAGGTCCGGTGTGGAACCAGGAGGTGGAATACATGATCCTCGAGGTCCCTTCCAAATACAGATATTCCATGATCCTCTAATACTTATATTCCCAAGTCCTGTACACAGTGCTCAGATGCTTAATTGAAAGGTTCCATGAAACAGTGAGGTATCTATGTCCCTTTACCACCCAGTTATTCAATTTGCCACGTGGATCTTTTATCCAGTCACATTAAAAAACCCCTCAAAGTATTTCCTTCAGTCTTCCATTCTGATAGAGCTTTCTGGAGCAAATAAAGAGTTGCAACTCAGAATGTCCACACCTCCCTTCCTGCACCCTGCATACATTTTTCATTGCACTGTGATTACGTACCATTCTATTGTCACCCTCATTCTGTCATTATCTAGGCAGTTTACTGCCATTAAATTTTCCAGCAACAGATGCCCACAAGTACAGCCAGCCTGGACTTATTTCCAATACTTATCTTTGTCCTGATGTCCTTGTAGGAGGTGGGACATTTCTCCATCTCAGCAGAATAGGGCAGGTGGGGTCAAAGCTGATGGCACACTCCTCTATTTTTCAGGCACTCAAAGACAAAGGGAACAAGAAAACCAGATGTGTTTCCCTGCCCATGGCAAACACCAGCCTTTCCATCCTTACAGTCCTTCCTGCCATCAGCAGAGATATTTTGCTTTCTTGTGCCACTTCATCCCTTTAGCATCTGGCATTCTAACAAAAAAGTACTTACAAGGAGTTTTAATATTTTCATATTAAATGTCAGAATTAGAACCATTATGTTTACCAAATATTTAAAACGTTCAACCCAGTGAGAAGTGAATTGATGTTGTATTTAGCATTCAGATAAGAACTTGTAAAGGAAGTAAAAAGTGCTGCTTTCATAAACTATAGTCTCATTGTCAAGCCTTGCACTGTCTCAGCAGATTATTACAGAATGTTCATAAGCAGGAATTAAGAGATGCGTCTGAATTGATAACAACAACGAATAATTAAGAAAGCTTGACTGCAGTCTGCTTGAGGATTCCAGTCTGAAGTGTGTTCCACCTGATGACAACTGGGAATGTCTTTCTCTCACCATTAGAACCATTGCACCTCTGACTAAACACATAGCTAATCACCACTGAAAACTAACTACATGTTGATTAACATTCAGAGAGATTGTGCAGGTGTCCTTTTAGGAACTGGCCTACAGTATGCTAAGAGGGATGGATGTGGGGACATTAGGATAACGTGCCCTCTGCCTTTTAAGACAGCCCCAGCAGAGCAGGTCAGCAGGCTGAAGAGCTGAGTGGGTCACCAGGGCTCAGAGACTTCACTCGGCCATCTGAAAGTTGAGGGACTTCAGCCCAAGCTGCCCTTTTCCATGCAGGCAAGGAGGCCAAGAGAAGGTGGATCGGCACGGTTCTGGTGCAGACAGGGGCTGCAGTGTGAGCAGGCCTACACAGACAAGGCTGTGCCCACACAGAGTGACAGCAGCTTTCGCTGTGAGCAGATTCCCAGGGGGCCTGAGCCATGGCAGTTCTTGATGGCAGCATGTTCCAATCAGCCCTGGAAGTCTTCTCTGGACGTCTGTCGCATTCTGGAATCCACACTGAGGACGCAGTCGCTGTGTCAGAGCAGCTGGCAGAGTCACGGGGAACCGTGACGTAGTTGGCCCAGGGAGCAACAACAAGGCCTGCACTGCTCAGCCAGCCCAGGCCAAAGGGGAGCACGAGAGAGAGCAGAGGAGAGAGGGGGGGAAAGAGGGCCAGGAAGGAAAGGCCTGTGCCTGAATGGACGTGTAGCAGCAGCTGCTGACAGCAAACTCGGTGATGGCAGGGGCACAGCAGAGCAGTGCAATGCTGGCAGCTTCCTGTGTCTTTCACACAGGCACTGCAGACATGGCCAGCACTGGGAGATCAGCAGAACTGCTGCACACCTCTGCCAGCCCAGGCCAGAGGAGTGCAGAACAGTGAGCTGCTGCTGAGGGGAGAGAGGATGGCCTGAGAGCTGACCTGAGAGGCAGGGCTGGCTGTGTGACAGCAGCCTCTGTGTCCTCCTCCTGTGTCTGTGAGGGCCAGAGGGCCAGAAGAGAACATGCCCAGACAACGAAGCCCTGCTGTCCTCTGCTGCTCAGCTGGAGAGATGTTCCGCCTTCCTGAAGGACGCTGATCCAAAGGGAAGGAATCAAAGGAAGTCCAGGCTGGCTGTCCTTGTGGGCATCAGCTGCTGGCATCTGCATTGCTGCTGCCATGAGCATGGCACAGGAGGTAAAAGATTGCTTTTCCTTGTGTGACACAGGAGCTCTTGACTTGAAAGCTAGAGGGTTGCAATAGAAAGAGCTGCAACCTCTGCCAGACATGGCAAAGGTGAGTGGGATGTTGTTTCAATTAGTGCTGATGTCAGGAGGACTTTAACGATGGAAACTCTGGTGTTTGCCATGGGCTGGGAAACACATCTGGTTTTCATTTTCTCTTTGTGTTCCAGAAAAAGAGGAGAGTGTGCCCTCACCTTGGACCCCTCCTGCCCTCTTCTGCTGAGATGGAAAAATGTTCTAGCTTCTAGAAGGAAATCAGGACAAAGATATGTAATGTAAATAAGTCCAGGCTGGCTGTCCTTGTGGGCATCAGCTGCTGGCATCTGCATTGCTGCTGCCATGAGCATGGTGCAGCAGGTAAAAGATTGCTTTTCCTTGTGTGACACAGGAGCTCTTGACTTGAAAGCTAGAGGGATGCAATAGAAAGAGCTGCAACCTCTGCCAGACATGAAAAAGGTGAGTGGGATGTTGTTTCCATTGCTGATGATGTCAGGAAGGACTGGAAGGATGGAAAGGCTGGTGTTTGCCATGGGCTGGGAAACACATATTGTTTTCATTTTCTCTTTCTCTTTGAGTGCCAGTTAAAGAGCAGAGTGTGCCCTCACCTTGGACACCTACTGCCCTCTGCTACTGAGATGGAGAAATGTTCCAGCTTGTAGAAGGACATCAGGACAAGGATATGTGATGAAAATAAGTCCAGGCTGGCTGTCCTTGTGGGCATCAGCTGCTGGCATCTGCATTGCTGCTGCCATGAGCATGGCACAGGAGGTAAAAGATTGCTTTTCCTTGTGTGACACAGGAGCTCTTGACTTGAAAGCTAGAGGGATGCAATAGAAAGAGCTGCAACCTCTGCCAGACATGGCAAAGGTGAGTGGGAAGTTGTTTCAATTAGTGCTGATGTCAGGAAGGACTGGAAGGATGGAAAGGCTGGTGTTTGCCATGGGCAGGGAAACACAGCTAGTTTTCATTTTCTCTTTCTCTTTGAGTGCCAGATAAAGAGCAGAGTGTGCCCTCACCTTGGACCCATCCTGTCCTATGCTGCTCAGAGGGAGAAATGTTCCAGCTTCTAGAAGGACATCAGGACAAAGATATGTAATGAAAATAAGTCCAGGCTGGCTGTCCTTGTGGGCATCAGCTGCTGGCATCTGCATTGCTGCTGCCATGAGCATGGCACAGCAGGTAAAAGATTGCTTTTCCTTGTGTGACACAGGAGCTCTTGACTTGACAGCTAGAGGGATGCAATGGAAAGAGCTGCAACCTCTGCCAGACATGGCAAAGGTGACTGGGATGTTGTTTCCATTGCTGATGATTGCAGGAAGGACTGTAAGGATGGAAAGTCTGGTGTTTGCCATGGGCAGGGAAACACATCTGGTTTTCATTTTCTCTTTGTGTTCTATAAAAAGAGGAGAGTGTGCCCTCACCTTGGACCCATCCTGCCCTCTTCTGCTGACATGGAAAAATGTTCCAGCTTCTAGAAAGACATCAGGACAAAGATATGTAATGAAAATAAGTCCAGGCTGGCTGTCCTTGTGGGCATCAGCTGCTGGCATCTGCATTGCTGCTGCCATGAGCATGGCAAAGCAGGTAAAAGATTGCTTTTACTTGTGTGACACAGGAGCTCTTGACTTGAAAGCTAGAGGGATGCAATAGAAAGAGCTGCAACCTCTGCCAGACATGGGAAAGGTGAGTGGGATGTTGTTTCCATTGCTGATGATTGCAGGAAGGACTGGAAGGATGGAAAGGCTGGTGTTTGCCATGGGCTGGGAAACACATATTGTTTTCATTTTCTCTTTCTCTTTGAGTGCCAGATAAAGAGCAGAGTGTGCCCTCACCTTGGACCCCTCCTGCCCTCTTCTGCTGAGATGGAGAAATGTTCCAGCTTGTAGAAGGACATCAGGACAAGGACATGTAATGAAAATAAGTCCAGGCTGGCTGTCCTTGTGGGCATCAGCTGCTGGCATCTGCATTGCTGCTGCCATGAGCATGGCACAGCAGGTAAAAGATTGCTTTTCCTTGTGTGACACAGGAGCTCTTGACTTGAAAGCTAGAGGGATGCAATAGAAAGAGCTGCAACCTCTGCCAGACATGGCAAAGGTGAGTGGGATGTTGTTTCCATTGCTGATGATTGCAGGAAGGACTGTAAGGATGGAAAGTCTGGTGTTTGCCATGGGCTGGGAAACACATAATGTTTTCATTTTCTCTTTGTGTTCCAGAAAAAGAGGAGAGTGTGCCCTCACCTTGGACCCCTCCTGCCCTCCTCTGCTGCTGCTCAGAAATGATAGAGCTTCTAGAAGGACATCAGGACAAAGATATGTAATGAAAATAAGTCCAGGCTGGATGTCCTTGTGGGCATCAGCTGCTGGCATCTGCATTGCTGCTGCCATGAGCATGGCACAGCAGGTAAAAGATTGCTTTTCCTTGTGTGACACAGGAGCTCTTGACTTGACAGCTAGAGGGATGCAATAGAAACAGCTGCAACCTCTGCCAGACATGGCAAAGGTGAGTGGGATGTTGTTTCCATTGCTGATGATTGCAGGAAGGACTGTAAGGATGGAAAGGCTGGTGTTTGCCATGGGCAGGGAAACACATCTGGTTTTCATTTTCTCTTTCTCTTTGAGTGCCAGTTAAAGAGCAGAGTGTGCCCTCACCTTGGACCCCTCCTGCCCTCTGCTGCTGAGATGGAGAAATGTTCCAGCTTGTAGAAGGACATCAGGACAAGGATATGTGATGAAAATAAGTCCAGGCTGGCTGTCCTTGTGGGCATCAGCTGCTGGCATCTGCATTGCTGCTGCCATGAGCATGGCACAGCAGGTAAAAGATTGCTTTTCCTTGTGTGACACAGGAGCTCTTGACTTGAAAGCTAGAGGGATGCAATAGAAAGAGCTGCAACCTCTGCCAGACATGGCAAAGGTGAGTGGGATGTTGTTTCAGTTGCTGCTGATGTCAGGAAGGACTGTAAGGATGGAAAGGCTGGTGTTTGCCATGGGCAGGGGAACACATCTCGTTTTCATTTTCTCTTTCTCTTTGAGTGCCAGATAAAGAGGAGAGTGTGCCCTCACCTTGGACCCATCCTGCCCTCTGCTGCTCTGAGGGAGAAATATCCAAGCTTCTAGAAGGAAATCAGGACAAAGATATGTAATGAAAATAAGTCCAGGCTGGCTGTCCTTGTGGGCATCAGCTGCTGGCATCTGCATTGCTGCTGCCATGAGCATGGCACAGCAGGTAAAAGATTGCTTTTCCTTGTGTGACACAGGAGCTCTTGACTTGAAAGCTAGAGGGATGCAATAGAAAGAGCTGCAACCTCTGCCAGACATGGCAAAGGTGAGTGGGATGTTGTTTCCATTGCTGATGATTGCAGGAAGGACTGTAAGGATGGAAAGGATGGTGTTTGCCATGGGCAGGGAAACACAGCTGGTTTTCATTTTCTCTTTTTCTTTGAGTGCCAGATAAAGAGCAGAGTGTGCCCTCACCTTGGACCCATCCTGCCCTCTGCTGCTCAGAGGGAGAAATGTCCAAGCTTCTAGAAGGAAATCAGGACAAAGATATGTAATGAAAATAAGTCCAGGCTGGCTGTCCTTGTGGGCATCAGCTGCTGGCATCTGCATTGCTGCTGCCATGAGTATGGCACAGCAAGTAAAAGATTGCTTTTCCTTGTGTGACACAGGAGCTCTTGACTTGACAGCTAGAGGGATGCAATAGAAAGAGCTGCAACCTCTGCCAGACATGGCAAAGGTGAGTAGGATGTTTTTCCAGTTGCTGATGATGTCAGGAAGGACTGTAAGGATGGAAAGGCTGGTGTTTGCCATGGGCTGGGAAACACATCAGGTTTTCATTTTCTCTTTCTCTTTGAGTGCCAGTTAAAGAGCAGAGTGTGCCCTCACCTTGGACCCCTCCTGCCCTCTTCTGCTGAGATGGAGAAATGTTCCAGCTTCTAGAAAGACATCAGGACAAAAATATGTAATGAAAATAAGTCCAGGCTGGCTGTCCTTGTGGGCATCAGCTACTGGCATCTGCATTGCTGCTGCCATGAGCATGGCACAGGAGGTAAAAATTGCTTTTCCTTGTGTGACACAGGAGCTCTTGACTTGAAAGCTAGAGGGATGCAATAGAAAGAGCTGCAACCTCTGCCAGACATGGCAAAGGTGAGTGGGATGTTGTTTCAATTAGTGCTGATGTCAGGAAGGACTGGAAGGATGGAAAGGCTGGTGTTTGCCATGGGCAGGGAAACACAGCTGGTTTTCATTTTCTCTTTCTCTTTGAGTGCCAGATAAAGAGCAGAGTGTGCCCTCACCTTGGACCCATCCTGCCCTCTGCTGCTCAGAGGGAGAAATGTCCAAGCTTCTAGAAGGTAATCAGGACAAAGATATGTAATGAAAATAAGTCCAGGCTGGATGTCCTTGTGGGCATCAGCTGCTGGCATCTGCATTGCTGCTGCCATGAGCATGGCACAGGAGGTAAAAGATTGCTTTTCCTTGTGTGACACAGGAGCTCTTGACTTGAAAGCTAGAGGGATGCAATAGAAAGAGTTGCAACCTCTGCCAGACATGGGAAAGGTGAGTGGGATGTTGTTTCCATTGCTGATGATTGCAGGAAGGACTGTAAGGATGGAAAGGCTGGTGTTTGCCATGGGCTGGGAAACACATATTGTTTTCATTTTCTCTTTCTCTTTGAGTGCCAGATAAAGAGCAGAGTGTGCCCTCACCTTGGACCCATCCTGTCCTATGCTGCTCAGAGGGAGAAATGTTCCAGCTTCTAGAAGGACATCAGAACAAAGATATGTAATGAAAATAAGTCCAGGCTGGCTGTCCTTGTGGGCATCAGCTGCTGGCATCTGCATTGCTGCTGCCATGAGCATGGCACAGGAGGTAAAAGATTGCTTTTCCTTGTGTGACACAGGAGCTCTTGACTTGAAAGCTAGAGGGATGCAATAGAAAGAGCTGCAACCTCTGCCAGACATGGCAAAGGTGAGTGGGATGTTGTTTCAATTAGTGCTGATGTCAGGAAGGACTGGAAGGATGGAAAGGCTGGTGTTTGCCATGGGCTGGGAAACACAGCTGGTTTTCATTTTCTCTTTCTCTTTGAGTGCCAGATAAAGAGCAGAGTGTGCCCTCACCTTGGAACACTCCTGCCCTCTTCTGCTGAGATGGAGAAATGTTCCAGCTTGTAGAAGGACATCAGGACAAAGATATGTAATGAAAATAAGTCCAGGCTGGCTGTCCTTGTGGGCATCAGCTACTGGCATCTGCATTGCTGCTGCCATGAGCATGGCACAGGAGGTAAAAGATTGCTTTTCCTTGTGTGACACAGGAGCTCTTGACTTGAAAGCTAGAGGGATGCAATAGAAAGAGCTGCAACCTCTGCCAGACATGGCAAAGGTGAGTGGGAAGTTGTTTCCATTGCTGATGATTGCAGGAAGGACTGTAAGGATGGAAAGGCTGGTGTTTGCCATGGGCTGGGAAACACATAATGTTTTCATTTTCTCTTTCTCTTTGAGTGCCAGATAAAGAGCAGAGTGTGCCCTCACCTTGGAACACTCCTGCCCTCTTCTGCTGAGATGGAGAAATGTTCCAGCTTGTAGAAGGACATCAGGACAAAGATATGTAATGAAAATAAGTCCAGGCTGGCTGTCCTTGTGGGCATCAGCTACTGGCATCTGCATTGCTGCTGCCATGAGCATGGCACAGCAGGTAAAAGATTGCTTTTCCTTGTGTGACACAGGAGCTCTTGACTTGACAGCTAGAGGGATGCAATAGAAAGAGCTGCAACCTCTGCCAGACATGGCAAAGGTGAGTGGGATGTTGTTTCCATTGCTGATGATTGCAGGAAGGACTGTAAGGATGGAAAGGCTGGTGTTTGCCATGGGCAGGGAAACACATCTGGTTTTCATTTTCTCTTTCTCTTTGAGTGCCAGATAGAGAGGAGAGTGTGCCCTCACCTTGGACCCATCCTGCCCTCTTCTGCTCAGAGGGAGAAATGTTCCAGCTTCTAGAAGGACATCAGGACAAAGATATGTAATGAAAATAAGTCCAGGCTGGCTGTCCTTGTGGGCATCAGCTGCTGGCATCTGCATTGCTGCTGCCATGAGTATGGCACAGCAGGTAAAAGATTGCTTTTCCTTGTGTGACACAGGAGCTCTTGACTTGAAAGCTAGAGGGATGCAATAGAAAGAGCTGCAACCTCTGCCAGACATGGCAAAGGTGAGTGGGATGTTGTTTCCATTGCTGATGATTGCAGGAAGGACTGTAAGGATGGAAAGGCTGGTGTTTGCCATGGGCAGGGAAACACATCTGGTTTTCATTTTCTCTTTCTCTTTGAGTGCCAGATAGAGAGGAGAGTGTGCCCTCACCTTGGACCCCTCCTGCCCTCTTCTGCTGAGATGGAGAAATGTTCCAGCTTGTAGAAGGACATCAGGACAAAGATATGTAATGAAAATAAGTCCAGGCTGGCTGTCCTTGTGGGCATCAGCTGCTGGCATCTGCATTGCTGCTGCCATGAGCATGGCACAGGAGGTAAAAGATTGCTTTTCCTTGTGTGACACAGGAGCTCTTGACTTGAAAGCTAGAGGGATGCAATAGAAAAAGCTGCAACCTCTGCCAGACATGGCAAAGGTGACTGGGATGTTGTTTCCATTGCTGATGATTGCAGGAAGGACTGTAAGGATGGAAAGGCTGGTGTTTGCCATGGGCTGGGAAACACATAATGTTTTCATTTTCTCTTTCTCTTTGAGTGCCAGATAAAGAGCAGAGTGTGCCCTCACCTTGGACCCCTCCTGCCCTCTTCTGCTGAGATGGAGAAATGTTCCAGCTTCTAGAAGGACATCAGGACAAAGATATGTAATGAAAATAAGTCCAGGCTGGCTGTCCTTGTGGGCATCAGCTGCTGGCATCTGCATTGCTGCTGCCATGAGCATGGCACAGCAGGTAAAAGATTGCTTTTCCTTGTGTGACACAGGAGCTCTTGACTTGAAAGCTAGAGGGATGCAATAGAAAGAGCTGCAACCTCTGCCAGACATGGCAAAGGTGAGTGGGATTGTTGTTTCAATTAGTGCTGATGTCAGGAAGGACTGTAAGGATGGAAAGTCTGGTGTTTGCCATGGGCTGGGAAACACATCTCGTTTTCATTTTCTCTTTCTCTTTTTGTCCCAGATAAACAGGGGAGAGTGTGACCTCACCTTGGACCCATCCTGTCCTCTGCTGCTCAGAGGGAGAAATGTTACAGCTTCTAGAAGGACATCAGGACAAAGATATGTAATGAAAATAAGTCCAGGCTGGCTGTCCTTGTGGGCATCAGCTGCTGGCATCTGCATTCCTGCTGCCATGAGCATGGCACAGCAGGCAAAAGATTGCTTTTCCTTGTGTGACACAGGAGCTCTTGACTTGAAAGCTAGAGGGATGCAATAGAAAGAGCTGCAACCTCTGCCAGACATGGCAAAGGTGAGTGGGATGTTGTTTCCATTGCTGATGATGTCAGGAAGGACTGTAAGGATGGAAAGGCTGGTGTTTGCCATGGGCAGGGAAACACAGCTGGTGTTCATTTTCTCTTTCTCTTTGAGTGCCAGTTAAAGAGCAGAGTGTGCCCTCACCTTGGACCCCTCCTGCCCTCTCCTGCTGAGATGGAGAAATGTTCCAGCTTGTAGAAGGACATCAGGACAAGGATATGTAATGAAAATAAGTCCAGGCTGGCTGTCCTTGTGGGCATCAGCTGCTGGCATCTGCATTGCTGCTGCCATGAGCATGGCAAAGCAGGTAAAAGATTGCTTTTTTTTGTGTGACACAGGAGCTCTTGACTTGAAAGCTAGAAGGATGCAATAGAAAGAGCTGCAACCTCTGCCAGACATGGCAAAGGTGAGTGGGATGTTGTTTCAATTAGTGCTGATGTCAGGAAGGACTGTAAGGATGGAAAGGCTGGTGTTTGCCATGGGCAGGGAAACACATCTGGTTTTCATTTTCTCTTTCTCTTTGAGTGCCAGTTAAAGAGCAGAGTGTGCCCTCACCTTGGACCCCTCCTGCCCTCTTCTGCTGAGATGGAGAAATGTTCCAGCTTGTAGAAGGACATCAGGACAAAGATATGTAATGAAAATAAGTCCAGGCTGGCTGTCCTTGTGGGCATCAGCTGCTGGCATCTGCATTGCTGCTGCCATGAGCATGGCACAGGAGGTAAAAGATTGCTTTTCCTTGTGTGACACAGGAGCTCTTGACTTGAAAGCTAGAGGGATGCAATAGAAAGAGCTGCAACCTCTGCCAGACATGGCAAAGGTGAGTGGGATGTTGTTTCCATTGCTGATGATTGCAGGAAGGACTGTAAGGATGGAAAGGCTGGTGTTTGCCATGCGCTGGGAAACACAGCTGGTTTTCATTTTCTCTTTCTCTTTGAGTGCCAGATAAAGAGCAGAGTGTGCCCTCACCTTGGACCCCTCCTGCCCTCTTCTGCTGAGATGGAGAAATGTTCCAGCTTCTAGAAGGACATCAGGACAAAGATATGTAATGAAAATAAGTCTAGGCTGGCAGTCCTTGTGGGCATCAGCTGCTGGCATCTCCATTGCTGCTGCCATGAGCATGGCACAGGAGGTAAAAATTGCTTTTCCTTGTGTGACACAGGAGCTCTTGACTTGAAAGCTAGAGGGATGCAATAGAAAGAGCTGCAACCTCTGCCAGACATGGCAAAGGTGAGTGGGATTGTTGTTTCAATTAGTGCTGATGTCAGGAAGGACTGGAAGGATGGAAAGGCTGGTGTTTGCCATGGGCAGGGAAACACAGCTCGTTTTCATTTTCTCTTTCTCTTTGAGTGCCAGTTAAAGAGCAGAGTGTGCCCTCACCTTGGACCCCTCCTGCCCTCTCCTGCTGAGATGGAGAAATGTTCCAGCTTGTAGAAGGACATCAGGACAAGGATATGTAATGAAAATAAGTCCAGGCTGGCTGTCCTTGTGGGCATCAGCTGCTGGCATCTGCATTGCTGCTGCCATGAGCATGGCAAAGCAGGTAAAAGATTGCTTTTTTTTGTGTGACACAGGAGCTCTTGACTTGAAAGCTAGAAGGATGCAATAGAAAGAGCTGCAACCTCTGCCAGACATGGCAAAGGTGAGTGGGATGTTGTTTCAATTAGTGCTGATGTCAGGAAGGACTGTAAGGATGGAAAGGCTGGTGTTTGCCATGGGCAGGGAAACACATCTGGTTTTCATTTTCTCTTTCTCTTTGAGTGCCAGTTAAAGAGCAGAGTGTGCCCTCACCTTGGACCCCTCCTGCCCTCTTCTGCTGAGATGGAGAAATGTTCCAGCTTGTAGAAGGACATCAGGACAAAGATATGTAATGAAAATAAGTCCAGGCTGGCTGTCCTTGTGGGCATCAGCTGCTGGCATCTGCATTGCTGCTGCCATGAGCATGGCACAGGAGGTAAAAGATTGCTTTTCCTTGTGTGACACAGGAGCTCTTGACTTGAAAGCTAGAGGGATGCAATAGAAAGAGCTGCAACCTCTGCCAGACATGGCAAAGGTGAGTGGGATGTTGTTTCCATTGCTGATGATTGCAGGAAGGACTGTAAGGATGGAAAGGCTGGTGTTTGCCATGCGCTGGGAAACACAGCTGGTTTTCATTTTCTCTTTCTCTTTGAGTGCCAGATAAAGAGCAGAGTGTGCCCTCACCTTGGACCCCTCCTGCCCTCTTCTGCTGAGATGGAGAAATGTTCCAGCTTCTAGAAGGACATCAGGACAAAGATATGTAATGAAAATAAGTCTAGGCTGGCAGTCCTTGTGGGCATCAGCTGCTGGCATCTCCATTGCTGCTGCCATGAGCATGGCACAGGAGGTAAAAATTGCTTTTCCTTGTGTGACACAGGAGCTCTTGACTTGAAAGCTAGAGGGATGCAATAGAAAGAGCTGCAACCTCTGCCAGACATGGCAAAGGTGAGTGGGATTGTTGTTTCAATTAGTGCTGATGTCAGGAAGGACTGGAAGGATGGAAAGGCTGGTGTTTGCCATGGGCAGGGAAACACAGCTCGTTTTCATTTTCTCTTTCTCTTTGAGTGCCAGTTAAAGAGCAGAGTGTGCCCTCACCTTGGACCCCTCCTGCCCTCTTCTGCTGAGATGGAGAAATGTTACAGCTTCTAGAAGGACATCAGGACAAGGATATGTAATGAAAATAAGTCCAGGCTGGCTGTCCTTGTGGGCATCAGCTGCTGGCATCTGCATTGCTGCTGCCATGAGCATGGCAAAGCAGGTAAAAGATTGCTTTTTTTTGTGTGACACAGGAGCTCTTGACTTGAAAGCTAGAGGGATGCAATAGAAAGAGCTGCAACCTCTGCCAGACATGGCAAAGGTGAGTGGGATGTTGTTTCAATTAGTGCTGATGTCAGGAAGGACTGTAAGGATGTAAAGGCTGGTGTTTGCCATGGGCAGGGAAACACATCTGGTTTTCATTTTCTCTTTCTCTTTGAGTGCCAGTTAAAGAGCAGAGTGTGCCCTCACCTTGGACCCCTCCTGCCCTCTTCTGCTGAGATGGAGAAATGTTCCAGCTTGTAGAAGGACATCAGGACAAAGATATGTAATGAAAATAAGTCCAGGCTGGCTGTCCTTGTGGTCATCAGCTGCTGGCATCTGCATTGCTGCTGCCATGAGCATGGCACAGGAGGTAAAAGATTGCTTTTCCTTGTGTGACACAGGAGCTCTTGACTTGAAAGCTAGAGGGATGCAATAGAAAGAGCTGCAACCTCTGCCAGACATGGCAAAGGTGAGTGGGATGTTGTTTCCATTGCTGATGATTGCAGGAAGGACTGTAAGGATGGAAATGCTGGTGTTTGCCATGGGCTGGGAAACACAGCTGGTTTTCATTTTCTCTTTCTCTTTGAGTGCCAGATAAAGAGCAGAGTGTGCCCTCACCTTGGACCCCTCCTGCCCTCTTCTGCTGAGATGGAGAAATGTTCCAGCTCTTAGAAGGACATCAGGACAAGGATATGTAATGAAAATAAGTCCAGGCTGGCTGTCCTTGTGGGCATCAGCTGCTGGCATCTGCATTGCTGCTGCCATGAGCATGGCAAAGCAGGTAAAAGATTGCTTTTTTTTGTGTGACACAGGAGCTCTTGACTTGAAAGCTAGAGGGATGCAATAGAAAGAGCTGCAACCTCTGCCAGACATGGCAAAGGTGAGTGGGATGTTGTTTCAATTAGTGCTGATGTCAGGAAGGACTGTAAGTATGGAAAGGCTGGTGTTTGCCATGGGCAGGGAAACACATCTGGTTTTCATTTTCTCTTTCTCTTTGAGTGCCAGATAAAGAGCAGAGTGTGCCCTCACCTTGGACCCCTCCTGCCCTCTTCTGCTGAGATGGAGAAATGTTCCAGCTTGTAGAAGGACATCAGGACAAAGATATGTAATGAAAATAAGTCCAGGCTGGCTGTCCTTGTGGTCATCAGCTGCTGGCATCTGCATTGCTGCTGCCATGAGCATGGCACAGGAGGTAAAAGATTGCTTTTCCTTGTGTGACACAGGAGCTCTTGACTTGAAAGCTAGAGGGATGCAATAGAAAGAGCTGCAACCTCTGCCAGACATGGCAAAGGTGAGTGGGATGTTGTTTCCATTGCTGATGATTGCAGGAAGGACTGTAAGGATGGAAAGGCTGGTGTTTGCCATGGGCTGGGAAACACAGCTGGTTTTCATTTTCTCTTTCTCTTTGAGTGCCAGATAAAGAGCAGAGTGTGCCCTCACCTTGGACCCCTCCTGCCCTCTTCTGCTGAGATGGAGAAATGTTCCAGCTTCTAGAAGGACATCAGGACAAAGATATGTAATGAAAATAAGTCTAGGCTGGCAGTCCTTGTGGGCATCACCTGCTGGCATCTGGACTTTTGCTGCCATGAGCGTGGCACAGGTGGTAAAAGATTGCTTTTCCTTGTGTGACACAGGAGCTCTTGACTTGAAAGCTAGAGGGATGCAATAGAAAGAGCTGCAACCTCTGCCAGACATGGCAAAGGTGAGTGGGATGTTGTTTCAGTTGCTGATGATTGCAGGAAGGACTGTAAGGATGGAAAGGCTGGTGTTTGCCATGGGCTGGGAAACACATATTGTTTTCATTTTCTCTTTCTCTTTGAGTGCCAGATAAAGAGCAGAGTGTGCCCTCACCTTGGACCCCTCCTGCCCTCTGCTGCTGAGATGGAGAAATGTTCCAGCTTGTAGAAGGACATCAGGACAAGGATATGTGATGAAAATAAGTCCAGGCTGGCTGTCATTGTGGGCATCAGCTGCTGGCATCTGCATTGCTACTGCCATGAGCATGGCAAAGCAGGTAAAAGATTGCTTTTCCTTGTGTGACACAGGAGCTCTTGACTTGAAAGCTAGAGGGATGCAATAGAAAGAGCTGCAACCTCTGCCAGACATGGCAAAGGTGAGTGGGATGTTGTTTCCATTGCTGATGATTGCAGGAAGGACTGTAAGGATGGAAAGGATGGTGTTTGCCATGGGCAGGGAAACACAGCTGGTTTTCATTTTCTCTTTGTGTTCCAGAAAAAGAGGAGAGTGTGCCCTCACCTTGGACCCATCCTGCCCTCTGCTGCTCAGAGGGAGAAATGTCCAAGCTTCTAGAAGGAAATCAGGACAAAGACATGTAATGAAAATAAGTCCAGGCTGGCTGTCCTTGTGGGCATCAGCTGCTGGCATCTGCATTGCTGCTGCCATGAGCATGGCACAGCAGGTAAAAGATTGCTTTTCCTTGTGTGACACAGGAGCTCTTGACTTGAAAGCTAGAGGGATGCAATAGAAAGAGCTGCAACCTCTGCCAGACATGGCAAAGGTGAGTGGGATGTTGTTTCAATTAGTGCTGATGTCAGGAAGGACTGGAAGGATGGAAAGGCTGGTGTTTGCCATGGGCAGGGAAACACAGCTGGTTTTCATTTTCTCTTTCTCTTTGAGTGCCAGATAAAGAGCAGAGTGTGCCCTCACCTTGGACCCATCCTGTCCTATACTGCTCAGAGGGAGAAATGTTCCAGCTTCTAGAAGGACATCAGGACAAAGATATGTAATGAAAATAAGTCCAGGCTGGCTGTCCTTGTGGGCATCAGCTGCTGGCATCTGCATTGCTGCTGCCATGAGCATGGCACAGGAGGTAAAAGATTGCTTTTCCTTGTGTGACACAGGAGCTCTTGACTTGAAAGCTAGAGGGATGCAATAGAAAGAGCTGCAACCTCTGCCAGACATGGGAAAGGTGAGTGGGATGTTGTTTCCATTGCTGATGATTGCACGAAGGACTGTAAGGATGGAAAGGCTGGTGTTTGCCATGGGCTGGGAAACACATCAGGTTTTCATTTTCTCTTTCTATTTGAGTGCCAGATAAAGAGCAGAGTGTGCCCTCACCTTGGACCCCTCCTGCCCTCTTCTGCTGAGATGGAGAAATGTTACAGCTTCTAGAAGGACATCAGGACAAGGATATGTAATGAAAATAAGTCCAGGCTGGCTGTCCTTGTGGGCATCAGCTGCTGGCATCTGCATTGCTGCTGCCATGAGCATGGCACAGGATGTAAAAGATTGCTTTTCCTTGTGTGACACAGGAGCTATTCACTTGAAAGCTAGAGGGATGCAATAGAAAGAGCTGCAACCTCTGCCAGACATGGCAAAGGTGAGTGGGATGTTGTTTCAATTAGTGCTGATGTCAGGAAGGACTGGAAGAATGGAAAGGCTGGTGTTTGCCATGGGCAGGGAAACACATATTGTTTTCATTTTCTCTTTCTCTTTGAGTGCCAGATAAAGAGCAGAGTGTGCCCTCACCTTGGACCCCTCCTGACCTCTCCTGCTGAGATGGAGAAATGTTCCAGCTCTTAGAAGGACATCAGGACAAGGATATGTAATGAAAATAAGTCCAGGCTGGCTGTCCTTGTGGGCATCAGCTGCTGGCATCTGCATTGCTGCTGCCATGAGCATGGCACAGGAGGTAAAAGATTGCTTTTCCTTGTGTGACACAGGAGCTCTTGACTTGAAAGCTAGAGGGATGCAATAGAAAGAGCTGCAACCTCTGCCAGACATGGCAAAGGTGAGTGGGATGTTGTTTCCATTGCTGATGATTGCAGGAAGGACTGTAAGGATGGAAATGCTGGTGTTTGCCATGGGCTGGGAAACACAGCTGGTTTTCATTTTCTCTTTCTCTTTGAGTGCCAGATAAAGAGCAGAGTGTGCCCTCACCTTGGACCCCTCCTGCCCTCTTCTGCTGAGATGGAGAAATGTTCCAGCTTCTAGAAGGACATCAGGACAAAGATATGTAATGAAAATAAGTCTAGGCTGGCAGTCCTTGTGGGCATCACCTGCTGGCATCTGGACTTCTGCTGCCATGAGCGTGGCACAGGTGGTAAAAGATTGCTTTTCCTTGTGTGACACAGGAGCTCTTGACTTGAAAGCTAGAGGGATGCAATAGAAAGAGCTGCAACCTCTGCCAGACATGGCAAAGGTGAGTGGGATGTTGTTTCAGTTGCTGATGATTGCAGGAAGGACTGTAAGGATGGAAAGGCTGGTGTTTGCCATGGGCTGGGAAACACATATTGTTTTCATTTTCTCTTTCTCTTTGAGTGCCAGATAAAGAGCAGAGTGTGCCCTCACCTTGGACCCCTCCTGCCCTCTGCTGCTGAGATGGAGAAATGTTCCAGCTTGTAGAAGGACATCAGGACAAGGATATGTAATGAAAATAAGTCCAGGCTGGCTGTCATTGTGGGCATCAGCTGCTGGCATCTGCATTGCTACTGCCATGAGCATGGCAAAGCAGGTAAAAGATTGCTTTTCCTTGTGTGACACAGGAGCTCTTGACTTGAAAGCTAGAGGGATGCAATAGAAAGAGCTGCAACCTCTGCCAGACATGGCAAAGGTGAGTGGGATGTTGTTTCCATTGCTGATGATTGCAGGAAGGACTGTAAGGATGGAAAGGATGGTGTTTGCCATGGGCAGGGAAACACAGCTGGTTTTCATTTTCTCTTTGTGTTCCAGAAAAAGAGGAGAGTGTGCCCTCACCTTGGACCCATCCTGCCCTCTGCTGCTCAGAGGGAGAAATGTCCAAGCTTCTAGAAGGAAATCAGGACAAAGACATGTAATGAAAATAAGTCCAGGCTGGCTGTCCTTGTGGGCATCAGCTGCTGGCATCTGCATTGCTGCTGCCATGAGCATGGCACAGCAGGTAAAAGATTGCTTTTCCTTGTGTGACACAGGAGCTCTTGACTTGAAAGCTAGAGGGATGCAATAGAAAGAGCTGCAACCTCTGCCAGACATGGCAAAGGTGAGTGGGATGTTGTTTCAATTAGTGCTGATGTCAGGAAGGACTGGAAGGATGGAAAGGCTGGTGTTTGCCATGGGCAGGGAAACACAGCTGGTTTTCATTTTCTCTTTCTCTTTGAGTGCCAGATAAAGAGCAGAGTGTGCCCTCACCTTGGACCCATCCTGTCCTATACTGCTCAGAGGGAGAAATGTTCCAGCTTCTAGAAGGACATCAGGACAAAGATATGTAATGAAAATAAGTCCAGGCTGGCTGTCCTTGTGGGCATCAGCTGCTGGCATCTGCATTGCTGCTGCCATGAGCATGGCACAGGAGGTAAAAGATTGCTTTTCCTTGTGTGACACAGGAGCTCTTGACTTGAAAGCTAGAGGGATGCAATAGAAAGAGCTGCAACCTCTGCCAGACATGGGAAAGGTGAGTGGGATGTTGTTTCCATTGCTGATGATTGCACGAAGGACTGTAAGGATGGAAAGGCTGGTGTTTGCCTGGGCTGGGAAACACATCAGGTTTTCATTTTCTCTTTCTATTTGAGTGCCAGATAAAGAGCAGAGTGTGCCCTCACCTTGGACCCATCCTGTCCTATGCTGCTCAGAGGGAGAAATGTTCCAGCTTCTAGAAGGACATCAGGACAAAGATATGTAATGAAAATAAGTCCAGGCTGGCTGTCCTTGTGGGCATCAGCTACTGGCATCTGCATTGCTGCTGCCATGAGCATGGCAAAGAATGTAAAAGATTGCTTTTTTTTGTGTGACACAGGAGCTCTTGACTTGAAAGCTAGAGGGATGCAATAGAAAGAGCTGCAACCTCTGCCAGACATGGCAAAGGTGAGTGGGATGTTGTTTCAATTAGTGCTGATGTCAGGAAGGACTGTAAGGATGGAAAGGCTGGTGTTTGCCATGGGCAGGGAAACACATCTGGTTTTCATTTTCTCTTTCTCTTTGAGTGCCAGTTAAAGAGCAGAGTGTGCCCTCACCTTGGACCCCTCCTGCCCTCTTCTGCTGAGATGGAGAAATGTTCCAGCTTGTAGAAGGACATCAGGACAAAGATATGTAATGAAAATAAGTCCAGGCTGGCTGTCCTTGTGGGCATCAGCTGCTGGCATCTGCATTGCTGCTGCCATGAGCATGGCACAGGAGGTAAAAGATTGCTTTTCCTTGTGTGACACAGGAGCTCTTGACTTGAAAGCTAGAGGGATGCAATAGAAAGAGCTGCAACCTCTGCCAGACATGGCAAAGGTGAGTGGGATGTTGTTTCCATTGCTGATGATTGCAGGAAGGACTGTAAGGATGGAAATGCTGGTGTTTGCCATGGGCTGGGAAACACAGCTGGTTTTCATTTTCTCTTTCTCTTTGAGTGCCAGATAAAGAGCAGAGTGTGCCCTCACCTTGGACCCCTCCTGCCCTCTTCTGCTGAGATGGAGAAATGTTCCAGCTTCTAGAAGGACATCAGGACAAAGATATGTAATGAAAATAAGTCTAGGCTGGCAGTCCTTGTGGGCATCACCTGCTGGCATCTGGACTTCTGCTGCCATGAGCGTGGCACAGGTGGTAAAAGATTGCTTTTCCTTGTGTGACACAGGAGCTCTTGACTTGAAAGCTAGAGGGATGCAATAGAAAGAGCTGCAACCTCTGCCAGACATGGCAAAGGTGAGTGGGATGTTGTTTCAGTTGCTGATGATTGCAGGAAGGACTGTAAGGATGGAAAGGCTGGTGTTTGCCATGGGCTGGGAAACACATATTGTTTTCATTTTCTCTTTCTCTTTGAGTGCCAGATAAAGAGCAGAGTGTGCCCTCACCTTGGACCCCTCCTGCCCTCTGCTGCTGAGATGGAGAAATGTTCCAGCTTGTAGAAGGACATCAGGACAAGGATATGTGATGAAAATAAGTCCAGGCTGGCTGTCATTGTGGGCATCAGCTGCTGGCATCTGCATTGCTACTGCCATGAGCATGGCAAAGCAGGTAAAAGATTGCTTTTCCTTGTGTGACACAGGAGCTCTTGACTTGAAAGCTAGAGGGATGCAATAGAAAGAGCTGCAACCTCTGCCAGACATGGCAAAGGTGAGTGGGATGTTGTTTCCATTGCTGATGATTGCAGGAAGGACTGTAAGGATGGAAAGGATGGTGTTTGCCATGGGCAGGGAAACACAGCTGGTTTTCATTTTCTCTTTGTGTTCCAGAAAAAGAGGAGAGTGTGCCCTCACCTTGGACCCATCCTGCCCTCTGCTGCTCAGAGGGAGAAATGTCCAAGCTTCTAGAAGGAAATCAGGACAAAGACATGTAATGAAAATAAGTCCAGGCTGGCTGTCCTTGTGGGCATCAGCTGCTGGCATCTGCATTGCTGCTGCCATGAGCATGGCACAGGAGGTAAAAGATTGCTTTTCCTTGTGTGACACAGGAGCTCTTGACTTGAAAGCTAGAGGGATGCAATAGAAAGAGCTGCAACCTCTGCCAGACATGGGAAAGGTGAGTGGGATGTTGTTTCCATTGCTGATGATTGCAGGAAGGACTGTAAGGATGGAAAGGCTGGTGTTTGCCATGGGCTGGGAAACACATCAGGTTTTCATTTTCTCTTTCTATTTGAGTGCCAGATAAAGAGCAGAGTGTGCCCTCACCTTGGACCCCTCCTGCCCTCTTCTGCTGAGATGGAGAAATGTTACAGCTTCTAGAAGGACATCAGGACAAGGATATGTAATGAAAATAAGTCCAGGCTGGCTGTCCTTGTGGGCATCAGCTGCTGGCATCTGCATTGCTGCTGCCATGAGCATGGCACAGGATGTAAAAGATTGCTTTTCCTTGTGTGACACAGGAGCTATTCACTTGAAAGCTAGAGGGATGCAATAGAAAGAGCTGCAACCTCTGCCAGACATGGCAAAGGTGAGTGGGATGTTGTTTCAATTAGTGCTGATGTCAGGAAGGACTGGAAGGATGGAAAGGCTGGTGTTTGCCATGGGCAGGGAAACACATATTGTTTTCATTTTCTCTTTCTCTTTGAGTGCCAGATAAAGAGCAGAGTGTGCCCTCACCTTGGACCCATCCTGTCCTATGCTGCTCAGAGGGAGAAATGTTCCAGCTTCTAGAAGGACATCAGGACAAAGATATGTAATGAAAATAAGTCCAGGCTGGCTGTCCTTGTGGGCATCAGCTACTGGCATCTGCATTGCTGCTGCCATGAGCATGGCAAAGAATGTAAAAGATTGCTTTTCCTTGTGTGACACAGGAGCTCTTGACTTGAAAGCTAGAGGGATGCAATAGAAAGAGCTGCAACCTCTGCCAGACATGGCAAAGGTGAGTGGGATGTTGTTTCCATTGCTGATGATTGCAGGAAGGACTGTAAGGATGGAATGGCTGGTGTTTGCCATGGGCAGGGAAACACATCAGGTTTTCATTTTCTCTTTCTCTTTGAGTGCCAGATAAAGAGCAGAGTGTGCCCTCACCTTGGACACCTCCTGCCCTCTTCTGCTGAGATGGAGAAATGTTCCAGCTTGTAGAAGGACGTCAGGACAATGATATGTAATGAAAATAAGTCCAGGCTGGCTGTCCTTGTGGGCATCAGCTGCTGGCATCTGCATTGCTGCTGCCATGAGCATGGCAAAGCAGGTAAAAGATTGCTTTTCCTTGTGTGACACAGGAGCTCTTGATTTGACAGCTAGAGGGATGCAATAGAAAGAGCTGCAACCTCTGCCAGACATGGCAAAGGTGAGTGGGATGTTGTTTCAATTAGTGCTGATGTCAGGAAGGACTGTAAGGATGGAAAGGCTGGTGTTTGCCATGGGCTGGGAAACACATATTGTTTTCATTTTCTCTTTCTCTTTGATTGCCAGAAAAAGAGGAGAGTGTGCCCTCAACTTGGACCCATCCTGTCCTATGCTGCTCAGAGGGAGAAATGTTCCAGCTTCTAGAAGGACATCAGGACAAAGATATGTAATGAAAATAAGTCCAGGCTGGCTGTCCTTGTGGGCATCAGCTGCTGGCATCTGCATTGCTGCTGCCATGAGCATGGCACAGCAGGTAAAAGATTGCTTTTCCTTGTGTGACACAGGAGCTCTTGACTTGAAAGCTAGAGGGATGCAATAGAAAGAGCTGCAACCTCTGCCAGACATGGCAAAGGTGAGTGGGATGTTGTTTCCATTGCTGATGATTGCAGGAAGGACTGTAAGGATGGAAATGCTGGTGTTTGCCATGGGCTGGGAAACACAGCTGGTTTTCATTTTCTCTTTCTCTTTGAGTGCCAGATAAAGAGCAGAGTGTGCCCTCACCTTGGACCCCTCCTGCCCTCTTCTGCTGAGATGGAGAAATGTTCCAGCTTCTAGAAGGACATCAGGACAAAGATATGTAATGAAAATAAGTCTAGGCTGGCAGTCCTTGTGGGCATCACCTGCTGGCATCTGGACTTCTGCTGCCATGAGCGTGGCACAGGTGGTAAAAGATTGCTTTTCCTTGTGTGACACAGGAGCTCTTGACTTGAAAGCTAGAGGGATGCAATAGAAAGAGCTGCAACCTCTGCCAGACATGGCAAAGGTGAGTGGGATGTTGTTTCAGTTGCTGATGATTGCAGGAAGGACTGTAAGGATGGAAAGGCTGGTGTTTGCCATGGGCTGGGAAACACATCAGGTTTTCATTTTCTCTTTCTCTTTGAGTGCCAGATAAAGAGCAGAGTGTGCCCTCACCTTGGACCCCTCCTGCCCTCTGCTGCTGAGATGGAGAAATGTTCCAGCTTGTAGAAGGACATCAGGACAAGGATATGTGATGAAAATAAGTCCAGGCTGGCTGTCATTGTGGGCATCAGCTGCTGGCATCTGCATTGCTACTGCCATGAGCATGGCAAAGCAGGTAAAAGATTGCTTTTCCTTGTGTGACACAGGAGCTCTTGACTTGAAAGCTAGAGGGATGCAATAGAAAGAGCTGCAACCTCTGCCAGACATGGCAAAGGTGAGTGGGATGTTGTTTCCATTGCTGATGATTGCAGGAAGGACTGTAAGGATGGAAAGGATGGTGTTTGCCATGGGCAGGGAAACACAGCTGGTTTTCATTTTCTCTTTGTGTTCCAGAAAAAGAGGAGAGTGTGCCCTCACCTTGGACCCATCCTGCCCTCTGCTGCTCAGAGGGAGAAATGTCCAAGCTTCTAGAAGGAAATCAGGACAAAGACATGTAATGAAAATAAGTCCAGGCTGGCTGTCCTTGTGGGCATCAGCTGCTGGCATCTGCATTGCTGCTGCCATGAGCATGGCACAGGAGGTAAAAGATTGCTTTTCCTTGTGTGACACAGGAGCTCTTGACTTGAAAGCTAGAGGGATGCAATAGAAAGAGCTGCAACCTCTGCCAGACATGGGAAAGGTGAGTGGGATGTTGTTTCCATTGCTGATGATTGCAGGAAGGACTGTAAGGATGGAAAGGCTGGTGTTTGCCATGGGCTGGGAAACACATCAGGTTTTCATTTTCTCTTTCTATTTGAGTGCCAGATAAAGAGCAGAGTGTGCCCTCACCTTGGACCCCTCCTGCCCTCTTCTGCTGAGATGGAGAAATGTTACAGCTTCTAGAAGGACATCAGGACAAGGATATGTAATGAAAATAAGTCCAGGCTGGCTGTCCTTGTGGGCATCAGCTGCTGGCATCTGCATTGCTGCTGCCATGAGCATGGCACAGGATGTAAAAGATTGCTTTTCCTTGTGTGACACAGGAGCTATTCACTTGAAAGCTAGAGGGATGCAATAGAAAGAGCTGCAACCTCTGCCAGACATGGCAAAGGTGAGTGGGATGTTGTTTCAATTAGTGCTGATGTCAGGAAGGACTGGAAGGATGGAAAGGCTGGTGTTTGCCATGGGCAGGGAAACACATATTGTTTTCATTTTCTCTTTCTCTTTGAGTGCCAGATAAAGAGCAGAGTGTGCCCTCACCTTGGACCCATCCTGTCCTATGCTGCTCAGAGGGAGAAATGTTCCAGCTTCTAGAAGGACATCAGGACAAAGATATGTAATGAAAATAAGTCCAGGCTGGCTGTCCTTGTGGGCATCAGCTACTGGCATCTGCATTGCTGCTGCCATGAGCATGGCAAAGAATGTAAAAGATTGCTTTTCCTTGTGTGACACAGGAGCTCTTGACTTGAAAGCTAGAGGGATGCAATAGAAAGAGCTGCAACCTCTGCCAGACATGGCAAAGGTGAGTGGGATGTTGTTTCCATTGCTGATGATTGCAGGAAGGACTGTAAGGATGGAAAGGCTGGTGTTTGCCATGGGCAGGGAAACACATCAGGTTTTCATTTTCTCTTTCTCTTTGAGTGCCAGATAAAGAGCAGAGTGTGCCCTCACCTTGGACACCTCCTGCCCTCTTCTGCTGAGATGGAGAAATGTTCCAGCTTGTAGAAGGACGTCAGGACAATGATATGTAATGAAAATAAGTCCAGGCTGGCTGTCCTTGTGGGCATCAGCTGCTGGCATCTGCATTGCTGCTGCCATGAGCATGGCAAAGCAGGTAAAAGATTGCTTTTCCTTGTGTGACACAGGAGCTCTTGATTTGACAGCTAGAGGGATGCAATAGAAAGAGCTGCAACCTCTGCCAGACATGGCAAAGGTGAGTGGGATGTTGTTTCAATTAGTGCTGATGTCAGGAAGGACTGTAAGGATGGAAAGGCTGGTGTTTGCCATGGGCTGGGAAACACATATTGTTTTCATTTTCTCTTTCTCTTTGAGTGCCAGATAAAGAGCAGAGTGTGCCCTCAACTTGGACCCATCCTGTCCTATGCTGCTCAGAGGGAGAAATGTTCCAGCTTCTAGAAGGACATCAGGACAAAGATATGTAATGAAAATAAGTCCAGGCTGGCTGTCCTTGTGGGCATCAGCTGCTGGCATCTGCATTGCTGCTGCCATGAGCATGGCACAGGAGGTAAAAGATTGCTTGTCCTTGTGTGACACAGGAGCTCTTGACTTGAAAGCTAGAGGGATGCAATAGAAAGAGCTGCAACCTCTGCCAGACATGGCAAAGGTGAGTGGGATGTTGTTTCCATTGCTGATGATTGCAGGAAGGACTGTAAGGATGGAAAGGCTGGTGTTTGCCATGGGCTGGGAAACACATCAGGTTTTCATTTTCTCTTTCTCTTTGAGTGCCAGATAAAGAGCAGAGTGTGCCCTCACCTTGGACCCCTCCTGCCCTCTTCTGCTGAGGTGGAGAAATGTTCCAGCTTCTAGAAGGACATCAGGACAAAGATATGTAATGAAAATAAGTCTAGGCTGGCTGTCCTTGTGGGCATCAGCTGCTGGCATCTGCATTGCTGCTGCCATGAGCATGGCAAAGCAGGTAAAAGATTGCTTTTCCTTGTGTGACACAGGAGCTCTTGACTTGAAAGCTAGAGGGATGCAATAGAAAGAGCTGCAACCTCTGCCAGACATGGCAAAGGTGAGTGGGATGTTGTTTCAATTAGTGCTGATGTCAGGAAGGACTGTAAGGATGGAAAGGCTGGTGTTTGCCATGGGCTGGGAAACACATATTGTTTTCATTTTCTCTTTCTCTTTGATTGCCAGAAAAAGAGGAGAGTGTGCCCTCAACTTGGACCCATCCTGTCCTATGCTGCTCAGAGGGAGAAATGTTCCAGCTTCTAGAAGGACATCAGGACAAAGATATGTAATGAAAATAAGTCCAGGCTGGCTGTCCTTGTGGGCATCAGCTGCTGGCATCTGCATTGCTGCTGCCATGAGCATGGCACAGCAGGTAAAAGATTGCTTTTCCTTGTGTGACACAGGAGCTCTTGACTTGAAAGCTAGAGGGATGCAATAGAAAGAGCTGCAACCTCTGCCAGACATGGCAAAGGTGAGTGGGATGTTGTTTCCATTGCTGATGATTGCAGGAAGGACTGTAAGGATGGAAAGGCTGGTGTTTGCCATGGGCTGGGAAACACATCAGGTTTTCATTTTCTCTTTCTATTTGAGTGCCAGATAAAGAGCAGAGTGTGCCCTCACCTTGGACCCCTCCTGCCCTCTTCTGCTGAGATGGAGAAATGTTACAGCTTCTAGAAGGACATCAGGACAAGGATATGTAATGAAAATAAGTCCAGGCTGGCTGTCCTTGTGGGCATCAGCTGCTGGCATCTGCATTGCTGCTGCCATGAGCATGGCACAGGATGTAAAAGATTGCTTTTCCTTGTGTGACACAGGAGCTATTCACTTGAAAGCTAGAGGGATGCAATAGAAAGAGCTGCAACCTCTGCCAGACATGGCAAAGGTGAGTGGGATGTTGTTTCAATTAGTGCTGATGTCAGGAAGGACTGGAAGGATGGAAAGGCTGGTGTTTGCCATGGGCAGGGAAACACATATTGTTTTCATTTTCTCTTTCTCTTTGAGTGCCAGATAAAGAGCAGAGTGTGCCCTCACCTTGGACCCATCCTGTCCTATGCTGCTCAGAGGGAGAAATGTTCCAGCTTCTAGAAGGACATCAGGACAAAGATATGTAATGAAAATAAGTCCAGGCTGGCTGTCCTTGTGGGCATCAGCTACTGGCATCTGCATTGCTGCTGCCATGAGCATGGCAAAGAATGTAAAAGATTGCTTTTCCTTGTGTGACACAGGAGCTCTTGACTTGAAAGCTAGAGGGATGCAATAGAAAGAGCTGCAACCTCTGCCAGACATGGCAAAGGTGAGTGGGATGTTGTTTCCATTGCTGATGATTGCAGGAAGGACTGTAAGGATGGAATGGCTGGTGTTTGCCATGGGCAGGGAAACACATCAGGTTTTCATTTTCTCTTTCTCTTTGAGTGCCAGATAAAGAGCAGAGTGTGCCCTCACCTTGGACACCTCCTGCCCTCTTCTGCTGAGATGGAGAAATGTTCCAGCTTGTAGAAGGACGTCAGGACAATGATATGTAATGAAAATAAGTCCAGGCTGGCTGTCCTTGTGGGCATCAGCTGCTGGCATCTGCATTGCTGCTGCCATGAGCATGGCAAAGCAGGTAAAAGATTGCTTTTCCTTGTGTGACACAGGAGCTCTTGATTTGACAGCTAGAGGGATGCAATAGAAAGAGCTGCAACCTCTGCCAGACATGGCAAAGGTGAGTGGGATGTTGTTTCAATTAGTGCTGATGTCAGGAAGGACTGTAAGGATGGAAAGGCTGGTGTTTGCCATGGGCTGGGAAACACATATTGTTTTCATTTTCTCTTTCTCTTTGATTGCCAGAAAAAGAGGAGAGTGTGCCCTCAACTTGGACCCATCCTGTCCTATGCTGCTCAGAGGGAGAAATGTTCCAGCTTCTAGAAGGACATCAGGACAAAGATATGTAATGAAAATAAGTCCAGGCTGGCTGTCCTTGTGGGCATCAGCTGCTGGCATCTGCATTGCTGCTGCCATGAGCATGGCACAGCAGGTAAAAGATTGCTTTTCCTTGTGTGACACAGGAGCTCTTGACTTGAAAGCTAGAGGGATGCAATAGAAAGAGCTGCAACCTCTGCCAGACATGGCAAAGGTGAGTGGGATGTTGTTTCCATTGCTGATGATTGCAGGAAGGACTGTAAGGATGGAAATGCTGGTGTTTGCCATGGGCTGGGAAACACAGCTGGTTTTCATTTTCTCTTTCTCTTTGAGTGCCAGATAAAGAGCAGAGTGTGCCCTCACCTTGGACCCCTCCTGCCCTCTTCTGCTGAGATGGAGAAATGTTCCAGCTTCTAGAAGGACATCAGGACAAAGATATGTAATGAAAATAAGTCTAGGCTGGCAGTCCTTGTGGGCATCACCTGCTGGCATCTGGACTTCTGCTGCCATGAGCGTGGCACAGGTGGTAAAAGATTGCTTTTCCTTGTGTGACACAGGAGCTCTTGACTTGAAAGCTAGAGGGATGCAATAGAAAGAGCTGCAACCTCTGCCAGACATGGCAAAGGTGAGTGGGATGTTGTTTCAGTTGCTGATGATTGCAGGAAGGACTGTAAGGATGGAAAGGCTGGTGTTTGCCATGGGCTGGGAAACACATCAGGTTTTCATTTTCTCTTTCTCTTTGAGTGCCAGATAAAGAGCAGAGTGTGCCCTCACCTTGGACCCCTCCTGCCCTCTGCTGCTGAGATGGAGAAATGTTCCAGCTTGTAGAAGGACATCAGGACAAGGATATGTGATGAAAATAAGTCCAGGCTGGCTGTCATTGTGGGCATCAGCTG